>NW_025334022.1:15026136-15632727 GCF_019186645.2 Phyllostomus hastatus
ACCTTCAAAATCATGGAGATTAAATAGCATGCTATTAAACAATGAATGGATCACGAATGAAATTAGGAAAGAAATCAAAAGGTTTCTGGAAACAAATGAAAATGAACTCACAACAACCCAAAACTTATGGGACACAGCCAAGGCAGTCCTAAGAGAGAAATTCATAGCGATACAGGCCAACCTAAAAAGTTAGAAACATTCCAAACAAGTAACCTAACCCTATGTCTACAAGAACTAGAGGAACAGCAACAAAGGCAGCCCAGAGCAAGCAGAAGGAAGGAAATAACCAAGATCAAAGCAGAATTAAATGACATAGAGACTAAAATCACAATTCTAAGGATCAATGAATCCAAGAGCTGGTTCTTTGAAAAGATAAACAAAATCGACAACCCTTTAAGCAGACTCATCAAGAAAAAAAGAGAAAACCCAAATAAAAACAATCAGAAATGAAAGAGGAGAGATTACAACAGATACCACAGAAATACTAAGGATTGTAAGAAATTACTCCAAAGAACTGTCTGCCAAAAAATTTGAAAATCTAGATGAAATGGACAAATTTCTAGAAAAATATAATCTTCCAAAACTCAATGAAGAAGAAGCAGAAATCCTGAAGAAACCAATAACAACAAAAGAAATTGAAGCAGGAACCAAAAAACTCCCAACACACAAAAGTCCTGGACCACATGGTTTCATAGGAGAATTTTACAAAGCATTTAAGGAAGAACTAACCCCTATCCTTCACAGACTATTCCAAAAAATCCAAAAAGATGGAAGACTCCCAAACTCTTTTTATGAGGCCAACATTATCCTAATTCCAAAACCAGATAAAACACAACAAAGAAAGAAAACTTCAGGCCAATATCACTGAGGAACATTGACGCTAAAATCCTCAACAAAATATTGGCAAACTGCATCCAACAATACATTAAAAAGATCATACACCATGACCAAGTGGGATTCATTCCAGGGATGCAAGGATGGTACAATCCTCACAAATCAGTAAATGTAATACATCATGTAAACCAAAGCAAAGACAAAAAGCACATGATCATTTCAATAGATGCAGAAAATGCATTTGATAAGGTACAGCACCCATTCATGATAAAAACACTTGGCAAAGTGGGAATAGAAGGAGCATTCCTCAACATAATCAAGGCCATATATAAGAGTCCTACAGCCAACATCATACTAAATGGGCAAAAATTAAAATCTTTTCCACTAAGATCAGGAACAAGACAAGGCTGTCCACTTTCACCACTTCTATTCAATATAGTACTGTAAGTTTTAGCCACAGCGATCAGACAAGAAAAAGAAATAAAAGGCATCCAAATTGGAAAGGAGGAAACAAAACTGTCACTGTTTGCAGATGACATGACAAGTAAACAACTGCTTGACCTAATAAATGAATTTGGCAAAACAGCGGGATACAAAGTCTATATCCAGAAAACAAACGCATCTCTGTACACCAACAACGAAACAGCAGAAGAAGAAATCAAGAAAAAAATCCCATTTGAAATTGCAAAAAGAAAAATAAAATACCTAGGAATAAACCTAACCAAAGAGGTAAAAGACCTGTATTCAGAAAACTATGTAACACTGAGGAAAGAAATCAAGGAAGACACAAACAAATGGAAACATATACCATGTTCATGGATTGGAAGAATTAATATCATCAAAATGTCCACACTACCAAAAGCAATTCACACATTCAATGCAATACTTATTAAAGTACCAATGGCTTACTTCACAGACGTAGAACAAACACTTCAAAAATTTATATGGGACCATAAATGACCCTGAATAGCTGCTGCAATTTTGAGAAAGAAGAGTAAAGTAGGAGCGATCAAAATACCAGGCACTAAACTATACTACAAGGCCACTGTAATCAAAACAGCCTGGTACTGGCATAAAAACAGGCACATGGACCAATGGGACAGAATAGAGAGCCCAGAAATAAACCCAAGTCTCTAAGTCAATTAATATTTGCAAAGGAAGCAGCAACAAAAAATGGAGTAAAAATAGCCTCTTCAACAAATGGTGTTGGGAGAACTGGACAGCCACGTGCAAAAAAATGAAACTTGAACACCAACTTACATCATATACAAAAATAAATTCAAGGTGGATAAAAGACTTAAATATAAACCGTGACACCATTAAAGTCCTAGAAGAGAATGTAGGCAGGAAAATCTCAGATCTTTCACACAGAAACTTTTTTACTGACATGTCTCCTAGAGCAAGGGACATAAAGGAAAGAATAAACAAATGGGACCTCATCAAAATAAAAAGCTTTTGCATAGCTAAAGAAAACAGTATCAAAATTAAAAGAGAACCAACTCTATGGGAAAACATATTTGCCAATGATACCTCAAGCAAGGGTTTAATCTCCAAAATATATAAAGAACTTACATGACTCCACTCTAAGAAGACATGTAACCCAAGTAAAAAATGGGCAAAGGACTTGAACAGACACTTCTCCAAGGAGGACATACAGAAGATCCCAAGACTCATGAAACAATGTTCAATATCGCTATCTATCAGAGAGATGCAAATTAAAACCACAATGAGATACCACTTCACACCAGTCAGAATGGCCATCATAAACAAAGCAACAAAAAACAAGTGGTGGAGAGGTTGTGGAGAAAAGGGGACCCTAGTGCACTGTTGGTGGGACTGCAGACTGGTACAACCACTATGGAAAGCAGTATGGAACTTCCTCAGAAAACTAAAAATGGATCTGCCTTTTGACCCTGCAATTCCACTGCTGGGACTGTATCCTAAGAACACTAAAACACCAATACAAAAGAACCTTTGCACGTCGATGTTCATAGCAGCACAATTTACAATAGCTAGGTGCTGGAAGCAACCTAGATGCCCATCAGTAAATGAATGGATCAAAAAACTGTGGTACATTTACACAATGGAATTCTATGCAGCAGAAAGAAAGAAGGAGCTCCTACCCTTTGCAACAGCATGGATGGAGCTGGAAAGCATTATGGTAAGTGAATCAAGCCAGGCAATGAAAGACAAATACCATATGATCTCACTTTTAACAGGAACCTAAACAACAAAACAAAGAAACAAGCAAAATATAACCAAAGACGCTGAAATAGGGGACAGACTGACAGTGACCAGAGAGGTGAGAAGAGGGAATTTCAGGGGAGAATGGGAAGGGTTTAGAGGAACAAACTTAAAGGACACATGGACAAAAGCTAGGAGGACGGTGGTAATGGGAGGGAAGTGGGGAGGGTTGGGTGGGTGGGCTGAAATGGGAGTAAAAGGGAGAAAACTCTACTTGAAGAATGATTAAAATAAAAATTAAAAAAAAAGAATTTTGAATCTGGGTTCTAATATATTTTACAAGTGTCTTTTTAATTTTGGTTACCCAGCCAGCACTGCCATCACATGAATAAGCCCGAGATCACAGGTATCCTTCCTGTGCAATATTAAGAGGGAGAATGTTCTATGGAAATACAGTCTGAAGTGTTACCTCACACCTGTTAGAATGACTACTATCAATAAGACAAAAAATATTAAGTGTTGTATAGAAGGTGAAGAAAAGAGAACATTCTTGCATTGTTGGTAGGAATGTAAATTGGTGCAGCCGCTATAGATAAAATTATATAGGTTTTTCAAAAAATGAAAATAGAACTACCATGTTACCCAACAATCCTTCTTCTTGGTATTTTATGTGAAAAAAATTTAAAATATTTACTGATGAAGATATATGTATCCCTATATATATCATGGCAAAATTTATATAGCCAAGATATAAAAACAATGTTGGTATTCATTGACAGATGATTGGATAAAGAAATGGGTACATATATACAAAGGGATGCTATTCAGCTATAAAAAAGACAAACTATTGCCATTTACAACAGTAGGAATAGATCTTCATAGTATTATGCTAAGTGAAATAAGTCAGATGGAAAAGTAAAAAGACCATATGATTTACTCATAGGTAGTATATAAAACAAAAAAAAACAACAAATGAACAAACAAAACAAAACAGCCAAACAAAACACTCATAGATACCAACAATAGAATAGTAGTTGCCAGAGGGAAAGAGGGGTAAGAAGAAACCAAAATAGATAAAGGTGTTAGAATGTATGGTAACAGAAGGAAAATAGACACCAGGTGGTGAACACACAATGGAATATGCAGATATTGTAGTATAATGTTGTAAACTTGTAGTTTATATAATACCATCAAACAACGTCACAATACATTTATTTTAAAATAAACATACAAAATTTTTAAATGTTGCATTAGACTAAAAAATAAAAAACATGAGGGAGGACATATGGTATATTTCCATTATACAAATTTCAAGTGGAGAAAAAAGTTAATCAATACTGATAGAAATAAGATCAATGGTTGTTGGGGATTAGGTGGACATTAACTGCAAAGGTGAATGAAGGAACTTATCAAATGATAGTCATGCTCTACATTTTGACTGTGGTAGTGGTTACATGAGTAAATATATTTGTCAAAATTCATACAACTGTATACTGAAATGTGACAATGTTTTGAACATAAATTAAATGTTGATAAAGTTGAATAACAGTGGGCAAATGACATTCACTGGCCACGCACAAAAAATATAAAAGTGGCCTCACATAAATCACAAAATCAGTGAATTTTACTAGTAATCAAAGTAATATAAACATATAAATTGAAATGATATTTTTCAGTTTCATAAATTAAAAATTATGAGATGTAAAACTGGCAATAACTGTATGATCAAAGGTATATGAAACCTTAATTCATATACAGTGGTATTGGAAGTGTAAATGGGTGCAAATGTTAGGAGGGCAATTTGAAATGTATATGAAAAACTTGAAGCGTATTTAAAATATTTTAAAAAATATTTTGTTAATTTATTTTTAGAGAGAGGGGAAGGGATGCAGAAAGAGAGAGCAAGAAACATCAATGTGTGGTTGCCTCTAGCATGATCCCTGCTGGCAACTTGATCTGCAAACCAGGCATATGCCCTGACCGGGAATCGAACCTGTGTCCCTTTGGTTCACAGGCCAGCACTCAATCCACTGAGCTACACCAGCAGGGATACAAGATTTAACTTAGCTATATTATCTCTGGAAATGTAGTCTAAAGTTTAATATGAGAAAAATTCATAGCATATGTTCTACATGATTTAAAACACAGAAAAATAAATATACAGTTATAGAACAAACACCTGGCTTTAACAAATCTTAACATTTTACCATATTTGCTTCATATTAAGAATAAAAATAAAGATAATTGCTATTATTTACCCATCCTTATGAGATGATAGCATTTCTTCTCCCTATAGAGAATAACCACTATCTGGAATTTGTTTTTTAACATTCTCATTTACATTTTTATTTTCTTTGCATTTTTTGCATGTTTCTACATATTATATAAATGGTGTCATCATCTAAAAATATTTTACTCATTACTTTTTACTTAATACTATATTTTCAAGGTATATTCATTTTCATACAATTTAGTTCCCTTATTCTATCTGCTGTATAGTATTTTATAGTGTGAATATACAAGTAGTAATTATTTTAATAACATTTAAAACATAGATTATAATTTTTGGTATTATAAACAGTGATGAAATAAATATCCTTATGCATATGTATTAGTTTATTAGGACTTCTGTGACAAAATGACACAAATTGGGTGGCTTAAACAACAGAAACAGAGGGTATGGCAAAAGTAATTTTTACATTTGTTCATATGAAAATACTACAATAATTAATAAATAATAATGCAAGAATAAACTTTGTTTTACATACTCATACCTGTAAACTTACTTTTGCCACACCCTGTATGTTGTCTCACACTTCTGTAGTCTAGAATTCCAAAATAAACATGTGAGCAGGTTTGGTTTCTTTTGGGGGTTATGAAGGAAAAATCTATTTCAGGCGTCTCTTCTTGGTTTATAGATAGTCCTCTTCTCTCTGTGCCTCTTTACCTTGTCTTCCCTTCGTATATGTCATGATGTCCAAATTTCCTCTTTTAATAATGACACCAGTCATGTTGAACTTAGGACCACCCTCATGACCTCATCCTAATTACATTTATAATGACCCTATTGACAAATTAGGTCACATTCTGTGATAGTGGAGTTTATGACTTCAACATAGAATTTGAAGAACATAATTCAACCTATAACATGTCTCCTTTTATATCTTATGTGATATTTCATGACAGATTTTTAACAGATCCTATTTACTAGGTTTAAAAAATTACTTTCTAGTACTAGTTTACTAAGTGTTTTCAGCAGGAATGTGTGTAGAATTTTATCAAATGCTTCTTTAAATCTTTTTATAGAAACACATACTTTTCTTCTTTCATCTGTTAATGCTGTTTATTGCATAATTACATGTTGCATTGCTACACTGTCCCCATGTCCTGGGAATAACCATACTTGGTCATGATGTATACATTTATTAATATATTTCTTATACTTATAATATCCTACTGAAAACATTTTTTCAACATAGTTTAAAAGCAGGAGAACTCCATTATAACCTTTAGCTTCAAGCCATGAAGTTGGTCCAAGTCCTTAGTCTTGAATGGAGAAGTGTTAGTCTCTATAACTCATAGGAGCTGAACACACAGCTGCCATTGGAACATGCAGACATGGACCCATTTAAGCCCCTGGCTTCAGCCTTCAGCTCCATTTAACACTTGATATTTTTGTTTTGTTTCTAGTGCAAAGAAATAATATATTTATTTGTTTCTAAGAATAACTATGAATTCTTTCCTTTCTTTTTTATATTTGATTTCATCCTTGTTCAGTGCTTGACACATAATTATGTCAAGTTTGAACTTACTTTATTATCTGTAATGTAAAACTATATAGTATTTTTATATTAGTGAAAAGTATGTGTTTAATAAATATTAATAGCTTCCAGTCAAATAATAATTTTGTAAATCATGGTAAATAAATATATATAAATGTATAAAATACTGGAATGTAATACAATAAAGTGTAAATAGTTGAATTTGTGGTTGTTTTAACATTTTCATATATTTTTGATGTGGACCCTGGCTTGTGGTGTCCACACATTGTGGATGTGATACGAGACATTCACAGGGAATATTTAGTCCTGTGGAGAAAAAGGGTGGGTTGCTTCACTCTCAAGAGGAGCCAGAAGCCATGGCCTCTGCCATGACAGGCCTTTATTTCTTTTTGTGGTCACATTACATGATGGTCTTCATTTACTATGCACAGGTTGGCTTTAGGTGGTTACCTTTTACAGAAAACAAAGGTGCCAGTGTCACTCACTAATCACATCACAGAAGAGGGATATTTGCAAATGAAAAGGGAAAATTAGTTGAACTGGTTACTCTCATCCTTGGAAGGTTTAGCATGGATTTTAGGAAATTATTTTGCAGTAAATGTTTGATGCAAATCAGGGTGAGGGAGTTTTCAGCAAAAGCAAGACTCAAAGTGGCCTAGGCACATTGTAGGCCTGATTCTCCATGGGAGAAGTAATCCGTGGGCATGGGTCCTGTGCATCTCCGATTGGGAGCTGGGTCCATGCCACACAGAATGGTCTCCTACATATTTTCTTTTCTTTTCTTTTTTAAATTGTTCTTCAAGTACAGTTGTCTCCATTTTCCCACCACCACTTTCCCCGTCCCACCTTCCATCCTTCCTCCCTTTGTCTTTGCCCATGGGTCCTTTATACATGTTCCTTGATGACCTTTCACTTTCTTTACCCTATTATCCCCTTCCTGCCTCCCTTATGTTTACTGTGAGTTTGTTCTATATTTCATTGTCTGGTTATATTTTGCTTGCTTGTTTGTTTTGCTGATTAAGTTCCACTTATAGGTGAGATTACAGTTCCACTGCTGGGATTATACCCTAAATATCCTGAAACACCAATTCAAAAGAATATATGCACCCAAATGTTCATAGCAGCACAATTTACAATAGCCAAGTACTGGAACCAACTTAAGTGCCCATCAGTAAATGAGTGGATAAACAATGGTACATTTACACAATGGAATACTACATAGCAGAAAGAAAGAATTACTGCCTTTCATGACAGCATGGATGAATCTGGAGGGCATTATGCTAAGTGAAATAAGTCTGATGATGAAAAACAATATTTTTGTATATTTTATTTCCTATAGAAATTATGTATAAAAGACCATCTTAACTTTCATCATTGTATTAATTAACACTTCCCATTTCTTCTGCAAAATATATTCACTGGTTTCCAGGGAATAATAATTCCTCTTTTTAACTGTTTCCAACCATTAAGTTGCATACTTTCTAAGAGTCCATTGGGATTCTTCATAAATTTCTTAACCCTTTTTACTCATTTTAATTGCCTGCTTTAAATTAATATTATAGAAATCAATAAAATATAAGCATGAAGTTTGAGCTCTAACTATGCAAGTAATGTGCCTGTTTTCAGGAAAATCAGATAAAGATAAGGTTCTACAAAACTTGCCTTAAAAACCTCAAAAATATTATTCCTTGATATTGATTCAAAAACATTGTTAAGTATTTGTTTCACTGTTAAAGAAGGCCTCTGCTAAAGCAAAATATAACCAGAGACATCTAAATAGAGAACAAACTGACAGTAACCATAAGGAAGGGGTATAACAAGGAAAAGAAGGAGAAGGGTTGTCAAGGAACATATATAAAGGACTCATGGACATAGCCAAAGGAGATTAGGATAGAGGGTGGGAAGTGGGGGTGGATGGGGTGGGGGAGATTAGTGGGGGGGGAAATGGAAACAATTATACTTGAACAACAATAAAAAAATGTTTAACATAAAAAAGGCCTCCAGACTTATCCCTAAACAAAAGATAGGGGAAGGTATGTACACTAATATATTTATGTCATAAATGTATATGTTTCTGTATGTTTTCATATTAGTCAATTTTAATATTAATCACCTAATTTCTGGATCCAATTTTATTAAATAATACATTGTCCTTCTCTCTCTCTTGCTCCATCTACCTTTTTTGTCTCTCTCTGCATCTGTTTATGTACCTACCCTACATTACTCGTAAATATGTAAGTGTCAGTACTGGATATCTCTTTTACAGTGTTATAAATAAAATATTTTACTTTAAATTTCATATAACGAACAAAGTGTAACATTTCAAATGAGCATTCTGAGAAAGAATGTAATGGCAATAGAAACAGTCTTATCAAAACCAATGATGAAGAAAGGGTTCTTTTCTAATCCAGCCACGTTTTAGCTCCCTTGATAAGGCTCCCTAAGTTATAAGGCAGTGGGTGAACTTCACACTGGTCTACAAATTGATATATATTGTGATGGATCAGCCTTACCCATGCATTTAAATAATCAAAGAAATGACATTTTTTCTCTTTAATTCCCTGTAATTACTAGAAGCAACTATGTAAGTGAAGACCTTATTAATAATCTTCTATATTGCAGTAATTATTTTCAGATATTATAGTTTGGCTAGCAATATATCAAGTAGAGTTTGTTTCTCATAAATTAAATTTCTTTAAGTAATTTGCATGACAAACCCTTCTGGGAAAGAACTCTTTCCCTTAATATAGTGTATAACACTATTGACAAATACTTGGTTATAATTAATTTATTTTGAAAGTTTCTTATCTTTTCTTGGTTTTTGTGTTTAATTTAAATGTAACTACAATCCCCATCACCACCATGCCTTGTACAATATTCACACACTAGTGTAGAGTCAATAGGATTTTGTTTAAAAATAAAACATTAAATTCATCCAATCAGGTTATTGTTTGTTTGCTTACAATGTTATGACTACTATCAATATACTAATTTCCTCCATGTTATAAACCTTAATGTTTATATTTAATAAGCTAGAATTTATGGTGAAAAATCCTAAGTGGTAAAAGGTTTGTTCAATATTTTTTATTCTTTAAACAGCTCAGTTGGATAACCTACCTAACTTTGAGAAAAATCACATATGACAAAACAAGTTTCATGTGAAAAACAAGAATGGCTATATGTGTCTTTGTAAATAATTTCCTCAAGAATGTAGCAACCATATTTGAACCAAATAGATCAAGCAAATGCACTGAACTATTGAGAAATGTATTGACTGTAATGGAAATTGAAATAAAACTTTATATTTATACAGGAGCTCACTGAATGATCAAGTGAGATGATGTTCTTTAAACTGGAGTATACATAGATCTAAAGATGTACATCCATTTACTAAGGCATAAGAAAAAACACAGAATAAATAAGCTATATTTCCCTAGAGCATATATTTTAGAATAAAACATTAATTTGGGGAGATTAAATATAATATTTACATTAATTTTATGCTAAGCCACAACACTTCACATAAATAATTATTTACAATTGAGTCTTTCAAACTATGACTGATCTGACACATCCCCTGAACAAATGATGAGACATGCTTTCATGCACTTTTGTTCTTATAAATATGTGAAGTGAAAAAATTTAAATACATTAAACTAATGGAATAACAAATAGATCCAAGGCAAAGATATCACAATAAATACAATAAAAACTGAAAAAAATATTACCAAATATAGGTTAAGAATACATAGGCGCTATTATTGTTATACTCTGCTAATGGTGGTGTTTGGAAGTATCTACTAAATTGAAACATATGCATACCCTAAGATTCAGCAATTCAATTCCTATGAGTCAAATTAGTACCATACGTACTAATAGGAGTACATCTAACAAATAAACCTTAGGTTCACCAAGACAGGTCTTAAAATGTTTGAATTTTAATGTATGAATTTTTGGAGTACATAACATACTCAGACTATAGCAAGTTGTGTGTCCAGAATATATCAGATGACACAACTCAATTATAAAAATAAAATATTGTCATTAACAAAATAGGTAAAGGGTTGGAATAACCATTTCTCCAAAGAAGGTATATAAATAGCCAAAAATACATGAAAAAATGTCAAAGTCACATACCATTAAGGAAATGCATATTCAAACCACAAGACACAACTTCAGATTCTCTAAGATGGTTAAAAAATGACAATAGTAAGTGTTAGTGATGAGATAAAGAAATTGTAAGTCTTATACATTGTTGGTGGGAATGTAAAGTGGCAAAGAACCTTTGAGAAATAGTTTGGTTGGTCCTCAAAGTAAAATACAGATCTGTAATATGACTGAGCAATTCTACTCCAATGTACTTATTCAAGAAACATGAAAATATGTGTTCACACAAAATTGTGTACATAGATGTTTATAGCAGCACAATTCATGATAGGCAAAAGGTGTTAAAGAAAAACCCAGATACCCATCAATTGATGAATGTATTAAAAATGTGGTTTATCAACACAATGGTATATTATTCAACAATGCAAATAAATAAAATATTGATATATGTTACAACATGGATGAACTTTGAAAACATTATACTAAGTGAACTAAACTAGTTACAAAAAACACATATTACATGCATTTCTTGATGTAAACTATACAGAAAAGAAAATCTATACAGACAGAAAGTCAGCTAGTAGTTGCCCAAGGCTAGGGGTTTGAGGGGAATGAAGAATGATTCCTAATAACCAAAGGTCTTCCTTATAGAATAATGAACCTTTTCTAAGTTTACATAGTTGTGAGGTGTGGGAGGAACTCCAGCCCACAGAATTTCTCCCATCTGCTTTGGATGAGAAATAAGTCATCCTAGACACAATCTTGCTGTTCTGGCAGGAAAGGGTGTAGCAATTCCCTCTAGTGGGGAACACCCCAAACCTTTCTTCCAAATGACTTTTATTGGGAATGGTATGTGTAGGTGTATACATTCATAGATCATCAATCAATGTCAAAAGGCTATAGTCATACAAAAACAGGTATTATCTATAGATAACAATTGAAGGAACTCGGAGATTTGTCATAGGTCAGGTCCTCTTAGTAATGCTGACCGCAGAGGGTCTTTAAGACATGTTTCATGAGATGAGGAGTTTTCTTCTTATACCTTGAACTTAAATATCTGGTTTATATCAACAGAGCCATAGAAAGCAAAGCAGAGCAGGCTTCAAAGTATGCAGTATATTTATCAGGCCTTATTCCCATGGGAACCCTGGGTGATAGAGTCAGGTCATGTCTACCACCTGTATTATCTGGTTTTCCAGGGAGACTTAGTAATCCCTTTCAGAGCCTGCTCTCACAGGGCTGCAATCTCTGAAACCACACAGAGTGGTCCACAACAGTGATGATTATACAACTTTGTCCGTATACTAACAACCACTGAGATATATACTTTAAAACAGTAAATTTTATGGCATGTACACTTTATCTTCATAATGTTGTTATTAAAAAACACTGTGTTAGCAATTACATTTTCCTAGCACTGTGAGGTCTTCAGAAACATATTCACTCAAGTTCTAGTCCTTTAAAAAGTAAAAGAAAAAAATCAAATAATTTACTTTGGATAACTATAAAGATTAGTGAAAAGCCATTTCTCCAAAAAGGACATACAGAGGGCCGAGAGACACACGAAAGGATGCTCAGCATCATTAGCCACCAGGGGGATGCAAATTAAAACCACAATGAGATACCACTTCCCACCAGTCAGAATGGCCATCATAAACAAATCAACAACAACAGCAATGACAAAACAAGTGCTGCCAATGTTGTGGAATACAGGGAACCTTTGTACACTGTTGGTTGGAATGCAGACTGTTCCTCAGAAAACTAAAAATGGAACTGCCTTTTGACCTGGCAATTCCACTGCTGGGATTATACCCAAAGAATCCTGAAACAAAAATTCAAAAGAACCTATGCATCCCAATGTTTATATCAGCATAATTTACAATAGCCAAGTGCTGGAGACAGTCTGAGTGCCCATCAGTAAATGAGTGAATCAAAAAAAACTGTGGTACATTTACACAATGGAATACTATGCAGCAGAAAGAAAGAATGAATTCTGGACCTTTGAAACAGCATGGATGGATATGGAGAGCATTATGCTAAGTGAAATAAGCCAGGTAGTGAAAGACAAATACCATATAATCTCACCTATAAGTGAAAGCTAATCAACAAAACAAACAAGCAAGCAAAATATAACCAGAGACATTGAAATAAAGAACAAACTGACAGTAATCAGAGAGGAGGCAGGAGGGGATAACAAGATCAAGGAACATGTAGAATGGATCCATGGACAAAGCCAAATGGGGTTAGTAGGTGGAGTGGGAGGAGGGATGGCTGGGGTGCAGGGATTGGTGGGGGTAAATGGAGATAACTGTACTTGAACAACAATAAAAAGAGAGAAAAATAAGTGCTGTTGGAGTGACTGATTAGCATTTGGCAAAAAATAAATGAAAAAAGTAAATGAAGATACCTCAATTAATTTATAAGAATAAATTAAAATAATGAAAAGTAAAAAATAAGATCTTTTAAAGTGCAAAAAAACCCAATTCCAATGAACATTTTTGTTTTTTTAGCATATATTTATAAATCTATAATTTTATAGTGATTTTGCAATCATTTTAACTCTGTTATATCATTATCATAGAATACATATTTAATCATGATGCTTTGTACTCAATTTGATTGGGGGATTTATATAGCACATATTTATATATCTATAAACATTTTATAGTAATTTTGCAGTCATTCTAAATCTTGTATGGCATCATTGAGTGCATTCTGATCCATAACACTTTGTATTCAAATTGCTTTGTGGATTTACATTTGCTGATGTATTTAGCTCTTTAAAATATCACTCACAGCAAATACGTGAAAATGTAACAGCTGATACATTTCAAATGAAGGCATATGTATCTCTGGTATATCATTCCCTAAAGGAATATTGAATGCTTCAGGATTAAATATTTTAAAAGAGTAAACTATTTTGATTCAAAGAAAAATGACAGAAACCTCTTTTATCCCTCTTCCACACTCATTTAGTCACTAGAGTCCTAACTGTATTGCACAAAAGACTTTTGCAGCATGACTCAAATCTACCTATGTATCTAGCTCCATCAGCAGCTGCATGCTTTTGTTCTGGCCCATCATTTTCAAAAGTAGGTTCTATGGAAGGATAATCCTGAAAAATGTTCTATGATAAAGATACTCTTTGGTATATAAACTATAACTGCAGAGGCAGCTCACTGCTTTTATCCTGTTTCTAACAAGGCCTGGAACCAAAGTTTGTCTCTTTTAAGAGTAATGCTTGTGACCACTACCCACAAATAACACCTATAAACCTCTAACACATCCCCCCATGGAACCAAAGGACCAGGGCTTGACTGGAACCTGAAAGCCAGAACCCTTTCAAAGAAAGGTCTGCTGTCCAGAAAGTTCCATTGTAGAAACTCCTTAAAATCCCACCACAAACACTGAATTCAAAACAGATTTGAGCTTTGCCTTCTATCTCCTTGCAAGCCAAACTCTCAAATAAAAGTTCTTTCTTTCCTCAGAAGCTTCTGCTATAGTATTAGCTTCCGTGTGCATGGGGGCATCAAGCCCTTGCTCGGTAACAAAATGTCTGGAGAAAAATGTATTAAATTGTACCAAGAACCATCAAACCATTTCTATAGTTTGATGGAGCCATTATAACAAGCAATGCCGAAATGGTAAAAATGATTCAAACATGAAAAAACTGAGATGTTTTGGAGCCCTTCTATAAATTGCCATTCCATCTTAATACCTCACCATCTTCAATTTATGACTTCCAAATTCACCATCCTCACTTGCATCCAACCAACATGAGGGAAAGAACACTGCAAATGATAACTTGGTGGTTTCTAGTGACCTGAAAGCCTTGTTCTTGACTCTGTAATCTGTAATTCAATGACATGATCATACCTAACTGGAAAGGAGACTGAGGAATATACTTTAGCTGTTTGCTTAGAAGGACAAAAAAAAATGGATTTGGAGCCAAACTACTCAGTTTCTGCCATGCATTGATTTTTATTTTTTTTCTGAACCTAAGCTATACCAAGAACATAATTCAGAAATATACAAATATTATTTTATAAGTGTACATGGCAGTGCTGTTTCATAGAGGAAAATTCCAGAAATTCTTTCTTCAATGGATTATAAATTCCATGTGGACAGAGTTTTTGTAGGCTTAGTTTACTGTGTATCTGAAACTTAGTATGCATTCAATAAATATTTTCCAAATTAATGAAAGAATGACTCAATGTATTGGTCATGGGCAAAATAAACCCACCTTGAAGAGTCAGGAATTTGATATTAAAATGGGCCAGATTGTGACTGAACACAGTAGCTGTTGATGGAATGCAGTTCAGGCAAGCAGGCAGAATTTGACTTCGAGTAAAAGCTACAGAAATAAATGATGGTATAGATAATCAGATATTTTTTCAAGAAGTTAATATTTATAGGTAGTATGTAACAAATATTTGGTTACAAATGTAGGGAGTACAAAGTAATGAGGAAATCTAGTGGAATGTCTTGGGAAATCTACGGCAAGTTGGAGTTCATCGAAAGGACCCAAATTGCCGAGAGAACTGGATAACACTAAGAGTCATGATTCCAGAGAATTACATAGCTTAAAAAAATACTCTCAACTTGGACACTGAAGATATTCCAGAAACCCAAATCAAAGACCATGGCACAAGTTAAAAAATAAACCAGAAATAAAATTTATTTGCTTCTAAACTCCCAATTCCAAAATTCATTCTCAATGTAAAAACATGTAATAACGCAGTCAATGTCAGTTTAAGATACTAATAGGTGGTTTAAAAAATATCAGATAGGGAGCAAAGTATTTTATTATAGCAACAACACAAAATATTAACTAAAGTATAATGGATAAGCAGACTAAGAAATACCATCAGGATATTGTAGTTTGGGCCAGATAAAAATGACAAGGGCGTGGAGTGCAACAGAAAAATATATGTGAAATGGCACCCAATTGAGCAAAAAGGAAAAAGGACTCATGAACATGGACAAAAGTGAGAGCATTGAAGGGGTAAAGGAAGTATAAGCAGGTTAAATGCTAATGAAAATATACAATAAAAATTTTAAAAGATTACAAAAACATTGATTTTAATGATGTTAAATGCACATGTATTAAAAATAAAATAATGATTTATCTTTGTATAAAAGTATTTAATGTTATATCTCTGGGTCCTCTGTATGTCCTCCTTAGAGAAATGTCTGTTCAGGTTCTTTACCCATTTTTTAATTGGATTGTTAGTTTTCCTGAAGTGGAGTCATGTGAGTTATTGTATATGTTTTGGAGATCAAACCCTTGTCCAAGGTGTCATTTGCAAATATGTTTTCCTATATGGTTGGTTCCATTTTCATTTTGCTGATGTTTTCTTTAGCAGTGCAGAAGCTTTTTATTTTGATAGACTCATTTGTTTATTCTTTCTTTTATGTCCCTTAATCTAGGAGATATATTAGTGAAAATATTGCTGCTTGGAATATCTGAGATTTCCCTGCCTTTGTTCTCCCTTAGGATTTTTATGGTATTGCAACATATATTTAAGGTATTTTTTTTTTACCTATCTTAAGTTTATTTTTGTGTGTGGTGTAAGTTGATGGTCAAATTTCATTTTCTTCCATCTACCTGTCCAGATAGCCAAACACCATGTGTTGAAGAGGCTACTTTTATTCCATTTTATGTTTTAGCCTGATTTGTCAAAAAATAATTGACCATAGAGACATGGGTTTAGTTCATGGCTCTCTATTCTGTTGCAGTGATCTATATCTGTTCTTATGCCACTACTAGGTTGTTTTGATTACAGTGATCTTGTAATACAGTTTGATATCAGGTATTGTGATCCCTTCTACTTTGTTCTTCTTTCTCAAACTTGCTGAAGCTGTTTTGGGCTGCTTATGGTTCCATATAAATGTTTGAAATGTTTGTGCTATATCTATGAAATATGTCATTGGTATTTTAATAAGAATTGCACAGAATCTATAAATTGCTTTGGGTAGTATGGACATTTTGATGATGTTCATTCTTCCAATCCATGAATATGGTATATGCATCTATTTGTTTGTGTCTTCCTTAATTTCATTCTTTAGTGTTGGGTAGTTTTCCCAATATATGTATTTTTGTGTTTTTTTAAGATTTTTTAATTTATTTTTATAGAAGGGAAGCGAGGGAGAAAGCGATGGACAGAAACATCATTGTGTGGTTGCCTCTCAAGTGCCCCCGACTGGGGACCCAGCCCACAATCCAGGCATGTACCCTGACTGGGAATCAAAGCAGCAATCCTTGGTTCATAGGCCAGTGCTCAGTCCACTGAGCCACACTAGCCGGGGCCCAGTACAGGTCTTTTACCACCTTGGTTAAGGTTATTCCTATGTACTTTATTTTTTGTTGCTCTACCAAATGGGATTTTGTCCCTGATTTCTGTTTCTGATATTACATTGTCAGTGTACAATATGCCTTCAGTTTCTGAATATTGACTGTGTACCTGCTGTTTTAAGTAAGTCACTTATTGAGGTTGAGCAGTTGTTTTGGAAAGTCTATGGGGCTTTCTTTTTACACTATCATGTCATCTGTAAACAACGACAGTTTTACTTCCTGCATTCTAATTTGGATGATTTTTATTTCTTTTTCTTGTCTGATTGCTCTGGCTAGAACTTCCAATACTATATCGAATAGAAGTGATAAAAGCAGATACTCTTCTCTTATTCCTGATCTTAGTGGGAAAGCTTTTAGTATTTGCCAGTTGAGTTTGATGTTGGCTGTAGGTTTCTCATATATGTCCTTTATTATGTTGAGGTAAGCTCTCTCTACCCCTACTTTGCTCAGTGTTTTTATCATAAATGGGTACCTTATCAAATGATTTTTCCACATCTATTGATATGATCATGTGGCTTTTATCTTTCCTTTTGTTTATGTGCTGTATAACATTTATCAATGTGAGAATATTGTACCATCCTTGCATCCCTGAAATGAATTCCACTTGATAATCATGTATGTTCTTTTTTAATGTATTGCTGGATGTGGTTTGCCAATATTTTGTTGAGGGTATTAGTGTCTCTGCTCATCAATGATATTAGCCTGTAGTTTTCTTTCTTTGTTTTGTCTTTATCTTGTTTTGGGATTAGGATAATGCTGGCCTCATACAAAGAGTTCAGGCATCTTCCCACTTCTTGGACACTTTTGAATAGTCTGAGAAGGGTAGCGGTTAGCTCTTCCTTAAATGATTTTTTGAATTCTCCTGTGAAACCATCAGGTCCAGGACTTTTGTGTGTCATGAGTTTTTTATTACTGATTCAATTTCATCAGCTGTTATTGGTTAGTTCAGGCTTTCTGCTTCTTCTTCATTGAGTTTTGGAAGGTTATATTTTTCTAGAAATTTGTCCATTTCACCTGTTTTCAAATTTCTTGTCATATAGTTCTTCTTAGTAATTTCTCACAATCCTTTGTATTTCTGTGGTATCGGTTGTAGTCTCTCTTCTTTCATTTCTGATTTCACTTATTTGGGTCCTCTCTCTTTTTTTCTTGATGAATCTGTTTAAAGCCTGTAGATTTTGTTTATCTTCTCATAGAACCAGCTCCTGGATTTATTGATTCTTTGAATTGTTCTTTTAGTCTGTATGTCTTTTAATTTTGCTCTGATCTTCATTATTTCCTTCCTTCTGCTCACTGTGGGCTTTGTTGTTGTTCTTCCAGTTGTTATAGCAGTCAGGTTATGTTGTTTATTTGAAATGTTTCTGTATTTTTTCGGTAAGCCTGGATTGCTATGAACTTCCTTCTCAATACTGCCTTCACTGTGTCCCATAAAATTTGGCCTGTTTTGCGTTCTTTTCATTTTTTCCAGAAACTTTTTGCTTTCTTCTTTGATCTCATTATTAACCCATTCTTTGTTTAATACCATGCTATTCAGCCTGAGAATTTGAATATATTTGATTTTTCTTGAGATTGATTTCCACTTTCAGGCTGTTGTGGTCTGGGAAAATGCTTGATATAATTTCAATTTTCTTGAATTTGTTAAGTCTTGTTTTGTGTCCTCTCATGTTTCTGTCTTTGAAATGTTCCATGTGCATTTGAAAAGAATGTATATTTTGCTTCTTTGGGATGAAAGTATATATATATATATATATATATATATATATATATATATATATATATATATATAATGTGAGCAGTTTATATATTTATGTATATATAATCAGTTAAGTCTATTTGGTCTTGGGCATTGTTGAATGCCACAATTTCCTTGCTGATAATCCGTTTGGAAGATGAATACTTTGTTAACAGTGGGGTGTTAAAATCCCCTTGTATAAGTGTGTTGCTGTCTATATCCTTCTTGAAGTCCTCCGTGATTTTCCTTATATTTTTGGGTGCTTCTATGCTAAGTACATATTTTTTATAATGTTCTTGCCTTCCAGGTGGATTCTTCCCTTGAAAATAGCCTTTGTTTTGAAGTATATTTTGCCTGATATAATTACTGATACCTGAGCTTTTTTCCCTCTCCATTTGCTTAGAATTTTTTTGTTCATGCCTTCACTTTCAGTCTGTGTAGGTCCTTTTTTCTGAGGTGTGTTTCTTGTATGCAGCTTATGTGCAGGTCATGTTTTCTTATCCTTTCAGCTACCCTATATCTTTTCATTGGAATAATCAATCAGGTTATTGTTGATAGTTTTATTTATTTATCTGCCTTTGTACCTGTGTTTCTCTCCCCCCCTCTTTCTCTCCCCTTCTCTCCCTCTGTTATCTCTCTTCTTAAAGTAGTCCCTTTTAGCATATCTTGCAGTGAATGTTTGGTGGGGGTGTATTCTTTCCACCTATCTCAGAAAATCCTTATTTGGCATTCTATTTTAAATGAGAGTCTTGCTGGATACTATAGTCTTAGTTGCAGGCCTTTGCTTTCCATTACTTGGACTATTTCTTGCTATTCTCCTCTGTTTTTAATGTTTTTTGTTGAGAAATCAGCTGCTATCCTTATTGGAGCTTCTTTGTGTGTTACTTCCTGTTTCTCCCTTGCTGCCTTTAAGATTCTGCCTTTTTATTTATTTATTTTTGAATATTTTATTTATTTATTTTAAAAGAGAGAGGAAGGGAAGGAGAAAGAGAGGGAGAGAAACATCCATGTGTGGTTGCCTCTCATGTAGCTCTCAGGGGATCTAGCCTGCAACCCAGGCATGTGCCCTGACTGGGAATTGAACTGGTGACCCTTTGGTTCACAGCCCACACTCAATCCACTGAGTTACACCAGTCAGGGCAGATTCTTTCTTTTTAAATTTGAGATTTTAATTATGATGTATCTTGGAGTAGGCCTTTTTTGGGTTCATCTTGATTGGGAATCTCTGTTATTCTTCAACTTGTGTGGCTTTTCCTCTCTCCATGTTAGGGAAGTTTTGTGTCATTACTTTTTCAAATAGGGATTCTATCCCCACCTCCATTTCTTCTCTTTCTGGTATTTCTATTATTCAAATATTGTTGCATTTTATGGTGTCTTGATGTTTCCTTAAGCTATCTTCATATTTTTTTTAGTCTTTTTTAATGCAACTGCTCTACCTAGGTGTTTCTTTCTACTTTTTCTCTCAACTAACTAATTTGTTCCTCTGCTTCATCTAGCCTACTTTTAAATCCTTCTAGTGCTTTTTGAAGTAAATAACCTAATTTTAATTAAAAAATATTTGTCAAGCACATACAATACTAAGCACTTGGAACACCACAGAAAATGTAAGGTTCTTGTAATGAAATCTTAGAAAGTACAAAAATGCTGAAGAACTGAACAGAGATCCAAGGCCTGTGATCCTTTAGTTGCCAGAAGAGAGGGTGACAAGATGTGTTCTGAGTCAGTTTCCTTCTAGCGTGCTTTTATTTCACATATTGTATTCCTCATTTCTTCCTGGTTCTTTTTTATAGTTTCTATTTATTTTTCATACTGTTGTAGTTTCCACTCAGTTCCTGGTAGTTGTCAGTGAGTTCCTTGAGCATCCTTATAACTGTTATTTTGAATTCTGTATCTGATAGTTTGCTTGCCTTCATTTCTTTTAGCTCTTTTAGTGGTGAGTCTTCCATTCCTTTCGATTGTGTGTTCTTTCTTTGTCTCCCCATTTAGTGACTCTTGTTTTTGCTTCTGTGATTCCAGATGCTCTGTTTTTCCAGCTGTATTCTTGAGGTGATCATGTCTGATAGAGGTTCTGTGGGATTCTGTGGTGTGGTCTCTTTGATCTCCTTGTCAGGATGCTCTAGGGTTGCTGTTTCTTTTGGTTGTGTGGGCTATGTTGTTGTACTTGTGGTTTACCTGTTGGTGGCTCCTTTGTCTGTAGGTTCTCCCCTACAGCATGTTAAGTGGTAGTCACAACTCCTGCCTTGTCTTATGTTCTGTTGTACAGGTGTTATCTAACAAAGCAGTATTACCAGATAAACAAACCTATGCCAGGAAAAAGAAACCCCCTTCCACATCAGCAATCTCAGTTGCAACATAAATAAGATTAATAAATCTAAAAAGAGGTTGTGGATAGTATATGATATGAGAAATGCAATATGGGATGACTAAAAGAGGAGAAATGTTCTGTGGTAAGGAGGAGAATTGATAAGAGTTGGGAAAGAACCAGAACCAAGGTGAAGAAAAGAAAGGAGCAAAATTTACTATGTAAGTAAAACGTGAAAGGTTGATGGGAACAATGAGGTAAAAAGAGGGAAATGTATAGTCTGAGTTTTGAAGAACATGGAAATGTACTGGACCAATTGAAGCGATATTGCAGATAACACAAAGTAGGGTCAATAACAATGACAGTTGAATGAAATTTAATAAAGGTGGAATGGGATTAAGACTATTGTAGAAACATGAAAAGTGAATATGAGATGTCTACAGTAAAGAAAAATGGTTTTGAGAGGATGGCAGAAGCAAACTAATAAGGCTATGGATTAAATCTCAGGTTTAGAGAGGGGAAAAAAGAAAGAGAGGAAAAAATAAAAAAAAAGGAAGAGAGAAAGCAATGAAATAAAGTCCCTTATGTAAGTGACCAGAGGCTTTCTGGAAGCTATGTGAAGTAAGATAGTGGGAAAGTGTTCTATGGGACTTAAAGTACTAAGAAGTATTGAACACACATGAGATCCTTTGGAGCAGTACTGCAATAACCATGAGATTTCACACAACTAGCCACTTTTTATAAAAGTGAAAAAGAAATTAGACTTTTATTAGAAGGGATAAAGAATGTGAGCAGAATTTAGAAAGCAGAGCACTTAGGCATGATTAGATGGTGAGATGTAGTGGAAGTAAGGAATAGAAACTTTACATAGTGTGTAAGATAATAAAGTTAACCACAATAGTAATAAAGCTCAGGAACATGGCAAAATGGATTGAGACCAAGAAAGAGTGCTGTGTGAGATTTGTAATAATAATATGATAAAGAATATACAATATGAATAAAAATAATAAAAAGTAAAAGAGCAAGAGTAGTATGTCATTGGAATATGAGTGAAGTGAAAGAAAAAAAATAAAATGCAATGTAAAATGCAAATACAAAAAACAAATCAAAAAATAAAATTAATCAAACAAAAATTAATTAAACAGAAAGAAGAGAAATAACATGCATGTCTTGAAGGTTGTGAAAGTGAAATCTGTGTCAGTTGTTGGTATTTGCCTTGTGACTTATTTCTGGATCTGTCTGGTTTTCCCATGGATCCAGGTCTTATTGTCTTATCCTTGAAACATTAAAAGTAAAATAAAATAAAACAAAATATCCTACTGCTGAGTTAAACTTGGCAAGCTGGTTCTGCTGGTCTTCCTGGATGCTGCAGGCAGAGGGGAGCTGGGCTCCATTTATTTCCTTTCTTGTGGTTCTGAGAGGATGGGGGCTCACTCTAGGCTACAATAATCATAAGTGCCCAATTTTCAGCCTACTTCCTCAGAGTGCTGTGTGGTCCTCATAG
This sequence comes from Phyllostomus hastatus, assembly GCF_019186645.2. Taxonomy (NCBI): domain Eukaryota; kingdom Metazoa; phylum Chordata; class Mammalia; order Chiroptera; family Phyllostomidae; genus Phyllostomus; species Phyllostomus hastatus. The sequence continues at coordinate 15,048,934 of NW_025334022.1, forward strand.
TCCACTCTGTACATATGTGCCAGGCCAGCACTGAAAATCCACCTCATTTTGCAACCCTTTGATCAGTCCCATGGGTGCACTGAGTGGGAGGAAATCACACAACTCCTCCTCCATCTTTGTTGGCCTGGAACCTGCACACCTGTGAAGTCCCTGCAGGGCAGTTCAGTTCTCAATTTGAAGGAAGTCAATCTGATGAGATCCCATTTGTTTATTATTTCCTTTATGTCCCTTGTTTTAGTGGATATATTGCTGAAAATATTGCTGTGTGAAATATCTAAGATTTTCCTGCCTATGTTCTCCTCTAGGACTTTTATGATGTCATGATTTATATTTAAGTTTTTTACCCACCTTGAATTTATTTTTGTGTATGCTGTAAGTTGGTGATCGAATTGCATTTTTTTTTTTTTTGCATGTAGCTGTGCAGATCTCCCAACATGATTTGTTGTCGGGTTTATTTTTATTCCTTTTTTTTACTTCTGTCCCCTTTGTCAAAAATTAATTGACTGTAGAGACTAGGGTTTATTTCTGGGTTCTTTATACTTTTCAATTGGTTTATGTGTCTGTTATGCCAGCACCATGCTGCTTTGATTACAGTTGCCTTGCAAAATTTTTTGATATGAGTTATTGTGATTCCTCTTACTTTGTTCTTCTTTCTCAAAATTGCTGCAGCTATTTGGGGTCATTTGTGGTTCCATATAAATTTTTGAAATGTTTATTCTATATTTGTGAAATATGCCATTTGTACTTTAATAGGAATTGTGTTGAATCTCTAAATTGTTTTGGGTAATATGGGAATTTTGATTATGTTAATTCTTCCAATTGTGCTGCTATGAACACTGGGGAGCATAGGTTCTTTTGAATTGGTGTGTTAGGGTTCTTAGGGTATAATTTCAGCAGTGGAATTGCCAGGTCAAAAGACAGTTCCATTTTTAGTTTTCTGAGGAAATCCCATACTGTTTTCCACAATGGCTGTACCAGTCTGCATTCCCACTAACACAGTACTAGGGTTTTCTTTTCTCCACAGCCTCTCCAACACGTGTTGTTTATTGGTTTGTTCCTGATGTCTATTCTGACCAGTGTGAACTGGTATCTCACTGCAGTTTTAATTTGCATCTCTCTGATGGCTAGTGATGCTGAGCATCTTTTCATATGTCTCTGGCCCTTTGTAGCCCCTCATTGGAGACGTGTCTATTCAAGTCCTTTGCCTATTTTTGGATTGGGTTGTTTGTCTTCCTGGAGTGGAGTCATGTGAGTTTTTCATATATTTTGGAGATCAAACCATTGTCCAAGGTATCATTGCCAAATATATTGTCCCATACAGTTCACAGCAGCACATTTACAATAGCCAAGTGCTGGAAAACCTAAGTATCCTTCAGTAATTGAATGGATCAAAAACTATGGTACATTTACACAATAGAATACTACACCACAGAAAGTAAGAAAGAGCTCCTACCCTTTGCAACAGCATGAATGGAACTGGAGAACATTATGCTAAGTGAAATAAGCCAGGCCATGAAAGAGAAATGCCATGTGATCTCACCAGTAAGTGGAAGCCAAACCACAAAACAAACAAGCAAGCAAAATATAACCTGAGACATTGAAATTAAGAACAAAATGACAGTAACCAGAGGGGAGGTGGGAGGGGATATTGGAAGGAAAGGGGGAAGGATTTTCAGGAACATGTATAAAGGACACATGGACAAAACCAAAGGTGGATAGGATCAAGGGTGGGAAGTGGGGATGGCTGGGTTGGGGGGGAGTGGTGGTGGTGAAATGAAGACAACTGTACTTCAACAATAAAAAAAGAAAGAAAGAAGTCTACCTGGGTCCTGCTAGCTCTCTGAGACTCTGCTATCCCTCTTTGAACAATACATGGCATTCTCTGAGTGGGAGCAAATCATACCCCTACTCATTCCTCTTCACTGGCCCAACTGCTTCAAATGCTAGGAACCTGTGCACGCAAGGTCTCTGTGCAGTCAAGGTTCTTATGTGCTTGGGGTCCTTGCACAATGACTGAGATCCTGTTTTGAGGGAAATCCCCTTGGATGTGGTCTGCTGTTCCTAACAAGCACCCAGCTTTCCACACAGAACAACCCTCTGACTAGTTCAGAGTCTATCTAAGTCAGAGCCAGTGGTGGCCCATTCTTCTCTTAGCACCAGGTGTCAACATTCTCCCCAATTTTTCTCGTACTGTTCCAGCTGGGTTACGCCCCCATTGTGTGTCACTTACTGCCTCTTTATCTACCCAGAAACTTTAAGCACCCAGTTCTCTCCTGATGTAGGTCTGTGACTTCCCATCTCTGGGAGGAGAGGGAGCCACTAAGTTGCAATCATTGACCTGGCTCTTCTCCAATATTCCTGTGGCAGCCACGGTCTCTGGCACAAGGCCCGGGGTCCTTCCTGTTGACTTACAAAATCTCCTTACTGCCCATTTTTAAGTGTCCTCTGCGCTGCCTGTCTTCCAAACTTCATATCAGCTGGGCTTCTATTTTCTGTTCACTCTGTTCTTCAGAAAATCAGCTAGGTGTCCCAGTTGTGTGCAAAAGCAGTGGTTTCAGCTCCCACCTACCTCACTGCCATCTTCCTGACCTTGAATATAAACATTTCAATAAAATTTACAGATGCATTATTACAATTAAGAATTGAATAATTGAATTCAGCAAGAGTGTATAAAATATCAATAAAGTAAAATAAATAAAATCAATAGTATCTCTATATTTCATCTATAGTTATATATAAAATATAACATTAAAAAGACTCCCTTCACAATAGCAATATAATAACAACTGCAGGGGAGACAATAATCAAAGCAGGTAAAAATATAATATATGTTCCAAAGAAATAGGGGCCACAGACAAAAAGATGGTAGCTTAGGTAAAAGTTACCATGAGTGCCAGGATATAGTGCAGTCTGAATGAAGACTTGATAAAGGTGACATATGTAGTCAAAAAGAAAGGCATCCTAACCACAGGGAATAGCTGGAAAAATGGCTCTAAGGTGAGCGCATGAATGACTTTTTTGAGGAACAGCAAAGAGGCCAGTGCATAGCTTGATATTGCTGACACATGTACAATGAAACACATGGTGGGATATTCACTATAGAGAAATTGGGAACAACATAAATAACTTGTGGTATACCTGTATCATTTATATAATGCAGTATTACATAGCAATGAGAATTAATTTTAGTTCTACTATTGTCAACATTGATATCCCTGATTAAAATGCCAAGTGACATAGTGAGTTTTGAAATATATATGAGTGATTACATAAATGTTATAATTGCATATATGAATTGTTTATGGATATAAGTATGTTGCTTATACATAGATGTTTATGTAAAAATTATAAAGCAAGGGCAAGAACATATCACCACAAATTCAGAAGCTATTTCTTAAGTAAGTGATTTAGAATCAATGAGAATAGAAGAGCGTCACTCCATCTGTAATAATTTATTTATTTTTAAAGAGACTTGAAACAAAAATACTAAAACATTATTATTTATTAAATCACAGTGGTGGATATTTGAGTACTTGATCTATTTTGATTCACTTTATGTGTTTCTGATGTGTTACATGATTTAAAAAATGCAATTATTCCAAAACTTATCTGTGTTACAAATAAACTCTTAGACATCCCAATTGCTACTAATTATATACTATTTTTATTTTTAATGTCTATCTATTTTATTACATTGTAGGTGATTAAGAATGTAGGTAATATCCCCGGCTGGTGTGGCTCAGTGGATTGAGTGCTGGCCTGAAAACCAAAGGGTCGCTGGTTGGACTCCCAGTTGGGGCACATGCCTGGGTTGCAGGTCAAGTCCCCAGTAGGGGGCGCTGGAGAGGCAGCCGCACATTGCTGTTTCATTCCTTCCCTCCCTTCTCCTCTCTAGAAATTAATGAATAAAAGTCTTTAAAAAAAGAATGTAGGTAATATGATATCTTTGTAGTTCTCATAATGTCTACTATAGTGTCTTACATAAAATAAATATTTGATAAACATAAAATAATTATTAAAATCACATGTAATTAATATATTTTTAACAGTCACTTGTGATTTTCCCTACATTTGAGACTGGAATGATTGATTTGCAATTACAGAATGGAAGGGAAGTATTTGAAAGTTTGACTTTATATTTGTAAACATATATTCAGCTCTAGTTAAAAATAAAGCAAAACAGCCCTGGCTGGTGTAGCTCAGTGGATTGAGCACAGGCTGCAAACCAAAAGGTCACCAGTTTGATTCCCAGTTAGGGCACATGCTTGGGTTGCAGGCCAGATCCTCAGTACGAGGTGCGTGAGAGCCAACCACACATTGATATTTCTCTCCCTCCCTTTCTCTAAAAATAAATAAATAAAATCTTTAAAAAATAATAAAGCAAAACAAAAACTCAGGTTTCATAAAGAGTTTATAGCCTGTGATGGCTGGCACATGTATTTATGAATATATAGAAAGAAGTCTATTTGTTTGTAAACCAGGACCCACTACTGCAGAATAGATAAGGAAAGAAGGCAGTCTTTCCATGTTAGTATTTTTAAGAGGCAATAATGCAGTAAACTAAAAGGAATGAAAATGTTGTTGGGAGTTGGATAACTTCCTGGACATGTTAACAGACTTTAATGATAATGAAATTCAACTGTCATCTGCACAAAGAAAGAATGTATATTTCTGTGTGCATCTGTAAATTTGATTTCAATAGCTTAGAATGTGGTTAGGCAGATTTAAAAAAAAAAAACTAGTTTTGTGGTTTATCCCTATCATAAATCACTGATTTGACAAAAATAATAGTGCCAGTTTAAAATATGTAACATCTGTACAAAAGCTTTTTAATTTGATATAGTCACATTTGTTTATATTATCCTTTATTTCCCTTGCCCAAGAAGATATGGTCAAGTGGGATATCTGAAATTTTATTGCCTAAGATTTTCTTAAGGAATTTTATGGTATCAAGGCTTATATTTAAATATTTTATTAATTTTGAGTTTATACTGGTGTGTAGTGTAAGATGGTGGTCTAGTTTCAAATTTTGCATGTACCATCCAGTTCTCCCAACACCACTTATTGAAGAGACTGTCTTTACTTCATTGTATGCTCTTGCCTCCATTGTCAAATATTAATTGGCATAAAGACATGGATTTATTTCTAGACTATCATTTCTGTTTCATTGATCGATGTGTCTGTTCTTATGCCAGCACCAGACTATTTTGATTGCAGTGGCCTTGTGGTAATATTTGATATCAGGGAATATAATCCTTCTGACTTTCTTGCTCTTTCTCAAGGTTGCTGAGTCTATTCAGGGTCTTTTTCTGTTCCACACAAGTTCTGGGAGTATTTCTTCTTGATCTGTGAAATATGCCACTGGCACATATAAAGAAGTTATATGACACAACACCAGGAAGACAAACAATCCAATTAAAAATGGTCAAAGGACCTGAATAGATATTTCTCCAAGGAGGACACACAGATGGTCCATAGACATACGAAAAAATACTCAACATCTTTAGCTATCGGAGAGATGCAAATTAAAACCACAGTGAAATATCACCTCACACCTGCCAAAATGGCTATTTTTAATAAATCAGCAAAGAAAAAGTGCTGGTGAGGATGTAGATAAAAGTAAATCCTAGTGCACTGTTAGTGGGAATACAGACTGGTATGGCCACAGTGGAAAACAGTAATGGGATTTCCTCAAAAATTTGAAAATGGAATGGCCTTTTGAACAATTGATTCCACTGCTGGGACTGTACCTGAAAAATCCTGAAACATCAATTCAAAAGAGTTTATGTACCTCCATATTCATAGCAGCACCATATACAATAGCCAACATTTGGAAACAGCCAAAGTGCCCATTAGTAGATGAGTGGATAAAAAATGTGGTAAATCTACACAATGAAATATTATGCAGCAGAAGGAAAAAAGTAATTTCTACCTCTTTTGACAGCCTGGATGGAACTGGAAACTCTTATGATAAATGAAATAAGCCAGTTGGTGAAAGAAAAATACCATAAAATCTTACTTATAAGAGGAATCTAATGAACTAAATAAACTACTGAGCAAAAAAACCCCAGAGGCATAGTGTCATGGAACAGACTGACAGCTGTAAGTGAGAATATTCCCTAAGAATTCTGAAACACAAATTCTGTTGTTATACAAAAATGCCATAGATTTCCCAATATAGTCATTGTATCCCACTATTTTCTCAAGTTCACTTATTAGGTTGAATAGTTTTTTGGTGGAGACTATAGGGTTTTCTATGTACACTATCATGCCATCTGCAAATAATGACAGTTTTGCATCCTGCTTTTCACTTTGGGTGTCTTTTTATTTCTTTTTCTTGTCTGATTTTTTGTTTGGATGATCTAACCATTGTTGACAGTTTTGTGCTAAAATCCTCCACAAGTTTCCTTATGTATTAGGTTGTTTCTATGGTAGGTGAATTTATGTTTACAAGTTTTTTATCCACTGTTGGACTACTCATTTAAGTATTACATAGTGACCTTCTTTGGCTCTTCTTATGTACTTTATTTTAAAGTCTTTTTTCTGATGTAAGTATTGCTACCTCAGCTTATTTTTCATGTTCATTTGCTTGGAATACATTTTCCATACCTTCACTTTCACCTTGTATAGATTTTTTGCTTTGAGGTGGATTTCTTTTTGACAACCTGTAAGTGGGTCATATTTTCTTATATATTCAGCTACCCTATGTCTTTTCAGTGGGACATTTAATTCATTTACATTTATGGTTATTATTGATAGGTATTCATTTGTTGCCAATTTTCCCCTTTGTACCTGTGCTCCTCACTCTCCTCACTCTCCTCACTCTCCTCTCTCTCCCTCTCTCTCTCCCTCTCCCTCTCCCTCTCCCTCTCCCTCTCCCTCTCCCTCTCCCTCCCTCTCTCTCTCTCTCTCTCCCCTTCATATTCTTAAAGCAGTCCCTTTAGCTTCTGTTGCAGTGTTGGTTTGGTGGAGATTGTTTTCCTTGGAAGCTCATTATTATGTCTTCCATTTTAAATGAGACCTTTGCTTAGCAGAGTAGTTTTGTTTGCAGACCTTTGTTTTTCATTGCTTGCAATATTTCCTACCATTCACTTCTGGCTTGTAGTGTTTCTATTGTGAAATCATCTGATAGCATTATTGGATCTCCCTTGCGTCTCACTAGCTGTTTCTCCTTTGCTGCCCTTAAGATTCTCTCTTTGTCTTTAAATTTTGCCATTTTAATTATGATGTGTCTTGGCGTTGGCCTCTTTGGGTTCATCTTCATTGAGACCTTCTGTGTTTCCTGAACTTGTGTGGCTTTTCCCCTTCCAAGGATAGGGAAGTTTTCTGTCATTACTTTTTCAAACAGGATTTCTATCTCTTGCTCCTTTTCTTCTACATCTGATATGCTTATGATGTAAGTATTGTTACATTTCATGTTGTCTTGCAGTTCCCTTAAACTATCTTCATTCTTTTTTAATGTTTTTTGTTGCTCTGACTTGGTCTTTTTTTTTTCTACCTTTTCTCTCAACTTGCTGATCTGATCCTTTGCTTCATCTAGCTTACTTTTAATTATTTCTAATGTATTTTTCACTTCCTCTTGGCTTTTATTTATGGTTTCTCTGCCCTTTTTTCAGGCTGATGTAGCTCCAACTGTGTTCCTTGTAGTTTCTATAAAGTTCTCTGTTGTTCTCACTGAGTTCCTTGAGCATCATTATAACCATTATTTTGAACCCTATATCTGATTGCTTGCCTCTAATTTACTTAGCAGACTTTTGTAGATTCCTCCTTTCCTTTCAGTTGGGGGTTATTTCTTTGCCTGTCCATTTTATTTGACTTTTTTGTTTCTGCCTATTATATTGATCTATTTTGACTCACTGTCTTTGTGTGTTGGTCTACTCTGATAGGAGACCTGTGAGACTCAGTGGTGCAGTCTCCTTGATCTCTTGAACTGGTGATCTTGGAATGATCTTTATGCCATTTATGTAGGCTGACTTGTTGTCATTGGGTTTTGGTTGTTGTTTGGTCATTTTTGCTGTGTTCTTCCTTCCAGATGGCTGACTGAGAGTCATATCACTCACCATATCTTGTTTGTTGTTGTTCATGTATGGACAGTGCAAAGCATCCTCAGTATTCTTTGGCTTGAAAAATTCATATCAGCTGAGATCCCATTTATTATTAAAGTCTCTTGTTGGAAGATCAACTGAAAATCCTTGCTGGGGGCACAAGCCAGTGGGCTCAGCTTGCACCTACTCATCTGCCATCATCATCATCTCTTTCTTTCCAATACTTTATTAATTATAAAATAAATAATTAACACTTGAAATTTTTATTAGAAACTGTCTTTATAGATGGTGAAAAATAGATAAAAGTTATAGGTTAGTTCTGACAAATATTCACTGCAATATGAAAAGTTCTTAGTGTCTATAATAGAGCCATTCATTTATTCAATAAAAATATATACACATTAAAGTTATTTATTTCAAATTATATATAACCATCATACAATGCCTATGAGATAAAAATGAGTGTGAGACAGCTTTTTGTATGCTATGGAAAATAAAACAATAAAAAAGAAAGAAGAACAAATTCAAGGCAATCCTTGTATTCATAGACCTTGCTACCTCTAGGGCATAGAGTGTGGAAAATACATTATGTGTTTTAAAATATATAGCATTACCAACAGTGATAGGCTTTGTAATTGGACTTAAAAGTTAATAGGTAAGCAGAAAGGAAGTAAACAGAGAAGCAGTATGAATGGGAATAGACTCCTCTTATTCAGGTGATCTTTGAATTTTAAGCTAATAGAATTTTATTTTTATCTTGGAGGTATTTGAATAGCGAACAACATGATGAACCAGTGTTTTAGAAATGTAGTCCTGTTAGCTACATAAGGTCTGTGTGTATAGCACAGCATTCCTGTAGTACACACTGTCTTTGAAGTTGCCACATTGTTTTCTGTACCCTTGTACCAAATTCTTAGACTGAAACTTTAAAAAAATGAACTATTAATAGCAAAAGAAAAAATTCTGGCATATCTAATATCAGAATATCAAGTGTTTCATTCCAAGAAAATGGTGTTGGATGTAGGGAGGTAGGAAGGACAAAATAATAAGAAAAGCTTGGTAAATGTGTGAGCTGGGGAATGTAATTTTCATTTTATTGATTTTCTTTTAGATTATCAGAGACCCAGTCAATGTGACTAATAAAAACTTTTGCCCAGTACAGTGCATGAATTTTAAGCGGAAGTGTGAAAATTGCACCAGGAGCTGAACATATCTAATTTATTTCCCATTGTAGACTAAAGAGGGTGATTTTCCCAATACTAAGTAGAATGAGAATGCAGTAATATAATGTCCACTGCTGAGATATATAATAATAGCTTTATTTAAGAAAGAGTACAGAAGAAAGAGGCATAAAAACAAAGAAACAAAAACATAGAGCCTTTGAAGGAATTCTTTACTTTCTTAGATATTTGGAGATAAATATATAAATTTGGTACATATCTTATTAGAAATAAAAAAGGTAGAATACTGTTTCAATATCCACTGAAAAAAAACATATTCAGGGTTTCTGAAATGTACTAAAAAGCTAAAGAGACAGAAAAATCAGAAATGAATAGACAAATTATTAGGGTAAGAATTGGATGAACAGAAAGAAAACTAAAAAACAAAATTAGTAATAAGATTTGCATTGGAAGCTGTAAAAGTTACAATTGAGTATGTAAAAAATTATCAATGATATTAAGATGCAGTCATTAATAACAAAGATAAATGTATCATTAGTGATATGTAAATGTGAAAGGAAATAATGAGATATAGTATAAGAATAAATGAAAAATACTTGATCACAACTGTCGTAATGAAAAAAATATTTCAAATTAGAAATTCAAAAGACCTACAACATTTAGTAAAGGTATCAATGTAGAATGATGCTCTTATCCTCTAAACTCTGAGTTGAATGAAAATAAACAAATGAAAGCAAAACTAATAAAGAATCATTAATTTACACTAAAATAAGTAGATGATTTCAAACATATACTATAAAGAAAGTATATTTCTTTATTACATTAAAGTTGTAATAAATTTCAAAAGGATAGTGGGAATTGAACTTGAAAATAATTTGTGAAGGGATGAAAGGATGATAAGTGAAAAGAATAGAGATGGTTTAAGTGATCTGAGTTAGAGGAACAATGACATTGGGAGACAATGAATGAGAGAATCTATGATCAGAACATTGAGTTCACACAATAAAACATCTAAGTTTAGAATTTCAGAGACAATGCCATTTTAGAATTTTACTAGGGACACAGTATATACATTGGATTTGGTAAATGTATGCTTAAAATGCTGTAGTGGTTTTCTGAAGATAACGAATCTAAGAAACATACAGATAAAAGGCAAAGACTCTGCTGGGGACAAGGATTACAAAACATATGTCAAAGACTTCAAAAAATGTGGGTAATTTAGAATATATGACAATAATATGACTACATGTAGGTCAATATAGCCATATTGTATAAAATTCAAAAAAAGCAGGCATTTACTTGATGGTGGAAAACTACTAATTTGGAAGTGTTACCATGGTGTACAGCATTGGAATTAAGACTCTAGGATCTGAAACCAAATTGCAAAGGTTCAAATGATGGCTTCTTCTCTAGCTATGTAACATTAGACAATGTACACATACTCTGCATACTGTTTCTTCATTTCTAATTTGGAGATAGTAATGGCACTCACCTTACAATGTTGGTGTTGTTGTATTGGTGTATTTAATTAATTAATGTAAAATATGCTGTATTAAAGCATGGATGGAACTGGAGAGCATTATGATAAGTAAAATAAGCCAGGTGGTGAGGAACAAATACCATATCACCTCACCTTTAACTTGAACCTATTCAACAAAATGAACACGCGAGCAAAATATAACCAAAGACACTCAAATTGAGAACAGACTGATAGTGACCAGAGGAAAGAAGGGAGGGGATTATAGAGGAAAAGGGTGAAGAGCTTGAAGGAACTATTATAAAGGACACATGGACAGTAACAAGGAGAGGGTGGAAACAGGGGGGTAGGTGGGAGGGCTGGAGTGGTGGGAGGTGTGGGGGAAAAAGGCAGAAAACTGTACTTGAACAAGAAAAAAGGTTAAAAAATATGCTGTATCAGTTAAAATCAGGTCCAGTAATATGTAACAGAAAACCTACTGTAAAGAAATATACTATAACCCTGTCTGGTGTGTCTCAGTGCATTGAGAGCCAGCCCATGAATCAAAAGGTCACTAGTTCAATTCCCAGTCAGGGCACATGCTTGGGTTGCAGGCAAGACCCCCAGTGTGGGGTTCATGAGAGGCAACCACACATTGATGTTTCTCTCTCTCTCTTTCTCCCTCCTTTCCCTTCTCTCTAAAAACAAACAAACAAACAAACAAATATTTTTTAAAAGGAAACATAATATAAAAGTTTTTTTCCTTAAGATGAAGAAAAAGACAGAGATGTCAACATTCACTATTTTTATTCAACATAGTACTGGAAGTCTTAGTCACAGCAATAAGACAAGAAAAACCACTGAAAGATATCCAAATAGGAAAGAAGGCAGTTAAACAATCATTATTTGCAGATGAAATGTTATTGTACTTAGAAAAACCTAAAGACCCCACCAGAAAGCTATTAAGGCTGATAAATGAGTTTGGGAAAGTAGCATGATAGAAAATTAATTTTCATAAATTGGTGACATTTCTATACAACAATAATGAACTCTCAGAAAAATAAAAGCAGAAAACAACCCCATTTATTATTTTAACAAAATAAAATAAGGTACCTAGGAATAATTTAACCAAAGGGGTAAAAGAACTGTACTCAGAAAACTATAGGATACTGAAGAAAGAAAATGAAAAAGATATAAAAACCTGGAAGCATATACCATGTTCATGGGTTGTAAGAATTAATATGATGAAAATTGCCATACTACTCAAAGCAATTTATAGATTCAATGCAATCCCTATTGAAATACTAATGGCATATTTCAGCCCTGTCTGGTGTAGCTCATTGGATTGAGCACCAGCCTGAAAAACAAGGGTTCACTGGTTCGATTCTGAGTCAGGGCACATGCTTGGGTTAAGGGATGGTCCCCCAGTAGTGGGCACATGAGAGGCAACCACATATTGAGGTTTCTCATCTCATTCTCCCTCCCTTCCCCTCTGTCTAAATATTAATAAATACAATAAAATAAATACCAATGTCATATTTCACAAATCTAGAACCAATATTACTAAAATTTACATGGAACCCAAAAAAGACCCCAAATAACCTTAACAATCTTAAGAAGAATAAAGTTGGAGGGATCACAATACATGGTATCAAATAATACTACAAAGCTATTGTAATCAAAACAGCCTGGTACTGGCATAAAAACAAGCATATAGATTAATGAACAGAACAGTGATCCCAGAAATCAACCCATGACTATATGGTCAATTAATATTTGACAAAGGAGGCAAAAAATATACAATGGAGTAAAAATAGCCTCTTCAATAAATGGTGTTTGTAAAATTAAACTGGTACATGTAAAAAATGGAACTAGATCACCTAATTGCACCATATACAAGAATGCACTCAAATTCATAAAAGACAAATGTAAGTGGCAAAACAGTAAAACTCCTAGAAGAAAGCAGACAGTGAAATCTCAGTGCAAGGAAAATAAAGGAGAGAATAAACAAATGTGACTACATCAAACTAAAAAGCTTCTGCATAACAAAAGAAACCATCAACAGCATTAAAAAGGGACTCATTGTATGAGATTATATACATCAATGAAACAACTGCTAAGGGGTTAATTTCATAAACAAACAAACAAACAAATAAAATAAAGAGCTTGTAGAACACTACACCAGCAAGACAAACAATTTAATTAAAAAATGGCAAAAGAGCTGAATTGACCCTTCTCCAAAGAGGACATACAGATGGCCAATAGACATATAAAAAAATGTTCAACATTACTAATCATCAGAAAGATCTGTGGCAGATGCCGGCCAGCAGTATCCATCTCTGCTGTGGATGCTCGTCGAAACACGAGAAAAACATACACACAGACAACCAGGTCCTGTGGGGAAATAGGGACAGAATGGCCACTCTATTCTAGGGGAGAGTGCCCCATATCTATTCTCAAGCATATTTTTATTGAGAATACAGACTTAGTTTGTGGATCCACAGTCTGGCAGAAAAGATCAAAAGAAGTAGGTGATTTACAAAGGTGCAGACAGACCCTCCACTGTGATTCTGGGCAGAGCTTGGAATTTTATCATTTGAAAGGTCTAACAGGGCTCAAAGGGCTAGTTTTGTTTTCCTGTCTGTGCCTTCAAATTCTAATCTAATAACATCCTCCAGCAAACAGATCTCACAGGATCTTGCATATTCTATGTTCCAGGCCTGATTACCCCAGGGGTCCACTGTTTCTGGTCTGGGCTGCACTGCCCCTGCTATTTCCGCAGGCCTGATATAACAGAGAAGACTAAGGCAGCCAGGAGACTTGGATTTCTCACAACTAAGAACAAGGACTCAGGCTTTGACAAAGCCGAGGGGGCAGGGGTTGATGTCCATCACCCCTTCGTTTCCACAGCCCCGAGTCTCTTCCTAGAAGCCTCCACATGATCATGCCTGTCTTAGGTGATTCCCTCTGTGGGGAATCTTACCCATCATTGGCTAACTGATCAAGCATAGGAGGTTTAGGCATAGAACAGGCAGCGTTCATGCCAGGGAAATAAGTTTTGTCCCCTTAGTGGCTCCTTGTCCAGGGGTCTTTCACTCAGCCTAAGTCATGGGGGGTTATAGCTTCCTGAGACCAGGCAGGGTGGTTCCCAACAAAGATGCAAATTAAAACCACAACAACATGTAACCTCATACATGCCAAAATGGCCACAATCAATAAATCCACAAACAACAACTGCTGGTGAGGAAGTATATGGGGAACTTCATACCCTTTTGGTGAGAATGAAGATTGGTGCCATCACTGTAGAAAACAGTATGGAGTTCCCTCAAAAACTGAAAATAGAACACATCTTGACCTAGCTATCTCAGTTCTGGGAATGTATCCTAGAAATCCTGAAACACCAATTTGAAAGAATATATGCACCCTTATGTTCATAGCAACATTATTTACAATAGCCAATAACTGAAAACAGCCCAAGTGCCCATCAGTAGATGAGTGGATTAAAAAAGTGTGGTATATTTACACAATGGAATACTACACAACCATAAAAGAATGAAATCTTACCTTTTGTGACAGATTGTATGGACCTGGAGGTTATTATTCTAAGTTAAGTAAGCTAGTCAGTGAAAGACAAATACCACATGATCTCATTTATATGTGGAATCTAATAATAAAATAAATTGATGAACAAAAGCATGGATACATGGAAAAGATTAACAGCTGTCAGTGAAATGAGGGAATGTAAAAGTGGATGAAAGAAGGTAAAGTGAATAGCCAATGAAAATATGAAGATGAACCCCCCCAAAACCCAGAATTTATTTATTAAAAATTGTGAATTTATTCTTAAATGTTTAAACTTCAGTCACATTCAAAGTAATCTCCATTTGATGCAATCCAGCTTTGAGATTTTTTTCCACTGCTCAAATCAGTTTTTGAATTCATCAATATTGATGCCTTTTAGTGCTTCTGCCTTTTTTTGTTTCACTTCTTCCACATCTGCAAAATGTTTCCCTTTGAGGAATTTTTTCATCCAGGGAACCAAAAAAAAATGTCTCTCAAGGTGAGATCAAGTGAATAGGAAGGGTAGGGCATGTAGGTAATGCCATTTTTGGTCCAAATTGCTGAACACTCAGCACAGTGTGGGCAGGTGTGCTCTTAAATCACCCATCATGAAATGGACACACATGTTGAAAAAGCCTTCAAAAATTTTTTCACTGAAGCTTAACATAGCCTCTCACTACAATGCCAGCTGCTACACTTATACAGATGTGCTTCTAGGACACTCACCCAGCAGGGAAAACTGTACTACAAGATGCTGCACTTCAGAAAATAATTTGTTTTTGTGGGAGTTCCCCCTCATATATGCATAACCCATAGACACAGACAACAGTGTGTTGATAGCCTGAGGGAAGGGGATCAGAGGCTGCATGGAGGTGGACAAAGGTGGGAGGATGTTGGGACATCTGTAATAGTGTCAACAATAAATAATAGAGAAAAAAAGAAGAAACATAGTATATAGAAATGTAGCAGATAAAATATTGGAAAAATAAATGAAGAAAACAATCCAATTTGCAATTGTAATAAAAAAGTTTAAAATGTCTAGGAGTAAACTTAACAAAGGAAGGGAAGGACCTGTACATTAAAAACCATAAGATATTACTGAAAAATTGTAGAAGACCCAAAGAAATGGAAAGATGTTCTGTTTTCATAGATCAGAAGAATAGTTAAATAGCATAGTTAAAATGGTCAAATTACCTAAAGCAATATACAAATTTAATGAATCTTCATCAAAAACCCAATGGCATTTTTTCAAAGAAGTGGAACAAAATATTCAAATTTATAGGAATCACAAAAGACCATGTATAGCCAAATAAATCCTGAGAAAAAAGAACACAGCTGGAGATCTCACACTCTCTGACTTCAAATTATAATGTATGGTTTTGACAGAAAAATGGGAACACAGATCAATGAAATAGAATTGAGGACTCAGAAATAATCCCACAATTATATGGGCAACTAAGTTTTTGACAAAGGATCCAAAAATATACAAATCTCCAAATATCTCCAAATATCTCCAAAAATGGTGAAAGGAAAGAATCTTCAAAAAATGGTGTTGAGAAAGTTAAAAAGCCACTTGCAAAAGAATGACATTAGACTTTTATCCAACACCATACTCAATAATTAACTCAAAATGGACTAAAAAATATAAGACATGAAACAGTGAAGTGCATAGAAGAAAATTGGGCTCTACCTTATATACCTTGATCTCAAACAAATTTTTGTTTATTGGAGCCCAATTGAAAGGGAAGTAAAAACAAACATAAATGATTTGGACTACATCAAATTAAAAAGCTTCTGTGCAGCATAAACAAACAAACAAACACCAAAGCAACCAACTGAAAGGGAGAGGATATTTGCAAACTCTACTCTGATTGGTGGCTAATATCCAAAATATACAAAAAACTCATGCAAGTCAACAACAAATTCACAATACAATTTTAAAAATGGGCAGAGAACCTGAACAGACACTCTTCCCACAAGATATACAGATGAGCAACACATTTATAAAATGGTGCTCAATCTCACCAGCTACAAAAGAAATGCAAAACAAAGCCACACTCAAATACCACCTCACAGTTGTTATAATGGCGATTATCAGTACCACAAGAAATATGAAGTATTGGAGAGGATATAAAGAAAAAGAGAACCCTTATACACTTCTGGTGGGAATGTAAATCAGTACCGCCTCTATAGAAAACAGTATGGAGATTCATCAAAAATTAAGAATAGATCTCCCATATGATCCAGCCATCCTTCTTCTGAGTATGTACTTGAAAAGTTTGAAAACACATATTCATAAAGATATAAATATCCCTATGTTCATTCTATGTTCACTGAAGTATTATTCACAATACCCAAGACTTACATAACCTTCAGTGGATGATTAGATAAAGAAGTGCTGCATATATGTATTAGAGTACTGCTTACCCCTAAAAGGAATGAAATATTGCCATTTGTTACAATATGGGTGGATCTTGAAAGTATACTGCTAAGTGGAGTAGGTCAGATTGAAAAGGACACAAACCATATTATTTCACTTATAGAAGAGATATAAAACAGCAACAGAGGACAAACAAAACAAACAAGCTCATAGTCATAGAAAATAGTATGTTGGTTATCAGAGGGGCAGTTGGGTTGGAGGTGGATGAAGATGTTGAAAGGGTCAAATATATGGTAGGGAACATAAACTAGAGTGGGTGGTGAGCACCCAACTCAATATACAGATGTATAACAGAATCATACACCCAAAACTTATATAATGTTATTAACAAATGTTACCCTATTAAATTAAAAAAATAATAAACTAACAACAAAATAAATAAGCATCTCCAGACAGTTTTTCTTCTCTCTCACTCTCTCTCTCTTTGCCAAGAGTATAAACCTGCAGGTAGACAATTCAAGACTGGTGTAGTAATTCCATGCTGCAATCAGTGCTTTAAATTCCCATTTGTTTTTGAATTCCACTAGTCTTTGGAAGTGAATCTAATCTTCATGTTTGTAAGATGGCTCCTTCCCTCCAAACCTTCTGCCAAAAAGAAAATGCACCCCCCTTTCGTACAGGATGAAGGAAGAAAACATGCAGAAAAATAAAAAGCATGACAATGGAATCTTCTCCACTTCGAAAGAGTTTACCCAGGAGGCCCAAACCAACTTTCCCTTAGATCTCATTAACCAGAATTCTGTCACATGGGCACCTCCTCACTGCAAGAGGAGCTGAGAAATACAGTTTTCCATTGACCATTTCATTATCCTTACAGTAATATTCTACTCGTATGAAATCCTGAAAGAAATGGTACTTAGTAGATAGCATTTATTGCAAAAGGTCCTTAGAATGGTATCTGGTACATAATAAACATTTAGTAAAACTTTTATATTATAGCTATTATTCCAATCTCTTGACCTTGAGGTTCACAGTATATGGTAGAATAACTACTCTTTCCTTAATAAGGATATATAAAAGTGTGACTGCAGATGAGCCTGTTTTATTTAAGGAAAAGATATAGAACATTTCAGAAAAAATACATGAAAGATAAATATATCTGGCAATGGTATATCTGAGTTTCCAGGGAACACAGTATAAATGTTAGAGCGAGGAGAATTATGAATTTTGATTATGTAGTAAAATCACATGGTATTATGGAAAGAAGAATGTGGCATCCCATTGTGGTTTTAATCTAAATCTCTCTGATGGCTAGTGATGCAGAACATCTTTCCATATGTCTCTGGAATCTTTGTATGTCCTCCTTGGACAAAGTTCAGGCCCTTTGCCCATTTTTTAATTGGATTGTTTGTCTTCTTTGTATGGAGTCATGTGAATTCTTTATATATTTTGTAGATCAAACCCTTGTCTGATATATCATTGGCAAGTATATTTTCCTATACAGTTGGTTATCTTTTCATTTTGCTGATGTTTTCTTTAGCAGTGCAGAAGCTTTTAATTTTTATGAAGTCCCATTTGTTTATTATTTTGCTTATACCCCTTGCTCTAAGTGATGTATTGGTGAAAATATTCCTGCATGGAATATCTGATATTCTCTTTCCTGGTACTTTTATGGTGTCACAACTTACATTGAAATCTTTTATCCATATTGAGTTTATTCCGGAGTATGGTGTAAGTTGGTGGTCAAATTTCATTTTTTTTTTTTTGCATGTAGCTGTCCAGATCACCCAACACCATTTGTTGAAGAGGCTATTTTTACTCCATTTTATTCTTTTTCCCATTTTGTCAAATATTAATTCACAATAGAAACATGGGTTTATTTGGGGGCTCTCTATTCTGTTCCAGTGATCTGTGTGTCTGTCGTTATGTCAGTACCAGACCCTTTTGATTACAGTGGCCTTGTAATAGTTTGATATCAGGTGTTGTGATCCATCTTACTTTGTTCTTCTTTCTCAGAATTACTGAGGCTATTTGGGCCATTTATGGTTCCATATACATTTTTTTAAATATTTGTTCTATTTCTGTGGAATATGTCATTGGTATTTTAATAGGAATTGCATTGAATCTATACATTGTTTTGTACAGTATGGTCATTTTGATGAAGTTAATTATTCCAAACCAGGAACATGGTATATGCTTTCATTTATTTGTATCTTTCTTAATTTCTTTATTCAGTGTTGAGTAGTTTTCCCAGTACAGGTATTTTACCTTCTGGTTACATGTCAGAGTGGATGCCATAAATAAATCAACAGACAACAAGTGCTGGCAAGTGTGTGGAGAAAAGGGAATCCCAGTACATAGTCAGTGGGAATGCGTACTGGTGCAACTGCTGTGTAAAACAGTTTGGAATTTCCTCAAAAATCTAAAAATGGAACTGCCTTTTGACCCAGCAATTCCACTGTTGGGATTATACCCTATGAATCCTGAAACACCATTTCAAAAGAACCTATGTACCCCAATGTTCATAGCAGTGCAATTGACAATAGGCAAGTGCTGGAAACAGCCTAAATGCCCATCAGTAAAGAAGTGAATTAAAAAACTGTAGTATGTTTACACAATGGAATACTACACAGCAGAAAGAATGAAGGAAGTGCTACCCTTCACAACAGTATTGATGGAGCTGGAGATCATTATTTTAAGTGAAGTAAGCCAGGTGATGCAAGACAAATACCATGTAATCTCACCTCTAAGTGGAACCTAATTAACAAAACAAACAAGCAAGCAAAATAGAACCAGAGACATGGAAATAAAGAATTGACAGTAACCAGAGCATATGAGAAATAGGGTAAAAGAGATAAGGGTTGTCATGGAACATTTATAAAGGACCCATAGACAAAGACAATGGGGGAAGATTGAAAGTGGGAAGTGGGCATGGGTAGGGTACTGGAGAGTGATGGGGAGAAAGTGGGGCCAAGTGTAATTGCACAATAATAAAAATAAATATGTATAATAAGAAGAATATGGGACATGATAAGTAACTGGAAAGATACCTTCAATTTTGTATTAGCCTTATATTGCTATGTAATAAAAAGATACAAATTTAGCAGCTTAAATCCACACAAGTTTATCATTTCTTTTGGTTTTTGCTCAAGTGCAGATGTCTCTGTTTTTTCTTCCTCCACTCTTTCTGCTCAACCATCCCCACCTCCCATCCTCAATTTTACTCCTTTTGACTTTGCCCATGTGTCCTTGAAACATGTTCCTTGATGACCCTTACAAAGTTATTATGTTTTTAATCTCACATGTTCTGTAGGTCATAAGTCTGGTCATGACATGAGTGGATAGTGTACTCAGGGTCTCACAAAGCTGATAACAGGTATCAGCCAGAGCTGCAACTCTAATGTTGGGTCAGTGTCTTATCCTAATTCACTGGTTGGCAAAATTCACTTAATTGTGGACTATAGGACATAGGATTCTCTCTTCCTTCTAGCTGACAGCATGGATAACTATAGATACCATGAGGACTCCCACAGTACCTTGCCATGTGGCCCCACAAAGCAGATAAAAATATGGATGCTTGATTTATTCCTGGAATACTAGAGTGCACCTCTTGTCATTACCCTGATACTTTGCTTTCAATGGGCTGGTAATGTTACAGAACAAACAAGGGGGGCCTGGGACGATATACTATTATTGAAAGAAGGCCCTGGGTCCGTTATGTCCGCTGCCTGAGGAAAGATGTCTCTCAATGTCAGAGATTCGTGAAAAGGAAAAGAAATGTTTATTTAATGCTATACAAACTTAAAGTAGTGACCTAATGTCTTTATCAAAAATCCTAAAGTCCCTTTTAAAACCCCCACAAACAGACACAGTCCTTCCTTCCTTCCCCCTTTTCCCAGTCCAGAGTACCGTATCTCAGGAAAGGAAATAAAAGTCCATGGCTGCGGCAGTCCTCTGGTTCTTCCCAGTTAGTGCTCCATCTCCACTGGGAGACCTCCCTGGGTTACCGGCACCCTCCGCTGAGTCACCAGGATCTTTGCTAAAACCAGGTGGTGGTTCCCCCTTCTAAAGCTGCAGGGGTCCCCACTCTGGCAAAGGCATGTGGACCTCTCTCAGGGCTGCGGGAAGGGAGAGTCCTCACTCTGTCCAGGCCGTGTGGTTCTCTCTCAATGGCTGCCGTGTCTGGGTTTAAATCCCTGCGCCAATCTTCTTCTGCAGCCCCATTTCCGACTCCTCCTACACTTGGGCACACTTGCCCTCAATCTGCTGTCTTCTCCAGCTTTTCTGGTCGCCATCGTGGGACTGGGCAAGTGTCACCCCAGTCATGGAGCCAATCTTCTGCCAGCTCCCACACAGGCGCTGTAACTCAGGGGACTTGCTCCCCAGTCACATCTTGGGGGGAGGTCCCTTTCCATCCTCCTGGCCTTGAGCATGGCCATAGCTATTTAGCATATCTAAGTGACCAGCCAAAGGCTATAGGTATGCTAAATGACCATGCCATGGATTAGCTGCTAAGCTGCCCTGCATGTTCTTGCTCTGTGTGCCCCTTCCCCCAACTCACACCTGTGGGGGAAGGGGTGAAGACACCTTAAAATCTCCTGGACACTTTGAGTTCTGGACCCCATTTAAAATGCCTATTTGGGATCCTCCCTCTTGGCTGCACCCTGTAACAGTAAGATTAGGTTAAGCCCAATTGGATAATCTCCCCATTTTAAGGCCATTTGATTTGGCACCTTAATTACATTTTCAAAAGCCTTTTACAATGGTACTGAGATTAGTGTTTTTCTAAATAACAGAGAGAAAGTGTTTGTATAGTTGGTGACATACCTGTAGATCTTTGATAGTGGAACATCTTAGAATTCTGCCTACCAAAGGAGGTGACCGAAAAAAAAAATAGGATTTGCACCATAATGTTGCTTAACTGGCCACAGAATTGCCAAATTGAGTAGTGTTTGCTCTAAACTGAGCATGGCATTTGGGATACCCAAGATTCACTTGTACTCTCCACTGATTTTTGCATATTCTTGGAAAGTGAGTACTTATTCTAAAATATTCACGCAAGCACTTAAAATCCCTTTATATGTTTTTGACCATTGAAAACAGAAAAAAGTAATTTTGTGCTCTAGTATTTAACAACCATTGTGTTCTGCCAGAAAAATTTGTAAATAAAAATAATATTTTAAATTCTCCACAAAAGTAAAATTGCAGAAGCATATATGAACCATTTTTTACTATCAGAATAATGAAGATGTGATTTTATGCATTACATACATTTATATTAAATCACTTTTCTAAAATTGGGCAAGAAAAATTATTATAATCAGCATGTATTATCTATAATAGGTCTCTAATTACCATATTTCCTCAAGTGCCTGTGAATGTTAATATTTAGTATACTTAAATATCCATATAAACAATTTAGACTCAATCATGATAATGCAGCCTTTTAAAGATTAAAAATAACCACCATCCAGGGGAAAAACACTTAATATTTTAGTGTATTTTCCTAAAATATTTTCATGTGATTAACATTAGATTGCATTTTCTATCATTAAATATAATTCTCTCTAATGTGCTTTTTGTTTTTTTACACTAAAATGTACTATTTTATAATATTAATATATTTCAAAATGATCTATACCTAAGTGCATATGTATATGTTCAAGGGCACCCAGTCTTTTGGCATCTCTGTACCACACTGGAAGAAGAAGTGTTGTCTTGGGCCACACATTAAATACATTGTGACACATAATCACAAAAAAATCCCATGTTTTATGTAAATTTATAATTTTGTGTTACACCACATTCATAGCCATCCTGGGCTGCATGTGGCCAGCAGACCACAGGTTGGACACCCTTGTGTTATATAATCATAAGTATATTTAATGCAAATAGAAGGAAAGTAAATATAATTTCAAAAAAAGAGAAAAAATAAAGCAAATGTTGGAAGGGAACAAATACTAACAAATACTAACTGAAATACTAACAGTGATTATCTTTATAGGCAAAGGCTGAGTGATTTATTTTCCTTCTACTTTTCTGTATTTTCCAAATTTTCCACAATGATCATGGCACTAAATGTAGTACCATAAACAGACAAATAAACATTTTTAAGAGAAAACAATTATTTGGCGAGCACTTTCCTGAAATTTTAATAAAAAGTCTGTTAAAATGAAAGCTGTCAAAATTAAGACTAGGATTTGGAAGATGGTGGCCAAGTAGGTGGAAGCCAAGTCCACTTGCTCCTGCACTCAGCTTGGGCACTTGGCTGATCTTCCAAAAAATAAACTGAACATTCAACTGAATCTTACCTGATATGAAGTGTAGAAGCCAAGGAGTGAAGAAAACACTTCACAATACATGGTAAGAAGATTATGTAGGTAGACAGGGAAGTTCCATGGGCAAGGTAACAGCAGCCACTGCACCTGCAGGCTGTGTCTGCATGGTCAGAGGTCACAACATTGTGGCTCCATCCCCTCCCAGTACATAGAATCTCCAGACCAAGTCTGGGAGCCACTTGGATACACAAAGTTGGGCATATCCAGGCTACACATGCACACACAGTGAGCAACACACCTATAACTACAGGAGCAAATACCAACTGGGAGACTTACACAGAGAAAGATTTTATCTGCACCTAGGTCTGGTGGAGGAGGCTATGACTGTGAGAGTCTTTTCACTTTTTGGAGAGGTGGCATGTATGGAAATCTAGAAAATGACTCAGTGTTGCAGTGGGAGTGCCCAGAGAGACTTTTTCAAAAGGGAGCTGAAGCGCACTGGGCAGGGACGCCATCCATGTTCAGTTGCCTTGCCAGCAAGGGGAAAGGATTGAGGGCTCAGATTGTTCCCACTCAATGCAGTTGATCAGAAAGCCGAAAACTGAGGAGAATTCTTGGTCCCAGCCTGGTGCAGCTGCACAGAGTAGAAAGTGCAGGCCTCTGTATATTTCCAGGACAGTGGGCTGGGAACTGTGCACCTGAGATTATTTAAAGACAGATAGAGTCCCCTTCCTTGTGGAACTTCTAGGAGGGGTAGATTGTATCCAGCCCCCACCTCCTGCAGGAGCAGGGAAGATCTGTAAAACAGGCTCAGCACTGCTCATGAACACTGCAGGGTGCATTTCTGCAAGAGAAGGGCAGGAAGAGGAAAGCTTATAGGGCCCATTTTGAACTTTTCTCAGGGAGACAAAATACACTGGTTGTTAGGGCCCTATTTCACTGAGGCCAGGAAAGCAGGGAGTTCAGAAAGCATGGAAGCAAGGGGGATTCAGGCACTGCCCAGTGACAGTGCACACACAGAGCCGCCATCAACACCAAGCAGGAGAGAGTTGACCCTCTTACACAGACTGCCCCTCCCCCGTGAAATAGATATTTAATAAGAAAGTATATATCATTGGAAATAAACTGGGACAGACCAAGAAGGATGGTGCAGAAGTTAGGGGAGCAACCCACAATTTTTCCCAGAAGATTGAACAACACCTCTCAGGGGATACCCCAGGGTCCCACCTCCCTGATTGCAATAGAAACCCCCTCTAGAGGCAGGTGAAGGTGTTACATGCCATGTGGCCAGAAGTTGGACAGCCCACACTGGGACCTTGAGCTGTTAAAAAAACAGAGGCATTGAAATAAGGGACAGACCGAGAGTGACCAGAGGGGAGAGAAGAGGGAATTTCAGGGGAGAATGGGAAGGGTTTACAGGAACAAATTTAAAGGACACATGGACAAAAGCTAGGGGGAGGGTGGTAATGGGAGGGAAGTGGGGAGGGTTGGGTGGGTGGGCTGGAATGGGAGTAAAAGGGAGAAAACTGTACTTGAACAATGATTAAAATAAAATTAAAAAAAAAACACAGAGGCAGATCCAGAAAGAAAAGTCAGAAGAGAAGTGCCAAATGGCTGAGACAAATTTTGCCTTGCTCCTCTTTAGACTGTTTTTTTTGTTGTTGTTGCTTCCCTTTTTCATTTCATTTTGCATGTTTTATTATTGTTTGAGAGCAGTTGTCTCCATTTCCCCCCAAACTTTTGCCCTGCCCTACCCACTCCTACCTAACATCCTCAATCCTTCCCACCTTTGGCTTCTTTGTCCTTGGGTTCTTTCTACATGTTCCTTGATGACCTTTCCCTTTCTTTACCCTGTTATTGCCTTCCTCTGGTTTCTTTCAGTTTGTTCTTTATTTCCATGTCTCTGGTTATATTTTGATTGCTTGTTTGTTTTGTTGATTAGATTCCACTTATAGATGAGATTGTATGTTATTTGTCTTTCACTGCCCGGCTTATTTCATTAAGCATAATGCTCTCCACTTCCATCTACGCTGTTGCAAAGCACAGTAGCTCCTTCTTTTTTCTGCTGCATAGTATTCCATTGTGTAAATTTACCACATTTTTTGCTTCAAATGTATTTCAACAAATTTACTACTTTTTGTATTTTATTTTTATTTTTTCTATACAGATTTTATATATTTTATTTTATTGTTATTTCAAATATCACTTTCCACACTTCCATTGTCTTACTACATTTTGACTTCTTCTTGACCTTTCTTATTTTTGTAAATTTCATTTTCTCCAATGCTATGTTTTGTTCCTATTCCTTACTCTTACTATATATCCTCCCTCTATCCTTTCAAAAGCATTCTTCCTTCCTTTAGTCAGCTCACATTATTTTTTTTTCATTATAATATTCTTATGTCCTTTCCATTTTTATAAACTCTGACTTGTTGGTCATGGATATTATGATTATTGTTGTTCTTCAATGGAATTCCTATTTGTTTCACTATTTTTGTACTTCAGATCTCATAGGTTACTCTCCCCATGTCTTACTCCATTTTGCTTCCCACTATCCTTGCTGATTTGAGTTAGAAATTTTATTTTATTTTTTGCCATTTGTGAAATCTGATTGAAGCTAGGGTAAGGGAAAAGGAGAGAGGAGTAGTAGAGAAGGGCAATAATAGGTTCTGGGTTCAGAGCTATGACAAGAAAGGGACAACATTGATAGTGGTCTCCATGAGCATGAGGGACAAAGTGCCTGCTTAATACTGAGGATTGCTGAAAACAACAATGAATACACTCCACTCCACACCTCCACTGAGCTAAAAAATTAGAAACAATAATACACCACACGTATATGCTCTCCAACACACAATACAAAGAGAAAACTTAAGACTAAGGATAAGCTAACATTAGCAAATAAAATTAACTATCAACCGAGCTCCCTTTCTAACTGTAAGTTATTACTAAAAGATCAAATGGAAATGTTAGCAATGAAAAACACCTGCTTTTTGACCCACAATTCCACTGCTGGGATTATACCCTAAGGATCCTGAAACACCAATTTAAAAGAACCTATGCATCCTAATGTTCATAGCAGCATTATTTACAAT
Source organism: Phyllostomus hastatus (assembly GCF_019186645.2). NCBI lineage: Eukaryota > Metazoa > Chordata > Mammalia > Chiroptera > Phyllostomidae > Phyllostomus > Phyllostomus hastatus. The sequence continues at coordinate 15,074,930 of NW_025334022.1, forward strand.
AGCCAAGTGCTGGAAGCACCCTAAGAGCCCATCAGTGAATGAGTGGATCAAAAAACTGTGGTGCATTTAAACAATGGAATGCTATGCAGCAGAAAGAAAGATGGAGCTTCTATTCTTTGCAACAGCATGGATGGAACTGGAGAGCATTATGCTAAGTGAAATAAGCCAGGTGGTGAAAGACAGTTACCATATGATCTCACCTATAAGTGGAACCCAATCAACAAAACAAACAAGAGAGCAAGATAGAACCAGAGACATAGAAATAAATAACAAATTGACAATAACCAGAGAGGAAGAGGCAGGAGGATAATGGGGGGAAGAAGGGGAAAGATCAAGTCAAGGAACAGAAAAGACCCATGGACAAGGTTGACAGAGGCAGAATTGAATGTGGGAGGGGGTGGGCAGAGCAGAGGAGAGTAAGGAGGGAAAATGGGGACAACTATAGTTGAACATCAATACATTTAAAACAAGAAATAATCAATTTAGTATGTTATCAAATTTAATGGCATAGAGTAGCATCCACTTAATATTTTAATGTCTTTATGATTAGTAATAAAATCTCCTTCCATTCGTTATAATTGCAATATGTGTTTACTTTTTTACATTTTTTCTTCATTAATCTGTTTAGGCATTTATAAAATTTATTGATTTTTTTCAAAGGAACACATTTAGCTTCTACATTTTTCAAAGGACCATGCTGTTTTCCTACATTGTTTCTGTTCTTAATTTTATTGTTTTTTTTCACTTATCAGTATTTCCTGTGTTGAATATAATTGACCCTTTTTTCTCTAATTTCTTAAAATGAATGCTTTGAAATATGGTTGGTATATTTTTACTTAAGTATGTAAGTGTTTAATTTTATAAATTTCTCTCTAAGCATTTATTTAGTCGCATTCAGAAAATCTGATATTTTGTATTTTCAGTTTACATTTCAAAAAAAAATATTGTTGTTCAAGTACCATTGTCTCCATTTCCCAACCACCACTCTCCCCTGTCCTACCTATCCTTGCCTCTCACCCTCAATCCTACTCTCTTTGGCTTCATCCATGTGTATTTTATTTATGTTCCTTAAATACCCTACCCCTCTTTTTCCCCATTATCCTTCTCCCCTCTGACTACTGTCAGTTTGTTCTTTCTTTCAATGCCTCTGGTTATATTTTGTTTGGTTGTTTTCTTCTTGTTTTGTTGATTAGGTTCCTTGGCAGTGTATTTTCATTTTAATTCTGTTCAAAATATTTGTTTAATTTCCCCTTGTAATATCCACTTTGACATGTGTTATTTGGAAGTATGTTTTAATCCAAAAAACTTGTGGACTTTACTTAAATCTTCACACTGTTGATTTTTAGTTTATTCTACTGTGATTCAAAATAAACTTTGTAATTTACACTTTTATGAACATTTCGAATGTTTGTCACTCAGAATATACATTGTCTTTGTGACTGTTCCATGCTCTTGAATAGAACCTGTAACATACATTTTGGATGGCTTGTTCTCTGAGTATCAATGAGGTCAACTTAGTTGATAATGATGTTCAGATCATGTATAACCTTACCCATTTTCTTCCTCCTTTTTTTTTCTCAGCTTTGTAATGATATGTGGAACTCTCCAACTTTGTGGATCAATTTCTTTTTCTATTGTTTAAGTACAATTGTCTCCATTTTCCTGCCACCACGTTCCCTGATCCCACCCTCAATCCTACCCACTTTGGTTTTGTCCATGGGTCCTTTATACATGTTCCTTGATGACCCTTCCCCTTCTTTCCCCCATATCTCCCTCCCCATCTCCCTCTGATGATTCTCAATTTATTCTTTATTTCAGTGTCCCTGGTTATATTTTGTTTGCTTGTTTGTTGTGTTGATTAAGTTCCACTAATAGGTGAGATCACATGATATTTGTCATTCTCTATCTGGCTTATTTCACTTAGCATAATGCTCTCCGGTTCTCTATTTCATCTTTAAATTCTATCAGCTTTTTACTCTGTTTTAAAACTCTGCTCTTAGGTACTTATATTTTAAGATTGTTGTTTCTACTTGGAGAAGTATACCTTTGCAATAATACAGGGTCGGGCAAAAATAACACCTCTTTCTTATTACAAAATCTTTTATTACAAAACCACAAGCATATAACCCTGTAACATAATATCACACTAGGGCATACCATGTGGCATTTTAGGTGAAATGTTCAAAATAAAACGATAGATTATTACACCCATGTTATTATCCTGCCAACTACACTCAAGCTGGCCTTACATCTGCTGGACCTTGTATAATGTCCATCTTTATCCCTATTAATATTATATTATTTCTTCATCTAATGTCTGCTTTATCTAATATTAATATAAATATTCCAGCTTCCAATTGTTTAGTTTTTGCAAAGAATATATTTATCTGCCATTTTATTTCTAATGTATTTATATTTTTATCTTTAATACAGATTTGTTGTAGGTAGCACATAGATAAGCTCTGTTTTTTTATCCAACTTGACAATTTTTTTTAATTCATGAGTGTATATAATTCACATTGATTGTGGTTATCGATATAATTAAATTAAATTTCTTCATTTTGGATGTTTTCTGTGTTTAAAATGCTTGTTTTATTCTGTATTAGGATAATTTAGAATTTTTATGATTTTATTTAATCTCATTATTGATTAATTATTTGTATATCTTTTAAAAATTATATTTATGCTTGCCCTGCAGGTTATCCTTAATTATGGAAAGTCTCTCTGCAATTAAAGTTAACAATTTTCCTGTAATATTAGGAACTTAAAATAATACCTTCCCAACTTTCACTACCATCCTTAATGCTAGCATTGTCATACATTCTATTTTTACTTATGTACAAACGCACAATAATTTTCTACTTTTGCTTTCTATTGTTGCTTTAGGAAGCTACATTTTATAGTAATCAAAATTAGAAATGAGAAATTTTATTTTCCCAAGGAAAAAGACAATGGGGTGGGGAAGGGTTGAATGTGGGAAGTGGGGATGGGTAGGGAAGGGGAGAGAGAGTAATAGGGGAAAATGGGGACAATTGGGTGACAATAAAATAAATACATAAGCCCTGGCTGGTGTGGCTCAATGGATTGAGTGCTGGCCTGTGAACTAAAGGGTCACCAGTTCAGTTCCCATTCAGGGCACATGCCTGAGTTGTGGGCCAAGTCCCCAGTAGGAGGCACACAAGAGGCAACCACACATTGTTGTTTCTCTCATTCTCTTTCTCCTTCCTTTCCCTTATCTCTAAAAATAAATAAGTAAAATATTTAAAATAAATAAATGAACTAAAATTGAATCCGTAGGATTTCCTATGTAGATGTCATCTCTTAGTAAACAATTTTCCTTGTAAGAGAAGAAATAATTTTGATTTAAGTTGAGAATGTTCTTTACATTGAGTATTTGCTATCTATTTGTTCATTATATTTGTCTTTCATTTGAAGGTTTAAATTCTTACATTCAAGCTTATAAACTCCTTTATAGGGTTGTGCATTGGGGCTTAGATATGTTTATATATTTATTCATTAGTTTGTTGATAATTAAAAATGTGGTTCATTAAACTTGTGAAAAAAAGAATACAAGGGAGAATGAACATGTTGAAATTAAGGACCCCTAGGCTATAAAATAACTTTGACAGTTGAGCTGTTAAAAATAATGTTGGTAGCAAGAGTGTCAAAAGTATCTATCACGTATTGCAATCTATGAAATGCAAAATAAAGCATATATAGCAGGTAACATTAAAGAGTATTTTCTTAAGGCAGACTACATATAGAGATTTAAGTCATTTCACTTCTGGCTAATTCCTTAGAAGTTAGTATCATACCAACACATATTTCACTTTTCTTAACCTAGTAGAGCTCTTGATTATACAGTTATTTCAACTTGCCATTGCTAATAGAAAAATTACAGTTTTTAATTCTTTACTATTAAGTGCTTAAGTTATAGATAATTAGATTATGGCTATTTTGAGTCATTAAGATTAAAGAATTAGTGACTGTAACATCTCTATACCTGACCTAACCCTTGCGTAAATTGTGCATTAGGCAGATTCTGCCTTTCACACCTTTGTATGTTTTTATGCATTCTGGAACACCTCACTTTCCATTATCTCTGTGCTTTCTAGTGCTCTCAATAGTGCCCCAATGATGAGTACAAACACCTAATAAGATTGATGTTTCAAAATTTCATTTTCATTATATTTATATCTAGCATTCAAAAATTGTATTCTTCAGCTTATAAAAACTATGCTGGGTTTTGATGTGTAAACCATCCAATTATTATATTGCAAAATAAGATAAATTACTGTCCTTAGTAATTCTACAAATAGAGAATACTTGTTAACTGAAAAACATGTTTGAGTACATAAATGGAAAAAATATATAATAATCTGCAATCCAAAAGGATATAAAAGTGGACAGTGAAAAAAGTAAGAGTCTTCTAAATAAAAAATATAAGCCTGCAAAAGTCAGGCTAGCGGGAGAAGCAGAGCAAAATGCAAGCTATTTTGGGCATCTCCAAAGATAAGTAAAAACAAACCAAAAGCCATAAAATAATGGCAATTATTTTGGCTATGATATATACTATTTAAATTATTTGTGCATGTTTAAATTATTTTATAAAATACTTATTGAATTTTTACATACAGATTGTCTGCTAGATGCCAGGGGTAATATGATGAGTGAAACCAGTTTGTGTTTTCATGATATTTACTGTTTGTTGAGAGAGACAGACATTGATCAAATAATCATACATACTCCTATGATGTAAAAGTGAATGGATGAAGAAAGAACAAAAAGAATTTTAATTCTTAAGGAAGTTAAAAATTTCTTTTGGAGGAAATCATATTGGCAGGGGTGGAAAGGAGAGGGTTGAATGTGGGAGGTGGGGGTGGGGAAGAGTAAGTGCGGGGAAATGGGGACAACTGTAATTGAACATCAATAAAAATGAATGAATACATGAATGAATGAATGAATCAATCAATCAATCAACTTCTTTCAGAGGAAGTGAAATTTGAGCTGAAATCATAAAAATGAATAAAATCAAAGATGAAAGAACATGAATTATAAAGGAAACAGCATGCTGAAAATCCCTGTGATTTTCAGGGGAGAAAGCATGGCTGGTACAAAAGATGGGAAGTAAGATAATTTGGCTGCAGCAAGGACAGCAAGAGAAAATGTATAAAATTGAAGCCTAATTGGAGTTAAGCTCTGTTTTGTTTTGTTTTTATCATTAACAGCAATTGGCAACTTTTGAAAAGAATAAAATGTGGGGAAAATATGACCAAAATTGTAGTACTTAAAGAGAAAGATGAAGTAGAATGCAAAGAGTGGCAGAGGGAGCAAAAAGTAATTACAGATTCATTATATTTTTCTTTTATATTATTGTTCATCTACCATTGTCTCCATTTTCTCCCCACCTCCCACCAACAAAACAAACAAGCAAGATTCAATACATATTTCAACAATAGCAGAAATTACACAAGTGGTTGAGGAAGAGTGAGGTAGAAGATACAATGGGATAAATATACCATTTTTACCATGTATAATGCACATTTTTGTCCAAATTTTTTAGGAAAAGATAAGGATGCACATTATATGTGTGTAGCACTAATTCTGTATCCATATAAATGTTTTTAATTCTATTATGTATGCTTATGTGTTAAGACCGTAACTCTAGAAAGCAAGAACGGTATCTCTCTGCAAAATAATACCCTGGAATGTGGTAACTGGCTTTGTTTCTAAATATAAATAAGTAAATAGTTGAATTAAAAATTAAAATGAGGGTTTTTTCCTGAAAGTTTCGGCCAAAAATGTGGGTGTGCTGTATAAATGGCAAAATACGGTAGTCTATTCAATATATAGTGTTAGGAAAATTGGATAGATGCATGAAAAAAGTGAAACTAGACCACCATTTTACACCATAAACAAGAATAAACTCAAAATGGATTAGAGACTTCAATGCTAGACTTGAAACCATAAAAATCCTAAAGTAAATCATAGGCAGTAGCAGTAGAGACATTTCTTATTGAAATACTTTGTTCCATCTCTTTAGCCAAAGTAAACAAACAATCAAAAAACATGCAAATGGGACTACATCAATCTAAAAAGTTTTGTGCACACCAAAGGAAACTATCAACAAAATGAAAAGACAATGCACTGAGTAGGAAAACATGTTCACCAATGATAAATATGGTGATACATATGATAAATATGATAAGTGTTTAATATCCAGTATTTATAAAGAACTCACACAACCCATCACCAAGGAAAGAAAAATCTAATTAGAAAATGGGCAAAACATTTGAATAGAAACTTCTCCAAAGAATACATACAGATGCTCAATAGGCATGAAAAGGTGCTCAACATCACTAATCATCAGAGAAATGCAAATTAATATCACAATGTGATATCACCTCACACTAGTCAGAATGACTATCATCAATAAGTCAACAAACAAGTGTTGACTGGTGAGGAAGTGGAGAAAAAGGAACCCTAGTGCACTGTTGGTGAGAATGCAGACTGATGCTGTCATTGTGAAAAGCAGCATGGAGTTATCTCAAAAAAATTAAAAGTGGAACTGCTTTATGACCCAATGAATCATCTTCTGGGAATATATCCAAAGAAACCTGAAATATTAATTCAAAAAATGCACATCTATTTTCATTGCAGCTTTATATACGATATGCAAAATTTGAAAGCAACCCAAGTGCCCATCAGTAGATGAGTGGATAAAAAACTGAAGGTACATTTACACATGGCAATACTACTTGGCTGTAAAATGAAGAAAATCTTGCTCTTTGTGACAGCATGGATAGACCTGGAGAGTATTATGCTTATTGAAATAAATCAGTTAGAAAAAGACAAGTACCACACGATTTCACTTATATGTGGAATCTAATGAACAAATTGAACTAGCAAAATAGAAACAGATTCAGAGGTACAGAGAACAGATGACAGCTATCAGTTTGGAGAGGGTTGTAGGGAGTGGGTGAAGTGATTAAACAAACAAAAAGTCATAGACACATACAACAGCATAGTGATTTTTGCCATAGGGTAAGGATGTGAGGGGAGGTTCAAGAGAGTAAAGGGGGAATAAAACATACAAGGAATACAGTATAAACAATATAATTCATTTTTATTTTTATTTTTTAATTTTTGTTCAAGTACAGTTGTCTTTATTCCCCCCACCACCATTCCACCCCAGACCAGCCATCCCCACCTCCCTGCTCTGATCTCAACCTTCCCTTGGTTTTATCCATGTGTTCTTTAAAGTTGTTCCTGAAAACCCTTCCTCATTTCCCCCCATTATCCCCTCCACCTCCCTTCTGGTTACTGTGACATTGTTCTTAACTTCAATGACTCTGGTTATATTTTGCTTGCTTGTTTGGTATGTTGATTAGGTTGTATTTAAAGGTGAGGTCATATAGTACTCGCCTTTCTCTGACTGGCTTATTTCACTTAGAAATAAGGGTAAGATTTCTTACTTTACAATAGTCAAGTAGTATTCTATTCTGTAAATGTACCACAGGTTTGTGATCCACTCATTTACTGATGGGCATTTAGGTTGCTTCCAATACTTGGCTATTGCAAATTGTCCTGCTATGAACATTGGGGTGCACAGGTTATTTTGAATTAGTGTTTCAATATTCTTAGGGTATAATTTTAACAGTGGAGTGGAACCAACTTTTGACATGGCCATGCCACTGCTGGGATTATATCCTAAGAACCCTGAAACACCAATCCAAAATAACCTATGCACCCCAATGTTAATGTAATTTCTTGATTCTAAAAAGCATTAACAATGTTTTACCAAATCAATTTTGAAGAAAAATATATACAAATTGGTTAAAAGTGTGTATTAATAAGCTCAGTCTACCATAACAAAATATCAGACTGGGGACTTAAAACATGGGAATTAATTTTCTTACTATTTTGTAGGCTGAAAGTTTTATCAGGATGTCCATATGATCAGGTTCAGGTAGTGATTCTCTTCCTGTCTTGCAGACAGCTATCTTCTCCTGTGTCCTCACATGGTTGAGATGGAGGAAGGATAAGTTCTGTGGCATCCTTTTTATAAGGAAACTATTCTTATTGTATCAGAGACCCACACTTACAACGCCATTTAACATAAATTACCTTTTCTTAAGCTAAAATAAGTGAAGTGAACTAGGCAGTGAAAGACCAATATCATATGGCTTCACCTATAAGTGGAACCTAATCAACAAAACAAACAAGAAGGCAAAATAGAATCAGAGACAGTGAAATAAAGAACAAACTAATGGTAACCAAAGGGGAGGTGGGAGGGGTATTATGGGGAAAGAAGGGGTAATGGTCAAGTCAAGAACATGTATGAAGGATCTATGGACAAAGACAAGGGTGGGAGAGTTGAAAGTGAAACATGGGGTGTGTGTAGGGCAGGGGAGAGTAAAGGGAAAAAGTGGGGACAATTGTAATTGAACAATAAGAAAAGGAAAACTGTCAATCTGAATTTGCCAGCACATTAAAATGATTATTCACCTTGATCAAGAGGGATTTATGTCTCTGATGCAAATCAATATGCAGAAATCATCATGATATACCACATTAACATGTTGAAGTATATACTTCACATTATCATCACAATATACACAGAAATGGTGAAATTCACACACTTTCATGACAAAAATCAACAAATTATTTATAAAGGGAATATACTTCAACAAAAATAAAGACCACATATGACAAGCCCACAGCTAACATCATACTCAATGGTAAAAAACTGAAAGCTTTTTCTCTAACTTTAGGAACAAGGCAAAGATGCCCACTCCCAACACTTCTGTTTAACATACTACTTGAATCCCTAGCCAGAAAAATTAGGCAGAAAAGGAAATAAAATAAATCCTGTTCAGAAAGGAAAAAATAAACTCTCTGTTAACAGATGGCATGATTCTATATGTAGAAACCCTTAAAAATGCCACCAAATACCCTGTTATAACTTAAAAATGACTTCAAAAAAGTTTCAACATAGTCCTGGCTGATGTGTCTCAGTGGATTGAATGTTGACCTGGGAATTAAAGGGTTGTCCGTTTGATTCCCAGTGTAGGGAACATGCCTGAGTTGAGGGACAGGTCCCTGGTGAGGGATGCATGAGAGGCAACTGCACATTGATGTTTCTCTCCCACTCTTCCTCCCTCCTTTTCCTTCTCTAAAATAAATAAATCTTTTTTAAAAGTTTCAACACACAAATCAATTTGTGTTTTGATACACAAACAATGAACCATAGCAAAATAAAATTAAGAAAACAATTCCATTTACAATGGTGTCAAAATATTTAAGAGTTAACTTAAACATGGTAGTAAAGGCATGTGCACTTAAAACAAAAATAATAATAAAATACATTAAAGAATACACAAATAAATGAAAAGACATCCATGTTCATAGATTAGAAAATTAATATTGTAAAATGTTCATCTTACTGAAAGTGATCTACAGATTCAAAGATATCCTTTACAATATACCACTGACATTTTTTACAGACATAGAAAAAAATCTTAAAATGCAAGTGATATCTCAAAAGACCCAGAATATCCAAGGTGATCAGGAAAATAAGAAAAAAGCTAGAAACATCACATTTCTTAATTTCAAAATATATTACAAAGCTACAATGATTAAAATAGGTTGGCAATAGCATAAAGACAGACATGTATAGGCCCATGTATATATTATGGAGCAGAATAGAAAGCCCAGAAATAAATTTATTCATATATGGTCAACTGATCTTTGATAAGGGTGCCAAACCATACAATGGGGAAAAGGATACTCTCTTCAACAAAAAGTGTTGGGAAAACTGGATTTCAACTTAAAAAAAAAGAGAAAAATTGTATCATTACCTTAGGCCATACAGAAAAAAACTAAAAATGGATTAAATTCTTAAAAATAAGACCTGAAACTATAAAATTCCTAGAAGAAAACACATGGAAATGCTTCTTGATATTGATCTTGGCAAGGGTTCCTCAGATGTGACACCAAAAATACAGGTAACCATATCAAATGCAGACAAGTGGGACTGCATTATAACAGAAATACATGGAATTTAAATACAAATTTTAATTTTCTTGTTTTTAATTGATGTAACTGGTAATAGCATTCAATTAATACAATAATAACCATAATGTATTCAATCTTATATATACTTATATATGCTTATGTATAAATTAAATGAATGACAATGATGGTACAAGAGAAGGAAGAGAGAATTTAGAAATATTCTATTATTATAGGGTACCTGCAATACTTGTGAAGCAGTGTAGTGTAATTTGAAAGTTGATTTGAATTAGTTATAAATGTGCAATGCAAGTGATAAGGCAACCACTAAAATGTAAAAAAACAACTACAGCTGATATGCTAAGACAGAACACTATGAAATCATATAAAATGCTCAATTAAAAAAGAAAACAGAAAAAGAAAGCAAAAATAAGAACAAAGAACAAGGGTAACAAATATGAAAAAGTAATAAAATGGTAAATTATTCATCTGACTACATCAACAATAAAGTATCACAGCTGCCAGAATGGCTATCATCAATAAATCAACAAACAAGTGTTGGCAAAGATGTGGTAAAAAGGGAACCCTAGTTAGTACATTGTTGGTGGAAATGCAGACTGGTGCAGCCACTGTGGAAAACAGTATGAAATTTCCTCAAAAAAATAAAAATGGAACTGCCTTTTGACCCAGCAACTCCACTGCTCCACTGCTGGGATTATACCCTAAGAATACTGAAACACTAATTCAAAAGAACCTATGCACCGCGGTGTTCATGGTAGCACTATTTACCATACCCAAACTTTGGAAGCAGCTCAAATGTCCATCAGTAGATGAGTAGATAAAAAAAATCTGTAGTACATTTATGCAATGGCATACCACAGAGTTGTAGAAAATAATGAAATCTTACCTTTTGTGATAGCGTGGATGGAACTGGAGATTATCATACTCAGTGAAACAAGCCAGTCAGTAAAAGCAAAAATACCATACAATCTCATTTAAATGTTGAAAGTAATAAACAAAATAAATTGATGAATATAATAGAACCGAAGACATGAATACATGGAACAGATTGACAGCTGTCAGAGGAGAAGATATACAGAGGGACTGGATGAAAGAAGGTAAAGGGATTAGCCAAAGAACAGACATACATAATACAGACAGACAACAGTGTGGTGATAGCCTGAAGGAAAGAGGGGGTGCTGGGGCTGTGTAGAGGTGGACAAAGATGAGGGTGAAATGAGGACATCTGTAATTATATCAGTGAAAATAAAGTAAAATAATAATAATGATGATGTTAATAATAAACAATAAGTTTTGTACAACAAATATCTAAATGCAACAATTAAAAGACATTCCCACCAGCAATGAATGAGAGTTCCTTTTTCTCCAAACCTCTCCAAAACATGTTATTACTTGTCTTATTGATAATAACCATTTTAACAGGAATGAGGTTGTATTTCATTGTAGTTTTGATTTCCATGTCCCTAATAGCTAGTGAAGTTGAGCAACTCTTCATAAAAGACAGAAATTATCAGAGTGGATGAAAACAACAACCCCAAATATATATTGTTTACAAGAAATGCAATTTAAATTTAAAATCATATATATTTAATATATATACTTTATATATAGGCTTGGCTGGCATAGCTCAGTGGATTGAGTGTGGGCTGCAAACCAAAGCATTGCAGGTTCAATTCCTGGTCAGGGCACATGCCTGAGTTGCAGGCCACATCCCTGTTGGGAACCGCCCTGACTGGTATCAGGAGCTGAAACCCCCGCCTAGGCTAAGGCTAAGGGAACACCCTTGGAACTGTAGGCCAGCAAGGAGACAAAAGCTTATCTTCCTGGCAGGAATGCTGCTTCTGCTGCTTTATTCATAACTGAACCCCAAAAAGCTTGGTCGGTTAGCCAAAGACGGGTAAGATTCCCCATGGGGGGAACGACCTAAGACAGGCACGATCACTTTGGGAGGCCCCCCAAAAGAAGGACTTGGGGGGGCTGCAGCAAAAAGGGGTGATGGACCCTCGCTCCTCGGCTTTGACATAGCCTGAGTTCTCAGCGTCTGGGAAAAAAACCTCCTTGTCTCCCAGTTGCCTTAGTTCCCTTGCTCCACCTAAGCCTGAAACAATGATAGGGTGGTGCAGCTCTGTACTGAGAAGTGCGGATTCCCCGGGGTGATCAGGCCTAAGAAAGAACATGTAAATTACTGTGAAACCTTCTTTGTTTAGAATGCTCTCAGTTGAATGAGAAGAGTCTTAGGAGGAAGTTATTTTGTTCCTTAGTCTTACAGCTCTTTGACCCCCAACTCAATAGACTGGAAGAGTTCTTTGTTTTCTATGGTTCCTTACTTCCCCCTAATGAGTACTGTACTTTACCTGAATTATTATGCAAAATGAGCCCAATAAAAGCAGGTATGGACGGTAAATCAGCGCGCTATCCACTAGGGGGGGTGGCCATTCTGTCCCTACTTCCACACAGAAACTAGTTTGTCTCTGTGCATGTGTGTTTTTTTCTCGCGTGTTTATCATCGAGCCATCCACAGCATTCCGTGGTCACTGCTGGCCGGTGACCCACGTGCAACACATCCCCAGTGGGGAGCCATGTGAGAGGCAACCACACGTTGATGTTTCTCTCTCTCTCTCTCTCCCTCCCTTCCCCTCTCTAAAAATAAATAAAAATAAAATCTTAATATATATATATGTACTTTATATGTATAAATAGATATTAATGTATTATCAATATAATTTATTAAAGTATAGATATTAAACATATATTAAAAGGGATGAGAAAAAATGTTCCATGCTAAAACTAATAAAAGAGGAAGGAGTAACTATATTAATTTCAGATAAATTAGAAACTTCAGAGAAAGAAATGTTACCAGTGATAAAGTGGAGCATTACATAATAATAAAGATTAATTTTTTCCCAGAACATTGCTTTTTCATAACAAAACTGCAAGAAATAATTTTTTGTTTTGTATAAGTTGCCCTATCTATGGTACTTTGTTATAGCATCCCAAACAGACTAACATACATATGATCTAGAAATCACACTTTTTCTTTACCCAAAGAGGTTAAAAATTAATTTCCACTGACCTGCATATGCATGTTTATACCAGCTTTATCTATAATTGCACAAATCTTGGGAGCAATCACAATGTTTATCCATAGGTAAATGGATAAATAAACTGTGATACATCCAACAATGAAACATCATTCAGCACCAAAAATAAATGAATTATTAAATCACAAAATGATGGCAGGCACTTAAATGCATACCACTAATGAGGGAGTTCTGTCAGAAAAATCTACACACTGTACTATTCCAACTATATGACATTTCTGCAAAAAAAATTATGGAGACAGTAAAAAAATCTGTATCTGCCACAGAATGGAAGAAGAGATGGATGAATAAGTACACCACAAAGAACATTAAGGTCAGTCAAACTATTCAACGTGATCCTACAATAGTGTATATATACCATAGACATTTGTCAAAACCCACTGAATGCACACTACAAAACATGAACTCTACTATAAATTACATACCTTTGGTGATAATGTAGTGTCAATGTAGATATCACTATAGTACACTGGTAGTAGATAATGTTGACAATGAGAAAAGATATGCTTGTGTTGGGACAGGAGATATGTCAGAAATTTCTGTACACCCTGCTCAAATTTGCTGTAAACCTAAACCTGCTATAAGAAATAAAATCTATTATATTGGTCTATGTGTCTGTTCTTATGCAAGTAACAGACTGTTTTTATTACAGTGGCCTTGTAATATAATTTCATATAAAGTATTTGTGATCCCCCTACTTTGTTCTTCTGTCTCAAAGTTGCTGAGGCTATTTGTTTGTTTATAGTTTCATATAACTTTTTGAAATATTTGTTCAATACCTGTGAAATATGTCATAGGTACTTTGATAGGGATTGCATTGAATCTATAGATTGTTTTGGGTAGTATAGATATTTTAATGATGTTAATTCTTCCAAACCATAAACACAGTATATGCTTCCATTTATTTGTGTCTTCATTAATTTCTTTGTTCAGTGTTGTACAGTTTTCTGAGTACAGGTCTCTTACGTCTTTGGTTATGTTTATCCCTATGTACTTAATTTTTCTTGTTGATGTGGTCAATGGGATTTTCCCCTAATTTCTGTTTCTGATATTTCATTGTTAGTGTACAAAAATGCCTTCAATTTCTGAATTTTAACTTGTATCCTGTCATTTTGTGAAATGCATTAATTAGTTTGAGTATAGAGTCAGATCAGAATGTAGAGCTGAGAAATAAACCTATGATACCATGTTCAATTAATATTTAAAAAGGGACAAGGGACACAAAATAGAGTAAAAATAGCCTCTTCAATAAATGGTGTTGGGACATCTGGAAAAATACATGCAAAAAACTGAAACTAGCCTGGTCAAGATGGAAGTGTAAGTAGATACACTCTACTTCATTGCACAACAAAAAGAACAATAGTAACCAAATTAAAACAACAACAACAACAACCAGAACACCCTGAAAATAAAACTGTATGGAAGTCTGACAGCCAAGGAGATAAAGAAGAAACATTCATCCAGACTGGTAAGAGGGGCAGGGAGTGGTAGCTGGGATAGGGAGGACACTCTGCAAGGCAGAGGACCAGGTGGGATAGTTGGTAGGAGACAAACTGGGCAGTCCCACATTAACATGCAGATAAGCCAGGAGGAACAACTGGGGAGAGAGACAGACCATCCAACTGAGAGTCCTGGGGCAGGGGAAAATTAAGCTTCAAAATCTCTGGCTTTAAAAACTTTGTGGGATGGGGTGGTGGGAGAAACTTCCAGTCTTGCAGGAGAGTCCACTGGAGGGGCATATGGGGTCATAGAACATACACAAGCCCACCCACCTGGTAATCAGCACTAGGGTAATGCCTGAAAGAGCACAATGAGCTTTTGAGAAGCAGAAGAAGTGACTGAAAGCAGGGCAAGAACAGAACAAGTGGCATTGTTCCCTCTCTGGCCCCTCCCCCACATACAGTGCCACAATGCAACAAGGTTGGATGCCCAACCCTAGCAAATACCCAAGGATCTGCCCCCTTACAAAATAACAGGGGCACTAAGAAAAAAAAATAAGGCCCAAATGAAATAACAGATCAAAACACCAGAAAAAGGACAAACTGAAAAGGAGAAAGCCAAGCTATTAGATGCCAAGTTCAAAATACTGGTCATCGGGATGCTCACAGAAACGATTGTGTTCAGTCACAAAATGAAGGAAGAAATGAAGACTATGTAAAGTGAAGTAAAGGAAAATAAACAGAGAACAAATAACGAATGGAAGGAAACTAGAACTCAAATCAACAATTTGGAACAAAAAGAAATAAATATTCAACCTGAGAAGAATGAAGAAACAATAATTCAAAATACAAGGAGAGACTTGGGAACCTTTGGGAAACTTTAAATGTCCCAGCATCCAATACAAATCATGGGGAAACCAGAAGAAGAGGAAGAACAAGAAACTGAACACTTATTTGGAAAAAAAAAAGAATGAAGGGAAACTTCCCCAATATGATGAAGGAAATAAACATACAAGTCCAGGAAGCTCAAAAAGTACCAAATAAGGTGGACCCAAAGAGAAACATACCAAGACACATCATAATTAAATTACCCAAGATTAAAGATAAGGAGAGAATCTTAAAAACAACAACAACAAAAGGAGAGAGTTACCAACAAAAGAGTTCCCATAAAACTATCATCCGACTTCTCAAAAGAAACCTATAGTCAGAAGGGGCTGGAAAGAAGTCATCCAAGTCATTAAAAGTAATAACTTGCATAGAAGTTTACTCTGTCTAGCAAAGCTATTATATAGAATAGAAAGACATATAAAGCACTTCCAGGCAAATTTAAAGTTAAAGGAGTTTATTATCACTAAGCCCTTATTATATGAAATGTTAAAGGGAGAGTTATCTAAGAAAAAGAAGATAAAAACTATGAACAGCAAAATGACAACAAAATTAAAATATCAATAACCAAAACTAAAAACAGCAAAAACAAAAACAAAAGCATACTAAGCAAACAACTAGAACAGGAACAGAATCACAGAAGTGGAGATCACATTGACTGTTATCAGTGGGGAGAGAGATTGGGGGAGAATAAGGGAAATGTACAGGGAAAAAGAAGGATAGTAGGTATGTACAAAATAGACAGATAGAGTATAAGAATAGTATAGGGAATCGAGGAGCCACAGAACTTATATGTATGATCCATGGACATGAACTAAGGGGTAGTGCTAGGGGGCAAAGGGGTACCAGGAAGAGGGGGATAATGGGGAGAAATAAATGGGACAACTGTAATCATATAATCAAAAAATATACTTAAAAATGAAACTAGACCAGCAACTGATCACAAACCAAAATAAACTCAAGATGGATAAAAGGCTTAAATATAGGGTGTGACATCATAACAATCCTAGAGAACAACATAGGGAGGAAATTTTTAGATATCTCACATAGTAATATTTTCACCAATACATCCCCTAGGACAAGTGATATAAAGGAAATAATAAAGAAATGGGACTATATCAAATTAAAAAATTTCTACACAGCTAAAAAAAATATCAACAAAATGAAAGGAGCACCATCTGTATGGGAAAATATATTGGCCAATGATACCTTAGACTAGGGTTTGATCTCAAAAAAATATATAAAGAACCCACACTACTTCACATCAAGAAGACAAGCAACCTGATTTTAAAAAAATGGACAAAGCACCTGAACAGACACTCCTCCAAAGAGGACATATAGAGGGACCATAGACACATGGAAAAATGCTCAACATCACTAGCCATTAGAGAGATGCCAATTAAAACCACAATGAGATACCACTACAAATATGTCAGAATAGACAATTAACAAATCAACAAACAACAAGTGCTGGTGAGGTTGTGGAGAAAAGGGAACCCTAGTACACTGTTAGTAGGAATGCAGACTGGTATGGCCACTGTGGATAACAGTATGAAATTTCTTTAGAAAACTAAAAATGCAACTGCCTTTTGACTCAGCAATTCCACTGCTAGGATTATATCCTAAGAACCCTGAAACACCAATCCAAAAGAACCTATGTGCCCCAATGTTCATAGCAGGACAATTGACAATAGCCAAGTAATGGAAGCAACCTAAGTGCCCATCAGTAAAAGAGAGGGTCAAAAATCCATGGTACATTTACACAATGGAATATTACGCAGAAAGAAAGAAGAAACTCCATCCCTTTGTGACAGCATGGATGCAACTGGAAAGCATGATGCTAAGTGAAATAAGCCAAACAGTGAAATAAAAAATATCATATGATCTCATCTATAAGTTGAATCTAATCAACCAAACAAGCAAGCAAGAAAATAAAACCAGAGACACTGAATAAAGAACAAACTGACAGTAACAAGAAGGGAGGGGGTACTGAGGTAATGGGGTAATGGGAGAAAGAAGAGGAAGTGTCAAGTCAAGGAACATATATACAAGACCCATGGACAAAGTCAAAGGGGTGTAGGATTGAGGGTGGGAAATGGGTGTGGGTGAGGTGGGAAAAAATGGTGGTGGGGAAATTGAGACAAGTGTACTTGAACAAAAATAAAAGAAAACATCAATAAAATGGAAAGGGAATGGACCATATGGGAAAACATATTTGCCAATGATACATTCGATAAGAGTTTGATCTCCAAAATATATAAAGATCTCACACAACTCAACACCGGGAAGACAAACAATCAAATTAATAAATAGGCAAAGGACTTGAATAGACATTTCTCATAGGAGGACATACAGAGGGCCCCTAGATGCATGAAAAAATGCTCAACGTCGCTAGCCATTAGGGAAATGCTAATTAAAATTACAATGATATGCCACTTCACACTGGTCAGAATGGCCATCATTAATAAAATAAGTGCTTGTGAGATTGTGGAGAAAATGGAACCCTAGTACATTGTTGGTGGGAATGCAGGCTGGTTCAGCCACTTTGGAAAACACTATGGAATTTCCTCAAAAAACTAAAGGTGGAACTGCCTTTTGATCCAGCAATCCCACTATTGGGATTATACACCAAAAAATCTTGAATCACGAAGTTGAAAAATCTATGTATTCCAATGTTCATGGCAGTGTTATTTACAATAGCCATATTCTTGAAACTGCCTAAGTGCTCATCAACAAATGAGTGGATCAGAAAATGTGGTACATTTACACTATGGAATACTATGCAGCAGAAAGAAAGAAGGAGCTTCTATCCTTTGCAACAGCATGGATGGATCTGGAAAGCATTATGCTAAGTGAAATAAGCCAGGTGGTGAAGGACAAATATTATATGATCTCACCTCTAAGTGGAACTAATAAAAAACAAACAAACAAACAAACAAGCAAAAGACAATCAGAGACATTGAAATTAAGAACAACTGACAGTAACCAGAGGGAAAATAGGAGGAGATAATGGGGGGGAGAGGGAAGTGTTTTCAGGAACATGTATTAAGGACATATGGACAAAACCAAAAAGGGTAGGATCAAGGGTGAGAAGTGGGGATGGCTTGGGTTGGGGGGAGTGGTGGGGGAAAAATAGAGACAACTGTACTTGAACAACAATAAAAATGTGAAAAAAACTATAGTACATTTAAACAACGGAATACTATGTAGCAGAAAGAACTAATGAATTTCTACCCTTTGTGACAACATGGATGGAACTGGAAAGCATTATGTTAAGTGAAACAATCCAGAACCTGAAAGCCAAATACCATATGATCTTACTTATAATTGGAGCTTAATCAACAAAACAAACAAGGGAATAAACTAGAACCAGAGACTTGAAAATAAATAACAAACTAACAGTGACCAGAAGGGATGGGGAAGAGGGATAACTGGTAAAGTAGGGGAAGAGGAAAGCCAGGGAACATAAATAGAAGACTCACAGGCATGGAGAATGGGGGTGATTGACTGTGGATGGGGCAGGGAAGGGGAGAGCAATGGGGGAAAAGGCTGGACAACTATTTCTGAATAACAATTAAAAAAAGAAAAGTAAACAGTAACACAAATTAGTGCAGAAATCAATTAAATTGAAAGCAGAAAAAAATACATGAAATCAATAAAACCAAAAGTTTGTTCTTTAATGAGATCAATGAAATTAATAAACCTTAATTATCCTCAAAGAGTAAATATTGATAAAAATGATCATACTATATTTGAAAGAGAAACTATAATTATACATTCCAAGGACATTAAGAGAAAAATATACAAATATGCTGAAGTATTCTGTTCCCAAAATTCGATAAGTTGAATGATATAGACCAATTCCATTAAAGACACACACTTACATAAATCCACAGAAGGATATATATGTATATAAACTGAATAGGCGTATATCTATTAAAAGCATTAAATCAACTGTAACCAAACTCACAATTCTTTTAACATTGTATCTGTAAATGATGACTTGTTAACTAATATGTAAATGCAGATAGACAGTCTGTTTGCTTAAGAATTCTAGGACCTCACTTCAAGAAGCACACTTCATCCTTTGTGACAGCATGAATGGAACTGGAGAGAATTATTCTAAGTGAAATAAGCCAGGTGGTGAAAGACAAATACCATATGATCTCACCTATAAGGGGAACCTAATCAACAAAACAAACAAGCAAGCAAAGATAACCAGAGATACTGAAATTAAGAACAAACTGACAGTAACCAAAAGGGAGGGGTGAGAGGGATAATGAGGGAAAATAAGGAGAGGTCCATTAAGGAACATGGACAAAGGACACATGGACAAAGCCAAACGGGGTAGGTTTGAGGGTGGGAGAAGGGATGAGTGAGGCAGAGGTCATGGTGGGGTGAAGATGGAGACAATTGTACTTGAACAATATTAAAAAAGGAAGCAGACTTCAATCTCCAGATATCCCAGTTCTAGGACATTTACTGACCTTCAATTAGTTATATACAGAATGTGCTGACTTGCACTAGCCTCCTGAAAAGAGAAGTATCAACCGTCTCCTTGTGATTCTTGTGTTATGTTTTTTCCTCCTCTTCCCTCCTTCTAAAATCCCCTGACCCATGGCCAATTGTTAAGGTGGTCTTTGACACGTTATTGTACCAACTTCTCAGTCTGCTGTCTTGAATAAACCTACTTGTATTTCACCAACCCTTGTCTCTCAATTATTGTCTTTCAAGTGGCAGACAGCTGAAACTGGTTTTGTATCACAATGATAAATAACTTTCCAAAAATAAAACACTAGGCTCAGATTATTTCACTGTTAAATTTATAAAATATTTAACAAAGAAACAGTTCCAATTCTGCATAATCACTTCCAGATAACAGAACAACAGAACATACATCTTTAATCATAATATGAGGCCAACATTATCCAAACCATTGTTATCAAAACCAAAAAAAAAAAAAAGACATTGAATGAAAGGAAAAGTATAGACCAATATTTTCATGAACATAGGGATAAAATCATCACCAAAACATTAGCAAATTAAATCAAACAGTATATAAAAATAACTACATAATACAACCAAGTTGGATTTATTCAAGGGTACTTTAACATTTGCTAAATAAATAAATACATAAATAAATAATTGTTAATGATGATGTGAACTTGAATTTTTCCTTTTATATTAATGTTTTTTTTCTGTTACCATTTATCCTCTTATACCCCTCTCACCCTGAAATCACCACACTGTTGTCCATGTCCATTAGTCCCTTTTCCATTTCACTGGATCCTTTCATGCCCCTCCAAGAGCTGTCAGTCTGCTCTCTCTGAGTCTGTCTTTATTTTGCTTGTTAGTTCAATTTGTTCATTAGATATCACATTTGAGTGAAATGATATGGTCTTTGTCTTTCTCTTACTGCCTTATATCACTTAGCAAGATGTTAAGGTCTCTAAGAAAGCAGATCTCATGTGGTCTCAGCACATCGATAACATAATAACTATATGTGATGAATGTGCTACTTAGTATTATTGGGGTTATTTCACAATGTATATGTATGCCAAAACATCACATTATACACCTTGAATAAAAATAATTCTTATTTTTCAATTATATTATAATGAAGCCAGAAAGAAAGTAAACATTCCTTGCATCTCATGTCTATTATGGACTCTTCTGTCATAGATTTGGGATTTTTAAAGCCTTAATTTAGGAATGTATATGATGCAGAATTCAGTTTATGGTAGTTTATTTGTTAATTACCCACCAAAATGTTAAACTTAAGTTAAATTACACATGCATATAGAATACTGTTTGAAACAGCTATTTTTAAAAATATATTATAGGCAATATATAAATAAATATATCACAATTCATCTTTACTTGCCTCTATTGATAAATGTGCTGATAAGATTACAATGGGTTTTACTTTTCTCATAGATATCTTTGACAGAAAATAATAGAAGTACTCTTAGATAATAATTGAAATATGTTTACCTTCAAAGCCATAAAAATAAAACATAATGAGAGCTATATGTTAGATGTTTATGGATGTTTTCATGGATATTGGCAATGTTAGTAATATTAATAATTTTATAAAAGTTAAAATTTTAAAGTTTTTTAAAATGTGAAAACAATTTTCCCTGGCTGGCATGTCTCAGTGGATTGAGCAACAACCTGTGAAGAAAAGGGTTGCTGATTCAATTCCTGATCAAGGCACATGCCTGGGATGTGGACCTGGTCCCCAGTAAGGGCATGTGAGAGGCAACCACACATTCATGTTTCTCTCCCTCTCTTTCTCCCACCTTTTCCTTCTGACTAAATGTAAATAAATTGAAAATATTTTTAAAAAGTGAAAATAATTTAATTTACATTAGCACCAAACATTTATAATTCATAATAATATGACCAATTATATACAAGAGCTCTATGTGTATAGTTATAAAACAGTTATGAAAAATGACAGGTCTACATTAATGGAAAGATAATTCTGTGTTTGTGGATTAGAAAATATAATATTGAT
This sequence comes from Phyllostomus hastatus, assembly GCF_019186645.2. Lineage (NCBI taxonomy): Eukaryota > Metazoa > Chordata > Mammalia > Chiroptera > Phyllostomidae > Phyllostomus > Phyllostomus hastatus. The sequence continues at coordinate 15,096,910 of NW_025334022.1, forward strand.
TCAAGATGGTGGCAGAGTATGTACAAACTACACTCACCTCATTCCACAACAAAACTGGACAACTAAAACATAGAGTAATCAACCTGAATAACCAACTGAAGACTAGCTGAAGAGAATTATTTTTTGACATATTTTATTAATTATGTTATTACAGTTGTCTCAAAAGTTTTTCTCCCCTTTCTTCCCCTCTTCCCTGCACCCCCCTCACACCAGCATTCCCCAACCTTAGTTAATGTGCATGGTTTATACATATAAGTTCTTTGGCTTCTACATTTCCCACACTATTCTTAACCTCCCCCTGTCTATTTTGTACCTACCATTTATGCTTCTTATTCCTTGTACACCCCCATTCTCCAACCTCATCTACCCCACTGATAACCCTCCATGTGACCTCCATTTCTGTGGTTCTGTTCTTGTTCTAGTTGTTTGCTTAGTTTGCTTTTGCTTTACTTTTTATTTTAGATTTGGTTGTTGATAGTTGTGAGTTTGTTGTCATTTTACTGTTTATACTTTTTGATCTTCTTTTTCTTAGATAAGTCCCTTTAACATTTCACATAATAAGGACTTGGTGATGAGGAACTCCTTTAACTTGACCTTATCTGGAAAGAACTTTATCTGCCCGTCCATTCTACATGATAGTTTTGTTAGATCTAGTAACTGTGGATGTAGGTCCTTGCATTTCATGACTTGGAATACTTCTTTCTAGCCCCTTCTTGCTTGTAAGATTTCTTTTGAGAAATCAGCTGACAATCTTATGGGAACTCCTTTGTAGATAAGGGTCTCCTTTTCTCTTGCTGCTTCTAAGATTCTCTCCTTATATTTAGTCTTGAGTAATATTGACTTGTTGTGTGCTTCATTGGGCCCAACTTCTTTGGGAGTTCCTGAGCTTCCTGTGCTTCCTAGAAGTCTATTTCCTTTGCCAGATTGGAGAAGTTTTCCTTCATTATTTTTGTTCAAGTAAGTTTTCAATTTCTTGCTTTTCCTTGAAAAGAATTCTTATAACCAAGGATTGACAGAAGAAGCCACCTATAGTCTGATAGGAAGTGCAGAGACACTAAAAGAACTGATCCCATACCCAAAGGCAGTGGCTGAGATTCTGGAGGGATATCTAAGCTTTGGGAGTTCCTCCTGAGTAGTGTGAAGTTCTAAATTCCAAGCTGGGCTCCCCAGCCCATATCACCAGATCTAGGAAAAGCAGACCACATAACATCTGGCTGTGAAAATCAGTGAGGATTCCATCCCCCAAAGAAAGATGACAGTATGCTAGAGATACAGGTGCCCTATTAAATGTCCAGCACACAAAATCTCATTCATTACAAGCCACCCTGGGATCTGACAGATGGAGTGCAGCTCAGAGAAGACTATAGGTGTGCAAAGAGATACTGAATCATGTAGCTCCAGAGAGAGAACTGAAAGGACCACTACCAGGGTCGCTGTACTGAGTCACTCTCCCTCATCACCCACAGACAGCATCTTTCTTGGGTGGAGTACTACCTTCAATACAGCATCAAACTGGGGGGAAGCATTAGGCCCACCTTCCCAACTGTTCATCACCCATCCCTGCCAAGCTGACAGACTGCTGAGGAGTCAGCTTCCCAGGACAGTGGTATAGAGATCTGGGCAGACTCAGAGACTGAGTGATGTCTCTGGAGCTCTGGAGCAGGGCAATTTCACCCTCATTCCCCATGACCATGATGGATACCATTTCTACTAGAGTAATTACACTAGGGTCATGCTCCTCATTCCCAGTGACCCCATCCTGCCAGAATCTGGGATAGACTGAATTGTGTGGCTCTAGGGAAGTGTCCATTTTTCTTTGCATGTCTTACTGGTGCAGATCCCTCTCTTTGTATGTCCATATTAGAGTTGGTTTTGGCCTGAAAAACTCTGCTGACTTCACCCTGATGAGTCTTTGAGACCCTACCCCATCACAAACGTTTGGTGACACCCTACAAGTGACAGCTGGCCTTGTTGAACCTTGGAATTTTTGCCAGTTGGCCTCAAAATCAGCACTGATACTGAGTTTGAATTTATATAAATCTGGTAAACATCACTTGCCCCGACCTGGTGGCTCACTAAGAACCTACCTCACATACCACCAGAGGCTATTTGAGTGACTGAGCTTAAGAGTCAGCCAGAAGCCAGAGGTGAATCTCTAGGTATGTTGTTTCTTTTGCTGACCTGATCTTGGGTTTGGGACTAGTGGAAGCTACACTGGGTGCACATCTTGATCCTTCTCATGCATACTCAGGCCCAGGAAATTCAGCCACAAACTGTGGATATCTTTATAGCTCACAACAGCTTGCCTAGGGCCAGCCACAGGCAATGTCTGGCATTTACTGCACCAATGTCAGTGTAAAAAGTTTTCAGAACCAACACAGTGAGCTCCAGACAAAATATCAAAGCAGAATCCAATCAGCTCCACAAGGAGCACATTGAAATGGAGACCTAAGCAGGTACAAAAACCTGCTAAGCAAATACTGCTACATGTGGTCAGTACCTTCACAACAGTTTGTACACTGTGCTGGGTTTTCATCCTCACATTCAGCTAGCTAGCTTGAGGGTCAACTCCATGCACAAATAGGCCAACAGCAATCACAATTCAATTATAAGAGTAAGAGTCACATGACCGACACAAAGGATACTTCCAGAACACCCAGTTCATGTCATCAAAGAGACAGCCACTGGGTCCCACTGGGTCCTATTAGAAACCTACCTATACTGGGACACACAGCAGATCTACCTAATGTAGAGAAAAAAATACAAAAGGCAGCCAAAATGGGGAGATGAAGATAAGTGCCCCAAGTAAAAGAACATGAGAAATCTCCAGGAAAAAAAGGAACACAGTAAAACAGAGGCAAGGAATCTACCAGATGTAGAGTTCAAAACAATGGTTTTAATGATGCCCAAGGAACTTAGTGAGAGCATCAAGAACATAAAAATACATAGAAACTGTAAGAAAGAGCCATTCAAAAATAAAAATATAATATCTAAAAATAAGAATACACTAGAAGGAATCAACAGTAGGTTAGATGAAGCTGAAGACTGAATTAGTGATTTGGAAGGCTAGGTAGCAGAAAACACCCAATCAAAGCAGAAAAAATTGAAAACACGTAGTAAACCACCATCTTTACCAATTGTGTGCTGAATTTAGTGATCTACTTTCAAACATTAGAATAAAGAAAATGCAAACATAGTAACTACAGTAGAGAATTATGACTTAACCAAGTTCCCTTGGTTAACACCACCAGTGATAATTCATGTGGATAATCCATCAGGTGATCCCTAAATATGATACAATGAGGACATTTCACTTCTATGATATTTCTCTCAAAATCCATACATCAGCCTAATTATTTTTTAAATAAGAATATGGATTAAGGGACATTGTACAAAATATCAGTTCTGTTCAAAACTGTCAAGGTTATGAAAAACAAGAAAAGACTGAATAAACTGTCACAGATCAGAGGAGATTAAGGGAACAAAATGACAAAATAAAATGTGGTACCTTGGAAACTATTTTGGAACAGAAAAAGATAGTAGGTATGAACAAGGTGAACTGAGTAAAGTATTGACTTGGATAATTGTAATATAACTGTTAATTTCTTAGTTTTGACACATTATGTATATAAGTTGTTTTAAAAGGGGGAATTCTATGAGGACTTGGGGTCTGTAATATTTTTGCATTTTTTCTGTAAATCAAATATTTTTATTTATTGTTCAGGTACAGTTGTCTAGCCTTTTTCCCCATTGCTCACCCCTACCACCTATCCCCCATTCCAAACTAAAACACTAAAACATTAAAAAATATTTTTTTGCTCAACTACCTCTACACCCCTTCTCCATCTCTCTCTCTCTCTCTCTCTCTCTCTCACTTTCTCATGCACACATGTGAAACACACATCACTTCTGCTAATTAATTTTCAGTTTAAAATTCTTGACACAATACAAAAATATATAAAAGTTATAAAAATATCAAATTAGCTGTTTAAAATTTTCAGTTTAAAATTCTTGACACAATACAAAAATATATAAAAGTTATAAAAATATCAAATTAGCTGTTTATGTTAACTAAAATACAATTGACTAACCTGAGTCAATTTTTAAACATTTTAACTGACTTTTTGGTGTAATATAGCACCTTAAATGTTTTTATGAAGATATCTCAGAGAATAATTTATATGCTTGTATGCTGGTCAAATACATATTGTGTGGTTTTCTTTAAATTATGACAGTTTTCCTGAAGTTATTATTGCAGTAAAAACTAAGAATTAAGGCTTATAAAACTAAATATAATGATAATTGTTAATTTGGATACTGTGTCATAACTCTGATCAAGATGAATTGCTTAGAATCTTTATATATTAGTGTGATATTTTATTGGAGTTTACAATAAAAAAGCAAATAGAAAGATACATCTTTGTAGTAAAGGTATTCAAGAAGATGAAATATAAAACATGCTTTTCATTTTAGTAAGTATTTGAAGGTACTGAGGTTTGAGGACTTGGTTTATTAACTCAGAGGTGTCACAGCTTGATCCTGAAGGAGTGACTTCTGGAAGTAAGAAGTAGAATTTGACATTTATTGAATTGGCCTCCAATGGCTTTGATCATTTTCCTAAGACTGACAGCAAGACCTCTAACAAATGTTCATTGTATTTGAGTTTTGGGGAAGATTTGACACAGTTTACTAGAAGACAGACCACTAATTCCTTCAGTTTGGCTGTAAGTAGTCTCAACATGATAATGATCCACACTTTCTGCTTCTCTGTCTGAGATTTGATTTAGTGACCTTTGCAAAGTAAAAGACTACATTTCCATTTAGTAATCCCCACTCAGGTGTCTCAGTCACTTGATTCAAGCTAAATTTAAGTATGCTGAATATCTATTTATACAGAGCTGTCCTAGAAGATATGTAGCTGCAGTTGTTACATGACTACATTTTTGTATCAAGGGTCAGATATTTATTATTCAGTTACTTCACACTATACAACAGAAATATAAACCTTCTTTATTTTGATGAGTCATATTGAATCCCGTCGATTTAAGTAAATTGAGTCTTATCATCCATTTATATATAGAAGTAGTGTGCCAAATATTGGGTATATGAACTTATTTATTTTCTAAGGCCCACATTTCCATTCCATTTTCCTGTAATGTGTATCCTCATGGAGGGAAGAGAGGGATCATAATTATTTGTGCTTCAGTTTTTTTAAGTGACATTATTGCTCAGATTCTAGTTTTACAAAGAGATTTGCTTTATCAAATAAACCCAATAATAGTGGTTTTAAGTACTTATAACTTCAACTTCAGAGAATGTGATTCTTGTTCCAAATCCCATTGACAATTTCCATGCTCAGGAACTCAGGCCTTTATTACTGGTAGTAATGAAATATTTTCTGAAAATAAAGTTTTGATATCTATCACTTTTGACAACTACCTTAAAATAACTGACATTTAGAAAACACAAAATGGTCATGGAAACCTTGAAATATTTTCTATATTTTATTGAAATGTTTCCTCAGATAGAAGAGCTCGAACAATCTCTTCATTAAGTTGCATAGTTTCATCTACTTCACCAGCTTTACAATATTTGAATGTCACTCACTTTTAATAATCATCTCCATTTGCTGTTGCAGATGAGAAATGTTTTTCTTTTTAAATCTCCAGTTGCCATAATTTTTACTGATGTTCATCCCTGGTTCCTGATATTCAGATTTCTGCATAGAGGATGAGATTTTGGGGGGTTCAGGGAAAGATGTGGCAATATTGGGACTAAATTTTTATTAACCCTCCACTGCAGAAGATATTTTATACCAGTCTCTTTATACCTGTTTTTTTTTTAAAGCATGGCAAAGCTAATTGAATATGGAGTCATCCAAAGACCTATGTCTTCATTAAATAATGCTTCAATCTGTCAAATGAATAAAACAATCAGGAATTGTAGGGTGAGGACACTCCTAATCTGTGCATGGGACTTGAAAAAACAGATATATGAAATGACTCACATAATAAACAAAACAGTGTTATGTTCCAAAATATTTTGCACTTAAAAGCTCAGTAATACTGTTCTATAGTTCATTTCTTGTAGACTCCATCACTGGTGTCTCCATTGTATTCAATGTTTCTCAAAATTGAGAAAGATTAAATTTTGGGGGAAAAAATATTTATCTTCCCCCTATTTGCCACTCTGTGTGCTCAAATTTGTTTACATATACACACATGCTCATTAATGACCTAGATATTAACTCCTTGGTGAATATTCAAGATTGCTAATAGTACCTACTATTTTTAACTCAAAATACTTTTTAGTATTCAAAGATTGAGCTCAATTTAATGAAAGTCTGTATGATTTACATACTAAATATCTTTTTCTATGCACATCTACTCTGCTTTTCTTCTTCTTGATGTCACCACTAATTTTTAAAATAATTTTCATGACAGCTAATACCCCCAATTAAATATACATAAGTAGAGTTACTAATCTAAATCTAATTATAATTTGTAGTTCATCCTCACTAAGATAAAAGGCATGATTAAGAACTGAACAGCACAAGTCAAGATTTCGAATGAATGGTAAGCTGTGTTAGGAATGGAAAAGCAGAAAAGGTTTCAGACATGAGGATGTATGAGGGTCATATAGATGAAATATGATTGTTAGGACCATACATCGAAAGTTGGGGCAATTAAAGCTCTAAGCATTCCAAAGGCACATCACAATTTTGCCATAAAACAGATCTTTTAAAAATATATTTTATTCATATTATTATTATAGTTTTCCCATTTTTATTCCCTTAATTCCCCTTGACCTTGCACCCCCTGCCTCCAGCATTCCTCCCCCTTAGTTCATGTCCAAGGGTGGTACATATCAGTTCTTTGGTTTCTCCATTTCCTATACTATTCTTAACGTCCCCCTATTTTGTGCCTAACAATTATGCATCTTATTCCCTATACATTTTCCCCAGTCTCCCCCATCCCCTCCAAGTTGATAACCTTCCATGTAATCTTCATTTCTGATTCTGTTCCTGTTCTAGCTTTTGCTTAGTTTGTTTTTGTTTGTTTGTTTTTTTCCTTAGGTTTGGTTGTTGATAGTTGTGAGTTTGTTGTCATTTTACTGTTCATAATTTTGATTTTCTTCTTTTTCTTAGATAAATCCCTTTAACATTTGATATAATAAGGGCTTGGTGACAATGAACTCCTTCAACTTTACCTTATCTCGGGAGGAATTTATCTGCCTCTCCATTCTAAATGATAGCTTTGCTGGAGAGACTGATCCAGGTTGTGGGTCCTTGCTTTTCATGACTTTGAATACTTATTTCCAGCCCCTTCTTGCCTGTAAGATTTCTTTTGAGAAATCAGCTGATAGTCTTATAGAAACTCCTTTATAGGTAACTGTGTCTTTTTCTCTTGCTGCTTCTGTGATTCTCTCCTTATCTTTAATCTTGGGTAATTTCATCATGATGTGCCTTGGTCTATTTCTCCTTCATCCAACATCTTTGGGACTCTCTGAGCTTCCTGGACTTGCTTGTCTAGTTCCTTTGCAGATAGGGGACATTTTCCTTCATTATTTTTTCAAATAAGATTTCAATTTCTTTTTCTTCCTCTTCTTCCAGTGCCCCTATGATTCGGATGTTGAAATTTTTACTACTTGGAAGATGGTGGCTTTGTTGGAGGGAGTGTAATCCCCTTCCTCTATGCAGGGGAAAGAAACTCATGGATCTGCAGAGGAACACAGCAAGGGCCTAGAATATCACAACATTTATGAAAACAGGGCATCAAAAATTATAGCGGACATTGAAAAACCAGACGGTAAGGAGACTGCTTCAGGATAATAAGGACCCAGGGATTAGTGCTGGGACCAGGGAGATTGCAGCCCCCAGGCCCCGTGCTCCCAAGTCTGCCTCAGAGCACTGGGGAGAGAGCAGAATCAACCGCTCCCTCCCAGGCCAAACAAGGATTGAGGAGCACTGAGGGAGGCCTTGTTGCTTCAGGGCACAGAGAGGGGAGTGAGACTGAGAGACAGTCACACAGGGGCTGTGAGCACCCATGCATAGCCCTGGGAAGAGTGGGTGCCCCGGCCTGCATGACCAAGGTATTACAGAACAAACAAGGGGGGCCTGGGACAATATACTATTATTGAAAGAAGCCCCCAGGTCCATTATGTCCGCTGCCAGAGGAAAGACGTCTATCAATGCCAGCGATTCATGAAAAGGAAAGGAAATGTTTATTTAATGCTATACAGACTTAAAGTAGTGACCTAATGTCTTTATCAAAAATCCTAAAGTCCCTTAAAAACACCCACAAACAGACACAGTCCTTCCTTCCCCCTTTGCCCAGTCCAGAGTACCATGTCTCAGGAAAGGAAATAGAAGTCCATGGCTCAGGCAGTGCTCTGGTTATTCCGAATTAGTACTCCATCTTGACTGGGAGACCTCCCTGGGCTCCTGGCACCCTCAGCTGTGTCGCCGGAGCCTCTGCTAAAACCAGGTGGTGGTTCCCCTTTCTAAAGCTGCAGGGGGTCCCTACTCTGGCAAAGGCAAGTGGTCCTCTCCCCCAGGGCCACAGGAGTACCCACTCAGCCAAAACCACGTGCTTCTCCCCTCAATGGCTACCATGTCTGGGTTTAAATCCCCGTGCCAGTCTAACTCTGCAGTCCCATTTCTGACTCCTCCTACACTTGGCCACACTTGCCCTCAATCTGCTGTCTTTTCTAGCTTTTCTGGTCGCCATCGTGGGTCTGGGCAGGTGTGACCCCATGTCATGGAGCCAGTCTTCTCCAAGCTCCCACACAGGTTCTGTAACTCAGAGGACCTGCCCTCCCGTCACATCTTGGGGGGAGGTCCATTTCCATCCCCCTAGCCTAGAGCATGGCCATATCTATTTAGCATATCTAAGTGACCAGCCAAAGGCTATAGGTATGTTAAATGACCATGCCATGGATTAGCTGCAAAGCTGCCCTGCATGTCCTTGTTCTGTGTGCCCTTTCCCCCAACTCACACCTATGGGGGAAGGGGTGGAGACATCTTAAAACCTCCTGGGCACCTTGAGTTCTGGACCCTATTTCAAATGCCCATTTGGGGTCCGCCCTCTTGCCTGCACCCTGTAACAATGGGTGGCCTGGCCATGTGCCAGCACTTCCAATGCAGTGAGAGTGTAATTCTGTGCAAGACCCAGGTCCCACACCCCTGAACAAGGAAAGGGCATGGGTGTTTGTGGGTTTGTGGAGCCTGTGGTGGTGAACTCGGGGGAGTCCACGCCCCTTCGGGATTCCTGACTCTCAAACTATGAACCCGGAAAAGATGCAGTGCTTCAAGGGTTCCTGGGGCCAGCAGCGGGAAATTTGGGGGAAGGGCATGACCCCTTGCGATCCCCGGAGCTTACACCGTGAACCCAGAAAAGACGAGGGCACTCTGCAGGGCCCTGGAGCCCGGGAGACCATGGCAGTGAGCTCCAGAGAATGTGTTTGGGAGTGCCCATACCCACACCCAGGGTACTGCGGAAAAGCATCAGATCGGCTCTGGGGAGAGTGTGCTGCTAGCCCTGGGGACAGTACATGAGAGACTGACTGGGTACTGACTGGGAAGAGTGAAAAACATTCCAGTCACACCTCAGCCTGCTGAAGCCAGAAAGACAAGAAAAACTGGTCTGGCCAGTTAGAAATCAACAAGAGGTTTTTCTTTTCTTTTCTTTCTTTCTTTTGTTTTGTTTTGTTTTTTTCTTTTTTTGGCTGTTGTTTGATTGTTTGATTTTATCTTGTTTTTAAGTGACTTTTTATTTTTTAATTCTTATTATTTTTATATCTCTCAATTCCTTATGTTTCTCTTCCTTTCATCCTAGTATTATTCCTTCCACTCCAAACTGATCTCTCCTGCATTCCATCTTCTGCATTTTTTTTATTTTTTCTTTTTTTTTGAGCATGCCAGTTCCTTCAAATTTGTATTATCTTTTTCTCAATTTTCTAACATTTTTTATATTAATAGTATTTTGGTATTCTTTTTTTTTTCTGTATAATCTTCTTTGCTTGGCTGGTTATACTGTCATCTGACACATTCCCCCTGTTATCTCATTCACAATGTGTTAATAATTTGCTGTCCTTCATTTGTGTTCCATTATACACCACTCAAGGTTCTATACTCCTTATTCTATTAATCTAGATCTCATAGATTCTGTCACATGATTGTTGCTATAATATTATTGTTAATAAGACCTATTTCATACAGTTGTAAATACTACACAACACCCCTCCCAGATCTCAGCCCACTTCAAAATTTCCTGAACTCTATTATTGTGGTGGTTGTCTCTATTCTTTTACACACTACTCCTATATAATGTTCTTTATTCCCACCCTACCTCAGAATCTGACCTCCCACGGCCTCACCGATTTCTAGATCCAACTAACAATCCTTTCATCCCCAATGAGAGTCTTATCTTCTTTCCATTCTTTCTAAAACGTGGCTAGTGGGGTGGAAGATCATGGTTAATACTATACATAGCCAAAGGATCCCCCATCTCTTCTCTACTGGCTGCTACTGTGAATATCATAGAATACTGTCTTGCTGTCTTAAACCATTTTGCCTTACTCCTCCAACTCATCACAAGGAAGAGTAGAGGGAAGCTGTGAAAACCAGGATACCCAAAGGAGATTGGACCACTGAACCTCACAGGTATTCTACCATAGATGTTCACACCATAATCACAGGGGAAACAGAACAGATCAATTAAAGAAACAGAGGCTAACAAGAAGAATCTCATGAACAATGAGAAGACAAAGAAACAATCCCCAAATGAAGGGAAAGGAGGAAGCATAAGAAAGAATGCTAAATGAAATAGAGGCTACTCAATTATCAAATATTGAGTTCAAAACAATGATTAGCAGGAAGCTCAATGAAGTCACAATGAGCTACCAGAAACTACAGGGAAGGTACAATGATCTCACTGCAAACTCAATCAACACGAAAAAGGAAATGAAAACTATCAACAAGGGCCAAGAGGAAATGAATACAATTTCTGAACTGAAGACCACAGTAGAAGGAATGAAAAGCAGAATAGATAAAGCAGAAGACCGGATTAGTGAATTGGAGGACAAAGTAGAAAAGAACACCCAGAAAGAGCAAGAAAAGGAAAAGAGCCTCAGAAAGAATGAGGAGGGATTAAGAGAAATGCAAGACAATATAAAACATATTAATATCCATATAATAGGGATAACAGAAGGAGAAGAAGAAGAGCAAGGGATAGAAAACCTATTTGGAAGAGTAACGATGGAAAACTTCTCTAATTTGATGAGAGAAAAAGTCACATAAATCCAGGAAACACAGAGTCCCAATCAAAAGGAACCCAAAGAGGCCCACCTGAAGACACATCATAATTAAATGGCAAAATTTCAAGATAAAGAGACAATATTAAAAGTGGCAAGGGAGAAAGAGGAAATAACATACAAGGGAGCCCCAATAAGGCTAACAGCTGACTTCTCGATGGAAACACTCCAAGCTACAAGAGAATGGCCAGAAATATTCCAAGTACTGAGAGCCAGAGGTCTGCAACCAAGGCTACTTTACCCAGCAAGACTCTCAATCAAGATACAAGGCCGAATAAGAAGTTTCCTAGACAAAAGAAGTCTAAAAGAATGCAGCTCCACCAAACCAGCTATGCAAGAGATGCTAAAAGGACTCCTTTAAGGAAAGGAAGGAGAAGAGAGAGAGAGAGAAGAATACATGTACATAAGTGGCAAAGAATAAATACCTATCAATAATAATCTTAAACATAAAATGATTAAATGCTCTAATCAAAAGACTTAGCTGAATGGATAAAAAAACATGACACACACATATGCTGCCTACAAGAGACCTACCTCAGGATAAAAGACCTGCACAGGCTGAAAGTGAAAGTGAAACAAATTTTCCAAGCAAATGGACAGGAAAAAAAAAAAGGCGGGGTAGCAATACTCATATCAGAGAAAAGAGACTTGCAAAAAAGGGCCACAAAGAGAGACCCAGAAAGTCACTTCATAATACTCAAGGGAAGAATCCCCCAAGAAGAAATAAACATTGTAAATATATATGCACCCAACATAGGAGTGCCCAAATACATAGAGAAAGTCTTAGAGGACTTCAAGAAAGATATTGACAGCCACACAATTATACTGGGGGATTTTAACACCTCACTGTCAAAAATGGACAGATCTTCTAAACAAAATATCAACAAAGATATTGTGGCATTGAACAATACCCTTGATGAAATGGACTTTACTGATATATACATAGCCGTCCATCTCAAAGAAGCTAAATACACATTCTTTTCAAATGTACACAGAACATTTTCAAAGATAGACCACATGATAGGACACAAAACAAGCCTCAACAATTTGAAGAATATTGAAATCATACCAAACATTTTCTCGGGTCACAAGGGACTGAAGCTAGAAACCAACACCAAGGGGAAAAAAAAAACCGAAACACTCAAAATCATGGATATTAAATAGCATGCTTTTAAACAATGAATTGGTGAAGAATGAAATTAGGGAAGAAATCAACAGATTTCTGGAAACAAATGAAAATGAACTTACAACAACCAAAAACTTATGGGACGCAGCCAAGGCAGTCCTGAGAGGGAAGTTAATCGCAATACAGGCATACCTAAAAAAGATAGAAATATTTCAAACAAACAACCTAACTCTACGTCTACAAGAACACTAGGAACAAAAAGAGGCAGCCCAGAACAAGTAGAAGAAAGAAAATAACCAAGATCAGAGCAGAATTAAATGACATAGAGACTAAAAGCACAATTCTATGGATCAATGTATCACCGGAGCTGGTTCTTTGAAAAGATAAACAAAATCGACAAGCTTTTAAGCAGACTCATCAAGAAAAAAAGAGACAGGATGAAAATAAACACAATCAGAAATGAAAGAGGCCCTGGCTGGCATAGCTCAGTGTATTGAGCAGGGGCTGCGAACGAAAACATCCCAGGTTCGATTCCTTGTCTGGGCACATGCTTGGGTTGCAGGCCATGTCCCCCAGCAACCACACATTAATGTTTCTCTCTCTCTCTCTCTCTTTCTCCCTCCCTTCCCTCTCTAAAATAAATAAATAAAAAAAATCTTTAAAAAGTGAATTTAATTTAAAACACAGCAAAAGAAAAAAGAAATGAAAGAGGAGAGACTACAACTGACACCACAGAAATGCAAAGGATTGTAAGAAATTACTATGAAGAACTATATGCCAAGAAATTTGAAAATCTAGGTGAAATGGACAAATTTCTAGAAAAATATGATCTTCCAAAACTCAGTGAAAAAGAAGCAGAAAGCCTGAACAGACCAACAACAGCAGATGAAATTGAAACAGTAATAGAAAAAAACTCCCCACACACAAAAGCCCTGGACTGTATGGTTTCACAGGAGAATTCCACAAAACATTTAAGCAAGCGCTAACCCCTATCCTTAACAGACTATTCCAAAAAATCCAAAATGATGAAAGACTCCCAAACTCTTTTTATGAGGCCAACATTATCCTAATTCCAAAACCAGATAAAGACACAATAAAGAAAGAAAACTTCAGACCAATATCGCTGATGAACATTGACGCTAAAAATCCTCAACAAAATACTGACAAATTGCATCCAACAGTACATTAAAAAGATCATATACCATGACCAAGTGGGATTCATCCCAGGGATGAAAGGATGGTACAATATTCACAAATCAGTAAATGTAACACATCACATAAACAAAAGCAAAGACAAAAACCACATGATCATATCAATAGATGCAGAAAAAGCTTTTGATAAGGTACAGCACCCATTTATGAGAAAAACACTCTGCAAAGTAGGAATAGAGGGAGCATTCCTCAACATAATAAAGGCCATATATGAGAGACCTACAGCCAACATCATACTCAATGAGCAAAAATTAAAATCTTTTCCACTAAGATCAGGAAAAAGACAAGGCTGTCCACTTTTCACCACTTCTATTCAATATAGTACTGGAAGTTTTAGCCACAGCAATCGCACAAGAAAAGGAAATAAAAGGCAAATCAGAAAGGAGGAAACAAAACGGTCAGTGTTTGCAGATGACATGATAGTGTACATATAAAATCTTATAGACTTGGGAAAAAATCACACAAGAAAAAATTCCCATTTGAAATAGCAAAAAAATAAATAAATAAATAAATAAAATACCTAAGAATAAACCTAACCAAAGAGGTAAAACACTTGTATTCAGAAAACTACATAACACTGAGGAAAGAAATCAAGGAAAACACAAAGAAATGGAAACATATACCGTGTTCATGTATCGGAAGAATTAATATCATCAAAATGTCCTTACTACCCAAAGCCATTTACACATTCAATGCAATACCTATTAAAGTAACAATGGCTTATTTCAAAGACATAGAACAAACACTTCAAAAATTTATATGGAACCAGAAATTACTTCCGAATAGCTGCTGCAATTTTGAGAAAGAAGAGTAAAGTAGGAGGGATCACAATACCTGACACTAAACTATACTACAAGGCCACTGTAATCAAAACAGCCTAGTACTGGCATAAAAACAGGCACATGGACCAATGGAACAGAACAGAGAACCCAGAAATAAACTCAAGTCTCTACAGTCAATTAATATTTCACAAAGGAGGCAGCAACATAAAATGGAATAAAAATAGCCTCTTCAACAAATGGTGTTGGGAGAACTGGACAGCTATGTGAAAAAAAATGAAACTCGAGCACCACCTTACACCTTATGCAAAAATAAATTTAAGGTGAATAAAAGACTTAAATATAAACTGTGACACCATTAAAGTCCTAGAGAAGAATGTATGTAGGAAAATCTCAGATAATTCATGCAGAAACTTTTTTACTGACATGTCCCCTAGAGCAAGGGACATAAAGGAAAGAATAAACAAATGGGACCTCATCAAAATTAAAAGCTTCTGCACAGATGAAGAAAACAGTATCAAAATAAAAGGAGAACAAACTGTATGGGAAAACATATTTGCCAATGATACCTTAGACAAGGGTAAAATCTCCAAAATATAAAAAACTCACATGACTGCACTCTAAGAAGACAAGCAACCCAATTAAAAAATGGGAAAAGGATTTTAACAGACTTCTCCAAGGAGCACATACAGAGGATCCAAAGATACATGAAACGATGTTCAATATCGCCAGCTATAAGAGAGATGCAAATTAAAACCACAATGAAGTACAACTTTACACCAGTCAGAATGTCCATCATGAACAAAGCAACAAACAACAAGTGTTGGAGAGGTTGTGGAGAAAAGGGGACCCTAGTGCACTGTTGGTGGGACTGCAGACTGGTACAACCACTATGGAAAACAGTATGGAACTTCCTCAGAAATGTAAAAATGGATCTGCCTTTTGACCTGGCCATTCCACTGCTGGGACTATATCCTAAGGACACCAAAACACTAATACAAAAGAACCTTTGCACCCCAATCTTCATATAGCATTACAATTTACAATAGCTAAGTGCTGGAACCAACCTAGATGCCCATCAGTAAGTGAATGAATAAAAAAACTATGATACATTTACACAATGGAATTCTATGCAGCAGAAAGAAGGAAGGAGTCCTACCTTTGCAACAGCATGGATGGAGCTGGAAAGCATTATGTTAAGCGAAATAAGCCAGGCAGTGAAAGACAAATACCATATGATCTCACCTTTAACAGGAACCTAAACAACAAAACGAAGAAACAAGCAAAATATAGTCAAAGACACTGAAATAGAAGACAAGCTGACAGTGACCAGAGCAGAGAGAAGAGGGAATTTCAGGGGAGAATGGGAAGGGTTTACAGGAACAATTTTAAAGGACACATGCACAAAAACTATGGGGAGGGTGGTAATAGAAGGGAAGTTGGGAGGGATGGGTGGGTGGGCTGGAATGAGAATAAAATGGATAAAATTGTACTTGAACAATGATTAAAATAATATTGATAAAAGTAACTTTTAAAATTGTCCCAGAATTTTATAAGCCCCTCCTCTTATTTTTGAATTAGTGTTTGTTTGTTTGTTTTTTCATTTTGTTCTGGTTGAATCTTTATTTCTTCCTTCTGTTTCAAATCTTTGATTTGAGTCCTGATTTTTTTGTCTTCACTGTTGGTTCCCTGCATATTTTTCTTGATTTCACTTTGTATAGCCTTCACTTATTCCTATATTTTGCATCTGTATTCAATCATTTCTGTGAGCATCCTGATTACCAGTGTTCTGAACTCTGCGTCTGATAGGTTGACTATCTTATCATCACTTTATTCTTTTTCTGGAGTTTTTATCTGCTCTTTAATTTGGACCATATTTTTGTCTCAGCACACATTACATTGTAAGTAGTGGAGCCTTGAGTATTCTTCAGGGAAAGATAACCAACTTTGATGCATTGTGCCTGTGTATGTTGGGAAGGGATCAGAGAGAGAACAATGCTGCTTGCTTGACTCTCAGCCTCCTTTCAGTCACTTTCCTCGCTTCCTGCAAGTGGATTGTGCCATTTTTGGTGGGTCTGCTTGTGTATTCTAGGATCCTGTGGGCCCCTCAAACAGACTTTCTTGTGATGCTGGGAGTTTCTCCAGCCACAGCAACCCCTACAGATTTTACAGCCAGCCATTTCGAAGCTTTAGTTTCCCACACTGGGACCTTGACTTGTGTGGTCTCTCTCCCCAGTTGTTACTCCAGGCTTATCTGCACACAAATGTGGGCTCATCACAACAATGCACCTGCTCATGAATCACATTTTATGCATATTTTTGGCAAAACATAAATCACCCAGGTGATGCAGCCTCCCCTGTAGACAAGATTTGGCACCCTGTGACTTCTGTCTTTTCTCAAAACTAAAATCACCTTTCAAAGGGAAGATATTTCAGACTGTCAGTGAGTTTCAGCAAAATACTATGGTGCAGCTGATAGTGATTGGGAGAAATGTATGAGATCCCATGGTGCCTATTTTGAAGGGGACTGAGGCATCATTGTCCTGTGTACAATGTTTCTTGTATCTTCTTCAATGAATGTATATTTTTCATATTACATGGCTAGATACATTCTGGAGAAACCTAATTAGATTCATTACGTTTGTTTCCCTTTCACTAATCTGAAAGTTAGGCACAGAAGATCTAATTACACCTTTTTTTGTTTTCTTGTTGTTTTAAAAATGTGACAAACAGCCCTGGCTGGCATAGCTCAGTGGATTGAGCACGGGCTGGGAACCAAAGTGTCCCAGGTTCGATTCCCAGCCAGGGTACATTCCTGGGTTGCAGGCCAGAACCCCCAGCAACCGCGCATTGATGTTTCTCTCCCTTTCTCTCCCTCCCTCTCTCTCTCTCTCTCTCTCTTTCTCTCTCTCTCTCATCTCCCTCCCTTCCCTCTCTAAAAATAAATAAATAAAATCTTTAAAAAAATGTGACAAACAAAACACAGGAGAGGTTAAGTGGATCTTTGGTTAACTAGATGATGGTAGATTCAGTATTAAATCCAAATTATTAGTACACCTGAGTACTTTTCAAATTGTTCCCAAGGATTCTTAGGCTTTCTGGGAAATTCTAGTAGTTGTAAGGATAAGGAAACAAAAGATCATGGGTTTCTCAATAGCTCTTATTTTATAAAATTATTACATAATTATTCGCTTCTGTGGTTCTTTCATTCTCCCTAGGTGTTTATTTGTTTAACATGGGACCTTTCCCATGTCTCCTTGATGCCCTGTGCCTCACCTTCATCTCCATTTACAGTCAACTCAGCCTTCATTGTTCAGGTAAATTAGATCACATTTGAAATATAAAGGAAAACAATAAAAACTGTTACTACATTGAACTTTCAGTGTCTCAGGTCTTAGCATATAACATATTTTGAAGAATACATAAGTAGACATTTTACCTGTCGCAGGAGGAAGAAAAAAGAGCTTTCTGGGCTAGAAAAGAGAACAATATGGAGAAAATGTAAAGTTGTAAACAATGTGGGAACACAGTCTATGGTTTAGGGAAGTGGGGAACATATCCTCCATTAAATTTGGATTTACTCAGTAGAACATATTGGAATCATTTTCTCTGGTGAAACACAGGTATCCTGTAAACCTCATGGTAATGTCTTCCTTTGAATTAATGTTACAGTAATTTATAGTATGACCTGTATAAAAATTGGGAAGCCAAAGAGAGTTTCTTTGATTTTCCAAAGTTCTGGAGTGGCTAGGCCAAATACACAAATACTCCCATAATGCCCAGTAAGGTGCACAAGTTAGCTGAGGAATATAGATATCCAGATGACCTACAGGGGCATTTTGGATGGTATAAGAGAAGGCTACAGCAAAAGTCAAGAGTAAATAACCAAGCAGGGAGCCAGATAAGGACACCACTGCAGCAAAAGGATGCTAACAAACAAGGGAATGTAGCCCTGTACTAGAATTAGCTGTATCTTAGAAAACCAAAACAGAAAGACCCAGAGTTATGTCAGTGTGGTATTTGTATATGCTCCCTCATGAGCTTAGAATATATCATAAGGATAAGGAAGTGATGACAGAGTTATCATGAATTTGATAACATTTAAGTTGAAATGGCTGAGAAAAATTAAAAAAGTGACTGAGTTTGTTTGTAAATAGCTTGATTACTGTTTCTGCTTCATACAAAATGGGGATGCCTATACAAATTAATTTTAATTTTTAAAAAATATAATACACACTTAAGTATTGTGAAATTTGAATATAATGTTATTTCAGTTTTCCCTACAAGATTTTATTTTATCAGAGGATAGCATCAAGTAAAAAAAAAAGAAAAGAAAAGAAATCATATCTGAGTCTGTGAGAAGTTGGCAGTATGCCTCTTAGGGGTAAAACACCTTAGTAAGAAAGTAGGCATATCCATGTTGTAACAGTTCATGCACACTTTTCTCAGTGTTACAAAGGTGCAAGAGGGTTAGTAAACTTTCAGTCTGGAGGATTTAATGTTAAAATGAGGTTACCCTTCACTGTAATGTAGATGCATAGCTTTCTGTATTACACTTGGAGTACTTTAAGTATTTTGTCCATTCTACTTGTGAGAAAACAGATTGAGATCAATGAAATTACTTGGCTTCCTTAAAACTATGCTCTGATTTTACTTCCATTGATAGTGAAAAAACTATTTTCATTCCAGGAAATTTCTGACCTGCATTGCACTCATGTTTGGAAATAAACAAAAAAGTAAGAATAATATTCCATGGGATTGTTATTACTTTAGGGGACTATGAAAAGTAAATACATAATTGGTCATAAAGTCTTTAGGAGGATGTTAATTACTATAAAATATTAAGGATCTCTATTGGTGACATTAATAAAGTCATATAGTGACTCTATGCACCAGTGTCTAGATTAAGATTTTCCAAATGGAGAAATAGTCTTTTTGTTTGAGTTAATGGTGCAAGGTGAAGATGAAATTATTTTTTTAACATACAGGGACAGCTATTTCAACACTGTAGTATGGCTTTGGCTATCCTTTTTATTAGCTTAGTTTGCATGAAATCCACAAACATTATTAGTGGTCATAAAATTACCAAGCCCGTCTCAGAAGTGAATATAGAATTGGCCTCTGTGACCTTCATAAATCCTGCAGTCTGACGCTCATGGACCATATCAACAGTTTTTTTTTATTGTATCAAATTCATCAACCATTAATTTCAAATGACACTTTGATTTTCATTTTACTGCACAGAAATAAAAGGAGAACCTGACAAGATTGTATAACTCTCCTGTGTAACTTTGAAGATGTCAAACAAATATTTTAACTCTCCTTTGCCAGCAACATTCTTATAATATCTAATAAAATAAATTTCACATGGTCAACACACTTATTAAAGGCTACCTTTTTCTTTTAATTTAGTTGTCACACATGCAATTGATCTGGGTATTCACTTATTATCTATTTGTTTTTTTTTTGTTTTGTTTTGCCTTTCAAATAAAATAATCATTTTTGGAATAATGGATCTTAGTACATGTGAGAGGACACACAAACAAACCAAACAACATACCTATAAATAACCTATTGTTTCTAACAAATAGATTTTTTCCATACTGTGTTCAAATGTTACCACCACCCTTTTATGTCACAATAGCAGCTTGCTGAAAGTCTATCTGATTGGCTCTGGTACTGTTCCCACCAAATGTGATCATAATCCAAAGTTGGACATTTTGCAGAGGTCTTCAGGACTTCATTACCACCTCTTGATTTTGATTATACTGCAATTCTATGGTTGTGTAAAGTGTGAAACTTTGGAACTTTCTTGACCAGCACCTTTTCCCCTTTTAGGGCCTTTGTTTATATTGTAAAATACCTTTGGATTATGCACCTTATATTACCTGACTTCAGACCTATCTTGAGACCTGCTTACAGCCTAACTACTTCTGAGACACCAATTTATCCTGTAGTGTATCCTAGCCCAAATTTAGAGCATATTTTATATGGCAGCTTTCCTCAGCTTTAAAGGGGGAAAAGTACCGCTTATTCAGGAATCTGTGACATCACTAATTTTGAATTCAGAGAAAATATTTATTTTCATTGTACCTCATTGATTTCACCAACAATTCATGTCCATCTTATGTGCCTAACACTGACATTTAAACATCTTTTTTAAAGATATTTTATTGGAAAACAAAGCAAGACATAAAAAAGTACAATTCTCTTCTCTATGGGAAATCCTTAAATTCAAATTTTGTCATAAATAATATATCAAGAGTTCAGTGATCAGCCCTGGCTGGCATAGCTCAGTGGATTGAGTGCGGGCTGCAAACCAAAGTGTCGCAGGTTCTATTCCTAGTCAGGGCACATGCCTGGGTTGCAGGCCATGGCCCCCAGCAACCGCACATTGACGTTTCTCTCTCTCTCTCTTTCTCCCTCCCTTCCCTCTCTAAAAATAAATAAATAAAATCTTTAAAAAGAAAAAAAAGAGTTCATTAATCATTTGACAAATATTCACATAATATCCTTGCTAATAATATTCACTAGGTTAGCGGTGAGGTAGGAATGCATGCTAATTATCCCCTTATCAGTACAGCTGGTAAATATCACACATGTTAAATATAATAAGTACATGTTAGGAAATGTGTATATTTCCTTTTTTATTAAATTTATTTGAGTGACAATTCTTCATAAGGTTACATATGTTTCAAGTATATATTTCTGTGATACATGATCTGTATATTTCATCATGTATCCACTACACTAAGTGAAATCATAATCCCTTACCATATATTTGTCCCCATTTACCCTTTATTACCTCCATCCCCTTACCTCTGGTAATCACCATACTGTTGTCTGAGTCTGAATTTTTGTTTGTTTTCATTGTTTGTTCATTCATTGATATCTATTTTATGTTTCATATATGAGGGGTGTTGCGCGTGGGTCACCGGCCAGCAGTGACCATGGAACGCTGTGGATGGCTCGACGATAAACACGCGAGAGAAAACAACACATGCACAGAGACAGACTAGTTTCTGTGGGGAAGTACGGACGAAATGACCACCCCCCCTAGTGGGGAGCGCGCCAATTTACCGTCCATACCTGCTTTTATTAGGCTCATTTTGCATAATAATTCAGGTAAAGTACAGTACTCATTAGGGGGAAGTAAGGAACTAGAAAACAAAGAACTCTGCCGGTCTATTGAGTTGGGGGTCAAAGAGCTGTAAGACTGAGGAACAAAATAACTTCCTCCTAAGACCCTTCTCATTCAACTGAGAGCATTCTAAACAAAGAAGGTTTCACAGTAATTTACATGTTCTTTCTTAGGCCTGATCACCCCGGGAAATCCGCACTTCTCAGTACCGAGCTGTACCACCCTGTCATTGTTTCAGGCTTAGGTGGAGCAAGGGAACTAAGGCCACCGAGAGATAAGGAGATTTTCTTCCAGACGCTGAGAACTCAGACTTTGTCAAAGCCGAGGAGTGAGGGTCCATCACCCCCCTTTTGCTGCAGCCCCCCAAGTCCTTCTTTTGGGGGGGGCCTCCCAAAGTGATCGTGCCTGGCTTAGGTCGTTCCCTCCCGTGGGGAATCTTACCCGTCTTTGGCTAACCGACCAAGCTTTTCGGGGTTCAGCAGCAGAAGCAGCATTCCTGCCAGGGAGATAAGCTTTTGTCTCCTTGCTGGCTTACAGTTCCAAGGGCATTCCCTTAGCCTTAGCTAGGCGGGGGTTTCAGCCTCTGATACCAGTCAGGGCAGTTCCCAAAAGAGGGGAGTCATATGATTCCCTTAGGGTCCATCAAGGTTGTCACAAATGGCAGTATTTCATTTTTTATGACTGACTAATATTCCATTGTATATATGTACCACATCTTCTTTATCCAATCATCTATTGAAGAACAGTTCAATTGTTTCCATGCCTTGCCTGCCATGAATAAGGGTGCAATGAACCTAAGGGTGAATATATGTTTGCCAATAAATGTTTTTAAAATTTTCTAATAGCTTTCCAAAGTAGAAGTTGCTGGATCATATGGTAATTCTATTCTTAATTTTAAGAACTCTTTATACTATTAGCCATAATGGTTGAACTAGTTTACATTACCACCAGCCTTTAATGAGGGCTCCTTTTTTTCCACAAGCACTCATCACCTGTTATTACTTGTCTTGTTGATAATAGGTATTTTAACAGGTGTGGAATGATATATCATTGTAGTTTTGATTTGCATTTCCTTAGTGGCTAGTGAAGTTGAGCATATATTCATATATCTGTTGTCCATATAGAATTCCCCTTGGGAGAAATATCTGCTAAGGTTCTCTATCCATTTTTTAATTGGATTATTTGTTTGTTTGGTGTTGAGTTCTATGACTTGAGTTCTTTACATATTTTGGATATTAAACCTTTGTCAGAGCTATTGCTTGCAAACATCTTCTTCCATTCCATTGTTTGTGTTTTTGTTTGTTGGCAGTTTTCTTTGATGTGCAGAAGCTTTTGGGTTTGATATAGTCCTATTCATTTCTTTTTTGCCTTCACTTCCCTTGCCTTTGGGGTAAAATTCACAAAATATTATTTAAGATTAATTCTGCAAGTACCTATACTTTTTTTCTATGTAATTTATTGCTTCAGGTCTTATATTTAAGTCTTTGATCCATTTTGAGTTAATTTTTGTATATGGGAACAAACATTAATTTAGTTTCATTCTCTTGCATGTGGCTTCCCAAGATTTCCAACACCATTTATTGAAGTTGCTTTCTTTTCCCTATTGTATGTTTTGTTAAAAGTTATTAGCCCATATACCTTTGGGTCTATTTCTGGGTTCTCAATTATTTTCCATTGGTCTATCTGTCTGTTTTCTGCTAATACCTTGCTGTTTTTAATTATTGTCACATTGTAGTATAATTTGACATCAAGGGGTGTGAAAGCTCTCACTTCATTTTCTTTCTTCAGATTTGTTTTGTTTATTTGGAGCCTTATGCAATTCCATATCTGATACTTGTTTTGTTTTTCTAAAAAATGTCATTGGGATTCTTTTTTATTGTTTTATTTTTGTTAAATCATTTTTATTATTATTCTGTTATGGTTTTCCCAGTTTTTCCCCTTCTGCCGTCCTCCAACCATCCTACCCCTATTCCCACAGTCAATTCCCCTACTGTTGCCCATGTCCATGGATTGTACATACATGTTCCCCTTCTTTCCACCATTATCTCCCTACCCCCTTCCATCTGTTCACTTTCAGTCTGTTCCATGTTTCCATGCCTGGGATTTTGATGGGATTTTATTATATCTCTATAATCTTTTGGGCAATATGGCCTCATTAACTATGTTGATTCATCCAATCCATGAACACAGTATATCTTTCCATTTCATTGTGTCTTTTTAAACATTTTGATAATATTTTAAGTTTACAGTATGTAGGTCCCGCACATCCTTTGTTAAGTTTATCCCCAGGTATTTTATTATTTTCTTTTTTTGCCTTGCAAAATAAATTATTTTCATTTTTTTTTCTAAAATGTTATTACTAGTATATGGTAATGCAATGCGTTTTTGTACATTGATTTTGTGTCCTGGAAGTTTATTTGTTTATTGTTTCTAATAGTTTTTCCTTGATGTCCTAAGATTTTATATATAAAGAATAATACCATCTGCAAAATGCAATACTTTTACTTTTTCAACCCCAAGTTGGATGCTTTTTATTTTTTTCTCTTGCCGTATTGCTTTGGCTAGGACTTCTGGTACTAAGCTGAATAAGAGTGGTGAGAATGGACATTCTTGTCTCATTGCTGATCCTAGAGGAAAAGCTTTCAATTTTGTACTATTTAGTATGTTACTAGCAGAGGCTATGTCATATATGGCCTTTATTATATGAAATACTTTCTTTTCATACCCATTTTATTGAATATTTTAATAATAAATGGATGCTTCTTATCAAATGCATTTTCAGCATCTATTGGTAAGGCCATATGAGTTTATCCTTTATATTGTTAATGTGTTTGGCTAATCCCTTCACCTTCTTCCACCAGTGACCCCTGCCCCACTCCTCTGATAGCTGTCACTCTGTTCCATTTAACCATGCCTATGTTTTAAATGATTAATTAATTGATTACTTTGCATATGTTTAATCATACTTCTACCCCTGTAATGAACCGCACTTGATGTTGAGGTATTATTTTAATGTATTATTGTATTCAATTTTCTAGTATTTTCTTTAGAATTTTTGCATCTTTGTTCATCAGTGATATTGGTCTCTGTGTTATCCTTGCCAGGTTTTGGTATCAGGGTTTTGTTTTCCTCATAAAATACTTTAGAAGATATTGTATCTTCTTCAGTTTTTTGGAAGAATTTGAGAAATTAGGTAGCAAATGAATGCTTGGTAGAATTAACTAGTGAAGCTGCTTGGTCCTGCAGTTGTACTTTTGGGGAGGTTTTTGACAGTTGTGTTAATTTCCTTGCTACTGATTGGTTTGTTTGTTTTATTTTTTTAACTCCACTTTTATTGTTGACACTATTACAGATATCTGCATCCCTTCCTTCTTTCTGGCCATCAATACACTGTCATCTATGTCTATATGTCATTCATGTATATTCTTTGGCTAATCCCTTCACCTTCTTCCATCAGTGCCCCCCTGCCCCACTCCTCTGATAGCTGTCACTCTGTTCCATGTAACCATGCCTATGTTTTCATTTAGATTTTTCAATTCTTCATGATTCAGTCTAGAAAGGTTATATATCTCTATGAACTTATCCATTTCTTCTAGGTTATTGAATTTGGGGTCATATGGTCTTTTATAGTATTCTAAAATGATCCTTTCTTTAAATTTTTGTCGTGCCTGATAAGTTCCCTTTCATTTCTGATTTTGTTTATTTGAGTATTTTTTTCCCTTAATGAGTCTCGTCGGGGCATTGTCAATTGTATTAATCTTTTCAAAGGACCAGCTCTTTGCTGTATTAATTTTTGTGTAGTCTTTTTTGTTCTCTATTTCATTTAATTTTTCTTTACCTTTTACTATTTCCTTTCTATTGCTGCCTTTTAGCTTTTGTTCTTCTTTTCCTTGTTCACTAAGATGCAATATTAGATTGTTTGCTTGAGGTTTTTCTTGTTTCTTGAGAAAAATATCTAATGATATAAATTTCCCTCTTATTGCTGATTTTGCTGCATGTCAGAAGTTTTGATATGTTGCATTGTCATTCTCAATTGTGTCTATATATCTTTTTATCTCAAATTTTATTTCTTCTATGATACAGTCATTTTTGGTAGCACAACTTATTTGAATGTGAAATCAATGTTCTAATGTACCTTTTAATGTTTACTATAGATGTGGAAAATATGGATTCTTATTCTCATAGAAGAAATAGGAACACGGAGGCTAAAGGTAATCAAATGCCTTAGCCAAGTATAAATGGTGGAGACAGGTTTCAAAACCATTTTTATTTCTGCACCTTTTTCATTATCATTTTCTAATCATCAATTTACAAAATAGCTAATGCTAAGATCATCAATAATACTCAAATTTCCTAAACAAAGGAGTAATTATCAATCTTCAATTAACTTTACCTTCTTGAAACATTCTCTTCTTTTGCCTCCCCAAATTCCAAATTTACCTAGATGTAGCCTGCTTCTGTGTCTATTTTTTTCTTTAAATATGTTTTCTTTTTTTAATATTGTTCAAGTACAGTTGTCTCCATTACCTCCTACCACTCCCCCACCCCACCCCAAGTATCCCCACCTCCCACCCTTGATCCAGTTTACATGCTATATTATATTAGTTTATATTAGTTTATATTATATTATACTATATTACATGCTATATCACATTCTAGTGATTAGATGTTATATAAATTACTAAGTGATGACCACAACAAATCTCATACCAGAGGTTCCAACACCTCCATAGATCCTGAAAAATGATGCACTTTTCCGAGTTGTATTCCAACATTCATCTGGTATATCGTTATGACCTCACTGTTTATAGGTAACCATTTTCTCTTTGTTACATTGTGGTCACTCAGAGATCTCACTTTTCTTGACTGCTTATCATGGTAGGATTGATTTGAATGGACCTTAGTTTGCAATTGAATTTAGCTTTACAATTGACTTCTTTTAATACTTTCAAGAGACCATGTAGGACATAATAACTAAAATCTTGTAGCACATGGGAAATTGGTCATTGTCTAGTAATCAGTAGGTATGCATTTTCAAGTGGAACTTAACACATTAAAGCCCCATATTCTCTCTCTGTACTTTCAAGTACATTTACCCCAGTCTAATTGAGTTTATATCTTTTCAAACAAACTCAGGCTAGTTCACCAAATTCTGTAAAAATGTTCAAATATGAATTTTTGTTGGTAATTTTTTACATAAGGTGTTCAAATAAAGGTTGACATATAATCTCTATTTTTCAGCTTTATCTTTAATTAAAATTTTAATATAGATAATTTCTTTATTTTTTACATTATTGAATTTATTGGGGTGACCATGAATAACAGAATTATACAGGTTTCAGGTGCACAATTCTACAACATACCTGTATATGGTATTGTGTGTTAACCACACCAAGTCATGTCTCATTCCACTACCATTTAAACCCCCTATACACTAGTCCATTTTCAAACACACCACCCCTCAGTGTTCATCAGACTATTGTGCATATCCATGAGTTATTTTTTTCCCTTTTCACTCTGGTTAAACGTATGTCAATTTCATTTATCTATTCAAAGAACTAGCTCTTGGAATAATTGTTATTTTGTATTCTTTTTTACACTCTATTTCATTTATTTCTTTTCTCATATTTATTATTTCCTTCCTTCTATTCACTTTGGGCTATTTTTTCATTTTTTGATTTCTTTAATTGTACATTTAAACAGTTTATTTGACATTTTTTGTGTTCCTTGAGATAGGACCATAATGCCACAACTTTCCTTCTTAATACTGCTTTCACTCTTGCCCGTAGATTTTACGTTGTTGTTTTCTCATTTTCACTTGTTTCAAGGTATTATTTGTTTTTTCCTTGATCTCATCATTAACTCATTCAATGTTTAGTAACATGCTATTTTTCTTCATTGTCCTAATATGTTTTTCAGTTTTTTTCCTATGATTGATTACTAAATTCATATCATTATGGTGGCAGAAAATGCTTGATATGATTTCAATATTTTTTAATTTATTGAGACTTGTTTTGTGTCCTAGCATGTGGTCTATCTTAGAAAATGTTCCATGTGTACTTGAAAATAATTTATGCTCTGCTCTATATGGGGTAAAGTGCTCTGAAGATATCAATTAAATACTGATTTAGTGTGTCATTTAAGGCCAAGATTTCTTTCTTGAATGTTTTTGTCTGGAAGACCTAACCATTGATGTCAATATGGTGTTAAAACCCTACTATGACTGTATTTCTGTTGATCTCTCTCATTATTTTTTATCAAGATTTGTTCACATATTTAAGTGCTCCTATGTTTGGTGCAAAAATGTTTACAATGGTTATATGCCCTTGTTTGTTTATGCTAATCTGGGTGTAACATTGTAGGTTTGGAGTTGCCTCAATCCTACATAGACCATAAAGAAGAAGAGGATATTTCACAAAGGAAATACTGGATACTATTAGTACAGAAATGTGTTAGACAAAAAAAAAATAATAGATGTCTACTTCACAGTAAGATTTTTTTAATTTTAAAATTTGATGATTGTAATACAATGGAGTTGCATATATACTATGTATTTGATCTATAGAACTTACTTTATTCACTGTAAGTTTGTGCACTTAAACAACATCTCACCTATTTCCCCATTCTCAGCCCCTGGTAACCACTATCATTTTACTCTTTTCTTATGAGTTTGGATTTTTACATTAAATATATGTGATATCATGCAGCATTTGTCACTCTCTGTTCTATCTCATTTAGCACAGTGTCATCAAGATTCATCCATGTTGTTACAAATGGTAGAGTTTTCTTCTTTTGCATAGCTGAATAATATTGCATTTTATACACATGCCACATATTTATTTACACACTAGCAGGCACTTAGGTTGTTTCCATATGTTGGCTGTAATGCATAATGCTGCAATAAATATAGGAGCACAGAAATCTCTTTGATATCCTGTTTTAATGTCCTTTGGTTATATACCTAAAAGTAGAATTGCTGGATCATTTGGTAGATATACTTTTAATTTTTGAAGCACCTACATGTTGTTTTTCATAGTGGCTGAATAAATGTATATTCTCACCAAGAAGCCTTCTCTGTTTTTCACATTCCTGAAAACACTTGTTATTTTTTTTCTTGTTCAAAATAGTCATCCTCATAGGGGTAAAGTGATATCTTATCATGGTTTTCATTTTTATTTACCTGATGATTAATTATGTTGAGTATTTTTTTTCTTTCTTATATTTTCCATCTGGTTTTTCATTTTTAAATTTTATTTTAATCATTGTTCAAGTACAGTTTTCTGTCCTTTATTCCCATCACAGCCCACCTACCCATCCCTCCCCATCTCCCTCCCATTTCCACCCCACCTAGTTTTTGTCCATGTGTCCTTTATATTTGTTCCTGTAAACCCTTCCCATTCTCTCCTGAAATTCCCCTGGAATTTCAAGAGTATTTTTTACATATCTGTTGGACCTTTGGGTAGCATGTTAGGGAAAATAGTCTATTTAGTTTGCTGCCCATTTTCAATGTATCAATTTTTTTATGTTATCAAAAATATTTTGTAGCCCTGACTGGCGTAGCTCAGTGGATTGAGCGCGGGCTGGGAACCAAAGTGTCCCAGGTTCGATTCCCAGCCAGGGTACATGCCTGGGTTGCAGGCCATAACCTCCAGCAACCGCACATTGACGTTTCTCTCTCTCTCTCTCTCTATCTCCCTCCCTTCCCTCTCTGAAAATAAATAAATAAAATCTTTAAAAAATATTTTGTTCTTTACTGCTTTCCCTTAGTATTCTGGTATATAATTATTATACATTTTATCTCTTCTTTTTGGATTTGTAGTGTTTTACTTGCTTGTTTTGCTTTGGCCATTTGTTTAAAGACAGTTTTGAACAGTGCTTAAGAATATAGATTTTGCCTGTCACTGCTCTGCTCACTTGGGCCACATCATCAACACTCTGAGACTCATCATCATGGATATTATATTGGAAGCAAATTGAATTTTTACCTTTAACCTTTTGGAAAAAAACTGGGAGAATACAACTCAAAAATGTATTTTCCCACAGATGGTAGCAAAGGTGTAGAGGTCCATCAGAGTCTCCCATAGATTCTCACTGGTTAACAGAATTGGCATGTGGTTCTTGCTTAGAACTGCCAACATGCTCTTTGGAGAAAAGCTTTATGGTTTCAACTCATCTTTCAAATATTCCAGCTACAAAATTCTACCAAGCAGAGATGGAAGAGCTTCACTTCTTCAAAAACTACAAAAGAGGCTAGAAAACACATAGACTCCTTGGTAGCTAACAATAAAGTTACTGCAAGTAGCCAAAACATACCCTGTAAAATTAATACAAAGTTAGAAGACTCACATTCCTGATTTCAAAACTTAGTACAAAGTTACACAGTAATCCAATTAGTTTGGCACTGCAATATAGACAGCCATAAAACCCCAATGTAACTGAATAAAAAGTCCAGATATAAGATTTAAAATATATTAAGAAATTATATTCAACAAGGGCTTCTAAGACATTAAATGGAAAAATAACAGATATCCATATTTGAAAAATATGTTTGGACTTTACCTTGCACATATAAATATTCAAAACAGATCAAAGACCTAAAATCATGTGCTAAAAGTAAAAATATTAAAGAGAATATTGTGGAGAGCTTCATAACATTGGATTTGACAATTACAACAAAAATAAAGGCAACAAGAAACAAAACAGATAAAATAGACTTCATTAAAATAAAATAAAATAAAATAAAATAAAATAAAATAAAATAAAAACTTCTGGTCATAAAATGATACAGACAAAAGAGTGAACAAGAAGCCCACAGTATGGAAGAAAATATTTGCTAAACATATGTATTTAAGGGATTTGTAGTCATAATATATAACAAACTCATACAAAACAATAATAACAACAAAACCAACCAATTTAAAAAGTGGGTATATATTTCTCCAAAGAAGAAAGTATATTAAATGGTGTTCAACATTACTAGTCATTAGGGAAATACAAATCAAACTCACAATAAGATATCATTTCACAGCCATTAAAATGGCTATTATAAAACAAGCAATCAACAGCTACAAAACAGAAAACAAGTATTGATGAGCATGTGCAGCACTGGAAAACCTGTGTATTACTTCTGGGAAGATAAAATGGTAAAACATCTGTGAATGACAGAAGAGCATTTCTTCAAAAATTTAAATATTAGTTACTATATGATAAACAATTTCCCTTCTAGGTTTATACACAAATGTAATACAAGCAAGGACTCACACAACTGCTTATCAATGTCCATGGCACCATTATCACAATAAGCCAAAAAATGGGACAACCTAAATAACCACAAATAGATGAATAGAAAATGCAATGTTGCATGTGTATATGTCCAGAAAAAGCCCAGGCATTAATATATGAAAACAGCTTGTGCAACATCGATGTAACCTGGCAGTTAAGGAGAGTAGACTGAAATGCACATGTGTAAACAATGTCATTATGCTCAGGTGACATGGTACTGTATATAGAAAACCATAAAGACTCCACCAAAAATGAATAGATCTAATAAATGATTTTAGCAAAGTAGTAAGATACTAAGTGAGTATTCAGAAAGTGGTGATTTTATTTAAAAATAATAATAATATATTTTATTGATTATGCTATTAGAGTTGTCCTATTTCCCCTCCTTTATTCCCCTCAACCATGCACATCCCCTCCCACCCACATTCCCTCCCCCTTTAGTTCATGTCCATGGGTCATACATATAATTTCTTTGGCTTCTACATTCCCTATATTATTCCTAACCTCCCTCTATTTTCTAGCTACAATTTATGCTACTTAGTCTCTATACCTTTCCCCCTTCTCTCCCCTTCCCACTCTCCTGCTGATAACCCTTCATGTGATCTCCATTTCTGTGATTCTGTTCCTGTTCTAGTTGTTTACTTAGTTTGCTTTTGTTTTTGTTTTAGGTGTAGTTGTTAATAGCTGTGAGCTTGTCATTTTACTGTTCATATTTTTATCTTCTTTTTCTTAGATAAATCCCTTGAACATTTCATATAATAAGGACTTGGTGATGATGAACTCCTTTAACTTGACCTTATCCAGGAAGCACTTTATCTGCCTTTCCATTGTAAATGAAAGCTTTTCCGGGTTGAGTAACCTTGGATATAGGTCCTTGCCTTTCATGACGTCAAATACTTCTTTCCAGCCCTTTCTTGCCTGCAAGGTTTCTTTTGAGAAATCAGCTGATAGTCTTATGGGCACTCCTTTGCAGGTAACTATTTCCTTTTCTCTTGCTGCATTTAAGATTCTTTATCCTTAATCTTGGGTAACTTAATGATAATGTGCCTTGATGTGTTCCTCTTTGGGTCCAACTTCTTTGGGATTTTCTAGGCTCCCTGGACTTCTTGGAAGTCTATTTCCTTCACCAGATTGGGGAGGTTACCCTTCATTATTTTTTCAAATAAGTTTTTAATTTCTTGTTGTTGTTCTCCTTCTGGCACCCCTATAATTCAGATATTGGAATGTTTAAAGATGTTCTGGAGGTTCCTAAGCCTCGTCTCACTTTTTTTAAATTCTTGTTTCTTCATTCTTTTCTGGTTGAATGTTTCTTTCTTCCTATTGGTCCACACCATTGATTTGAGTCCCAGTTTCCTTCCCATCACTATTAATTCCTTGTACATTTTCCTTTATTTCACTCAGCATAGCCTGCATTTTTTCATCTAATTTGCAACCATGTTCAACCAATTCTGTGAGCATCCTAATTACCAGTGATTTGAACTGTGCATCTGATAGATTGGCTATCTCTTGGTCACTTAGTTGTATTTACTGTGGAGCTCTTCATTACTCAGTTTTTATTTTTTCTGGAGCTTTGATCTGTTCTTTCATTTGGGCCATTTTTTTTTGTTCTTGGCTCACCTGTTACATACAGGGGGCAGAGCCTTTTGTATTCACCAGGGTGGGACAACCCACATTGCTGCTTTGTGTCACTATATTTGGGGGAGTGGTCTGAGAGGGAACAATGGCTCTTGCTCTGCTCTCTGTGGGTTTTCAGTCACTTGCCCAGCTACCCACAATAAAATTAGGCCCTTTTGGTGCTGATTCCTGGGTGGGTAGGCTTATGTACATTCTAGGACCCTGTGAGTCCCTCCAATGAACTCTCTTCTGAGGCTGAGAGTTTCTCTCACTGCAGCCTCAACTTCCACAGGTGTTTTCAATCAGAGGTTTGAGGCTTTATTTACTGGTGCTGGAGCTCTGGTTTGCAAGGTCTGTCTCGCTCCCCAGCTGTTTCTCCTGGTTTATCTGCACGGTTTATCTGCACGTGTGTGTAGGACCTCCCACTCCACTAGCCGCCACCTCACTGGGTCTGCTAGCTCCTGCCTTGCCGGCCAGCTGCAGCCTTTCCCACCCTGCTCCTCAATCCACTGCCTTGCCAGGTCCACCAGCCTCTGCCTTGCCTACCTCAGTCTTCCAGTCACCACCTTGCCGTGAGTCCTCTCCACCTGGCTGCCCATCTCTGCCCTGCCTACCAGTCTGGATGAATGTTTTTTTCTTTAACTCCTTGGTTGTTGGACTTCCATACAATTTGATTTTTCTGTCAGTTCTGGTTGTTTTTTGTTTTTGTGTGTGTGTGTGTGTGCTTTTTTAAATTGTTGTCCTTCTTTTGGTTGTGTGAGAGGGCACAGCATGTATACCTACATCTCCATTTTGGAAGGAAGCCACATTTAATCAGAAAATGGTGATGATTTTATAAACCAATAATGAACTACCAGAAAGAGAAAGAAAGAAAATGAACCCAATTGCTATTGCAACAACAAAAAATAAGGTACCTAGGAATAAACTTAACCAAGGAAGTAAAACACCTATACTCAGAAAACTATAGGACACTAAAGAAATAAAGTGAGAAAGATACAAATAAGATGAAGCATATACTGTGTTCATGGATTCAAACAATGAACATAGTTAAAATGTCTATTCTACCTAAAGCAACCTATAGATTCAATGCAATTCCTATTAAAATACCAATGTATCTTAAGTTTATTTTGGTATATGATGCAAGCTAGTGGTCGAATTTCATTGTTTTGCAAGTAGATTCCCGGGCGTCCCAGCACCACTTAATGAAGGGGCTATTTTTACTTCATTTTATGCTTCTGCCACTTTTATGAATATTAATTGACCATACAGACTTGGGTTTATTTCTGGGCTCTTTTCTGTTCCATTCATGTCTGTTCTTATGTCAGTACAAGACTCGTTTGATTACAGTGGCCTTGTAATACAGTTTGTTACCAGGTATTGTGATCCCTCCTGCTTTGTTCTTTCTTAAAATTGCTGCAAATACTTGGGATTGTTTATGGTTCCATATAAATTTCTGAAATGTTTGTTCTCTATCTGTGAAAATGTCATTGGTATTTTGATAGCGATTGCATTTAATCAACAAATTGTTTGGGGCAGTATGGACATTTTAATGATGTTGATTCTTCCAGTCCATGAACAAATTATATGCTTCCAATTATTGTTCTTCCTTAATTTTTTCTTCGGTGTTGTGTAGTTTTCTGAGTACAGTTATTTTACCTCCTTGATTAAGTTTATTCTTAAATATTTTATTTTTCTTGTTGATTTAATAAATGGGATTCTTTTCCCTAATTTCTACTTCTGGTATTTACTTGTTAGTGTACAAAAATGTCTTTGATTTCTGAATGTTGGCCTTGTATCCCACTGTTTTTCCAAATTCATTTATTAGGTTGAGTAGTTTCTTTGTTGGAGACTGTAGGGTATTCTATGTACACTATCCTGTCATCTGCAAACAGTGTCAGTTTTATTTCATCCTTTCCAATTTGAATGTCTTTTGTTGTTTTGTCCTGCCTGACACTGTAGTTGGGACTTTCAATCCTATATTGAATAGAAGTGGGGAAAGTGGATACCCTTGTCTTCTGTGTGAACTTGTGGGGAAAACTTTTAGATTTTGTCCATTGAGTATTAGGTTGGCAATAGCTTTCTTGTATATGGCTTTTATTGCGTTGAGGTATGCTCCCTCTTTCCACTTTGTTGAAAGTTTTTATCATAAATGAGGGCTATAATTTATCAAGTGGGTTGTCTTTCCTTTTGTTTATGTTTTGTATCACATTTATTGCTTTGCAAAAAGTGTACCATCCTTGTATCCCTGGGGTGACAACCACTTGATCATGGTGTATGATTTTTTTAATGTGTTGCTGGGTGTGGTTTGGCAATATTTTGTTGAGGATTTAGCATCTATGTTCATCAGAGAAATTGGCCTGCAACTTGGTTCATTCTTTTGTTGTTATCTGTTTTTTGTTTGTTTGTTTGTTTGAATTTTGATCAGGAAGATGTTCACCTTACAAAACGACTTTGAAAGTCTTTCCTTTTCTTGGATTTTTTGGTAGTTTGAGAAGCACAGTGGTTAACTCTTCTGTAAATATTTTGTAATATTCTCCTGTGAAACCTTCTGGTCAAGGGCTTTTGTGTGCTGGTAGTTTTTTGATTACTGCTTCAAATTCACCAGCTGTTATCAGTGTCTTCAGGATTTTTGCTTCTTCTTGATACAGTTTTGGGAGATTAAATGTTTCTAGAAATTTGCCCATTTCACCTTTGCTTCAAATTTCTAGACATATAGTTTTTCCCACTAATTTTTTAAATCCTTTGCATTTCTGTTGTATCAATTGTAATCACTCCTCTTTCATTTCTGATTTTATTTATTTGGGTCCTCTCCCTTTTTTCTTTATTAAGTACATTTTATTGATTATGCTATTACAAGTTTTCCCAATTCCCCCCTTTATCCTCTCCCTGCCTTTCACCCCCCCAACCCTTCAGCATTCCCCCTCTTTAGTTTATGTCCATGGGTTGTACTTGTAATTTCTTTGAGATCTCTGTTTCCTATATCATTTTTGACCTTTCCCCATCTATTTTATGCCTACCAATTATGCTTCTTTTTCCCTGTACCCGCTATTCCTCCCTTCCCCATCCCCACTGAAAACCCTCCATGTGATGTCCATTTGTCTGATTCTGTTCCTGTTCTAGTTGTTTGTTTAGTTTTTGTTTTCATTGTTTTTCATGTTTTTTTGGGGGGGGGTGGGGTTCATTTGTTGATAGTTATGAGTTTGTTGTCAGCTTACTGTTCATATTCTTTATCTTCTTTTTCTTACATAAGTCCCTTCAACATTTCATATATAATGGCTTGGTAATGATGAACTCCTTTAACTTGACCTTATCCTGGTAGAACTTTATATGCCCTTCCATTCTAAATGATAGCTTAGCTGGATAGAGTAATCTTGGATATAGGTCCTTGCCTTTCATGACGTCAAATACTTCTTTCCAGCCCTTTCTTGCCTGCAAGGTTTCTTTTGAGAAATCAGCTGATAGTCTTATGGGCACTCCTTTGCAGGTAACTCTTTCCTTTTCTCTTACTGCTTTTAATATTCTTTATCTTTACTCTTGGGTAACTTGATGATGTGCCTTGGTGTGTTCCTTTTTGGGTCCAACTTCTTTGGGGTTCTCTGGGCTTCTTGGATTTCCTGGAAGTCTATTTCTTTCACCAGATTGGGGAAGTTTCATTTGGGGTATCTTTTATTTGTTCTTTCATTTTTCAACCAAGCTCAATCAGTTCTGTGAGCATTTTGACTACCAGGGCCTTAAATTCTCCATCAGATAGGTTGGCTATCTCCTCATAGCTTAGCTCTCTTTCTGAGGTTTTGCTTTGTCCTTTCATTTGGGCCCTACTTTTTTGTCTCAAGCACCTGTTGAGTTGTAAGGGAGGGAATGGGGCCTTAGGTATTCACCAGTGCAGGGAAAACCTCCCTCCTGTGCTGTGGTGCTGCCTGTGGGGGAGGGGCCAGAGAGGGAACAATGCAGCTTGCCTGCTCCTCTCTATCCCCACTTTCCAGTGAACTCTCGTGTGAGACTGGGAATTTCTCCAACCGCTGCAACCACCATAGTCCACAGTTAGCTCTGAATCTCAGTTCCCTGTTCAGTCAGCCATGCCCTTGTGGCCCACCACCTTGCTGTAGCCAGCCCCACCGGCAATGTCTGCTGCATCACCAGGGTTTCTCTCAGCCAGCCCCACTGGCACAATCTAAAGCCTAGCAACGTTTTCTCTCTGTCCACCACCTTACTGGCCTGGTTGTTCTGTTTGACTGTTTATTTAATTCCTTGGTTATCAGATTTCCATACAGTTTGATTTTCTGACACTTCTGTTTGCTTATTGATTTTAGATTTGTTGTTATCCTCCTTTCAGTTGCGTGAGGAAGCAAAGGTTTTCTACCTATGCCTCCATCTTGGCTGGAACTACTCTCCCTTTTGACTTTATGAGCCTGGATAAAGGCTTGTTATTTTCCTTATCTTTTCAAAAATCCAGATCCAGGATTTAGCAATCCTTTGAGTTGTTTCTTTAGCCTTGCCATCATTTAATTTTGCTCTAAGTTATTCATTCCTTCTACGCATTCTGGGCTTTATTTGTTATTTTTCCCCTAATTCTTGTAGGTTACTTGTTTGAAATGTTTCTATCTCTCTTACATATGTCTCTATTGCTAGAAACTTCCCTCTCAGGACTGCCTCCTCTGTGTACCATATGTTTTTGGACTATTGTGTTTATTTTCTTTTATTTCCAGGACCTTTTTGATTTCTTCCCTGATCTCATTATTCACCGATTCATTGTTTAATAGCATGCCATTTTATCTCCATGAATAAGAATGTTTTTGAGTTTTTTCCTTGAGGTTGGTTCTAGTTTCAGTCCCTTGCAGTCTGAGAAAATTTTTGTTATGCTTTCAGTTTCCTTGAATTTGTTGAAGCTTGTTTAGTGTTCTATCATGTGGACTATTTTTTAAAATATTCCATGTGCACTGGAATGATGTATACTTTGTTTCATTGGGATGAATGGTTTTATATATATATATGTACATGAATGATATATATACATATATCCATATATATGTACATGAATGATATATATATCATATATATATCATATATATATATATATCATATATATACATATACTCAGTTTAGTCCATTTCATCTAGAGAGTTGTTCTTTTTAAAATTGTATTTTATTTTAATCATAGTTCAAGTAAATTTCTCCCTTTTACTCCCATTCCAGCCCACCCACCAAACCCTCCCCACTTCCCTCCCATTACCACCCTCCTCCTAGCTTTTGTCCATGTGTCCTTTAATTTTGTTCCCGTGAACCCTTCCCATTCTCTCCTGAAATTCCCTCTTCTCTCCCTTGTGGTCACTGTAAGCCTGTCCTCTATTTCAGTGTCTTTGGTTATATTTTGCTTGTTTCTTTGTTTTGTTGTTTAGGTTCCTGTTAAAGGTGAGATCATATGGTATTTGTCTTTCACTGCCTGGCTTGTTTCGCTTAGCATAATGCTTTCCAGCTCCATCCAAGCTGTTGCAAAGGGTAGGAGCTCCTTCTTTCTTTCTGCTGCATAGAATTCCATTGTGTAAATGTACCACAGTTTTTTGATCCATTCATTTACTGATGGGCACCCAGGTTGCTTCCAACACCTAGCTATTGTAAATTATGCTGCTATGAACATCGGGGTGCAAAGGTTCTTTTGTATTGGTGTTTTAGTGTTCTTAGGATATAGTTCCAGCAGTGGAATTGCTGGGTCAAAAGGCAGATCCATTTTTAGTTTTCTAAGGAAGTTCCATACTGATTTCCATAGTGGTTGTACCAGTCTGCAGTCCCACCAACAGTGCACTAGGGATACTGTTTCTCCACAACCTCTCCAACACTTGATGTTTGTTGCTTTGTTTATGATGGCCATTCTGACTGGTGTGAAGTGGTATCTCATTGTGGTTTAAATTTGCATCTTTCTGATAGCTAGCGATATTGAACATCGTTTCATGTGTCTTTGGATTTTCTGTATGTCCTCCTTGGAGAAGTGTCTGTTCAAGTCCTTTGCCTATTTTTTAATTGGGTTGCTTGTCTTCTTAGAGTGGACTCGTATAAGTTCTTTATATATTTTGAAGATTAAACCCTTGTCTGAGGTATCACTGGCAAATATGTTTTCCCATAGAATTGGTTCTCTTTTTATTTTGATACTGTTTTCTTTAGCTGTGCAAAAGCTTTTTATTTTGATGAGGTCCCATTTGTTTATTCTTTCCTTTATGTCCCTTGCTCTAGGAGACATGTCAGTAAAAAAGTATCTGCGTGAAATATCTGAGATTTTCCTACCTACATTCTCTTCTAAAACTTTAATGGTGTCACGGTTTATATTTAAGTCTTTTAGCCACCTTAAATTTATTTTTGTATAAGGTGTAAGGTGGTGCTTGAGTTTCATTTTTTTTTGCACATAGCTGTCCAGTTCTAGCAACACCATTTGTTGAAGAGGCTATTTTTATTCCATTTTATGTTGCTGCTTCCTTTGTCAAATATTAATTGACCATAGAGGCTTGGGTTTCTTTCTGGGCTCTCTGTTCTGTTCCATTGGTCCATGTGCCTGTTTTTATGCCAGTACTAGGCTGTTTTCATTACAGTGGCCTTGTAGTATAGTTTAGTGTCAGGTATTGTGATCCCTCCTATTTTCCTCTTCTTTCTCAAAATTGCAGCAGCTATTCAGGTTCATTTATGATTCCATATAAATTTTTGAAGTGTTTGTTCTATGTCTGTGAAATAAGCCACTGGTACTTTAATAGGTATTGCATAGAATGTGTAAATTGCTTTTGGTAGTATGGATATCTTGATGATATTAATTCATCTGATCCATGAACATGGTATATATTTCCATTTGTTTGTGTTTTCCTTGATTTCTTTCCTTAGTGTTATGTAGTTTTCTGAATACACGTTTTTACCTCTTTGGTTAGGTTTATTCCTAGGTATTTTATTTTATTTTATTTATTTTTATTTTATTTTTTTTTGCTATTTCAAGTGGAGTTTTTTCCTTGATTTCTGCTTCTGCTGTTTCATTGTTGGTGTACAGAAATGCCTTTGATTTCTGGATATTGGCTTTGTATCCCGCTGTTTTGCCAAATTCATTTATTTGTTCAAGCATTTTTTTTGGTGAACTCTATAGCATTTTCTATGTACACTATAATGTCATCTGCCAACAGTGACAGTTTTGTTTCCTCCTTTCTGATTTGGATGCTTTTTATTTCTTTTTCTCATCTGATCACTGTGGCTAAAACTTCCAGTACTATAATGAATAGAAGTGGTGAGAGTGGACATCCTTGTCTTGTTCCTGATCTTAGTGGAAAGTATTTTAATTTTTGCCCTTTGAATATGGTATTGGCCAAAGGTCTCTCATATATGGCTTTTATTATATTGAAGAATGCTCCCTCTATTCCCACTTTGCTAATTGTTTTTATCATAAATGGGTGCTGTACCTTATCAAATGCTTTTTCTGCATCTATTCATGTGATCATGTGGTTTTTGTGTTTCCTTTTGTTTATGTGATGTATCACATTTACTGATTTGTGAATATTGTACCATCCTTGCATCCCTGAAATGAATCCCACTTGGCCATGGGGTATGATCTTTTTAATGTACTGTTGGATGCAGTTTGCCAGTATTTTGTTGAGGATATTTGTGTCAATGTTCATCAGTGATATTGGCATGGAGTTTTCTTTCCTTGTTGTATCTTTATCTGGTTTTGGAATTAGGATGATGTTGGCCTCATAAAAAGAGTTTGGGAGTCTCTCAAGTTTTTGGATTTTTTGGAATAGTCTGTGAAGGATAGGGGTTAGCTCTTCCTTAAATATTTTGTAGAATTCTCCTGTGAAAACATGTGGTCCAGGGCTTTTGTGTGTTGGGAGATTTTTTATTACTTCTTCAATTTCTTTTGCTGTTATTGGTCTGTTCAGGCTTTCTGCTTCTTTTTCATTGAGTTTTGGAAGATTATATTTTTCTAGAAATTTGTCCATTTCACCTGGGTTTTCAAATTTCTTGCCATACAGTTCTTCGTAGTAATTTCTTACAATCCTTTGTATTTCTGTGGTATCTGTTGTAATCTCTCCTCTTTCATTTGATTGTGTTTATTTGGGTCTTCTCTCTTTTTTTTTTTCTTGATGAGTCTGCTTAAAGGCTTGTCAATTTTGTTTATCTTTTCAAAGAACCAGCTCTTGGATTCATTGATCCTTAGAATTGTGCTTTTAGTCTCTATGTCATTTAATTCTGCTCTGATCTTGGTTATTTCCTTCCTTCTTCTTGCTCTGGGATGTCTTTGTTGTTGTTCCTCGAGTTCTTGTAGATGTAGGGTTAGGTTGTTTGTATGAAAAGTTTCTAACTTTTTTTAGGTGTGCCTGTATTGCTATGAACTTCCCTATCAGGTCTGCCATGGTTGTGTCCCATAAGTTTTGGGTTGTTGTGAGTTCGTTTTCATTTGTTTCCAGAAACCTTTTGATTTCTTCCCTCATATCATTCTTGACCCATTCATTGTTTAATAGCATGTTATTTAATCTCCATGCTTTTGAGTGTTTTGGGTTTTTTTTTCCCTTTGGTGTTGGTTTCTAGCTTCAGTTCCTTGTGATCCGAGAAAATGCTTGGTATGATTTCAATTTTTTTGAAATTGTTGAGGCTTGTTTTGTGTCCTATCATGTGGTCTATCTTTGAAAATGTTCCATGTACATTTGAAAAGAATGTGTATTTAGCTTCTTTGGGGTGGAGGGTTCTGTGTATATCACTAAAGCCCATATCATCCAGGTTATTGTTCAATGCCACAATATCTTTGTTGATATTTTGTTTGGAAGATTTGTCCAGTTTTGATAGTGGGGTGTTAAAATCCCCCACAATAATTGTGTTGCTGTCAATATCTTTCTTGAACTTCTCTAAGATTTTCTTTATGTATTTGGGTGCTCCTATTTTGGGTGCATATATATTTACAATATTTATGTTTTCTTTGTGGATTCCTTCCTTATATATTATGAAATGACCGTCTGGGTCTCTCTTTCTGGTCCTTTTTTGGAAGTCTATTTTGTCTGATATGAGTACTGCTACCCCAGCTTTTTTTTCCTATCCATTTGCTTGGAAAATTTGTTTCCAGCCCTTCACTTTCAGCCTGTGCAGGTCTTTTATCCTGAGGTGGGTCTCTTGTAAGCAGCATATGCGTGGGTCATGTTTTCTTATCCAATCAGCTATTCTATGTCTTTTGATTGGAACATTTAATCCATTTATATTTAAGGTTATTGTTGATATGTACTTATTCATTGCCTTTTATGTGTGTGTGTTCCTCTCTCACTCTCTCTTTTCCTTTCTTTCCTTAAAGCAGTCCCTTTAGCATCTCTTGCAGAGCTGGTTTAGTGGAGGTGTATTCTTTTAGACTTCTTTTGTCTGAGAAGCTTCTTATTTGGCCTTCTATCTGGATTGAGAGCCTTGCTGGGTAAAGTAGCCTTGGTTACAAACCTCTGGTTCTCATTACTTGAAGTATTTCTTGCGATTCTCTTTTGACTTGGAATGTTTCCATTGAGAAGTCAGCTGTTAACCTTATTGGGTCTCCCTTATATGTTACTTCCTGTTTCTTTCTTGCTGCCTTTAATATTCTCTCTTTGCCTTGACATTTTACCATTTTAATTATGATGTGTCTTGAGGTGGGCCTCTTTGGGGTCCCCTTGATTGGGACTCTCTGTGTTTCCTGGATTTGTGTGACTTTTTCTCTCCTCAAATTAGGGAAGTTTTCCATCATTACTTTTTCAGATAGGTTTTCTACCCCTTGCTCTTCTTCTTCTTCTTCTTCTCCTGGTATCCTTATTATATGGATATTAGTATGTTTTATATTGTCTTGCATTTCTCTTAATCCCTCTTCATGCTTTCTAATCCTCTTTTCCTTTTCTTGTTCTTTCTGGGTGTTTTCTTCTACTTTGTCCTCTAGCTCGCTAATCTGATATTCTGCTTCATCAATCCTGCTTTTCATTCCTTCTACTATGTTCTTCACTTGAGAAATAATATTCTTCATTTCCTCTTGGCCCTTGTTGAGAGTTTCTATTTCCTTTTTCATGTTAATATAGTTTTCAGTGAGTTCATTGTAGCTTCCCTGTAGTTTTTGGTAGCTCATTGTGAGCTCATTTAGCTTCCTGACGATCATTGCTTTGAACTCAGAATCTGATATTTGAATTTCCTCTATTTTATTTAGCATTTTTTTCTGAGGCTTCCTCCTTTCCTTTCATTTGGGGGTTATTTGTTTGTCTTCCCATTGTTTTTGAGACTCTTCTTGTTAGCCTCAGCTTCTTAAATTGGTGTGTTCTGGCTCTCTGGATATGTGGTGTGAACTTCTTTAGTAGAATAGCAGTGAATTACAGTGGTGTAGCCTCCTTGATCTCCCAAGCTCACTGGTCTTTGGCTGCCATTTAAGTTGGCTTTGTGTTTGCCTTTGTGTTTTGATTGTTGTTGAGTCTTTCTTTGGTGGTTCCTTTCCACCAGCTGGTTAAATGAGGGTCACTCTGTCCACCACCTCTTGTATTTTGTTGTGCTGGTGAGGGCAGGTTGTGTTGAAGCTGGTTCTTCCACGTGTTTAAGGTTTAAAGTATTATCTGTTGCTCTTGTTCATTTGTTTGTATTGGGTACTGTCTCTACTGTTCAGCTGTATTTCCAGATAGGTCCTAGATTGAGGTTTGTGTGGTTACTACTCCCTCCTTCACCTTCTTCTGTTGTTATCTCTTAGTGGTTCCTTTGTTGTTGGGTTTCCTCCTCCAGTGGGTGCCCTGGTGTTCACTGCCTCCACCTATTCTTTTTTTGTCATCAGTTGGAGGTGGAAGGCAAGATGGTTTAAGATGGCAACAGAGAATTGTATCATATTTACAGTAGCAGCAAGTAGGGAAGAGATAGGATATCCTTTGACTATGTATAGTGTTAACCATGATCTTCCACCCAGCTAGCTGATTTTTAGAAAGGATAGAAAGAAGATAAGACTCTTGTTGGGGAAGGAAGGATTGTGAGTTGGATGTATAAAGCAGAGATGTTGTGGGAGGTCAGATTCTGAGGTAAGGTGAGAGTAAAGGATAGTTAATATGTGTAGTGTGTGAGAAAATAGAGTTAACCACTACAGTGATAGATTTCAGGAAACTCTGAAATGGGCTAAGATCTGAGAGGGGTGTTGTGAAGTGATTACAATTGCATGGAACAGCAGTTATTTACAATACTATTATGACAACAATCATATGACAGAATCTATGAGATCTAGGTAACAAGAATAGGGAGTACAGAACCTCAAGTAGTGTGCTAATGGGACACAGGTGAGTTAAAGGAGGAATGATTGGCAATACAGTATGGAAAGAGCTATCAGGGGAAAGCTGTCAGGTCATACAATATATCCAGCCTAGCAAAGCAGACTGTACAAAAAGAAGAGGGATACAAAAATACTATTAAAAAAAATGTAGGAATACTGGAAAAAT
Source organism: Phyllostomus hastatus (assembly GCF_019186645.2). Lineage (NCBI taxonomy): Eukaryota > Metazoa > Chordata > Mammalia > Chiroptera > Phyllostomidae > Phyllostomus > Phyllostomus hastatus. Next base: position 15,140,800 of record NW_025334022.1, read on the forward strand.
AATAAAAATACAAATATGCAATAACTTGCAGGTTCTCTGTAATAGCAGAGTGAAATGTGTCTTACTGTCCCATCTGTTGTGATGCCCCTTCTTTGGGTTCAACTTTGGTCTTTTCACAGATCCAGGATTTTGTCTCACTTGTAGGTATTTACAAAAAATTTTAAAAAGTTAAAAATAGAAAAGGCAGACGAAGAAAGGAAGAAGAGGTAAAATTGGAGCAAAGGAAGGAGGAAGGAATAAAACAAGAAATCAGGAAAGAGAGGAAAAAGAAATCAAAATGGAAAACAATAAAAATTTAAAAATTAAAAATTGTTAAAAAAATAAAATTTAAAAGTCTCTTGGTTTCAAAGTGGCCAAACCAGTTTTTCTGCTCTTGCTGGTTGTGGCAGGCTGAGGGGTGATCCATATGGCTTTTCTTCCTAGGTCAGCGCGAGCACTGTCTGGGAAGCTAATGTGGCTCCTCAGCCTTGTGCCCTGGGTGTGGGAATCAGCTCTTTCCCCAGGGTTACTGCTGTGGGCAGGGGTGCGGGGATGCTCTCCCTGCATGCGAGTCTGCGTCCCACGGCTGGGTGGCAGGGAGGCTGGAGTGACTGATCACTTTAGGAGAATTCCCTAAACAGTGTCTGTCTATTCACTCCTTCCTCTTGAGAAATTCCTCCTGTTCAAGCCTCTCCCCACAGTGGCCTGGCTTCTCCCACAGCCCAACTCTCCAGCCAGAATGGTGACTGTGTGGGTCAGGGCCTGCTGTGCGACCCAGCCCCTCTGGTGTCCACAGCCTCCAAAGTTGCTCACAGCCCTTGTGTGTTTGCTAGCACCTGGATTCTTCCCAGTGCGGCTCAGACCTTGTTTAGTTGGGGAGGGAGCAGTTGTCCTGGCTCTCTCCGAAGGACTCTGTGGCAAACCCAGCAGTGGGCCCTGGGCCTGGGGCTGCAGCCCCCAGACCACACGCTGGTTCCCGGGACCCTACCTTGTTGCAGCACTCTTCTTTGGATCTGGTTTTTCAGTTCTGCCACAATCCTTGGTCCCCTATTTTCACATATGCTGAAGTATGTTGGTTGCTTGCCTCTCTACTCCATAGATCGATCAGGATTTTCTCCCCTGAGCAGATGGAAGCCAAATCTGCTCCTTCCTACACCGATGCCATCTTAGCCCCCTAGGGAGTTCAATTCTGCAATATCCTTGTTGATATATTTTGGAAGATCAATACATTGTTGACAGTGGGGTTTTAAAATATCCTACTAAGTGTGTTGCTATCTATCTCTTTCTTGAAGCCCTCCAATATTTTCCTTATTTATTTGGGTTCTGCTATGGTGGGTGCATATATATTTACAATGATTATGTCTTCTTTATGGATTCTTCCCTTGAGTATTATGAAGGGTCCATCTGTGATTCCTTTTACGATGTTTGCAATGAAGTCTATTTTGGCTGATATACATACTGTTTCCCAGGCTTTGTTTTTTCTGTCTGATTGCTTGGAATATTTTTTTCTAACCCTTCCTTTCAGTCTGTGTAAGTCTTTTGTTCTGAAGTGGGTCTCTTGTAGGTACCATAGGTGCAAGTCATGTTTTCTTTTCCATTCAGGTATCCTATGTCTTTTGATTGGAGCATTCAAACCATTTACATTTAAGGTTATTATTTATAGGTACTTATTCATTTTTCCCCTTTGTACCTATGTTCCACTTTCACTTTTTTTCATCCTCTTCTTACAGCAATCTCTTTAGCATATCTTGCACTGCTGGTATGGTGGAGGTGTATTGTTTTAGCTGCCTTTTGTTTGGGAAATATCTTTCAACTTCCGTTCTAATTGAGAGCTTTGCTGAGTAGAGTAGTCTTTCTTGTAGGCTTTTGTTTTTCATCACTTGGTATATTTCTTGCCATTCCCTTCTGGCCTGAAGTGTTTCTGTTGAGAATTCCGCTGCTAGATATGTCAGATCTCCCTTGTATGCTACTTCCTGTTTTTCCCTTGTTGGCTTTTAAGATTATCTTTTTGTCTTTAACAGTTGTCATTTTAATCATGATGTGTCTTGGAGTCGGCCTCTCTGGGTTCATCTTGATAGGGACCCTTTATGTTTCCTGAAGTTTCATGACTTTTCCCTTCTCCAGGTTTAGGAATTTTTCAGTCATTATTTTTTTTTTCTAACAGGGTGTCTATCCCTTGCTCCTTTTCTTCTCCTTCTGGTATTCTTATGATTTGAATGTTGTTTTATTTCATGTAGTCTTGCAGTTCCCTTAAGCCACCTTCATATTTTCTAAGTCTTGTTTTATGCAGCTGCTCTACCTCAGGGCTTCTTTCTACCTTGTCTTCCAGTTCACTAATTTGGTCCTCTGCTTCATCCAGAAGTTTATCTTTCCTTCTAGTGTATATCTATTTTAGATATTGTATTCTTCATTTCTTCTTGGTTCTTGTCTATAGTTTCTATTTCATTTTTCATACCATTGTAGTTCCCTCTCAGTTCCTTGTAGTTGTCACTGAATTCCTTGGACATCCTTATAACCATTCGTTTGAATTCAATGTCTAATATTTTGCTTGCCTCCATTTCATTTAATTATTTTACTAGGAAATATTCCATCCCTTTCTATTGTGGGTTCTTTCTTTGTCTCCCCATTTTAGGTGATTCCTTTTTCTGTTGTTGTTTTGTTTTGTTTCTGTGAATCTGGATGCTCTGCATTTCCAGCTGTCTTTGTATGGTGTACCTCTGTGGTGGTGGTTCTATGAAACTCAATGGTGTGTTCTCTTTGATTTTCTTGTCTGGATGATCTAGGGTTTCCCTTTCTTCTGTTTGCATCGACTTTCTTGTTTTACTTGGGCTTTACCTGCTGGTGGCTACTTTGTTGGTGGGTTCTGTCCTCCAGTAGGCTTACAGGTAGTCACAACTCCCATCTTGTCTTGTACACTGTTGTACCAGTTTTGGTTAACAAAGTAGTGTTTACAGTCAACTTATGTCAATAAAAACAAAACTCTGTACTGCATCAGTAGTATCAATGGCAATTGAACTAAGATTAATAGAGGTGAAGAGAGATTGAGGGTATTATAAGATAAAGGCAATGTGTGATGACTAAAAGAGGGGAAAATATTGTTGTGTGGTAAGAGAATGGAGATTTGATAAGAGTTGGGATAGAACTAAGGGAGGCAAAAAAAGGGAGAGGGCAAAATTTACAATGTAAGTAAAATATGAAACAGTGATGGGAACAATGGGGTAAGAAGATGGAAGAGTATACTATGATGTTTGAAGTAAAATTGAAAAGGTACTGGACCAACAGGAACAAAATCATGGAAAAACCACAGCAGTGTCAGTAGCAACAACAGCTGAATTAAGTTTATTAAAGGTGAAACAGACCCTGGCTGGCATAGCTCAGTGGGTTGAGCTCTGGCCTGTGAACCAAAGGGTTGCCTGTTCAATTCTCAGTCAGGACACATGCCTGAGTTTCAGGTTAGTCCTCAGTAGGGAGCACAAGAGAGGCAACCACACATTGTTGTTTGTCTCCCTCTCTTTTTCCTTCCCTGCCCCTTTCTCTAAAAATAAATAATAATAATAATAGTAACAATAATAATGTGAAACAGGAATAAGTATATTGTACAAAAATTACAAGTAAACATGAGGTATCTACACTAAAGAAAAATTATTATCAGGGGATGGAGAAGTAGGATAATAAGAATAAGGAGTAAAGTCCAGGTTGAGAGAGGGGAAAAGAGAAAGAAAAGGAAAGAGAAAAGGGAGCCAAAAATCAATGAAATAAAATTTCTTACTCAACTGGATAGGGACATGGGAAAGGCAAAATGGAGTAAGAGAGTGGAAAGTATTCTATGGGATTTGAAATACAAACAAGATGTAAACACATAGGAGATCCTTTGGAGAAGTACAGCAATAACTGTGACTCAACTCGCCACTGTTTATCAAATGTGAAAAAATAAATACTGCTCTTATTAGAAGGGAAAAATAATGTGAACTGACCTAAGAAATAGGAGCAGTTATGCAAGGTTTTGGGGGCAGAAATAGTGAAAGTAATTGATGGAAACTTGGCATAATTGAGAAAAAATAGAGTTTACAATAACAGTAAAAAAGCTCAGGAAGATGGCAAAATGGATTAAGACTGGGGAAGGGTAATATGTGGGATTTGGAATAACAAGAGTATGATAAGAAATATATAAACTAAATAAAAGGAATAAAAATAAAAGACAAGAGTAGTAAGCTATTTGGAATATAGGTAAAATAAAAGACGAAAAAATGCAATATGAAATGAAGAATTAAGAAAAAAAATAAATACAAACAAAAAAAACACCCTAAACATACAGAAAAAAGAAACAGTAATAAAAAATGCAAGTTCTGATGAAGAGCAAAGTGAAATTTTCTCAGCTGCTGGTGTTCTCCTTCTGACTCATTTCTGGATCTGTCTCTGGTTTTCTTTCAGATACAGGTCTTACTGTCTTACCCTTGAAAAAAAAGGCTCCCTGGTCATTGTTATGCCTGCCCAACCAGTTTTTGAGACCTCCTCAGTCCCTGGCAGCAGAGGGGGCTGGGCTCCATTTTTTTTCCTTTCCTGTGGTTCTGCAAGGATGTGGGCTCAGTCTGGGCTGCAATAATCACGTGTTCCCAGTTTCTTGCTCATGCTCTCAGAGCAAAATATATAAAGAACATATGTGACTCCACTCCAATTAAAACAATCCAGTTAAAAAATAGTCAAAGTACCTAAACAGACACTTCTCAAAGGAGGACATACAGAGGGCCCACAGACACATGGGGAAACCCTCAACATCACTAACCATTAGAGAAATGTAAATTAAAACCACAATAAGATACCACTTCACACTGGTGAAAATGGCCATCATAAACAAATCAACAAACAAGTGCTGGCAAGGTTGTGGAAAAAATGGAACCCTAGTACAATGTTGGTGGGAATGTAGACTAGTGCAGCCACTAGGGAAAAAAGTATGGAACTTCCTCAGAAAAATAAAAATGGAACTGCCTTTTAGCCCAGCAATTCCACTGTTGGGATTATATCCTAGCAATCCTGAAACACTAATTCAAAAGAACCTGTGTACCCCAATGTTCATAGCAGCACACTTTACAACAGCCAAGTGCTGGAAGGAACCTAAGTGCCCATTAGTAAATAAGTGACTCAAAAAACTGTGGCACATTTACACAGTGAGGTAATGCACAGTAGAAAGAAGGAAATCCTACCTTTGCAGACAGCATGAATGGAACTGGAGAGTATTATGCTAAGTGAAATAAACCACACATCAAAAGACAAATACCATATGATCTAACCTGTAACAGGAACCTAATGAACAAAACAAACAAACAAACATACAAGAAAAGTAGAACCAGAGGCATGGAATCAAGGAACAAACTGACAATGACCAGAATGTAGTGGGGAGGGGGTTAAGGGAGGAAAGAAGGGGAAGGCCATAGTTAAAGAACAAGTATAAATAACCCTTGGATATGGACAACTGTGTGAGGATTGACTGTGAGAGGGTGGGTGGGCAGGGCAGGGCAAAGCAGTGGGAGAAAACTGGGACAACTGTAATAGAACAAAAATTAAGAAAAGAAAAGAAAAGAAAATAGATATCAACCATTGTAACAATGTGCATGAATCTTACAATATAATATTAAGTTATTCACAAAAGGGTATATATAGCATAAACACACATGTATACCATTTAAATTCAGATAAACGGATCTACCAATATGCTATTAAAATGGCATTTGTGCCTAGAAAATAGCTTATGGGGCTTTATGGTTTTTTTTTTTAATTTAAGTGTTTGTCATATGGTTTTCAAGATTCTGAAAATTCATTGAGCTCTACAATTATGATATATACACTTTTCCTATGTATGTTTATATTGTTTTTAAACACTGTTTAGTGGTTCAGTGAAGCCCCTCCAAGGAAGTTGCATTTAAGGAGAGAACAGAAAGATGAATTTCTTTTTGAAGAAACTATTGCATAGGAAACACCATGTATGAATTCCTTGGGGTAGAAAAAAAATTGACCTTTTGGAGAAAATGAAAGACCACTCTAGCAGGAATGTCAAGATTGAGATAGGTGATGACATGTAATGAGTCTGGTGTACAGCCCTGAAGACCATATTAAGGACTATAAAATTTATCTAATCGGAAGCTATAGGAGAACTTTCATCAGGAACATGCTATATGAGGTATGCCCAGGAAGTATTCAGCCATTTAATATGAAAAATAAAGAGATTTATTAAAGAAGATACAAGAATAATGGAATAACAATAATTTTTTAGATAATAAAAAGATAAAAAAAACATTATAAATGGGACAATGATGCCTCAATCCCCTTCAAAGTGGCACCTCAGGAAAGCACACAGTTCTCTCAATTGCTATCAGCTGACCCATTGTTATTTTAGTGAATCTCTTTGATAATATAAAATCTATTACCTTTCAAAGGTGATTTTAGTTTTGAGAAAAGCCAGAATTTTCAGGGCTCCAAATCTGGACTGTAGGGGGCCTGAGTCACCAAGATAATTTGATGTTTCACAAAAAAATATCTGTACAAGATGTGACACATAAGTGAGCACATTGTTGTGATGAAGCTGCCAATCACCAGTTGCCCATGGCTGCATCCTTCTGAAACATAAGATGAGTTCTGCAGAGGAATGTTCCAGGTTAACACAAAATTTGACACAGATTTGTTGCTCTACTCACTCATTTTGAATGTGATTGCCTCACAGTACATATGCTCACTCAATGGCATCCACCACCCCCACTGACTAGTGCAGTGAAGACATCATTGTCCACACATGTGTATTATAGTCCATTCTCCTTGGCTATTAGATTGATGTTGTGCAAACCATTCTCATTATACTAACAATGGCTGGACTTTTCCCAGACAGACCTCATATTCGAATTTACTGAAATCTTTTAGCTAATCCATGTTATGAAGAAATTGTATTGGAGTAGCAAATTGTATTGTATAGCAAAACTGAGTTTTATGAAACAGATTAGGAGTTTACATAGCAAATAAAAGTGGCTTGCATCAAGTTTGGAACAGTAGAATTCAAAAATAAGTGGACATATTGAAGAAATATTTCAGAGGTAGAATTAGCAGGAATTGGTGAAGGACTGGTTGTGGGAAGTTAAGATACTTATCTTTTGGCTCAAAAGGATTTGACTTGTTTACCTGGATTATGCTGTAGATGTGGAGAAGAATTAAGAAAATGTACATTTGGGGAGAACACAAAATTAATTTTAAATATATTTAATATATTTAATATAAATACATTTACATAACATACAATAATGCATATATTAATTTTAGATTTATATTTAATTTTAATTGTGTGAAAAACTTACAGAATTCACCATCTTAACCATTTTAACTGTATAGTTCAGCAGTGTTCAGTGTATTCACATTTCAATGCAACAGATTTCTAAAACTCTCTCATCTTACAGAGCCAAAACTACATCCATTTAACAACTCTTTTTTTTAAAGATTTTATTTATTTATTTTTTTAGAGAGGGAAGGGAGGGGGGGAGAGAGAGAGAGAGAGAGAGAGAGAGAGAGAGAGAGAGAGAGAGAGAGAGAGAAAGAGACATCAATGTGTGGCCGCTGGGGGTTCTGGCCTGCAACCCAGGAATGTACCCTGGCTGGGAATCGAACCTGGGACACTTTGGTTCCCAGCCCGCGCTCAATCCACTGAGCTATGCCAGCCAGGGCTTTCCAACTCTTTTTTTTTTTAAAGAGTATTTGAAGTAGGAACAAGATTTGTTCTATCTTTTTTTAAGATTTTATTTATTTATTTTTAGAGATGGAAGGGAGGGAGATAGAGAGAGAGAAACATCAATGTCTGGTTGCTGGGGGCCGTGGCCTGCAACCCAGGCATGTACCCTGACTGGGAATTGAACCTGCAACACTTTGGTTCGCAGCCCACGCTCAATCCACTGAGCTACGCCAGCCAGGGTCTAACAACTCTTTATTACCCCTCTACCTAGCTTCTGGTAACCAATTCTACTTTCTCTTTCTGTGAATTTGACCACTTCAGATATTTTATATAAGTAGAATAATACAGTATTTGTTTTTGTGTGTCTGGATCATTTCACTAAACATAATGTCTGCAAGATTGATACATAGTATAACATCTGATCATATATCTCACCTTTGCAAGGTTGAAAAATACTCTATTATATGCATATACCACATTTGGTTTATCTATTCATTTATGAATGGATATTTGGGTTGCTTAAATTCAGATATTTTAAGGTTGAAAATGTGTTGATACTTTCAAATAGAAATATTAAAAAGACACCTGTGTATTGAAAGAAAGAGGTTTCAATTCAAATTATTAAATGAAGAACAAAGATTAAGGCAAATCCAAACATTAGCTGCTTAATCCATGAACACAGTATATTTTCAATTTATTTCTATCATCCTTAATTTATTTATTCAGTCTTCAATAGTTTTCTGAGTATAGGTCTTTTACCTCCTTGGTTAAATTTATTCCTAGGCACATTATTTTTCTTGTTGCTATAGTAAATGGGACTTTTCTTAGTTTCTTGTTCTGATAGTTCATTGATGGTGTACAAAAATTCCATCAATTTCTGAATATCGAATTTTTATTCTGATATTTTGTCAAATTCACTGATTAGGTTGAGTGGTTTTTTGGTGGAGACTATAGAATTTTCTCTGTACATTATCATATGATCAGCAGATGGCAGTTTTACTTCCTCCTTTCTAATTTGGATGCCTTTTATTTCTTTTTCTTGTCTGATTGCTGTGGCTAGAACTTCCAGTACTCTGTTGAATAATAGTGGTTAGAAAAGACACCATCATCTTGTTCCTGATCTTAAGGGAAAGCATGGATTGGAAGAATTAACATCACTAAAATGTCCATGCTACCCAAAGCAATCTATAGAGTCAACACAATTCTTATTGAATTACCAATGGTATATTTAACAGACTTAGAACAAGTATTTCAAAAAATTTATATGTAACCAAAAAATGACCCTGAATAGATCAGCAGTATTAGGAAGGAAGAATACAGTAGGAGGCATCACAAACCCAATATCAAACTATACTAGAAGGCCACAGTAATCAAAACAGTCTTATACTGGCATAACAACAGATAAATAGATCAATGGAACAGAATAGAGAACCCAGAAATAAACCCAAGTCTCTATAGTCAATTTGTATTTGACAAAGGGACCATGTCCACAAAATGGAGTAAACATAGTCTCTTCAATAAATAGTGTTAGGAGAACTGGATTGCTACATGCAAAAAAAACCTGAAACTAAATAATCAACTTACACTATACACCAGAATAAACCCAAAGTGGATAAAATATTTAAATATAAGTGACACCATATTTAATATTGTGACACCATAAAAATCCAAGACAAAAATAGAGGCAGAAAAATTTCAGATACCCCACATAGCAATGCATTTGCCAATATATCTCCTAGGACAAGGGAAATAAAGGAAAATAATAAGTAAATAGGATGACATCAAGCTAAAATGTTTCTGCACAGCTAAAGAAAGCATCATAAAAATGAGAAAGGAACCTATCATATGGGACAACATATTTTCCAATTACATCAGACAAGGGTTTGATCTCCAAAGTATATAAATAATCCATATAACTAAAAGCCAGGAAGATAAACAACCCAATCAAAAAATGGGCAAGGGAGCTGAACAGACATTTCTCCAAGGAGGATGTACTAAGGGCCCATAGATGTATGGAAAGATGTTCAACATCAATGTCCATCATAGCTGTAAATTAAAACCACAATGATATACCACTTCACACCTGTCAGAATGGCCATCATAAGTAAATCAACAAACAACAAGTGCTGGCAAAGATGTGAAGAAAAGGGAACCCTAGTATACTGCTGGTAGAAATGCAAACTGGTGCAGCCACTGTGGAAAACAGTATAGTATTTCCTTAAAAATACAAATGTAACTGCCTTTTGGCAGAAGAATCCTGCTGCTGGGAATATACCCTAAGTACCCCGAGTCACCAATTAAAGAGAACTTACAAAGTCCTTTGTTCATAGAAGCGATATTTACAATAGTCAAGTGTTGGAAACAGCCTAAGTGTGCATCAATAAATGAGGGGATCAAAAAACTAAGGTGCATTTACACAATGGAATGCTACACTGAAGAAAGAAAGAAGGAACTCCTACTGTTTGTGACTGCATGGGTCGATCTGGAGAATACTAGGGTAAGTGAAATAAGCCAGGTGGTGAAAGACAAATATCATATGATCTCACCTGTAAGAGGAATCTAATGAAGAAAATAAACCAGCAAACAAAATAGAACCACAGGCATGGAAACATGGAACAGACTGAAAGTGACCAGAAGGAAAGGGGATAATGGTGGAAAGAGGAGGAAGAGGCTAAACAAAGAACATATGTGAATGACCTATGGACAAAGACAATAATGAGGGAACTGACTGTGCAGGAATCTGCTCTGGGCAGAGGAGGTCAAAGGCATAAAAATTGGGACAACTGCAATAGAATAACAATAAAAAATGATAAAAACCCAAAGAGTAGCTGTTCAGATTCTATTTGACAATTAGCTTTCTTGTCATTAGATAACTTCAGACAAATCTACTTCTTCCAATGTAATTATATAGGTGAAAGTGGCATGCATAGTTGACCTGTATAGAAATAAATCATGCTAAAGCAACATTCTATGGCAGTTAGAAATTACCTGGTTCTGTTTCATTGGTTATGGGCATCTTGACTGCAGTAGTTATTCATATAGGCTTTAAATATTTCTTAGAAAAGTTCCTAAATTTGAGATTTTGTGAATGGCCCAAACAGTATTAATTAAGAATGAATTAACCTACAAAAGTATATATAATAATGATATAACATATTTCCCAATGATACCTCAGACAAGGGTTTAATCTCCAAAATATATAAAGAACTTACATGACTACACTCTAAGAAGACAAGCAACCCAATTAAAAAATGGGCAAAGGACTTGAACAGACACTTCTTCAAGGAGCACATACAGAGGATCCAGAAACACATGAAAAGATGCTCAATATCACTAGCTATCAGAGAGATGCAAATTAAAACCACAATGAGATACCACTTTACACCAGTCAGAATGGCCATCATAAACAAAGCAACAAATAACAAGTGTTGGAGAGGTTGTGATGAAAAGGGAACCCTAGTACACTGTTGGTGGGATTGCAGACTGATACAACCACTTTGGAAAACAGTATGGAATTTTCTCACAAAACTAAAAATGGATCTGCCTTTTGACCTGGCAATTCCACTGCTGGGACTATATCCTAAGAACCCTAAAACACCAATCCAAAAGACCCAATGCACCCCAAAGTTCATAGCAGCACAATTTACAATAGCCAAGTGTTGGAAGCAACCTAGATGCCCATCTGTAAATGAATGGATCAAAAAACTATGGTACATTTACACAATGGAATTCTATGCAGCAGAAAGAAAGAAGGAGCTCCTACCCTTTGCAACAGCATGGGTGCAAATGGAAAGTGTTATGCTAATTGAAATAAGCCAGGAAGTGAAAGACAAATACCATATGATCTCACTTTTAACAGGAACCTAAACAAGAAAACAAAGAAACAAGCAAAATATAACCAAAGACACTGAAATAAAGAACAGATTGACAGAGTTCATAAGGGAGAGGAGAGGGAATTTCAGGGGAGAATGGGAAGGGTTTACAGGAACAAGTTTAAAGGACACATGCACAAATACTAGGGATGGGTGGAAATGGGAGGGAGGAGAGGAGGGTTGGGTGGGTGGGTTGAGATGGGAGTAAAAGATAGAAAATTGTACTGCAACAACAATTTAAATAAAATTAAAAAAATAATAATGATAGAAATGCTCTAAATGGTATACAATAATTAACACACATCTTGTATTTAACCATTGTGTCTGCATGTAAAAATCATTATTTATCATATATTTTATTATTGTATATCACATGTATGCATATTATTTCTATATTAAAAAGAAGGATAACTTTTAATTGTACAGAAAATTGTAACAGATAGTGTTACATAGAAAGTCTTCACAACAAGAGTGAGTGGAATGTTACAAAAATAATTTAATGCATAAAGGCAAAAAATGTAGAAAAAACCCACAATAACAAGATGTTTGGAAAGAAGAGAAAAAGACAAAACAACAATAGAAGAAGGCAATCAGGGGTGAAGGAAAACATGTTTCTGCATCAAGAATATTGGAAGATGTTCATAGGAAGAACTAAGCTACCAAGAATTATTTGATTACTAGCAAGATAACTCATTAGTCAATGCTTTTATAAAAACATGGAACAAGCTATTTTTCATTCTGTAGTTGATTTACTCTAATTCTAAATCAATTCATGCCCATCAAGAAAAATGTGCTCTGAACTGAAAGTCCAAACTAGGTGAAATCTGAGACCTAGAGATTACTTTAGGAAGCCAATTTCCTTAATAGAGTCAACAGAATTTTCAAATTTTGGGGGCACATGTGGACTAAGAAACCAAAATAAATGTTTTGTTGTTGTTGTTGTTGATATAGTTGTTGTGTTTTATTTTTACCTCTTTCTGGAGAATAGAATATATCAAATCCCAGAGTTTTTATTAAAGACTGATAAAATTGAAAGTAGAGTTTTGGAGGTTATTCTAAAATTAAAAACTTAAGTCTTTTGAATTAAATTACATAAAAGTCATTTCAAATATTTTCTATCATATCCATCCCTAAAATTGGAATCTGACATTGCATTGGGATGGAGGGATGATAAAATACTACTACTGAGAGTGAAAATCTGAGGCAACTATTTAACATTTTTATTATATTTGCACTAATTTAAAAGGTTGGCATTAATTTTCCAAATAGTAAGTCAACATTTCGCAATGTTGTAATTTTTATTGATGAGAGTATTGTCCATGATGCTGTTCTTCTTAATTCATATTAAGTATATGGAGGGTTTTTTTGCAGCACAGTATTTATTATTTACTATTTTTGCCAAGAACCCTCAGGAAAAAATTAATAGAAAAATCCACTTTTTAAGAAAGGAAGTAGCATAATCTCCAAGATAATTATTACTGCTGCATCTGAACTAAACTGAAAATACATGCAATTGCAGTTTATAGTCAAATATTGTTTCAGTATGCATTCTTCTATGTTTTGTGATTTTTAAATGGAATTATAACATGCATTTCGTTGCAAGAGGTTATGACTGTGATGACATGATGCCAAACATCTGGATAAAATGGAACAATTTCATCAATTGTCTGGCTACATTGCAGTATCCATATATTGGTTGCTGGATAGATAAAGCATTAGTGTGATGATAGAAAATTGAGTAAAATATGTATATTTTCTTAATTTAAAATTCTACAAAATAGAGATGGTGTATTTTAGAATTGTACATTTGAAACCTATATAACTTGTTTAAACAATGTCACCCCAATAAATTCAATGATTTTCAATTATCTCTGAGGTAATATAATGTTAATAATTCAGATCAAATACTAATTCAATTCAAAAGGGTTTTATAAAGCCTCTAGTATGCATTTAACACTATACCAAGTATCATGAGAAATCCAAAGCATAAAAATACAAATAATACTAATTGAGCACTATTCTGACTACTCTTTGCAAGGACCTGTGCAAATCTTATTACATGAATTATCTTATTTTAATTTCATAGAAACTATATAATCTAGGACCAATTTTTATCTTGATTTTAAAGATTAAAAACCTGAGGCATAGGAAATTAACTTTTTATAAGCTCATACAACAAGTAGTAGAGCCTGAATTCAAACTCTTGTCAGTCTGACTTTTGAGCTTGAGCTATAATGTACTATATTATTTTACCTCCAGCCCTAAAGGCAATATGATCAGTGAAATGTGACTAGAAACCCACCCAGTGGAATATAAATAAGTAGCAAATCATGGAGAACAGACAGATGTTATTTTGTGATATTAGAAATGTACCTCATTTCTAACTTTTATAGAAATGAATGTCTTCAGTGAGAGTAATTGGCCCTCTCAAAATTACTTTTGTGGCCTGCTTTGACTTATTTGTAAGAACTATCATGCTTGATGATTGTAAGAGTGGTGACAGAATGGACTAGGATGAACTTATCTTATTACTTGTATTTTGTTTTTTGTCTCTCCCTCTGCTCACCTGTAATGCAAAGGTGGTTTCTTTCTGATGACCTATTTCCTCTTCTGATACCCAGAAGCCAATGATAAACTTGGATTTAAAATGTATTATCTTGCTCCACATTCACAGACAATTAGTTTCCAAATACCAATGCATTATTTTTCCTCTCATGTCTATTGTTTACTTTGTGTTCCTACTATCACAACACTGATGTGTTTCATTTATATTACTAGATCTTTTAATGTTCCTTAACAAGTAATCCTCCCTATAGCCTATATCTTCCCTTCTCCTCCTCCAATGTTATCTACACCCCACTGATGATCATTTCTAAAACTCTCCTCTTGTCGTGTTATTTTCAAAGACATACTTTTTCTGTGTATAGCGATATTTACAATATTAAAATTTTAAATTCTAGAATTTCAGTTAAGGAATTCTCTTTCTCTCTCTCTCTCTCTCTCTCTCTCTCTCTCTCTCTCTCTCTCTCTCTCTCTCACACACACACACACACACACACACACACACACACACACACTCACATGCAAAGACTCTGGCATAAATTGTTGCATTACTGTGTCTGTGATAAAATTATTTTCCACTCTAATGATAGGATCTCCTATAATACTATTTCTCTAATATCACATCCCTCTCAAAGAAAAAAAAATTCAGCAGTCACACAAGTCAGGATTTACAAAGATGGAAATGCTACCTTCTCCATGTCCAACCAACACTACAGTTTTTAGTTCCCTATTTTGAACCTGTACAGTGTTTCCTGGTTTTTTAAAATGTCATAGATGACCCTTCCCCTTCTTTCAAGGAACATGTATAAAGGACCCTCGGGCAAAGAAAACACAGGGGGATTGGATGTGGGAGATGGGGGCAGGGGAGAGTAATTGGGGGAAATGAGGACAACTATAATTGCACAACAATAAAAAAATGTTAAGAGGACAGTTCTCATGTTAAGTGTTCTTACCATGAGACAAACAAACCAAACCAGCAAGAACACAAGGAAATTTTTGAAGATTCTAGATATGTTTACACTTTGATGGTGGTGATGATATCATGGGTATATGCCTATGTCCAAACACATCAAAATGTATATATTAAATATGTGCAATTTTTGTATATAAACTATACCTCAATAAAGATTTAAAAAGTCAGAAAATAAAAATCATAGAATCACATGGTTAGGTTGGGATTTAAAAGTCATCCACTTTTTCTATGGAACTTTTAACCTTTGCTACAGCATGGATAAACCTGGAGAACATTATGCTAACTGAAATAAGCCAGTCAGAGAAAGACAGATACCAAATACCATGCAATTTCATTTAAATGTGGACTCTAATGAACAATCTGAACTAACAAGCAAAATAGAGACTCATAGATAGAGAGTAGTAAAACAACTATACAGGGGATGGGGAGAAGCGATCAAGCAAAAAGAAAAAAGACTCATGGGCATGGACAAAAGTGTGGTGATTATGGTGGTGAGGGCTGTACAAGGGGGATAAATAGCAATGGAAAAATAAAGCAAATGAAATTCCGTAAAAAGTCATCTAGTCTAACAATCCATTTAGTTATGTGACTTCTATAGCATCCTTAAAATTACTCATCCATCTTGATTAGAATATTCTCAGTCAAAGGAAACACTACTTTGTGAGGTGCTGAATTTTATCTTAGTATAACACAAGATAATCATTTCCATATTAAGTAAAAATAAGCATCTCTGATAATTTTATCCAAGATCTTTTGTCTATGTTTTGTTATGGATCATAAAAAATAAAGTCCAGAAGATGACAGATACTATGATTAAAACAGAAATAATGAGTGTAAGACAGAAGTTAGCCTGTGGTAGGAGATGAAGTAAAATCAAAGACAGGCATAAGCTGAATCAGTAAGTAGGACAATTTGCTAGTACACAAATCAATGGATTCTTATTTCTCATTTCTGAGTGGATCATTTTTAAATGAGTGACCCTTGTGGCTACTGTTGGCTCACAGATCTGATTTCAAACAAGGAGACTACTATTGTAGCTTGAATAGCATTTCCATCTTTACAAAGCCTGACCAGTGTGACTGCTGAGATTTCTATAGTTATTAAAGAAATAAATAATGAAATAACATGGCTTCCTACTTTTCTTGTGTATACATACAATAAACACCTGCCCAGTTATGTAATCTGAATGTCTAACTGTCTGTTAGCCATTTAAAATTAAATAGTAAGGTCAACAGACATGGTGATGACATAGGTGGGAGCTGAGCCCACATGCTCATGCACCCAACTGGGACACCTAGCTGCTTTTCTAAAGAACAGAGTGAACAGACAACAGAATCCCAGCTGTTATGAAGTTTGGAAGACAGAGAGTGCAGAGGACACTCAAAAATGGGCAGTAAGGAGATTTTGTAGGCTGACGGGGAAGGTACCCGGGCCTTGCAGCTGAGGCCATGGCTGCTATGGGAGCACTGGAGGTGAAATGGGTCTATGATAGCAGCCTAGCAGCTCCATCCTGTCCAAGAGTGAGGAAGTCTCAGAACAGCACCACCTGGCTGCTTAAAGATGCTGGGGGGATAAAAAGGCCGTTAGTGACATAAAACCTGCAGTGTACCCTGGCTGGGGCAGTGGTCACTGGCTGGGACAGTGCCAGAGAAATTGGGGAACTTGGTGAAACCTGGAGTTGGGAGAAGAGAGGGGCCTTGACTGGCCCTGACCCAGATAGACTCTGGACTGGTCAGAGAGGTGATCTGTATGGAAAGCTGGGTGCTTGTTAGGAGTGATAGGCAGCATCCAAGGGGACTTTTCTCTAAAGATGATCACAGCTGCTGTGCAGGGGCTTCAGGTACATAGGGACCTTGTGCATGCAACAGCCAAACCAGTGAAGAGGGAGGTTTGGGGGCACAATTTGCTCCCACTCAGGGTACCTCACAGATTGATCGAAGGGGGACAGCATGGGCTCAGAGAAGCAGCAACCCCCAGAAAGACTT
The DNA here is from genome assembly GCF_019186645.2 of Phyllostomus hastatus. Classification (NCBI taxonomy): domain Eukaryota; kingdom Metazoa; phylum Chordata; class Mammalia; order Chiroptera; family Phyllostomidae; genus Phyllostomus; species Phyllostomus hastatus. The sequence continues at coordinate 15,157,876 of NW_025334022.1, forward strand.
TGTTGAATAGGGGACCTGAGTCACCCAGCAGGGAACTCACTTCCTGCAGTGGTCATGCCAACAAAGGGTGGAACACAATTTGTTCCCAGTGAGTGCACTTCACAGACCAATCAAAAGGTGGCAAAATGAGGTGGATTATCACCAGGAGTGTAGCATAAATGCACAGAGTGTAAAGTGTGGGCATATGGTACTCTAAGGACGTGGGTTGGAATCTGGGCACCTGTGAATACTGTAGCACAGACTGAGCCTTTTCCTCTTGGAACCACAGGAAAGGGGGGCGGGGGAGACTAGAGTCCAGCAATGCTCTGCCTGCAGGATCCTGGAAGACCTGTAAAACCAGACTGGTAGCTTTAAAATTAGAAGGAAGCATTTTTCTTTTTTATTTTCAAGAGTAACACAGTAAGACCTGCAACTGTGAGAAAACCAGAGATGGATCCAGAAACAAGTAAGAAGGTGAACATCAATAGCTGAGACAAATCATATTCAGAAATTGCATGCTTTTTTTTTATTTCTCATCTTTCCACATATTTAGTTTTTTGTTTGATTTGATTTTTTATTCTTCCTTTCATATTATATTTTAATTTATCTGCTTCACTTAACCCATATTCCAAATAATGTATTACTCTTGGTCTTTTATTTTTACTCTTTTTATTTACATTATACAGTTTGATATTTCTTATCATACTATTGTTATTCCAAGTCACAAACAGCATCCTTCCCCTTGTCTTAATCCATCACACCATCTTCTGTCTTAATCCATCACACCATCTTCCCGAGCTTTATTACTGTTGTGGTTAACTTTATTTTATCTCACACTACATCAAATTTCTATAGCTTACTCTCACTATTTCTCCTCCATCTAATCTCACATAAGCACTCTTCTTTCTTAACTCAATTTACATTTTTTCCTTCTAATAAGAATCTTATTTCTTTTTCACTTGTCATAAACAGTGGCTACTTAAGTGAAATATCATGTTTATTGCAGTACTTCTACAAAGGACCCCCTATTTCTTCCCTACTTGTTTGTACTTTAAATCCCATAGTATCCTCTCCTGCTGGCTTAGTCCATTCTGCCTTCACCCTGCCCCTGACCAGTTGAGTACTAAATTTTATCTCATTGCTTTTCTCTCTCCTTTTATTTTAATTTCTTTTTTTCTTTATTTTCTCTCCTTTCTCAACCTTTGTATTACCCCTTACTCATATTAGCTTGCTTCCGCCATCCTCTAAAAATAATTTTTCTTTACTGTCAATATCCCATATTCACTTTTTGCTTTTATACAGTATTCTTATTCCCATTCCAACTTTGTTAAACTTAAGTATTGTTGTTATCCATCCTGCTCTGTTCTTTATGCAATTGTGCTCCTGTTTGTCCAGTACATTTTCAATTTTACTTCAAACATCATAGTATACACTTCCCTCTTCTTGCCCCCTTGTTTCCATCACTATCTTGTGTTTTACTTACCTTCTAAATTTTTTCTCTCCCTTTCTTTGCCAAGGTTCTTTCCTAATTCTTTTAAATTCTCCTCCCTCTTGACAAACAAAACATTTCCCCCTGTTTTAGTCAGTTTATATTCCCTTTGTCATATATTATAATATTCATAATCCATCTTCACCTTTATGAATCTTTGTTGAATTGCATTTGAGACTGCTGAGGTGGTAGGGTTTTTTTTTTCTGGCTGGCATAGGTTTTGTTGACTGGTAATACTGTTTTGTTAACCAACACCTATACAAAAGCATACAAGACATGGTGGGAGCTGAAAATTCCAGCATATGTGATGGATGGGAAAACCCAAAAACAAAGGTGCAACCAACAAGTAAAGCCCAAGTACAAAAAAAAAAAAATAGAAGAAAGGGCAAGCAAAGAGCATCTAGACAAGGAGATCAAAAGGACTGCACCACTGAGTCCCAAAGAACTCCTAAAACAGAAGTTCACCCCATGAAGACAGCAGACAAAGCAGAGTATCTGGAATTACAGAAACAAACTAAAAGAGTCACCTAAAATGGGAAGATAAAAAAAGAACCCACAATCAAAAGGAATGGGAAATCCCCCAGTAAAAGAGCTAAAGGAAATAGAGGCAAGCAAACTATCACATATAGAATTCAAAAGAATAGTTATGAAGATGTTTGAGGAACTCACTGGCAACTACAAGGAACTGAGTAGGAACTACAACAGCATGAAAAAGGTAATTGAAAATATAAACAAGAACCAGGAAAAATGAATATAATATTTGAAAAAATATACTTGAAGAAATTGCATTCATATAGATTGAAGCAGAGGATCAAATTAATGAGCAGGAAAAAGAAGTGGAAAGAAATACCCAGGTAGAGTAGCTGCATGGAAAAAAATTAAGATAGTTTAAGGGAACTGCAAGACAACATGAAACACAACAATGTTTGAATCCTAGGAATACTGGAAAGAGAAGAAAAGGAGCAGGGGACATAAAACCTGTTTGAAAAAATAATGGCAAAAAAGGTGAAGAGGGGAAAAGCCATGCAAGTTCAGGGAGCATAGAGGGTTCCAATCAAGGTAAACCAAAAGAGACCCACTCCAAGACACATCATAATTGAAATGCTAAATTTTAAAGACAAACAGAGAATCTTAAAGGCAGCAAGGGAGAAACACAAGGTAATGCACAAGGGAGCTCAGATAAGGCTGGCAGCTCATTTCTCAACAGAAACACCACAAGCCAGAAGGGAATGGCAAGAAATATCCCAAGTAATGAAAAACAAAATCCTGCAACCAAGATTACTGTAACCAGCAAGGCTCTCAATTAAAATGGAAGGTGAAATAAGAAGTTTCCCAGACAAAAGAAGTCTAATAGAATACAACCCCACCAAAAACAGCATTGTAAGACAAGCTAAAGAATCTCCTTTAAGAGGATGAACAAAGAGTAAGAGAGAGAGAGGAACACAGGTACAAAGGGGGGTGGGGAATGGCAACAAATAAGTACCTATCACTATTACCTTAAATGTAAATGGATTAAATGTTCTAATCAAAAGACATAGGGTAGCTGAAAAGATAAGAAAACATGACCCACACATATGCTACTTACAAGAGAACCACCTCAGAACAAGAGACCTACACAGAGTGCAAGTGAAGGGTTTGAAAAAATATTTCATGCAGGTAGACTGGGAAAAAAGCCAGTGTACTAATATTTATATCAGACAAAATAGACTTCAATACAAAGGTCATAAAAAGAGTACCAGAAGGACACTTTAAAATACTCAAAGGAAGAATCCATTAAAAAGACATAAATACTGTAAACATATATGCACCCAACATAGGAGCACCCAAATTTATAAGGGAAATCTTGGAGGACTTCAAGAATCAGATAGATAGCAATACACTTATAGTAGAGATTTTAACACCTCACTGTCAAAAATGGATAGATTTTCCAACAAAATATCAGCAAGGGTATTGTGGCATTGAACAGTGGCCTAGATCAAATAGACAACTGAATATATATATATTTTTTTTCATATATATATATTCATATATATCCTTTCATCCCAAGTAATCAAAATACACATTCTCCTCGAAGGAACATGGAACCTTTGCAAAGATAGGCCACATGATAGAATACAATACAAGACCCCCAAAATTCAAGAAAATTGAAACCATATCAAGCAACTTCTGAGACCACAAAGTCCTGAAACGAAAAAACAACCTCAATGAAAGAATTAAAAAAATATTCACATATATTTAGATTGAATAGCATGCCATTGAACAATGAATGGGTTAATAATGAGATCAAGAAAGAAACCAAAGTTTCTTGAAACAAATGAAACTGAACACACACAGTCTAAAACATGGGACACAGTGAAGGCAGCCATGAGAGGAAAGTTCATAGCAATATAGGCCTACCTAAAAAATATAGAAATATTTCAAACAAACGACTTAACCCTACAGCTATAGGAACTGGAGAAACAGCAACAAAAGACAGCCTAGAGCAAGTACAAGGAAGGAAATGACAAGACCAGAGCAGAATTAAATGACATAGCGAATAAAAGAACAATTCAGAGGATCAATAAATTCAGAAGCTGGTTCCTTGAAAAATAAACCAAATTGACAAGCCTTTAAGCAGACTCTTCAAGAAAAAAAAAGAGAGAAGACCCAAATAAATAAAATTGTAAATGAAAGAGGAGAGATTACAACAGACACCACAGAAATAGAAAGGATTGTAAGAAATTTCTAAAAACAAGTATGTGCCAAGAAACTTAAAACCATGGGTGAAATAAATGCATTTCTAGAAAAATATAATCTTTCAAAACTGAATAAAAAAGCAGAAAGTCTTAAAAGACTGATAACACTTAGTGAAATTGAAAACTCCCAGCACATAAAATCTGTGGACCAGATGGATTCACAGGGGAATTTTACAAAACATTTAAGGGCAAACTAACCACTATCCTTCTGAGACTATTCCAAAGATTCCAAGAAGAGGGAAGACTCCCAAACTTTTTTTATGAGGCCATAATCATCCTAATCCCCAAACTAGATAAAGACACAATGAAGAAATAAAACTACAGGTTAATATCACTTATAAACATTGATGCTAAAATCTTCAACAAAATATTGGTTAAACAGGATCCTATCCAGCAACATATTAAAACAATCCTACATCATGATCAAGTAAGTTCATCACAGGGATGCAAGCATGATACAATATTCACAAATCAATAAATGTAATAAATCACCTAAAAAATAAACACAAAAATCACGTGATCATATCAATAGATGAATAAACACCATTTGATAAGGAATAGCACCCATTTGTGATAAAAAAATAACATTCAGTTCAGTGGGTGTAGAGAGTGTAATAAAGGGCTTATTACATAAGAAAACCAGCAGCCAACTTATACTCAATGGGTCAAAACTAAAAGCTTTCCCACTAAGATCAGGAACAAGACAATGATATCCACTTTCACCACTTTTATTCAACATAGTATTGGAAGCCCTAATCACAGCAATCAGACAATTAAAAGAAATAAAGGCACCCAAATTGGAAAGAAGGAAGCAGAGTCATAATTTGCAGATGACATGAAAGTGTACATAGAAAATCCTATAGATTCCACCAAAAAACTACACAACCTAATACATGACTTTTACAAAACACTGGGATGCATAGTTAATATCCATAAATTGAAGGCATTTTTGTACACCACCAACAAAATATCACAAATAGAAATCAGAGAGAAAATCCCATTTGCTATACCAAGGAGGAAAATAAAGTACCTAAGAATAAACCTAACCAAGGAGGTACAAGACCTGTACTCAGAAAACACATAACACTGAAGAAAAAAATTAAGGAAGACACAAATAAATGGAAGCATACACCATATTCAACAATTGGAATAATTAACATCATCAAAATGTCCATACTACCCAAACAAATTTTTAGATTCAACACAATCTCTATTAAAATAGCAATGGCATATTTCACAGATATAGAACAAACATTTCAGAAATTTATATGAAACCATAAACAACCCTGAATAACCACAGCAATTTTGAGAAAAATAAAGTAGGAAAGATCACAATACCTGATATCAAAGAATATTACAAGGCCACTGTAATCAAAACAAACTGATACTGGCATAAGAAAAAATACATAGATCAATGGAAGACAATAGAGAGTCAGGAAGTAAAACCATGTCTGTATGGTCAATTAATATTGACAAATGAGACAGGAGCATAAAATGAAGTAAAAATAGCCTCTGAATCAAATCGTGTTCTGAGATCTCGGCAGCTACATGCAAATAAATGAAACTGAACCACTGACATACACTATTCACAAAAATAAAGATGCATAAAAGATTTAAATAAAAGTCACTATACTATAAAAGTCCTAGAGGAAACCATAGGCAGGAAAATCTTGGAAATTCCATGCAGCAATATTTTCACTGATATGTCCCTAGAGAAAGCGTCATAAAGGAAATAATAAACAAATGAGACTTCATCAAATTAAAAAGCTTCATGCAGGATGCATCATGCATAACTAAAGGAAACATCAGCAAAATGAAAAGGCAATCAACCATATGGGGAAATATATTTGCAAATGATTCCTCAGACAAAGGTTTGATCTCTCAAATATATAAAGACTTCTTACAACTCCACTTCAGGAAGACAAACAATCCAATAAAAATATGGGCAAAGGACCTGAACAAATACTTCTCCAAGGAGGACATAGAGATGGCCCATAGACATGTGAAAGGATGTTCAGCATCACTAGCCATCAGAGAGATGCAAATTAAAACTGCAGTGAAGTACTTCTTCACTCTTTCAGGATGACTATCATAAACAAATCAACAAACAACAAGTTATAGTGAGGTTGTGGAGAAAAGGGAACCCTAATACGCTGTTGGTGGGAATGCAGACTGGTGCATCCACTGTAGAAAACGGTATGGAATGTCCTAAAAATCTAAGAGTGGAACTGCCTTTTGACCTGGCAATTCCACCATTTGGATTATACCCTAAGAATCCTGAAACACCAATTCAAAAGAACCTGTGCATCCCAATGTTCATAGAAGCACAGTTTACAATAGCCAAGTGCTGGAAGCAACCTAAGTGCTCATTAGTAAATCAGTGGATCAAAAAACTATGGCACATTTACACAATGCAATACTACACAGCAGAAAGAAAGAAGGAGCTCCTACCCTTTGCAACAGCATGGATGGATATGGAGAGCATTATGGTAAGTGAAATAAGCCAGATAGTAAAAGACAAATACCATGTGATCTCACCTGTAAGTGAAACCTAATCAACAAAACAAACAAGCAAGAATAGTATAACCAGAGACATTGAAATAAAGAACAAAGTAACCGGGGTGGGGGTAGGAGGGGAGGACATATAGGGGCAAAGAAGGGGATGCATCATCAAGAAACAAGTATAAAGGACCTATGGACAATGCCAAAGGTGGGTAGGATTGAGAGTGCGAGGTAGGGGTGTGTGGAGTGAAGGAGGGTGGTGTAGGGAAAGTAGATACTTGTGTGCTTAAACAATAAAAAATTAAATAGTAAAAAACTATGTGGAATATAGTATGTTAGATTATATAACCATTTACAATATTTTTGTAATCCTCATCATGCTCTCTAGTATATTTAAAGCTTGTGTTGTTAGTAGATTGTGTAATATGTTATATCTTTTTTTAATAAATGACAAAAATAATGGGACCACAAATAGCTTAAAATCAAACTGCTAATTGATAGAAATCCACTTATGAATATAGTATATGTCTGGTAGAAAATATATTAAAAGAAAAACTTCATAATCATACCAAAGCATATTTCTCCATCTTGGTCATTGTCTCATGATTTTAAACCTTCTTAAATGCCTTTCTTAATGCACTTAAAATGAATGAAAGATAAAAAAATGATTATTGTATGGTGTGCATATCTTACATCATGTTGAAATATAATAGAGAGAAAACATGCACTGTAAACTCAGATATTATGGGTTTGAATACTAGATCTCAAACTTAACAGCTGTGTGATCTCAGACATATTACTTAATTTATCTGTGCTCTGATGTCTTCATCCATAAGGTGAGGATGATAATAACAGATTCTACCATGTATATATTAATGTATATAAAATATTATTGAAAAAAATTTTACTCTTCAAAGAGATTCAAATATATTTTGCTACCTTTTCCATTTTATGAGGCAGTTGAAGCACTCAATACTTACTCCAACTTAAAAGTAAGGAAAATGTTACATGGCTTGTTAATATTAGAATTAGGCCTAGAAACTGTTGCATTTTATCTTTTTTTTTTGTGGAGACTATGTTGTATTTAATAACAGCAAAGGCAGCCAAAACTATTTTATGAATTATTTTGAAATATTTTAGGATGGACATACTTTTATTTCACTGCAGTTTCTGTAGCTTTTTTTTCTATTTATTAAATAGACTACAATAAGAAAAATATATTTCAGAGAACACTTAGCCTTCAAGTGAACTTATAATGTACCTTTAATCACCTTTCCTTCATTTTTATTCAATGAGAATTTCTTAAAGCCTAAGCTAATTCTAGACAGTAAATTAGGAAGCTTAAAACAACATTGTCATTATCTAGCACTATTTGGTGAATCGGGCAAGCAATTTTTCTAAGTACTACTATAGTAAAAATGTCTTTTTCCCCCCCACAAATAATTTGTTCAGAAATGCAACACTTTTATGTGCATATATTTGGAAAGCAAAGAGAAATAATCTGTATAAATATTGTATTTTATTGTGTTTGAATTTAACCTTGTATTTAAGAAACCATTAGAGATTTTGAGAGAAATGGTTATAAACAAGATGGAATAGACATACATCTTATGCCTCTCATTAAGTACAGTTACAAAAATCCTGGATATTATATATAAAACAGGCATTAGAAGACTCTTAAAGGATAAGAATATAAGGTAAAGTAACTAGGGAACTAGTAAAACAGAGGACAACTCTATGGTGATAACCATGGACTATTTTTCTTATCTCATGTATCCCAGATTGGATACCTAAGGATGGAGCAGCCCAAGAATAGGTTGTTTTAAATTTGTTTGCTTATTTCTTTGTTTTATGTGACAGGGGAAACATTTCAACAAATGCATATTTTCAGTAGTTAAAGTACCATGAATACAGAAGCCTAGCTAGAAAAAAATACATTGAGATAATAGCCATCCTACTGTAGCCAAATAACACTGAAAACAGTAGTATTACTCCTAATTTATCTGCAAACACAATGAGGGAGCCTGCAACTCTACCTTTGCTCTGATGTAAAGAGGCAAATATCTCCTTCCTCATACCATCCACTAGGGTGGTATCAGAGAAGAATTACTCTTGAGCTGGAACTTTCATTGCTGCCAGGTAGTAACTGGGCACCCTTCCCTCTTGAAATCATTGGAGAAGATACACAGAACCTGGACATCCACACCGCAGTTGGCAGTATGCAAGGACTCTTTCAAACCAGTGTGATGTCAGAAAAGGCATAAGACAAGCACCACAAATAAGCGGTAATTGAGACTCTATTTCTTCAGTGCAAATGAAGGCCATGTGGAGAACAATAAAAAGGTCCCTCTCACCCAATAAGACAATGTGATCAGAAGCCTAGCGCATTACCTGAAATTTCAACCAAACCCAACAGTAATGAGGTGCTCCTTCCATACTGAAGTATAGAGAGGGCATATGAATAATCTGAATTTTTCATTTCCACTTAAAAATTAAGAGGTAGCAGGCCCTCTTCCTTAGACAGTTTGATTCTAGAAGAAGTCTGTTCACACAGGTTATGTAAGATCAGAAATATCCAAAATATCCACAATACAACACACTCATTCCTTATACAAAGAGCCAATCTCATCTTGAATGAGAAAAGGCATTCAAAAGATGCTTTGAACAATAAAGATAATACAAATATTAAATTATCTATTTTAAATTAGTTATAAAATGCTTCAATGAGCAATATAAACAATATGGAAAATAAATAACAAAAGTAAGCCTCAACAACAAAGTCTCAGGAAATAAATGGAAGATATAAAAGAAAAAAAAAAAAAAACATAGCTGGTGTAGCTCAGTGGATTGAGTGTGGGCCTGCGAACCAAAGCATTGCTGGTTTGATTCCCAGTCAGGGCACATGCCTGAGTTGCAGGCCATGTCCCCAGTAGGGGGTGCAATAGAGGCAACCACAGATTGATGTTTTTCTCCCCTTCTTTCCCCCTCCTTCCCCCTCTCTCTAAAAATAAATATAATCTCAAAAAAGAGAAAAGAAAAAAAAAACAAATGTATATTTTAGTACTGAAAAATACATTAAGCAAACTGAAAGGACTCAACAGCTCAATATAGAGGACTCAAGAAAGAGTAAACAAAGATAGAACAATAGAAATTTGCCGCGGCCAGCGAGGCAGTGGGTTCGAGACGCGCAGTGACGGACTGAAAAGAGAGAGCGACCAGTTGCTCTGGTGGCAAAAGGCAAGTTTATTGAAAACTCTTGTCATTATATAGTGAAATGTTCTAAAAATAGAATGCTTGCTACACGAAGAGAGTCTTTGTTCAAGAAAGTTTACACACCCCTCCAGGTCACGTACAGAACATCCTGGTTTAGATTAACTCCAAGGACACGACGCATCGCCCCAAGGCTCCGGCACCTCCCCGTCCTTCTCTTGGGAACAATCCGATAACACACAAGGCCGGGGTAGTGTCAGGTCACCTCCCCCGAGGCCAAGGAACAGGCCCAAGCATCATTCTCACAATGCAGGACCCTAACTCTTGACCCCTTCCTGGGGGCTTGGTTCCCCACAGAAATTAAACAATCTGAACAACAGAGAGAAAATGTTTTTAAAGAGTACCACCTAGCAACTTGAAAATGAGTAAGTCCTGGAGATCTAATGCACTGTATAGTAACTATGGCCAACAATAATGCATTATATAGTTCAAAATTGCTAAGAAACTACATCTTAGATGTTCTCACCACAAACACGTGATAGAGGTGTTATCTAAAACCATAAATTTAATCATATTCTATTATATAAAAGTATCAAATATCTTGCATACCTGAAATTTACACAATATTATTATGTGAAGTATATCTTGATATAAACTCATGCATATATAAGAAACATTGTGAAGTATATCTTGATATAAACTCATGCATATATAAGAAACATATAAACCATATCAAAATAATTTCAAACAAAAGAGATGACTCAATCATGAAGATGTAACAGTTACAAATATTTATGTACCAAACTAAACAGGCCAAAAATTACATAACTGAAGGTACAAGTGAAAACTTCATGAAGAATACTTAAAAATTGCAACACTCTATTTTTAATTTAATCCCTATTGTATTTTTCCACTACCATTTAGTCCCCTCCTATTTTTAATAATGATTTAAAAAAAAACTACATAGATCAACAAGGAAGTGAAATACTTGAATGACCCTATAACCAACTAGATCTATTTATACTCCACACAACAACAGAAAACACATGCTCATTATTATTAAGTGTATATAGAACAGTCTCCATGATTGTTAGAGCCACTATATGTTAGTCTCTAAAGCAAGTGTCAATAGATTAAAAAAAAAAAAGGAAATAGTCCTGGCTAGTGTAGCTCAGTGGATTGAGCACAGGCTGTGAACCAAACTGTCAATGGTTTAATTCCCAATCAGGGTACATGCCTGGGTTCTGGGTCAGGTCCCCAGTAGGGGGCATGTGAGAGGCAACCACACAATGATGTTGTTCTCCCTCTCTCCTTCTTTTCCCCTCTCTCTAAAAATAAATAAATAAAATCTTTAAAAAATTAAAAATAAAAGAAGGGAAATAACACAAATTATATTTTCTAACCACAAAGAAATCAAATTAGAAATGAATAACAGCCCTGGATGCTGTGGCTCAGTGTATGGAGTGCCAGCCTGCAAACCAAAGGGTCACTGTTTCGATTCCCAGTCAGGGCACATGCCTGCATTGCAGGCCAGGTCCCCAGTAGGGGGTGTGTGACAGGCAACCACACATTGATGTTTCTCTCCCCCTATTTTTCCCTCCCTTCCCCATCTCTGCAAATAAATAACTAAAATATTCTTTTAAGAAATATATAATGGCCCTGCTGGCATAGCTCAGTGGATTGAGCATGGGCTGTGAACCAAAGTGTCGCAGGTTCAATTCCCAGTCAGGCTACATGCCTGGGTTGCAGGCCATGACCCCCAGCAACTGCACATTGATGTTTCTCTCTCTCTTTCTCTCTCACTCTCTCTCCCTTCCCTCTCTAAAAATAAATAAATAAATAAAATCTTTTAAAAAAGAGGAAAAAGATGAATAACAAAGACATTCAGGAAATTCACCAAATGTGCAGAAATTTAAGGACACATTCTTAAATAACTCATAGGTCAAAGAACAAACCACAAAGTAAAGCAAAAAATATTAAAAAAAAATAAAATAGAATCACTGTATACAAAAAATGTATTGGATGCAGCAGAGGGCACTGCTCAGAGGAACATTTGTAGCTGTAAATACATATATTTAAAAACAACAAATATCTGCAATTAATAGCAATCTTCTAATTTATGATACTGAAAGGGATATGCAAAGTAGATACAAATCAAGCAGATGGAAGAAAATAATAAAGTTTACAGGAGAAATAAAATATAGACAGAATAGAAAAAATAATATAAAGAAGTTAATTTACCAAGAAATTAGCAAAATTGACAAAACACTAATTAAATACTATGAAAAAAGTATATCAATATATTACATAACCTAGATAAAGTGAACAAATCCTAGAAACACAAAAGTTACCAAAACTAACTCAAGAGATAAAAGGAAATCTGAGTAGACCTACAATAAGTATAGACATTAGATTAGATATTTAGAAACTCCCTCAAAGAAAAGTGTAGAAATCAAAGGTTTCACTGATTAATTTTATCAAATGTTCCAAAAAAAAGATAACAATCTTTTACAAACTCTTCCAAAAATCATCAAGATATGACAGATATCAAAACTATAAAACAATATCCTTTATTAATGTACATACAAACATCTTCAACAAAATACCAATAAATGAAATTCAGCAAAATATAAAAATGATTGCACAGCAAGACAAAATAAGATTTTTCCTTGAATGCAAGGTTGATATCAACCAATGTAATGCATTATACCATATTAAGAGAATAAAGGACAAATTCCTCTTATAACAATAGATGAAGAAAAGACATTTAACAAAATACAACAAAATTTTATAATTAAAAAAAATCAACAATCTAGGAGACTATGAAGAGAAGGAAATTTCCTCAAATTCATAAAGGGCATATACAAAAATCCCAGAGCTGACATCATTCTTAATTGTGAAAGACTGAATGCCTTCTTCATAAGTTCATGTAAAGGACATTGATTTTTGGCACATATTTTCAACATTGTACTTGCAGATCTATCTAGCTAGAACAATTAAGAAAAATAAATCAAATTTATCTTTAGATGGATAGTATATAAAATGCATGATATATATATATTTAAATATGTAAAATTATGTTTGCTAGCAGTAAATAACATGAATGAAATTATGATAATTACACTTACAATGACAATTAAAAATAAATTTAACAAAATATAAAACCTGTACAAATTAAAATTCAAAAACATATTTGAAATAAATATTTATAGTTGTAAACAAATCTAAGTACATTCCATTTTCATTAATAAGAACACTTAAATTTTAAGGATGGAAGTACTCCCAAATTGATGTACAGATTTAACATAATCTCTCTCAAAAATCCCAGCTGCCTCCTCTAAAACTGATCACCTGATCCTGAAATTCATAAAACATTTTAATGAACACAGAGCAACCAAAACTAACATGTGAAAGGACATAGTTGGTCAAATCACAGTGTGATTTAATAACTTACTACATTGTTACAGTAATGAAGACTATGTGGTATTGGATACAAATAGGTCTACAATTCAATGGAATTGCATTGAGAGTATAGAAATAAACCCTTATGTTCAGAGTCAATTGATTTTCACTTTTTGTTGTTGTTCAATTGCCATGTCCCCATTTCCCCCCCATTACTCTGACCCACCCTACCCACCCCCACTTCCCATACTCAATCCCCCCCCTCCCCATTGGCTTTGTCCATGGGTCCTTTATATATATATTTCTTAATGACCCTTCCTATTCTTTTCCCATTATCCCCCTCCCCTCTGGTTACTATCAGTTTGTTCTTTATTTTCAAGTTTCTGGTTCTATTTTGCTCACTTGTTTGTTTTGTTGGTTAGGTTCCACTTATAGGTGAAATCATATGGTATTTGCCTTTCACTGCCTGGATTATCTCACTTAACATAATGCTCTCCAGTTCCGTCCATGCTGTCACAAAAGGTAGGAGCTCCTTTTTTATTTCTGCTGCATAATATTCCATTGTGTAAATGTACCATGATTTTTTTTTTACCCACTAACTTACTGAAGGGAAGTTAAGCTGTTTCCAGCACTTAACTATTATAAATTGCACTGCTATGAACATTGCACTGCATAGGTTCTTTTGACTTGGTCTTTTGGGATTCTTAGGTTATAATGCCAGCAGTGGAATTGCTGGGGCAAAAGGCAATTGATTTTTATAAGGGTGCCAAGACAATTCAATGGAGAAAGAGTAATTTTTTCAACAAATGGTGCTGGGACAACAGAGTATTCACACAGTATAGAATGGAATTGAATCAATTAATATACAAAAATTAACTGGAACTAGAGAGCATTATGCTAAGTGAAATAAGCCAGGCGATGAGGGACAAATACCATATAACCTAACCTTTAACTGCAACATAATCAACAAAAGAAAAAAGCAAGCAAAACATAACCAGAGACACTGAAATTAAGAACAATTTGACAACAACCGGAAGGGAGGTGGGAGGGGATAATGGGGGGAAGCCTTTTCAGGAATAACTATAAAGGACACATGGACAAAAATAAGGGGGGATGGAAGCAGAGGAGGTAGATGGGTTTGGCTAGGCTGGGGGGAAGTGGTGGGGGAAAATGCAGGCAAATATAATTGAGCAAAAATAACATAATTTTAAAAAATATTTTTAAAAAATAAATAATTAACTGAAAATGGATGATAGACATAAATGTGAGAAGTAAACTTAAAACCCCTAGAGGAAAACATTGAAATGAATATGACCTCATAGTAGGCAATAGTTTCTTAGTTATAATGCCATAAGTGCAAGTGTCAAGAAAAAAATTATAAATCAGACTTCATCAAAATTTAAAATGTTGTGTCTTAAATACTTCATCAATAAAGTAAAAATTTAACCCACCTAAGGGGGAATATTGTCAAATCTTATATATGATATGAAATGTGTCCAGAATATGTAAAGAACTCTTACAATTCAATAGAAAAATAACCAAGTTTGAGTAATAGCTGAGCTGTTTGAATAGACATTTCTTCAAGGAAGATACATGAGCCAACCAGAACATGTAAAGATGCTAAATATGAAAACTCAGATAAAACCCACAATAAGATACCACTTCACATCCACTAAAATGGTGAAAACAAAACTGAGACAGAGAAAGAAGAGAGAAAAAGAGAGAGAGAAAGGAAGGAAGAAAGAAGAGAGAAAGGAAGGAAGGAAGGAGGGAGGGAGGGGAAGAAAAAAAGAAAAGAAAAGAAAAAAGAAAAGAAAAGAAAAGAGAAAAGAAAAGCAAGAAAAGAAAAAAAAAGAAAAGAAAAGAAAGAAAGACAGTATTGGCAAAACTGTAGAAAAATTGGAACCCTTGTACATTGCTGGTGGGAATGTGAAATGGTGTCAAATTAGTGGAAAACAGTTGGATGGTTCCTCAAAAATATAATGATTTATTAAATGGCCCAGCAATTTTTCTCCTCTCAAAGTAAACCATGCATCCACACCAAACCTTGCGCAATAACCATGGCAGCATTAGTCATAATATCCAAAAGACAGAAACAACACAAATATCTATCACTGATAAATGGATATAGAAAAAGATGGTGTAGTCATACAATGGAATACTATCTGGTAAGAACAATGAAGTTCGAATGCATGCTACAATATGGAAAAATTGTGAACAATATGTTCAGTGAAAGAAGGCAGAAACCAAAGTATAATTGTAAAATTTCACTTATATAAAATGTCCAGAATTATAAAATGCAGAGAGACAGAAAATAAATTATAGGCATATCTCATTTTACTGAGCTGTACAGATATTGTGAATTTTGCAAATTGAGGTTTCTTGCAACCATGTGTTGAGCTAGTCTATAGTCATCAATCATTTTAACAGTATTTTCTCGGTTTGTGTCTGTGTTACATTTTAGTAATTCTCACAATATATCAATCTTTTTCATTATTATTATTTTATCTGTTATGGTGATGCTCTGTGATTGATAATCTGTGATGCTACAGTTATAATTGTTTGAGGGCACCACAAATTACACCCATATAATACAGAAAACTTAATTCATAAATGTGTGTCTTCTCCCTGTTCCACCAACTGGAAGTTCCCCTGTATCCCTCTCCTTGTCCTCTGTCCTCCCTATCCTTTGAGTTACAACAATATTGAAATTAGATCAATTAACATCTATAAAATGGCCTCTAAATTTTCAAGTGAAGAGTTACATGTCTCTCATTTTAAATCAAAATCTAAAAGTAATTAAGCTTAGCAAGGAGGCATGTTAAAAGCCAAGATATGCATACAATATGCAAATACCATAGAACAGACAAGACTGTGGTGAAGGCCAGGTTGGGGGGGTGCTTTGTGGAGGGAGGGTAATTCAGGGGGAGGGACATGGGTGATACCTGTAATAGTGCCAACAGTAAAAAATGATAATAAATTATCCACCTTGAATTTATTTTTGTGTATGGTATAAGTTTGTGCATGAGTTTCATTTTTTTTGCATGTATCTGTCCAGTTCTCCCAACACCATTTGTTGAAGAGGCTATTGTTACTCCATTTTATGTTGCTGCCCCCTTTGTCCAATTTTAATTGACCATAGAGACTTGGGTTTATTTCTGGGCTCTCTGTTCTGTTCCACTGGCCCATGTGCCTGTTTTTATGCCAGTACCAGGCTGTTTTGATTACAGTGGCCTTGCAATACAGTTTGGTATTGGGTATTGTGATCCCTCCTACTTTGCTCTTCTTTCTTAAAATTGCAGCAGCTATTTGGGGTCATTTATGATTCCATATAAATTTTTGAAGTGTTTGTAAACAAAAAAGGAAAATATAATCAAAGACAGTGAAATAGAGAACAGGCTGATAGTGACCAGAGGGGAGAGGGGAGGGAATTTCAGGGGAAAAGGGGAAGGGTTTACAGGAACAAGTATAAAGGACACATGGACAAAAACAAGGGTGGGGTGGAAATGGAAGGGAGGTGGGAGCATTGAGGGGTGGGCTGGGATGGGAGTAAAAGACAGAAAACTGTACTTGAACAACAATTAAAATTTTTAAAAAAGTAAAAAAAATAATAAATTAAAAATAAGAAAAGAAAGCCAACATAATTTGAATCTAGGTATTTTGTTCAAAACAGTCAAGTTGAAAATACAGATGAAAAGTTCTTGAAGAAATTAAAAGTGCTACTCAAGTGAACACAAGTGATAAGAAGTTGAAACAACCTTATTATTGATATGAAGATTGATTTAGTGGTCTAGATAGAAGATAAAACTATCCACAACATTCCTTTAAGCCAAAGCCTAATCCAGAGCAAGCTCCTAACTCTCTGATTTTCTAAAGAGAGAGACCAAGAAGCTGCATAAGAAAGCTGGGAAATTATCAGAGGTTGAAACACAAGGTTTAAGGAAAGAACCCATCTCTATAATGTAAAAGTGCAAGGTAAGGCAGCAAGTTCTGATATGGAAGTTACAACAGGTTATCCAGAAGATCTAAGATAGCAAAGGTTACTGCACCAAACTACAAATTATCAATGTAGATAAAACAGTATTATATTGGAAAAATATGTCACCTAGCACTTTCATAGACAGAAAAGTCTATGCCTGGCTTCAAGGCTTCAAAGTACAAGCTGACTCTTTTGTTCATGACTAATGCTACTGGTGACTAAGTTGTAGCCAAAGCTAATTTAGCATTCTAAAAATCCTAGGGCCCTTAATAATGATGTGAGACTTACTGTACTGATGCTCTATAAATAGAACAGTAAAGCTTAGATGGCAGCACATCTCTTTACAATGTGGACAACTGATTTTTTTTAGCCCAATGTTGACACCTAATGATCAAAGGAAAAAAAAAGAATCCTTTCACTTTCCCATTGACAATGTACCTGGTCACCCAAGAACTCTGATGAACATCTATGACAATATTAATATTTTATGCTTCCCACACAACATAGCATTCCTTAGCCCATGGATTAAGTAGTATTTTTTTACTTTCAAGTCCTTATTTCATAAATACACTTTTGTAAAGCTATAGCTGTCATAGACAGTCTTTCCTTTGATGAATGTGGGCAAAGTAAATTGAAAACATTATGGAAACAATTAACCATTATAGATGCCATTAAGAGTATTAGTTATTTGGGGGAACAGGTCAAAATATTAGCATTAACAAGAGTTTGAAAGAAGTTGATTCCAACCCTCAAGGATGACTTTGAAGGGTTCAAAACTTCAGTAGAGAAAGTAACTGTGAGTGTGATGGAAATAGCATGAGAACTAGAATTAGAAATGGAGCCCTGATATGTTACTAAATTGCTGTAATCTCAATATAAAACTTTAAGGAATGAGGATTTCCTTCTTATGGATGAGCATAAAGGAAATGGTTTCTTGAGATTGAAACTAATGTTGGTGAAGATGCTCTGAAGATGTTGAAATAACAAAGGATTTAGAATATTACACACAGTTATTTGATAAAGTATCATAAGGTTTTGAGAAAATTAATTGTAATTTTGAAAGAACTGCTATTGTAGGTAAAATGCTATACAAAATATTGTATGTGATAGAGAAGTTATTCATGAAAAAGAAGAGTCAATTAATGTAGCAGACTTCATCATCTTATTGTGAGAAATTGCCAGAGCCACAGCAATCTCAGCATCCACCATCCTGATTAGTTAGCAATCATCAACATTAAGGCAATATCCTCCTCCAGCAAAAATATTATAGTTCTTTGAAGGCTCAGATAATAGCATTTTTTTAGCAATGAGTATTTTAATTAAGGTACTTACATTGTTTTTGAGACATAATGCTAATGCAGACTTAATAGACTACAGTATAGTGTAGTTATAACTTTTATGTGCACTGGAAAACCAAAAAAAAATTATGTGGCTTGTTTTATTGCTGTATTTGCTTTATTGTTGTGATCTAGAACCAAACCCCAAATATATCTGATCTCCCTGTATTGGCCACCAAGTGTTCAGGTATGAAGTAATTAACTATACAGTAGCCCATGCCACTGGACATGCACCATTTTAACCAGTATTTCACCCCAAGAAATGTATCTGCAACCATATAATGAACCCAAAAGACTTGATTTTTGCTGAATTTATTGGTCAAAGTAGAATTTAATGAGTTTAAAGTAGCAAAGAGAGAGTGAATTATCTTTCCCAATAATAGTGCAATGAGAAGTCCTCACAGGCTTTCACCAATAAAACAACCAAACCACTGCATAAACAAAGAGCCAGAGTCCAGGCATTTGTCCCACATAGGGCACCTATTCCAGGTTACAACATAATAATCAATAATGTAGATTACATGTAGTCAGGCAAACATTTTCAACCTTTTCACCTCTCCTTATCCACACTGAACCTGAGAACACATAATTAACAGATCAAATTGTGTTCTGTTGAACACATAATCAACAGATCAAAAAGAGGTGAGACAGGAATATTAGATACAAGTAATTTCATCTGTTCATTTTGGCCTTTTTAATCCGATTCAGGACAATATTTCTCTATGTAGATATACAGGATGATTTAATTGAGGGGTTTAAGTTTTTATTTCAATTATATTGGACTTCTGAATACATAGAATCCTGTGTTAAAACTTGAAATTTACTAGGTAAGATAGGTTATCATCTGAAGAAATCATGCAGGGATAGAGATCTTATTAAATGGTTTAAACACCATTTGTTGAAGAGGCTATTGTTACTCCATTTCATATTGCTGCCCCCTTTGTCAAATATTAATTGACCATAGAGACATGTGTTTATTTCTCGGCTCTCTGTTCTGTTCCATTGGTCCATGTGCCTGTTTTTATGCCAGTACCAGGCTGTTTTGATTATAGTGCCTTGTAATACAGTTTGGAATCAGGTATGGTGATCCCTCCTACTTTGCTCTTCTTTCCCAAAATTGCAGCAGCTATTTGGAGTCATTTATGGTTCCATATGAATTGTTGAAGTGTTTTTTTTCTATGTCTGTGAAATATGCCATTGGTACTTTAACAGGGATTGCATTGAATCTATAAATTGCTTTGGGTAGTATAGTCATTTTGATTATGTTAATTCTTCCAATCCATGAACATGGTATATGTTTCCATTAGTTTGTGTCTTCCTTGTTGTCTTTCTTCAGTGTTGTGTAGTTTTCTCCATGCAAGTCCTTCACCTTCTTGGTTAGATTTATTCCTAGGTATTTTATTTTTCTTTTTGCTATATCAAATGGGATTTTTTTTCCTGATTTCTGCTTCTGCTGTTTCATTGTCAATATACAAAAATGTTTTTGATTACTGAATCAATATTCCCACTGTTTCCCCCTGTTTTGCCAAATTTGTTTATTAGGTCAAGCAGTTTTTTGGCAGAGTCTAGAGGATTTTCTATGTACACTATAATGTCATCTGCCAACAATGACAGTTTTGTTTCCTTCTTTCCAATTTCGATGCCTTTTATTTCTTTTTATTGTCTGATTGCTGTGGCTAAAACTTCCAATACCATATAGAATAGAAGTGGTGAAAGTGGACAACCTTGTCTTGTTCCTGATCTTAGTGGAAACGATTTTAATTTTTGCCCATTGATTATGATGTTGGCTGTAGCTCTCTCACACATGACCTTTATTATGTTGAGAAATGCTCCCTCTAATCCCACTTTGCTGAGTGTTTTTATCATAAATGAGTGCTGTGCCTTATGAAATGCTTTTTCCACATGTATTGATAAGATCATGTGATTTTTGTCTTTGCTTTTGTTTATGTGATGCATTACATTTACTGATTTGTGAATATTACACCATCCCTGTATCCCTGGGATGAATTCTACTTTGTCATAGTGTATGATTTTTATAATGTATTGTTCCATGAAGTTTTCCAATATTTTGTTGAGGATTTTGGCATCTATGTTCATCAGTGATATTGGCCTGAAGTTTTCTTACTTTGTTGTGTCTTTATCTGGTTTTGGGATTAGGGTGATGCTGGCTCCATAAAAAGAGTTTGGCAGTCTTCCATACTTTTGGATTTTTTGGAACAGTCTGTGAAGGATAGGTGTTAGCTCTTCCTTAAATGCTTTATAGAATTCTACTGTAAAACCATCTGGGCCCGGACTTTTGTGTGTTGAGAGTTTCTTGATTACTGCTTCAATTTCATCTGCTGTTAGTGGTCTATTCAGGCTTTCTGCTTCTTTATTGAGTTTTGGAAGATTATATTTTTCAAGAAATTTGTCAACTTCACCTACATTTTCAAATTTTTTGGAGTTCTTCATAGTAATTTCTTACACTCCTTTGTATTTCTGTGGTGTCAGTTGTAATCTCTCCTCTTTCATTTCTGATTGTGTTTATTTCCACCCTCTCTCTTTTTTTCTTGAAGAGCCTACTTAAAAGCTTGTCGATTTTGTTTATCTTTTCAAAGAACCAGCTCCTGGATTCATCGATCCTTAGGATTATGCTTTTAGGCTCCATGTCATTTAATTCTGCTCTGTTCTTGGTTATTTCCTTCCTTCTACTGGCTCTGGGCTGTTTTTGTTGTTGTTCCTCAGGTTCCTGTAGGCGTAGGGTTAGGTTGTTTGTTTGAAATAGTTCTATCTTTTTTAGGTAGGCCTGTATCACTATGAACTTCCATCTCAGGACTGCCTTTGCTGTGTCCCATACATTTTGGGTTGTTGTGAGTTCATTTTCATTTGTTTCCAGAAACTTTTTGATTTCTTCCCTAATTTCATTCTTGACTCATTTATTGTTCAACAGCATGCTATTCGATCTTCATGATTTTGAATCTTTTGGGTTTTTTCCCTTGTGCTTGGTTTCTAGTTTCACTCCATTGTGGTCTGAGAAAATGATTGGTATGATTTCAATTTTCTTGAATTTGTTGAGACTTGTTTTGTATCCTATCATGTGGTCTATCTTTGAAAATGTTCCATGTGCATTTGAAAAGAATATGTATTTAGCTTCTTTGGGATGAAGGGATTATATATATATATAATGAACTTAATATATATATATAATTAGTTAAGTTCATTTCATCTAGGGCATTATTCAATGCCACAATATCTTTGTTGTTATTTTGTTTGGAAGATATGTCCTTTTTTGACAGTGGAGTGTTAAAAGACCCTACTATAATTGTGTTGCTATCTATATCTTTCTTGAAATCCTCTAAGATTTTCTTTATGTATTTGGATGTTCCTATTTTGGGTGCATATATATATATATATTTACAATGTTTATGTCCTCTTTGTGGATTCTTCCCTTAAGTATTATGTAGTGACCTTCTGGGTCTCTCTTTGTGGCCCTTTTCTGGAAGTCTATTTTGTTTGATAAGGGTATTGCTACCCTGGCTTTTTTTTTTTTCCTGTCTGTTTCCTTCGAATATTTGTTTCCAGCCCTTCACTTTCAGTCTGTGTAGGTCTTTGGTTCTAAGATAGGTCTCCTCTAGGCTGCATATGTGTGGTTCATGCTTTCTTATCCATTCAGTTATTCTATGTCTTTTGATTGGAGCATTTAATACACTTATGTTTAAGATTATTATTGATAGGTACATATTCATTGCCAATTTTGTACCTGCATTCCTCTCTCTCTCTCTCTCTTTTCCTCCCTTTCCTTAAAGCAGTCCCTTTAGCATCTCTTGAAGAGCTGGCTTGGTTGAGGTATATTCTTTTAGACTTCTTTTGTCTGGGAAGCTCCTTATTTGGCCTTCTATCTTGATTGACAGCCTTGCAGGGTAAAGTAGCCTTGATTGCAGGCCTGTGGTTCTCATTACTTGGAATATTTCTTGCCATTGTCTTCTGGCTTGGAGTGTTTCCATTGAGAAGTCAGCTGCTAACCTTATTGGGGCTCCTTTGTATGTTACTTCCTCTTTTTCCCTTGCCGCTTTTAAGATTCTCTCTTTGTCTTGGAATTTTGCCATTTTAATTATGATGTGTCTTGAAGTGGGCCTCTTTGGGTCACTCTTGAATGGGACTCTCTGTGTTTCCTGGATTTGTTTGACCTTTTTTCTCATAAAATTAGGGAATTTGCCATCATTACTTTTTCAAATAGGTTTTCTATACCTTGCTCTTCTTTTTCTCCTTCTGGTATCCCTATTATATGGATATTATTACATTTCATATTGCCTTTTACTTCTCTTAATCCTGCTTTATTTTTTCTGAGCCTCATTTCCTTTTCTTGCTCTTTCTAGGTGTTTTTTTCTGCTTTGTCCTCTATCTCTCTGATTTGATCTTCTGCTTCATCAGTCTTGCTTTTCATTCCTTCTAGTGTGTTCTTCAGTTGAGAAATTGTATTCTTCATTACCTCTTGGCTCTTGTTGATAATTTCTTTTTCCTTTTTCGTGTTGATGGAGTTTGCAGGGAGTTCATTGTTGTTTCCCTTTAGTTTCTGGTAGCTAATTTTGAACTCATTGAGCTTCCTAAGAATCATTTTTTTTAACTCGATATCTGATAGTTGTGTTGCCTCTATTTCATTTAGCATTCCTTCTGAGGCTTCCTCTTTTCCTTTCATTTGGGGATTGTTTCTTTGTCTTCCCATCGTTTGTGAGACTTTTCTTGTTAGCCTCAGCTTCTCAAATTGATCTGTTCTGGCTCCCTGGGTTTATGGTGTGAACTTCTGTGGTGGAATACCTGTGAGATTCAGTGGTGCAGTCTCCTTGATCTACCAAGCTCTCTGGTCTTGGGCCATTGTTTAAGTTGGCTCTGTGTTTGCCTTTGAGTTTTGACTGTTGTTGGATCTTTCTTTTTTGGGTCCTTCCCACTAGCTGGTTAAGTGAGGGTCACTCTGTCCACCACCTCTTGTATTTGTTGTGTTGGTGAAGGCAGGTTGTGTTAAAGCTGCTTCTTCCATGTGTACAAAGTTTTGAGGATTCTCTCTTACTCTTGTTCAGTTGTTTTTACTGGGTAGTGTGTCCACTATTTAGTTGTATTTCCAGATAGGTCCGGGATTGAGTTTTGGGTGGTTTCCACAACCTCCTTCACCTTCTTCTGTTGTTACCTGTTAGTGGTTCCTTTGTTGTTGGGTTTCCTCTTTCAGTGGGTATCCTGGTGTTCACTGGCTCCACCTTCTCTTTTTTGTGATCAGTTGGACGGGGAAGGCAAAATGGTTTAAGACAACAAGAGAGTATTCTGTGATATTTACAGTAGCATCCAGTAGAGAAGAGATAGGAGATCCTTTGGCTATGTATAGTGTTAACCATGATCTTCCACCCAACTAGCCACTTTTTAGAAAGGATAGAAAGAAGGTAAGACTCTTGCTGGAGAGGGAAGGTTTGTGAGTTGTATATAGAAGGCAGTGAGGTTGTGGGAGTTCAGATTCTGAGGTAAGTTGAGAGTAAAGTCTAGTAAATAGGTGTAGTGTGTGAGAGAATAGAGTTAACCATTACAGTAATAGAGTTCAGGAAACTGTGAAGTGGTCCAAGATCTGGGAGGGGTGTTGTGAAGTATTTACAATTGTGTGGAATATCTATTATTTATAATAATATTAGAGCAACAATCATATGACAGAATCTATGTGATCTAGATAAGAAGAATAGGGAGTATAGGACCTTGAATAGTGTGTTAATGGGACACAAGTGAAGTGAAGGACAGTAAATTAGCAATACACTATTGAAAGAGATATCAGAGGAAACCTGTTAAATGATACAATATAAACAGGCTAGAAAAGTAGACTATACAGAAAGAAGAATAATAAAAAAATACTATTAAAATATCCTGGCAGGTGTAGCTCAGTGGATTGAGTGCGGACTGTGAACCAAAGTGTCACAGGTTCTATTCCCAGTCAGGGTACATGCCTGGGTTGCAGGCCATGACCCCCAGCAACCGCACATTGATGTTTCTCTCTCTCTATCTCCCTCCCTTCCCCCTCTAAAAATAAGTAAATAAAATCTTTAAAGAATACTATTAAAATAAAGGTGTAAGAATAATGGAAAACAATAATAATACAAATATGCAATAACTTGCAGGTTCTCTGTAATAGTGGAGTGAAATTTGTCTTACTGTTGCAGCTGTTGTGATACCCCTTCTTTGGGTCCAACTCTGGTCTTTTCACAGTTCCAGAGGGTTGTTTTTTTTTTTTTTATCTCTTTTGTAGGGATTTTAAAAAAAGGCGAACAAAGGAAGAAAGAAGAGATAAAATTGGAAAGAAAGGAAGAAGGAATAAAACAGGAAAGGAGGAAAGAGAGGAAAAAGGAATTGAAAGAGAAAAAATAATGATTAAAAAATTAAAAAATATTAAAAAATAAAAATAAAATAAAATTAAGAAGCCTCTTGGTTTCCAAGTGGCCAAACCAGTTTTTCTGGTCTTCCTGGCTGCAGCAGGCTGGCGGGGTGATTGGTATGGCTTTTCTTCCTTTCCAATGTGCACTCAGTCAGGTGTGTGCAGTCTCAGGGGAGATATCCTTGTACCTCTCCCCTGAGACTTAGGTGTGTGATCCTGGCCTTTCCCTGGGGTTACTGCTGTAGGCTGGGGTGGGGGGGTGAACTACTGCATGCGATTCCAGGCTGCCTCACCCTTCCCAGTGCTCTGGGGCTGTGCAGGGTCTTCCACACAACCTTCCATGCAACCTTGGGTTCGCTGCCTGGCTGGGTGGCATGGAGGCTGGAACAATTTCTGCAGGAGTATTCCCCAAACAGTGTCTGTCTTTTCACTTTTTCTTTTTGAGATATTACTCCTACTCAAGCCTGCCACTCCATACAATGGCCTGGCCTCTCCTACAGCCCAATTCTCTAGCCAGACTGGTGACTATGGGGGTCAGGGCCCGTCATTGTGTGACTCTCAACTCTGCAGGTGTCCACAGACTCCACGGGTGCTCACAGCCCCTGTGTGTTTTCTTGCAACTGGGTTTCTCCCAGTGCTGCTCAGACCTTGTTTGGCTGGGAAGGGAGCAGTTGCCCAGGCCCTCTCCCAAAGACTCTGTGGCAAACCCAGCAGTGGGTGCCGGGCTTGGGGCTCCAGGCCCCCTGGACCCTGCGCTGGTCTCTGGGACCTTATTGTCCTGAAGCACTCTCCTTACCATCTAGTTTTTCGGTTCCACTACAATTTTTGGTCTCTTATTTTCATATATGCTGAGGTACTGTTCGTTGTTTGTTCTTTTACTCTGTAGATCAGCTAGGATTTTCTCCTGTGTGCAGAGAGGAGTGGAATCTGCTCCCTCCTACGCCGACACCATCTTCCTCTCAGTCTGCATCAAGATGTTTTTAATGTGAATGTTGTCTCTCAAATAAACCAGGTGCTTTTATATTCCTTAATTATTGCAAAACTACTCAGCCTAGCCACGGATGTTTAAATAGAGAAATAAATGGAATGAATTCTACCCCTGTATTTGCATTGTCATAGTGACACAGTCTTCTATGTCTCTGTGCACCTACTTTTCAGCTCACAAAATAGAGAAACACTGCTTTTCACCCATTTCTTTGCCAATGTGTAAGTAAGGTTAACAAGTTTGGAAGCCAGATGCTATCCATTGAAATATTTCCACACATCTTTTATTTTATTAGCTTGATCCTAAATTTCCCTAAATGCTTCCCTAGAGGCCCCAAGCATTCCATAAATACCCTTCAAATAGCTCCCTCATCTAGCAGATTCGGGATCAATATTTGTAGTAAATAATTAGTGAATAATGTGCATTCAGCATTAATGATTGTCATTCTCAGACCAATGCAAACCTGAAGGAAGTTTTTCTTGACTTTATGCAGATTTTTTTCTTGGGTTGATATGTTGAAAAGAATCAAGTCTAGTAGCAAAGCTATACTATTAATTAAGTCTCACTAATCATACACTCTTTCTCATGGTGACATGATAGTCTACCAAGCTACTTATCCAAGAAAAAATTCAATTTAGCATTGAAAATGAGTGTTGGATGAATGGCAGTGACTCTCTATTCTTATTCCTGCTTTACATCTAAATTCCAGGCTGATAGAACTGGGACATGTTTGTGTTGGTGTGGATTCTTTTTTCCATGTCCCTTAGAATGCAACATTCCAGTCTTTAAAACTGAAATAAAAGTGATTAATAGAATTTTTATAGTGTATATTTTCATTGTTTAAGATTTTCACTTCTGGCACTAAAATTGATTTAAATATTGCCATTTGAAAACAATGAACTGAATTTAGTTCTACAATAATCACACGTGACACTTGGAGAAAGAATTTAGCACTATAAAGTATTCTATATTTCTTTTAACTTAATTGGGTACAATGGCATATTTAGTTGTTATCAAGAGACTAAGTGATAAACAGAAAGAAGTTTATGTATTTATTTAAATTTTCAGATCATTTAGTGTTGGGTTCCTATTAACTTACAGCATGTTGAAAGGGATTATACTTTGATATCCTGGTATCTCTGAGGATATTTAGTTTAAGCCTAGCTTACCCTCCAGGTGAATAGAGTTTATTTTCCTCTAAGAACACACATTCTGGAAGATTAGGGCTCAGATGCATTACTTCTTTTTTTGGGTCTTGGCAGAATAGTGCAAATATTAGAGACCTTTCAATATATATAGATAATAGGTAGATGATAGATGATAGATAGATAGATGATAGATAGATGATAGATAATAGAAATATCTTTAACATATCTGTTGGAACCAGTCAAATATAAAAACTCTTCACATTTTTTACCAAGGGAAGCTTAAATATATATGCTTTAAGCAATGCCAATAACTACTCATGAAGCATCTTGCTGTAAACTACAATGTATGGAAAAGTGTCTCCTTAGCTAACATTTTAGATAAGTTATATACTCTCTATGTTACATGTCTTTCATGTCTTTGAAGATAATTATCTAGTAATGTGATATGAGACATCTAGTAAAAAGTGACTGTGAATCCAAGAACACAAAATCATTCTAAGTGGTTAGCATTTTTCAATTTGAAACTTAATCATGAATTTATCGAATGTTGCTTTTAAAAATATACCTACATTTGGTTGATCATGTTAACTAAGTTGAATGGAGTCATTGAAGTATTTAATATCTATACAAATTGTGAGTTTTCACAATTATATTCTCTATTAAAAATAAGCATTTAATGATACCATATTTCTTATCCAAGGTCTTTATTTTTCTTTCTTGTCTTCATGTATTAGACTTAAATAAAATCCCAGAATATATACACAATGAATTATTAGAAGTAAAGTGTGTTATAATATTTTTCTTTTTTATCATCAAAACTTGTTCTTTAATATTAATGAAGTGCAACCTATGTAGGTATGCTGCAGAGCAGTACTTTACCTTGAAAATAGGTCTGTGCAAAATGTATTATTTTCTTTTTTAAGAATGATATCTATTTTTTTAAAGATTTTACTTATTTATTTTAAAGAGGGAAGGGAGGGAGAGAGAGAGAGAGGGAGAGAAACATCAATGTGTGGTTGCTGGGGGCTGTGACCTGCAACCCAGGCATGTGGCCTGACTGGGAATCGAACCTGCCACACTTTGGTTCACAGCCCATGCTCAATCCATTGAGCTATGCCAGCCAGACTGTGCAAAATGTATTCTTTGTGTCTAGTTTCAAAAATATTCTAGGGAAGACACTGAATAATTCTCCCACCTTAATGTTAGATGCTGAGCTATTATAAATCCATTAAATATTAATACAGATAATTATGGGAAAGAAAGACAATGGTAGTAGACACCTAATTTTGTTTGAGAGCTCATATGAGGTCTCTTATGAAAATGTGTTATATAAACTGCCACTTTTGAAAATAAGTAAGATTTAGTCAACCAAAAAGTGAATGAAGGTAGGAGGTGCTATCAATGAAGGTACAGACATAGAAATGTGTCTGACATATTCTAGCGATTAAAAGATTAGTTATATGACTGGAACACAGGGGATGAAGATGAATAATAGTTTTTAATAAGATCAGATTGTGAGTATCCTCATAGGTCACATTAAAGATTCAATATTTTATTCCAAGATTCAATGGAAAACAATGAACAGGTATTAAGTAGGGGCATGACATTAAATATATATTAAGAGGAATATTAGGAGTCCATCATAATCTACTAGGCTGGAGTCTTTGGTCACTTGGATTAGCATTTTTAAAGAGGATGTAGGGAAAACTAAAGTAATTCAAGGAACACTATGAATATATTCATCAAGATTCAATTCGTTACAAAGGAGTATTTACTTATTATCCAGAAACTAAGTGATAACATTAGGTAACTGGAGATAAAAATTGGAGACATGTAGAAACAAGCCTCTACTGGAGAGCAGAGAGAATGGTATATTAAGTAACCCTAAAATTCACTTCTTCCATAAATGCAGTGAGAACACTGGCAATATTTATTAGAATCAGCTCTTTTAGAACTCCAGATATTAACCAAAGCCTTCCAACAATTCATAAAACATTTACTCAAGAAAACTGGCTTAATTTTAATTTTAAAAAGGCAGTCCAAAATGTGACATGTTAACTTATCCAAGTTTTATTCCCCAAAACCAACATCACAGAAGCCTTGAAAACCAGCACAGGGTTGGGTTTATAATAAAAAAATAACAGAATAAAAAGTCCATACTAGTTTACACATATATGGTCCATTGATGTGTGACAAAGATTTCAAGGAAAACCAATATGAATTGGATATTTTCAAGAAGTAAAAGTGAACTTTACATGTTCACATATTATAAATTAATTTGACTATTAACACTATTTCCAAAGTAATTCAAAATAAATCATAAAAATAAATATAAAAGATGATATGATAGGACTCCTAGGGAAAAAACTGAATAAATTCTTAGTAAACTTGGGTTGAGGAAAGGTTCTTAAATTAGATAAATAAATCTCAAAACCATAAAAAATATAAATTGGACTTCATCAAAATTTAAACTTTTACTTTTCAAAAGATACTGCTAAGAAAATGCCATAGCAAACCACAGATAATGAAAAATATTCTGAAAACATAGACAATGTGTATTCTACCCAAAGTAATATATACATTCAACACAATTTATCAAAATACCAATGGCATATTTCACAGAACTAGAACGAATACTCAAAAAATTTATATGGAACCAAAATTGACCCTGAAGAGCCTCAGCAATCTTATGAAAGAAGAACAAAGATGGAGATATCACAACTCCTGCTATTAAACTATACCACAAAGCTATTGTAATAAAAACAGGCTGGTACTGCCAAAAGAGCAGACATATATACCAATAGAACAGAACAGAGGGCCAAGTAATAAAGCCATGCCTGTATGTGCAGTTGATATTTGACAAAGGTGGCAAGAGAATACAATGGAACAAAGACAGTCTCTTCAATAAATGATGTTGGGAAAACTGGACTGGTACATGCAAAAAATGAAATCAGACCACTAACTTACATTATACAAAACTATAAACTCAAACTGTATAAAAGACTTAAATGGAAGTCACACAATCTTAAAATTTCAAGAAGAAAATATAGGGAGTAAAATCTCAAATATTCAAAGTAAAAATATTTTTGCCAACATATTTCCTAAGGCACTAGAAACAAAGCAGAAAATAAACAAATGGGACCACATTAAATTAAAAAGATTCTGTACAGTTCAATAAACCATCAGCAAGGTGAACAGGGAACCCACTGTATGAGAAAACATTTTCGCCAATCACACATCTGGTAAGGGTTTAATCTCCAAAATATATGAAGAACTAATACAACTCAATGCCAGAAAGACAAACAACCAGATTAAGAAATGGGCCAAAACATGAGTTGAAATGTCTTCAAACAGGACATCTAGAACACACATAGACATAGGAAAAATTGTTAAACATCACTAGCCATCAGAAAAATGCAAATTAAAACCTTAATGAGATATCACCTTATGCCTGTCAGAATGGCTACCATCAGTAAATCAATAAACCACATGTATTGGTGAAGTTGTGTAGAAAAGGAAACCCTAGTGCATTGTTGTTGGAAATGCAGTCTGATGAAACCATTGTGGAAAACAATATGGAGTATCCTTAAAAAATTAAAAACAGAATCCCTTTTCATCTAGTGATTCCACTTCTAGTGGCCCCAAAGATCTTCAAACACCAACACAAAAAATACGTATGCACCCTTATATAACAGTGTTATTTACAATAGCCAAGATTTAAAAACAGACTAAGTGCACATCAGTACATGAGTGGATAAAAAAAAGCTATGGTACATTTACACAATAGAATGCTATGCAGCAATAAAAGAGAAGAAACTCTTACATTTTGCATCAGCATGGATGGACCTGTAGAACATTATGCTTAATTGAATTAAGACAGTCAGCAAAAGAAAAATACCACATGATCTCACTTATATGTGGAATGTCATGAAAATAAATCAATGAAAAAAATAATAACAGAAACATAGATGCATAAAAGACTGACAGCTACTGGAAAAGAGATGGTGGGGGCAGGATGAAAGATGGTGAAGGGATTAACGAAAGAGCATTTATGCACAACCCATGGCCATGGACAACAATATGGGGATTAGCTGGGGCTGGGGAGAGGGCAGGGCTTGGTGGAAATGAGGAAAGGGAGAAAAAGCTGGAACTGTAAAAGCATAAACAATAAAAATACACAATGGAATACTACAGATTAGAAAGAAAGAAAGAGCTCCTACCTTTCATGACAGCATGATGGAACTGGAGAGCATTAGGCTAAGTGAAATAAGCCAGGCAATGAGGGACAAATACCATAAGATCTCACCTATAAGCAGAACCATTATATATATATTTGATCTAAGGATCTAAGATCCTATAAGTGGAACCTTAATATATGTATTAAGTCCATTTGATCTAAGGCATTGTTCAATGCCACAATATCCTTGTTGATATTTTGTTTGGAACATCTATTTATTGTTGAGAGCCAGGTGTTAAGATTACCTACTGTAAGTGTGGGGCTGTGTATATCTTTCTTGAAGTCCTCCAAGATATCCCTTATATATGTGGGTGCTCCTATGTTGGGTGTATATATGTTTACAATGTTTATGTCATTTTTGTGGATTCTTCCCTTGAGTATTATGAAGTCTCCTTTTGTGTCTCTTTTTATGGATTTTGTTTTGAACTCTGTTTTGTCGATATACGTGTTGCTACCCCAGGTTATTTAACTTCCCATTTGCCTGGAATATTTTTTTCCCAATCTTTCACTGTCAGTCTGTGTAGGTCTTTTATTTGAGGTGGATCTCTTGTAGGCAGCATATATGTGGATTATATTTTCTTATCCATTAAGCTATCTTATGTCTTTTGACTGGAGCATTTAATCCATTAACAGTTAAGGTTATTACTGATAGCTAATTATTCATTTGCCCCCCCCTTTGTACCTGTATTACTCTCCCTCTCACATGCTTATTCTTCTTTTTAAATCAGTCCCTTTAGCATATCTTGCTGTGATGGTTTAGTAGAGGTGTAATCTTTCAGTCATCTTTTTTTTGTAAACTCCTTATTTTGTCTTCCATTTAATTGAGAGCCTTGCTATGTATTGTGGTCTTGGCTACAGGCCTTTGCTTTTCATTACTTGGAATATTTCTTGGCATTCCCTTCTGGTTTGTAGTGTTTCTGTTGAGAAATCAGCTGCTAGCCTTATATGTTACTTCCTGTTTCTCTCTCACCGCCTTTAAGATTCTCTCTTTGTCTTAAAAACTTAGCATTTTAATTATGATGTGTCTTGGAGTAGGCTTCATTGGGTTCATCTTGATTGGGACCCTCTGTGATTCGTTAAATTGCTTTGCTTTTCCCCTCTTCAGTTTAAGGAATTTTTTGTCATTACTGTATCAAGTATATTTTCTATCCCTTGTTCCTTTTTTTCTCCTTCTGGTATTCCTATGATTTGAATGTTGTTACATTTCATGTTGTCCTGCAGTTCCCTTAACCTATCTTCATATTTTTGAGTCATTATTTAATTTTTAGAGAGTGGAAGGAAAGCAAAAAGGGAGGGAGAAACATCAATGCGTGGTTGTCTCTCACAAACTCCTTTCTGGGGACCTGGCCTTCAACCCAGGCATGTGCTCTGACTAGGAATTGGATGAGTGACTCTTTGGTTCTCAGGCCAGTGCTCAATCCACTGAGCCATAACATCCAGGGCCCTTATAGTGTATTTTTTAATTTCAAATATTGTATTCTTCATTTCTTCCTTGTTTTTGTTTATAGTTTCTATTTCCTTCTTCATACTGTTGTAGTCCCCACCCAATTCCTTGTAGCTGTCAGTGAGTTCCTTAGCATCCTTGTCACCATTCTTTTGAATTCTATGTCTGGTAGGTTGCTTGCTTCCATTTCTTTTAGCTCTTTTACTGGGGAGGTCTTCCATTCCTTTTGATTGTGGGTTCTTTCTTTGTTTCCCCATTTTAAGTGAGTCTTTTTGTTTGTTTCTGCAATTCCCAATTCTCTGATTTGCCAGATTTCTTTGTGGGGTGTACTTCTGTGGTAGGAGTTGTGTGGGACTCAGTGATGCAGCCTCTTTTGATCTCCTGGTTTGGATGTTTAGGGTTGCCCTTTCTTACATTTGTGTGGGCTCTCTTGTTGTACTTGGGTTTTGCTTGTTAGTGGCTCCTTTTCTGGTGTGGTGTTTCCTCTGCTGGGATTACTGGTATTCAGGACCCCCCCACCTTGTCCTGCTTGCATCTACTTTTAAGCATCCTCTGCAACCTTTGGCTTCCAAATTACTTCTTATAGTGTCTTTATCTTGTTCTGGGATTAGGAAAATGACAACCTTACAATGAGTTTCAGTACTTTCTTTCCCCTTTAATTTGATAAAATAACTTTAGAAGGAAAGGTGTAGGTTCTTCTCAGAATGTTTGGTAGAATTCACCTTTGAAGCCATCCGATTCAGGGCTTTTGTTTGTTGGGAATTTTTTGAATACTGCTTCAGTTTCATTAGATTTAATATGTATATTCAGATTATCTGATTTTTCCTAGTTTATTTTAGGAAATTATATGTTTTAGGGATTTTGTCATTTTGTTCAGGTAGTACTACTTGTTAGCATATTGTTGTTCATAATATTTTCTTTATAATTATTTGTATTATTTTAGTATCAGTTATTATTTCTCCTTTTTCAATTCTGATTTTATTTGCATGCTTTCTCTTATTTTCTCAATTAGTCTGGTTAAATATTTTCAATCTTGTTTATCTTTTCAAAGAACCAACTTTTGGATTCAGTTATCTTTTGTTTCATTTGTTTTAGACTCTATTTCATTTATTTATGCTCCCATCTTTATTATTTCCTTCTTTCTACTCACTTTGGGCTTTGTTTATTGTTTTTTTCAAGTTCCTTTAAGAGTAACATTAGATTGTTTATTTGAGCTTTTCTTTTTTTTCTTTTGAGATAGATCTGTTCTATGAATGCCCCTCTTAGTATGTTCTGCCAGTGTCTCACAGATTTTTGTTTGCTCTGTCCTCATTTTCATTTGTTTTAAGGTATCTTCTTGATTTCTTTGATTTTGTTGTTTATTCATTAATTGTTTAATAACATGTTATTTTGTTTTCATGTTTTTTCATGTTTTTCAGTGTTATTTTTCTGGTTGATTCCTAGTTTCATAGCATTGTGGTAAGAGAAGGAGCTTCATATCATTTCATTCCTCTTAAATTTATTGGCAGTTATTTTGTGTCCTAGCATGTGGTCTATCTTAGAAAATGATCTATGTGCCCTTGAAAAGTATTCATATTATGTTGCTTTGGGGTCCAAAGCTATAAAGATATTTGTTAAATTCATTTGATTCAATGTGTCATGTAAGGCTGTTGTCTCCTTGTTGATGTCCTCTCTGGAAGATCTATCCACTGAAGTTAAAGGCATG
This sequence comes from Phyllostomus hastatus, assembly GCF_019186645.2. Lineage (NCBI taxonomy): Eukaryota > Metazoa > Chordata > Mammalia > Chiroptera > Phyllostomidae > Phyllostomus > Phyllostomus hastatus. The sequence goes on from NW_025334022.1 coordinate 15,192,410, forward strand.
TTATCACCCCTGACTATGACTAAACTTCTGTTGATCTCTCCCTTTATGTCCACCAGGATTTGTTTCACATATTTAGGTGTTCCTATGTTAGGTGCATAAATGTTCAGTAGGGTTATATCCTCTTGTAGGATTTTCCCCTTTCTCATTATTGTGTCCTTATTGGTCTCTTACTATAGCCTTGTTTTTAAAGTCTATTTTCTTGAATATAAGAACTGTTGCCCTAGGTTTTTTTTTCTTTTCCATTTGCATGAAATATCTTTTTCTTTCTCTTTGCTTTTAGTCTGTGTGTATCTTTTGATATGAGATTGCTCTCTTGGAGGCAGAATATATATGGGTCTTATTTTCTTATCCATTGGGCTACCCTATGTCTTTTGGTTGGAGTACTTAAGCTATTTACAGTTAAGGTAATTATTGATATATACACATGTAGTGTCATTTAATTTCTTAGACTTGTTTCATTTTTTCCTATTTTTCTTTTTTAAATTTTATCTTAATTGTTGTTCAAGTACAGTTTTCTGTCTTTTGTTCCCATCCCAGCCCACCCGCCAATCCCTTCCTACCTCCCTCCCATTTCTATTTTTCTTCTTTTTCTTAAAGCAAGCCCTTTAACATTTGTTGCTGTACTGGTTTGGTGTTAACAAATCACTTTTGCTTTTTCTTCTCTGTAAAGCTCCTTATTTCTCCTTCCATTTTAAATAATAGCTTTGCTGGGTAAATTATCCTTGTTGATAGGTCCTTGCTTTTCATCACCTTGAATATTTCATGCCACTCCCTCCTGGCCTAAAATGTTTCTGTTGAGTAATCAGATGCCAGTCTAATTGGTGCTTCCTTGTAGATAATTACCTACTTTTCTCTTGTAGCTTTTAAGATTCCTTCCTTATCTTTAGGGCTTGTCATTTTAATTATGAGGTGTCTTGGTGTAGGCCTCTTTGAGTCCAAGTTGTTTGGGACTCTCTGTGCTTCCAGGACTTGTGTATCTTTTTTCCTTCACCAGATTGAAGAAGTTTTTAGTTATTATTTCTTCAAATAAGTTCTCAATCCCTTGCTATCTCTCTTCTTCTGGTATTCCCATGATGAAGATGTTGTTACACTTCATGATGCCCAAGATGCTTCTTAAGCTCTCCTAATTTTTTAAAGTATTTTTACCTGAGTTCTGTCCAAGATGGAGGCATAGGTAGAAATGTTACACTTCCTCACACAAACAAAAAAAGAATAATAACCAATCTAAAAACAATAAACAACCAGAAGTGTCAGAAAATCAGACTGCATGGAACTCCAACAACAAAGGAGTTAAAGAAATATTCACCCAGACCGGTAGGAGGGGCAGAGATGGGAGACAGGCAGCCAAGTGGAGAGGATGTGTGGCAAGGGGGACCATATTCACAAGGCAGAGATGGCTGAGATGACTTGTGGCAAGGTGGCAGACCACACAGGCAAGGCAGGGCTGGCTGAATGGGAAACTAAAGACTGAAACCTATCTGTAAACTACTGTGTGGGTTGCAATAGTGAAAGAACATCCCAATTTCACATATGGAGGCATAGAAATGAACATAACAATATCCTTGCTCCATACTTCAACAGTTCCTTTTATTTCCTTTTGAAAAAAAAAATGTTATCATTATTCAGTCTGTGGATTTATTGTGTTTTTCTTATTTCTAAGAATTCAGTTTATATTAAGGATATCAATACATTATATGCTATAAAATATGCAAACATTTTCCTAAATTTTTAGTGCTCTTTCAGTTAAGGCAGAATTGTTGTTGTATAACTGGTGATTATTTTAATATCTATGTAATCTAATGTATTGGTCTTCTTTGTTTTTATAATTAGCAGAAAATATAAATATATATTTATATTCCAGTTTAGGAAATAATCAGCTCACATCCTCTTCCATTGTTTTAAAATTTTATTTACTCCTGGGTCCAATTTTTACATTTAGACCTTTCATTATCTGTGGTTTTTGAAATATTGGTTTACAGTGTGAGTTAAGTCTCAAACTTACTGAGTTTGAGTCTCAGACTTACAAATTCAATTCCATTTTTATGGTCATTATGCTGATTTGGGTTCTATCCAATTCTTGGGCATCAGTATGACAGTATCTTTTGGAGTAGGGGAAAAAACTTGAGAAGTAGCCTCAGAAATTAAATCACATGATACAGAGATATACACTATAAGAAGGAGATAACAGACTTAGAAGTTCAATTTAAGAGATTCAATAAAACTTAATGGCACAAAAATACAAGACTGTATCCCAGAGCTTGTGTGTAATTAAAACCATCCAGTTGAAACAACCTGCAGCATGCCATCCAGAATGAGTCAAAAGAGACCTATTCATTTGCAGATGACAAGAGCCTAGAAACCAACTGATATGAATAGGAATAAAAACAACAGTGTATGTTTCACCTGGAAAAGAGAAGATACAGGGAGAACATAATAATAGCTCTGAATATTGGAAAGACTGCTATTTGATGATATGATTTTTCTTATTCATTCATGGCTAATTTCTACACCCAGTAATTTTATTCTTGTTTCTGAATTCCAGTTCTCCCTAACCTAGTGTTGTTTGCTGCCAAGGGAACAATGTCAAAATTTTCTGAAAATATTATGTGATTTTCAAAGTTCCTATTGTTATATCTTCTATTTAAAATTTCTAGAATGTTACTGTGGGATTGAGAAGATGGCAGTGAGATAGGTGGGAGCAGAGTCCACTTACCCCTATGCACAGGTGGAACACCTAGCCGATCTTCTGAGGAACAGAGTAAAGAGTCAATGGTATCCCAGAATATATGAAGGATGGAGGCCAAAACTACAGAGGACATTGAAAAATCAGAAGGTAAAGAGAGTGCTCTGGGACAATAAGGTCCCTGGGACCAGTTCAGGGACTAGGGCAGCTACAGCCTCAGGTTCTGCACCTGCTGGGCCTGCTGCAGGATTCTTGGAACAGATCCAGGTCAACGGCTCCCTCCCCTGCCAAACAGGGAGGTTTTACCAGCACCATGAGGGACCTCAATGCTTGAAGTCACTGGGGGAAATAAGGGCAAAGTGGCAAATACACAGGGGCGGTGTGCACCTGCTGAGACTGTGGACGCTGTCTGGGAAGAGTTGGGCTATGACAGACACTGACTCAGATAGTCCCTGGTCTGGTTGGAGAGTTGGCCTGTGTGAGAGGCCAGGCAATTGTCTGGAGCTGCAGGTCTGAACGGAAGGAATTAAAAAAAAAAAAAAAAAGAGGCACTCAGTTGCTGTTTAGGGAATTCTCCAGCAGCAGCTGGCCCACCTCCCCTGGCTGTGCCCATGCACCCTCCACAACCTCAAAGTGGACCTGCCTCTGCCACCTGGACTGAGGCTACACCCTTGCCCTCTTCGGCCACAGTGGAGGAGGGCGCCCCAAGGGTATGCATCCAACCCAGCTGCACACACCCGCTGCTGCGCCAGACATTGCCACCCCATGACTGTGCTCCTGCTGCAGCAGCAGAAGAGGCAGTGTGTTCATGCCTGCAACCGGAGGCGGGGAGCACAACTCACCCACCACCCAGGCTGCAGCAGCAGAAGAGGAATGCCCACATCTGCTGCCACCATCCTGCAGGGCTGAGAGGAAGGTGGAGGTGCCCCCCACAAAGGACAGCAGCAGGGCTCAGGTAGTCAGCTGTCCTCAGATAGACTTAACTCAGTGCGGGGAGGTGAACTATCCTGAAAAGACTCTGAGAGTCCCTAGCATCTATGACAGCAAAGAATGAGAAGGTGGTGTGTGAGTTGCCCCTAACTGGTGCACCTCAAGGACAATACAACTGGTGGACTGAAGGCATAGACCTGGTTCAGAAAGGCACAGAGGGCTAGTTATTGAACTGAGGAACTGGACTGTAGGCTGGGAAACTATGAAGAGTGTGGCTCAGACATGGCTCCCATCCACCAAAACCGCAGGGAAGGAGAAAAGTGAAACCCATCCCCCCCTCAGGCTGCTGCAGCCAGGAAGACCAGCAGAACTGGCTTGGCCAGATTAAAGCCAGCAGGGGGTATTTTTTTCTTTTTTCTTTTCCTTCTTCCTTCCTTTCCTTATTTTTTCCCCACAATTGAAACAATAAAATCTGGAGTTGTGAAAGGACAAAGTCAGACTGAAAGTGGGGTCATCCCAACAACTGAGACAGTGAGGCAAATTTCACTTTGCTATTCCAGAGAACTTGCAAGTTATTGTTTATTTGTATTAGTATTATTTTTCATTATTTTTACTTTTTCCATTTTATTAGTATTTTTTATTTCCCTTCTTTCTGTTTAGTTTTCTTTGTTTAATTGCATTGTTTGACTGGTTTCTCTTGTATTCTCTTTCATAATGTACTTTTAATTTCCCATCTTTCACTTCACTTGTGTTCCAATAGCACAGTACTCTAGGTTGTGTACTTACTTTCTTGTTACTCAGATCACATAGATTTTGTCACGTGATTGTTGCTCCATTACTATTGTAAATAATTTCTGTTCCATACAATTATAAATACTATGCAACACTCCTGGATCTTAGCTCACCTCACCATCTGCAGAACTTTAATACAGTTGTAGTTAACTCTATTGTCTCTCACATTACACCTATTTTCTATCCTTTACTCTCACTTTACCTCATAATCTGACCTCCCAAAACTCACTGTTTTCTGAATCCAACTCACAATCTTTCTCCCTATCCAACAAAAGTCTTATCCTTTTTCTACCCTGTCTTAAAAGTGATTAGTTGTATGAAATATTGTGGTTAACACTAATCTTATAAAAAGCATCTCCTATCTCTTCTCTACTGGTTGGTACCTAAAGCCCATAGAATATACTCCCATTGTCTTGATCCATTTTGCCTTCCCCCTAAAATTGATCACATAAAAGAGTAGGTGGAAGCTGTAAACAACAGTATACCTACTTGAAGAGAGAACACACCAACAAAGGAATCACCGACAGACAATAACAAAAGAAGGTAGAGGAGTGAGTAGAAATCACACTAACCTCCATCTAGGACCAATCTGGAATTACAACTGAATGGTGGAAAAATTACCCAGAATAAACAACTGATTAAGAGAGAAAGAAGCCTCGAAACCTCATACAGACAGAAGGACCAGTTTCAACACAACCTATCAACACTTGCACAATAGAATGCAAAACATGATGGATGGAGTAGCCCATAGTTAACCAGATGGTGGGAAGAACCCACCAAAGAAAGATCCAACAACAATAAAAACCCAAAGACAAGCACAGAGCCAAATTAAATGATGGCCTAAGACCAGAGAGCTTGGTAGATCAAGGAGACTGCACCACTGAATCTCACAGGTATTCCACCACAGAAGTTCACACCATAAACCCAGGGAGTCAGGACAGATCAATTTAAGAAGTAGGGGCTCCCAAGAAGAATCTCACAAACAATGGGAAGACAAAGAAACAATCCCCAAATGAAAGGAAAGGAGGAAGCCTCAGAAATAATGCTAATTGAAGCAGAGGCAAGTCAACAATCAGATACTGAGTTCAAACCAATGGTTATCAGGAAGCTCAACAAGCTCACAGAAAATTACCAACAACTACAGGAAAACTACAATTAACTCACTGAAAATTATATCAGTATGAAAAAGGAAATATAAACTATCAACAAGGTCCAAAAGTAAATGAAGAATACAATTTTTGAAGAAGAGCACAGTAGAAGGAATCAAAAACAGGCTAGATGAAGCAAAGGATTGGATCAGCGAGCTGGAGGACAAGGTAGAAAAAAAAACGAGAAAGATCAAGAAAATGAAAAGAGATTCAGAAAAAACAAAGAGGTGTTACAGGAACTGAAGGACAACATGAAACATAATAATATCCATATAACAGGGATACCAGAAGGAGAAGAAGAAGAGCAAGGGTTAGAAAACCTGTTTGAAAAAAAATAATGATGCAAAACATCCCTAATTGGATGAGAGAAAAAGTCTCACAACTCCAGGAAACATAGAGAGTCCCAATCAATAGGAACCCAAAGAGGCCCATTTCAAAACACATCATATTAAAATAGTGAAATTCCAAGACAAAGAGAGAATCTTAAAGACATCAAGGGAGAAACAGGATATAATATACAAGGGAGACCCAATAAGACGAGCAGCTTACTGCTCAATGGAAACATTCCAAGCCAGAAGAGATTGGCAAACAGTATTTCAGCTAATGAAAATCAAAGGACTGCAACCAAGAATAGTCAACCCAGAAAGGCTCTCAATTAAAATTGAAGGCAATACAAAGAGATTCCTAGAAAAAAAAAGAAGACTGAAAAATACACTTCCAACAAATGAGTTTTGCAAGAGATGCTAAAGGGCCTGCTTTATAAAAGGGGAAAAAAACAGTGACATAGAAAGGAACATAGATACAAAAAATGGCAATCATAAGTAACTATCAATAATAAACTTAAACACAAATGGTTTAAATGCTACAATCAAAAGACATAGATAGCTGAATGAATAAGAAATCATGATCCACACATATGCTACTGACAAGAGACTCACCTCAGAACAAAAAAACCTCCACAGACTGAAAGTATAGGGCTGGAAACAATTACTCGAGAGAACAGAAAAGAAAGAATGGCTAGGGTAGCAATACTCATATCAGACAAAATGGACTTCAAAACAAGAGCCATAAAAAGAGACCCAGAAGGTCACTTAATAATACTCAAGGGCAGAACCCATCAAGAAGATATAAACATTGTAAATACATGTGCAACCAACATAGGAGTACCCAAATATATAAAGAAAATCTTGGAGGACTATAAGATATTGACAGCAAAACAATCACAGTAGGGGATTTTAACATCCCACTGTCAAAAATGGATATATCTTCCAAACAAAATATCAACATAGATATTGTGGCATTCAATAATGCCCTAAATAAAATGGACTTAACTAATACAGAGAGAGCCTTTAATCCCAAAGAAGCAACATAGACATTGTTTTCAAATGCACATGGAACATTTTAAAAGATAGGCTACATGATGGGGGGGAAAAAAGGCAAGCCTCAACAAATTCAAGAAAATTGAAATCCTATCAAGGATTTTGTCTCATCAAAAAGGATTGAAACTAGAAACCAACCTTAAAACATTCAAACCCATGGAAATTGAATAGCATGCTATCAAACAATGAATGGGTCAATAATGAGATTAAGGAAGAAATCAAAATGTTTCTAGAAACAGGTGAAAATGAACTCACAACATTACAGCATTTATGGAACACAACAAAGGCAGTACTGAGAGGGAAGCTAATAGTGATACAATCCTACCTAAAAAAGATAGAAACATTTAAATAAACAATCTAACCTGACATCTACAATACTCTAGGAACAGCAACAAACACACCCTAGAGCAAGTAGAAGGAAGGAAATAACCAAGATCAGAGCAGAAGTAAGTGACATAGAGATGAAAAGTACAATTCTAATAAAACCAGGACCTGATTCTTTAAAAAGATAAACAAAATCGACAAGCCTTTAAGAAGACTCATCAAGAAATAAAGACAGAGGACCCAAATAAGTACAATCAGAAATGAAAGTGGAGAGATCACAACTGACACAACAGAAATACAAAGGATTATAAGAAATTACTATGAAGAACTATATGCCAAGAAATTTGAAAACCTAGGTGAAATGGGGAAATTTCTAGAAAAATATAAACTTCCCAAACTCAATAAAGAAGAAGCAGAAAGTCTGAAGAGACTAATAATAGCAAACAAATTTGAAGGAGTAATTAACAAACTCCCAACACACAAAAGCCATAAATCAGATAGCTTTACAGGAGAATTTTATGAAGATTTTAAGTTAGAGCTAATCCTCATTCTTCACACATTATTCCAAAAAACAAAAAACTAAGAAGGTGAAAGAGTCCCATACTCTTTTTATGAAGCCAGAATCATCCTAATTTGAAAACCAGATAAAGGCACAACAAAGTAAGAAAACTTCAGGCCAATATCACTGATGAACATAGATACTAAAATCCTCAACAAAATATTGGAAACCACATCCAGCAATATGTTCAAAAGATCATACACCATGATCAAGTGGGATTCATCCCGGAGATGCAAGGATGGTACAATATTCACAAATCAATAAGCTTAATACACCACATAAACAAAACAAAAGACAAAAATCACATGATCATGTCAATAGATATGGAAAACGTATTTGATAAAGTAGAGCACCCATTTATGATGAAAACACTTAGCAATGTGGGAGTAGAGGGAGCATTCCTCAACATAATAAAGGCCATATATGATAGACCTACAGCCAACATCATACTCAATGGGAAAATCTTAGAGCTTTCCCAGTAACATCAGTTACTGGGAACAATACAAGGATACCTGCTTTCACCACTCCTATTCAGCATAGTGTTGGAAGTCCTAGCCACAGCAATCAGACAAGAAAAATAAATAAAAATCATTCAAATTGGAAAGGAGGAAGTAAAACTGTCATTGTTTGCAGTTGACATGATTGTGTACATAGAAATTCCTGTAGACTCCACCAAAAAACTGTTTGACCTAAAAAGTGAATTTGACAAAACAGAGGGATACAAAGTCAATATCCAGAAATCAAAGCATTTTTGTACAGCAACAATGAAACAGAGGAATAAGGGGGAAAATAGATCCCATTTTATATAGCAACAAGAAAAATAAAGTATCTATGAATAAATCTAAGCAAGGAGGTAAAAGACCTGTACTCAGAAAAGTATGCAATGGTGAAGAAAGAAATTAAGGAAGACACAAACAAATGGAAGCATGCACCATGCCAACAGATTGGAAGAATTAACATAATCAAAATGGCCATACCACACAAAGCAATTTATAGATCCAATGCAATCCCTATTAAAGTATCAGACACATTTCTCTGATATAGAACAAAGATTTCAGAAATTTGTATGGAAACAAAAATGACCCTGAATAACTGCAGCAATTTTCAGAAAGAAGAACAAAGTAGGAAGGATGACAATATCTGATATTAAGCTGTATTATGAGGTCACTCTAATCAAAACAACCTGGTACCTGCATAAGAACAGACACATAGACCAATAGAACAGAACAGAGAGCCCAGAAATAAACCCAAGTGTCTATGGTCAATTAATATTTGACAAGGTGGGAAGAATCATAAAATGCAGTATATATCTTCTTCAACAAATGGTGTTGGGAGATATGGACAGCTATATGCAAAAAAAAAAAATTAAACTCTATCACCAACTTACACCATACACAAAAATAAATTCAATGTGGATAAAAGACTTAAATATGAGTCATGCCACTATAAATGTCCTAGAGGAAAACATTGGCAGGAAAATCTCAGACATTCCATGCAGCAACATCTTCACTGATATTTCCCCTAATGCAATGGACATAAAGGAAAAAAATAAGCAAATGGGACCTCATCAAATTAAAAAGCTTCTGCATGGCTAAAAAAAAACAAAAAAACAAAAAAAAAAACCCAGCATTAAAATGAAAAGAGAACCAACTATATGGGAAAACATATTTGTCAATGATACCTCAGACAAGGGTTTGATCTCCAAATTATATAAAGAACTCACATGACCCCACTCCAGGAAGACGAACAACAACCCAGTTAAAAAATGGGCAAAAGACTTGAGCAGACACTTCTCCAAAGAGGACATACAGGAAAAGACATAGGCATAGGAAAATACACAGGCATACAGAGGCATAGGAAAAGATTCTCAGTATCACTAGCCACCAGAGAGATGCAAATTAAAACCACAATGAGATATCAGTTCACACTCTTGAGAATGGCCATCATAAACAAATCAACAAACAAGTCTTAGAGAGGTTGTGGAGAAAAGGGATCCCTAGTGCACTGTTGGTGGGAATGCAGGCTGGTGCAACCACTGTGGAAAAGAGTATGGAATTTCCTCACAAAACTAAAAATGGAACTGCCTTTAACCCAGCAATTCCACTGCTGGGAGTATGCCTAAGAGCCCTCAAACACCAATCCAAAAGAACCTATGCACCACAATGTTCGTAGTAGCACAAATTACAATAGCCATGTGCTCGAATCAACCTAAGTGCCCATCAGTAAATGAATGGATCATAAAAGCATGGTACATTTACACAATGGAATATTATGCAGCAGAGAGAAAGAAGGCCCTCCTACCCTTTGCAATGGCATGGATAGAACTGGAGAGTATTATGCTAAGTGAAATAAGCCAGGTGGTGAGGGACAATTACCATATTATCTCACACTTAACTGGACCCTAATGAACAAAAGAAAAGAGCAAGCTAAATATAACCAAAGACATTGAAATTAAGAACAATGTGACAATAACCAGAGGGGAAATGGAAGGGGATAATGGGGGAAAAGGTTTTCAAGAACATCTATAAAGGATGCATAGACAAAACCAAGGTGGAGGTGGAAGCAAGGGAGGGAGACGGGTTTGGCTGTGGTGGGGTGGGAGTGGTGGTGGGTAAATGCAGACAAGTGTAATTAAACAACAATAAAATAATTTAAATTTTTTAGAATGCTAAATATTTTAGAATGCATGATATTTTATCTTCTCTCCAGTATATCTTATAACAATGCTCCTCCATTTTATTTATGCTGAGACTTGTAAAGTCTCTTATCTCTAAGACTTGTAAAATGTAGAATCCCATTTATGTGAGGACTAGTTATCTAACTTAATCAAATCACAAATACTCAGAGATTATAAATCTAACACTTTTCTCAGTCTCTAGTACCACTTTAGTCAGGCTCTAATACACCATAAGTACTAAAAAAGTTATTAGTAGTTCAAAACTTATTTCATTTTCCCTCCATGTCTATCGTTCAATCAAAAAACTTAGTTTACATTCAGTGATAATATGATTCCATCATTGTAATTCTGTAGTTTTCTCAGATCATTTCATTATCCAGTGTTGAATTCTGATTTTCAAATTCTAGTTTACATTAACTAATGTATGCAGTGTATTAAAATATAGAAACACAAGCCCTATCTGCTGAGGTATTGATTGAAAATATCTAAGGTAGGCTTAGTGTTAAGTATTTTAAATAAGTATCCAGAACCCTGAACTATACTTTGAGACATTGACATCCTCATAAACATACAAATATGTAATAATAATCTGTAGCCATCAGACTGTAATGTAATCACCAATTTCCAGTTATGCAGTTCTTGTAATAGACAATTCCTCTCAAAATACAGACCTTTTATTTTTATTAGTTTTTTTTTTTAATTTTTATACAGTCTTATATTTGTAATGTATAATCATCTGGAATTGTGCAAGTCTGAGTTGGTTCTGAGGACATGAGATTTTCAGTGATTAAAAAAATATTAGGAAACCATAAGTTGGTCAAAAAGTCCTAAATTCTAAAATATTTCTTCTCCTAAGTGCCCATCAGTAAATGAGTGGATCAAAAAACTGTAGTTAATTTGCACAATGGAATACTACATAGCAGAAAGATAGAAGGAGCTCCTACCCTTTGTGACAGCATGAATGGACCTGAAGAACATTATGCTAAGTGAAATAAGGCAGCGAGTGAAAGATAAATACCATAGTATTTCACCTATAAGTGGAACATAATCAACAAAACAAACAAGTGAGCAAAATATAACCAGAGACAAGGAAATAAAGAACAAACTGATAGTAACCAGAGGGGAGGAGGAAAACAGGGAAAAGAAGGGCAAGTTTCTAATCAAGGAACATGTATACTGGACCCATGGACAAAGACAGTAGGAGGATGGAAGGATTGAACATGGGAGGTAGGGGCGGGTAGGACAGGGGAAGAGTAATGGAGAAAATGGGGACAAGTGTGATTTAACAATAAAAATTAAAATAAAATAAAATATTTCTTTGACATTACTGAGAAGAAAAAGGAAAAAGGGATAGAAAATAAAATATCTATTAACTTTAATTGTTTCAACAAATACTATTCATGTGATACGTACCAGGCACTATTTATGTGACAACAGATATAAAAATACACAAGATAGACTCACACATTTTCTTCACTTGGGTTTCCAGACTTTTGGGACAGAAAGAACCAAACAGCCACTACAACTAAGTGATATGAAAGTACAAGTACAGATTGTTGCAAGAGCATGTATTATAGGCACCTAAACCTGTTTAGTGAGGACACTGGAAACTTTCTGAGGAGTAGTCATCACTTTGTATTAAGTACAACTAATTGCTCAATCATGTAAGAATGTCTTGCAGGGGCACTCTTGAACTACTATTTTTAAGAACATTTTATTTGAGTAGGGGTGTTTCTTTATGCTCTTATTACATCTGTGGCTTATAACAAGAATTTATTTTTCCATGATTCTGTGGGTTGACAATTTGAGCTTTATCTAACTGAATAGGCTTATCATGGCTCCATGTGGTTTTCACTGGTACATAGAGCTGACATTACTGAATGACTGTGTCTCTGTTTCAACATAGTCACTCACCCTCAAAGAGACTTAATGATAGTTTACACATGGCAATAGTATCGTATTCTAAGAGAGTAAGAGAAAGCTGCAAGGTTCTCAAGACCATACACAATTTCACTTCTGTTTTATTAACTTGATAAAGGAAAGTCACAATGCCAAAACAGATTCAAGGAATAGAAAATAGACTCAGTTAATGATGGAAATAGTTCAATATAGGCTGTTTATAAGAAAATGTATTGATAAAAGAGAATCAATTTATTCATGAGCTCATGTTTGAATTTCTCAAAGTACTTCACAAAGACAGTTACCTAACTTACAAAAGCTTCATATACTTATAAATATTACAAGTTTCATAATCTATTCACTCATCTAGATGACTGCTTCACAAATCACCAAAGCTGTATTTCCATTCTTCAGTGCCTACTGATGATCTGTTTCTTAACTTGCATGTACATATATATACGTAGCAAACATACCACACACATGGGTCTACTGGCAATATCTACTCTGAACAACTGTACCACATAATTATTGTCTTTTCTCCTTTCTCAATGCATCACATGTTTCAGTCTTTGCCAAAAGTGAAATATCCACTTATGAACAAGATCCACCCCCTCCTGCTTAATCAAAGATATTGGTCGATCTTCAGTCCTCATTTTATTTAACATATAAGCCAGGAGTTGATGTAGCTAATCTGTCTCTTTTCCTTGAAACATTTTTTTTTAAATCCAGAACACTTTATTCATGGTTTTCTATCTACATTTATGACCTGTCCAAATGAGTTTTCTTTACTAATTTCTTATTTTTTCAACCATCTCATATTTAAATGTCCTGGTATGCTGGCATCAGTCCTTGAACCTCTTATCTTATTTATGTCTAAACATTCCCAGGAGGATCACAACCAGTCTCTGGGATTTAGAAATGATCAATACTCTGATAATCATCAAATTTACACATACAGCCAAGATTTCTTTGAACATAAGGTTCTTATATCCTTAGAGAACCTACTTGAATATATAATGCACAAATCAAACATAATACCCTACTCCAACTACTCACCCAAATTTCCTTCAAACAAGTGTTTTCATAAACTTACCTATTTCGAGAAATGTCAATTTTATCCTTTCTCTTGTTTAAACCTAATTTTAAGAGAATTTATTGACTGTTATTTGTCTTTTGCACATTTTATACATACAGTGAGCAAATTCTGTTGACTCTACCTTCAAAATATACCCAGAATCTCTCCAATTTTATCAGTCCATCATAGCAATTTTGGTCTAAATCACCATATTTCTTTGCCTATACATCTGCAATAAATTTCTATCTACATTCTCAGTTTCCATTTTGCAGCCTTAGATATTCTAGCTTTTTTACATTATTTTATTGTTTATACTATTACAGATATCCCCATTTCCTCCCCTTTGCCCACCTCAAGTAAAAGTCAGGACTTTTGGCTTTGGATGTTCATGAAAAGAAAGATAAGCATTCCCACACTAAATTTCCATTGAAGATACAAGATACAAGACAAAGTTAGGTGATCACAGGTAAGGTGGGAAGGATCTTTAAGAAAGTGCCATGCCCCAAGAACCAGGGACAGAGAACTCACTTAAATCTGATATTTAACCAGGGCAACAGAAAGTGCTCCAAACAACACTCATCTCATAGGCCAACAAGCATTAAGTACAAGTGGTAGCAGACTATCTTTGGAGGGTGAGCAAGAGTCTAGGGAAAGAAAGAGGTCCTCTCTAAGTCCCCAATTCACTGGTGAAGCCTGAAAGTAATAGTGGAAGTGTAGGGATAAAAAAAAAAAAAGAAAACTTCCATCAACCAACTTCACACATTAAAAAAGTTAAACTACAGTTATTTAAAGATTGTGGTGAACTGTAATTAAATAGCAGAAGAAAAACCCAGCTAAATTCCTAACTAGATTAATTTAATCACACACAGTAGACTTTACAGAAGACTTAACAGAAATATGCCCTGGAATGAATACTGTTTACCTCACTCTCTACTATTATACACATATTGTCAACCTTTAACAAAAATCAGTCAAATATTACAAAAAACACATTATTGAGAAATAAAGAAATCGATAAAATAAGACTTAAGTAAGATTCAGAAGATGGTCCTACCAGAAATGGATCTTAAGATGACTGAAATAATAAATTAAAGGCTATGCATAAAAATATATATACAACATGTATGAACAGTTGGATGATTTTCACAAAGAGATGGAAAATAAGAAAGAATCAAGTGGAAATGCTGGGGGAAAGGCCTAGTAAGATATATTATTTGAATAATATATTTTTTAATTTTTAAAAAGCTATTCTTTATTTTTAGATAGAGGGGAAGTGAGGGAGAGAGGGAAACATCAATGTGTGTTTGCCTCTCATGGGCCTGATCCTGGGGACCTCACCTGCAACCCAAATATGTGCCCTGAGTGGGAATCAAACCAGTGACCCTTTGATTTTGCAGGCCAGCAATCAATCCACCTAGACACACTAGCTGGGGCTGAATAATATTTTTGAAGAGCTCATCATTAAGCTGGATAGACCAGAAAGAATGTTAAATTTTATGATATAGCAATAGAAATTATCCAAATTGAAACACACACAAAATGAAAAGATTATTCACAATTTGAGACAAAATAAAACTTTAACTTATGTGTAGTTAGACTTCAATAAGGAAGAGAGAGAGAATTTAGCAGAAGAAGTATTTAAAAAGGTAACAATTGAGAGTTTCTAAGTGACAAATTCAAGAACATCACAGAACACTTAGCATGATAAATTCTAATACACACACACTCAAACATACACACACATATACACACTGATACATCATGTTTAAGCAGCTGAAAATTAAAAGTAAAGAGAAAATCTTGAAGGTATTATGCAGTGAAAGGGTGATACAGATCACATTACATCAGAGTTACAAAGATAAGAATCATTCCAGATTTCTTATCATAAAGTACATAAAACAAAATTCAATGAACTAGCATCATTAGAATACAAAAAGACTGAAAGAGAAAAAAATAAATAATTCTAATTTTTACTAACCAGTAAAAATGTACTTTAAAAATAAATGAAAGCTTTTTAAGTTATCCAAAACTTTCTCAAAAACTGAAAGAAGCCTAAGGGTCCAGTAGATGAGTGGATGACACAACTATTGGACATTTACACAATGGAATACTATTCAGTCCTAAAAGAAAATAAATAAAACTTTACCCTTTGCAATAGCATGAATGGACCTGGAAAACATTACACTAAGTGAAATAAGCCAGTCAGAGAAAGACAAATACCATTTAATTTGTCACATGTAGAATCTAATGAACAACCTACACTAACTAGAAAAATAGAGAAAGACTCATAAATAGAGAGCAGGTTCACAACTATAGGGTGGTTTAGGGGGTGGAAGGTTAGAGCAAAAAGGCAAAAGGACTAATGGACATAGACAATATCATGGTGATTGTGGGGGGATATAAGGGGAATAAATAGTAATGAAAAACATGCAATAAAAAAGCCTAAAGTCAATGAACTAGCATCATTAGAATACTAAAAGCAAAAACTAAATTGTAAATGCATTTTTAAATAAATGAAGACTTTTTCAAGTTACCTACAGATCAAACCATTTATTATAAACAGACATGGACTGTAAAAAATGTTAAATGTATTTGTTCAGATAAAAGGTAGATGATATCAGAAATAAATTTTGATCCTCTCAAAGAAAAAGAGTGTGAAAAATGGTAAACATTATGATAAATATATCATTTATTTCATTATTTTATGTTGTTTTTAATCACACAAAATAAAAAGTAGGGATAATGCAATGTTTGTTTATAACATATGTAAAAGAGAATTTTAAAAGAAAAAGGTCACAATAGATGGGAAGGCAGAATTGACAGTACACTATTACATACCTTATACATTATAAAGTGGTATAATATTATTTGAAAGTAGACTGTGATTAAATATGTGTGTCATAAACCTTAGTGCTACCAATATTAATTAAAATTAATATAATCAGTATTAAGAATAATAAATCAAAAGCTGAGATAAAATTGAATTATATAATAATGCAAACAATAATCATGAAAGAAAAGATAGGATAAAAAGAAAGTAATGAGCAAAATGATAGGTTTGAAACCAACCATATACAGTTACATTAAATGTTAATGGTGTATGTACATGAGGTAAATATAGAAATTGTCAGATTGAATAAACAAGTGACATTCAACCATACATACTCTAGAAGAAATCCATTTAAAATATGAAGTCATAATTAGGGTAAAAATGAATGAATGGAAAAATATATCCTGTGCAAACTCTAATACAAAAAAATAATGGCATCAGTTACATTAATAAGAGAAAACATAAATTTCAGAAAATACATTACCATGGATAAAGAAAAAGATTACACAATGATAAAAGGAGTCAATTAATTAAGAGAACAAAACAATCCAAAATGTTTATACACACATAATCAGAATGTAAAAGTACATGAAAGTGATAAAGGTGAAAGGTAAAATAGATAAAATCATATTTGAAGACTTCAAATATTATCTTTCAGTAATCAAAAGAACAAGAAGACAGAAAATCAGTGAGACTATGTAAGGCATGAACAATATCAGTCAACTTGACCTAATTGACATTTATAGAATGCTTCACCCAACAACAGCAGCTTGCACATTCTTTGTTAAAAATAGTTTTTCAGTTACAACTGTCCCCACTTTCTCCCCATTGTCCTTGTCCATGGGTCCTTTGGACATGTTCTCCTTCTTTCCCCCATTATTCCCCTCCCGTTTCCCTCTGGTCCCCATGTTCATAGTAATATTATTTCCAACAGTCAAGTGCTGAAAACAGTGTAAGTGCCCAGCAGGAAACGACTGGATCAAAAAACTATGGTATATTTACACAGTGGAATACCACACAGCAGAAAGAAGGAGACCCTACTCTTCATGACAGTATGGTTGGAAATGGAGAGCATTATGATAAGTGAAAAAGGCCAGATAGAGAAAGAAATACCATATGATCTTACCTATAATTGGAACCTAATCAACAAAACTAACAAACAAGCAAAAAAAAAAAAAAAAGAACCAGAGACATGGAAATAAGGACTACACATTATTTAGATGTAATTATAAACCATTAGTCAAGCTAGACCATATCCTGGTTCATAATATGAATCTTATCTAGAAATAATAATTAGGTGAGGTCATACTATCAAACACTATGATGGTAATCACATTGCAGTATATAAGTTTATCAAGTCAACATGTTGTACATGTTAAACATACACAATGTTAATCGCCAATCTCAATAAAAATATTTTAAACAGAAGTAAAATTATTCATAGTAACTTCTCCTACCATAAGGGAATTAAACTAGATATAAATAAGAGCAAATCTCTGGAAATTATCCAATATTTAAGTTAAAAAAAAACGTCTAAATTACCCATGAGTGAGTCACAAAGGAAAGCAGAAAATATTTTAAATTCAATGGAAATGAAAACACAACAAATCAAAATCTGTGAGATGCAAACTAAAGAAGTGCTTAGTGAACACTTTGTGGCATTGAATGCTTATTTTAGGCAAGAGGAAAGGTGTAAAATCAATTTTCTAAGCTTCCTCTTTTAGAAACTAGAAAAAGAATAGAAAAATAAACTCAAAGCAAGCACAAAGGAGGGAACAATAAAGGTAACAATAGAAATCAGCGGAATTTAGACCAGAAAAAAAAACTCAATTTAATGGTGCTTTGAAAATATTAATATAATTCATAAACATTTATTCAGACTAACAAAGGAAAAAAGCGAGGTTTACATATTATGAACATCATAAGCAGAAGAGAGGACATTGCTACAGACCATACTGATATATAAAAATAAAAATTGAGTAGTTTCTAACTTTTATATGCATTAATGATATCTTTTTGAACAAGTAGACCAATTCCTTGAAAGAAACAAATCAGAAAAAAATCAACAATAATTTCTCATATAACTCAACCCCACAGATGCATAGCCTCCTCCATTATCAACATCTCTCATTAGAGTGGTACATTTGTAGCAAGTGATAAACCTGCAATGACATTATAATTACCAGAAATTCATAGTTTACATACAGTTTCCTTTTGGTGTTGCACATTGTATGGGTTTGAACAAATTATATAATGACTTGTACCCATCGTTTTGGTATTACACAGATTATTTTTGCTACCCTAAAAATTTTCTGTGTTAAAATTTTTCTAATTATCCTGTATCCCTACCTCTCACCTTTGGCAGCTACTGATCTTTTTACTGTCTCCATAGTTTTGCCTTTTATATATCATACAGTTGGAATCATTTAGTGTGTGCATGTTCTTTTCATATTGGCTTTTTATTTAGTAGTATGCACTTAAGGTTCTTCCATGTATTTTCATGGTTTGATAACTTATTTATTTTTTTAGCACTTAATGTTTCATTGCTATAACTGAATGTGGCATATTTCATTTATACATTTACCTACTGAAGGATATCTTGTTTTCTTCCTGGTTTGGCAATTATACATAAAGCATCTATAAGCATCCTTGTGTAAGATTTTGTTTGAACATGAGTTGTCAGATCCTTTAGGTAAATATCAAGGAGCACAATTGCTAGATTGTATGGTTAGGGAGTGTTCAGTGTTTTGTGAAACTGCCAAATTATCTTCCAATATGGCTATACCATTTTGCATTCCCACCAACAATGAATGAGAGTTTATGTTGCTCAACATCTTGACAAGCATTTGGTATTTTCAGTGTTTTAGATTTGAGCATTCTAAAGGGTGAGTAGTGTTATCTTAGTGTTTTTTAAAGTTTTATTTATTTTTAGAGAGAGGGTTAGGAATGGATAAAGAGAAGGATAGAAACATCAGTGTGAGACAGGAGTATTGATCAGTTGCCTCTCGTATGTCCCCAAAACTGGGATCAAACCTGCAACCTAGGTGTGCCTGACCAAGAATTGAACCTGTGACCTATTGCTTTGTGGGAGGATGCCCAACCTACTGAGCCACATGGATCAGGGAAAGATCATATTAGTGTTTTAATAAGCACATCTCTGATTACATATGGCATTGAGCATGTTTTTATATGCTTATTTTTCCATATATTTTTTTCTTTGGTAAGTTGTATGTTAAGGGCTTAAGAGAATTTTATAAGTTTGTTCTCTTTCTTATTGTTGTGTTTAAAGATTTATTTGTAGCCCTGGCTGGCGTAGCTCAGTGTATTGAGTGCGGGCTGGGAACCAAAGTGTCCCAGGTTCAATTCCCAGCCAGGGTACATTCCTGGGTTGCAGGCCATAACCCCCAGCAACCGCACATTGATGTCTCTCTCTCTCTCTCTCTCTCTCTCTCTCTCTCTCTCTCTCTCTCTCTCTCTCTCTCTCTCTCTCCCCCTCCCTTCTCTCCCTAAAAATAAAAATAAATAAAAATCTTAAAAAAAAAGAAATAGTACACTTGTCACTTTAAAAAAATAAATAAAGATTTATTTGTATATTTGGATAACAATACTTTATCAAATGAGTCTTTGGAAATATATTGTGCCTTGTCTTCTTAACATTGTCTATCACAAGTTTCTTATTTTAATTTTAATGAAGAAATTTAATTTGTCAATTATTTCCTTCAGGTGTTGTTTCTTTGATATTGTACCTCAAAAGGCATTGTGAATTGGGGGGATGGGGCAGGGGAGAGCAATGAGGAAAAAGGTGGGACAAATGTAACTGAAAAAATAGATAAATAAAAGGCATTGCCATACCAAAAAGCATTTAGGTTCTGCTGTTATCTTGCAGAAGTTTCATAGTTTTGTGTTTCACACTTAGGTCTGAGCTCCATTATGAGTTTGTTTATTTATTTGTTTGTTTGTTTATTTGTTTGTTTGTTTAAGATTGCAATGCCTGTGTTCAGTTTCATTTTTTTGGATGTGATTATTCAGTGGTTATAACACCATTTGTTGAAAAGACTGCCTTTGCTTTATATTATTTCTTTTTCCCATTGGTGAAAGATCAGTTGACCATATTTATGGGGGTTCTACTTATGGGCTATGTATTGTTTATTCATATTCATATTCTCTCTCTCCCTCTCTCTCCCTCCCTCTCCCTCTCTCTCCCTCTCTCTCCCTCTCTCTCTCAATTCCTCCATGCCACTACCCTCCAGTCTCTGCCGGAGCTGTAAGACTGCTCACTATGAGTCTGGTTCTCTTTTGCATGTTAGTTGTTAGTTCATTAGATTCCACATATGAGTGAAATGAATATATTCTTTCTCTTCCTGGCTTATTTCACTTAGCATAATGTTCTCCAGGTCATCCATACTCTCACAAAAGGTAAAAGTTTTCTTTTTTTTTTCTACAGGTGAGTGCTATTTCATTCTGTAAATGTCCCATAGTTGTTTTATTCACTCATCTACTGATTGACATTTGGGCTGCTTCCATATATTGGTGATTGTAAATGCTGCAATGAACTTAAGGGTACTTACATTCCTTTGAATTGCTGTTTGTGTTCCTTTGGATGTATTCAGAGAAGAAGGATCACTGGGTCAAAAGGCAGATCTATTTTGAATTTTCTGACTTCCCATAGTGGCTGAACCAGTCTGCATACCCACCAATAGTATAAATGGGTTCCCCTTTCTCCACATCCTTGCCAGCATTTTTTGGTGTGTGACTGGCTTATTTCACTTAACATAATGTTCTCTATGTCCATCCATGCTGTTGCAAAGGGTAAAATTTTCTTATTTTTTACAGCCAAGTAGTATTCCATTGTTTATAAGTACCTTAGGTATTTTACCCACACATCTACTGATGGACACTAGGGCTGCTTCCAAATCTTGCCTGTTGTAAATAACACTGCATTACACATAAGGGTGCATTTTTTTTAAATTTGTGTTTTGGGATACTTTGGGAAAATCCCCAGAACTGGAATTGCTGGGTCATAAGACAGTTCCATTTTTAATTTTGGACATAACTCCATCCTGCTTTCCACAGTGGCTGCCTCAGTCTTCATTCCCACCACCAGTGAAGAAGGGTTCAACTTTCTTCACATCTTGGCCAACATTTGTTGTTTACTAATTGATGAAAGCCATTCTGACAGATGCATGGTGATATTTCATTGTGGTTTTAATTTACATTTCTCTGATGATGAGTGACATTGAACATTTTTTTCATATGTCTATTAACCATCTGTATGTCCTCTCTAGAAAAGTGTCTCTATTCAGGTCCTTTGCCCATTTTTAAATTGGATTGCTTGTTTTTGTTGTTTTTTTGGAGTTGAGTTTTATAAATTCTTTATACATTTTGGATATTAACACTTATCAGATGTATCATTGTTGAATATGTTGTCCCATTTAGTGGATTGTCTTTTCACTTTGTTGATGGTTTCCTTTGCTGTGAAAATATTTTTAGTTTGATGAGGTCCCATTTATTTACTTTTTATTTTGTTTCCCTTGCTCAAGGAGATATAGAAGAAAAAATATTTCTATGTGAAATGTTCAACATTTTAATGCCTATGTTTACTTCTATGTTTTCTATAGTTTTGAGTCTAACATTTAAGTTTTCAATATATTTTAAGTTTGTTCTTGTACGTGGTATAAGAAAGTGGTCTAGTTTCATTTCTTTGCAGGTCTCTGTCCAATATTCCCAGCATTATTTATTGAATAAACTATCTTTAGCACATTGTGTGTTTTTGCTTCCTTTGTCAAATATTAATTAATTAATTAATTAATTAATTAAGATGTGGGTTTATTTCTGGATTCTCTATTCTGATTAATTGATCTATATGCCTGGTTTTTCCCAATACCATGCTGTTTTGATCACTATGTCTTTGTAATATAGTTTGATGTTAGGTAACACAATTTGTTCAAGTTTCTTCTTCTTTCTCCAGATTGATGTTGGTATTCAAGGTGTTTTGTCAGTCCATATATTTTTGGGGGGGTATTCATCCTAGTTCTGTGAAATACATCACAGGTATATTGTTAGGAGTTGGATTGAATCTGTATTTTGTTTTGGGAGATATGGACATTTAAATTATGCTAATTATCCCTACCTATGAATACAGTATACATTTCCACCTTTTTGTATCTTTAAATTCTTTCTTCAGTGTCTTATAATTTCCTAAGAACAGGTCTTTTACATCTGGTTAGGTTTATTCCTACATATTTTATTATTTTGAAGCAATTTTAAATGGGATTGTTTTATTAGTTTCTATTTCGGATAGTTCATTATTAGCATATAAAAATGCAACTGATTTCTAGATATAAATTTTGCATCCTGCTACATTACTGAATTCATTTATCAGTTTGAGATTTTTGGTGGAACCTTTAGTGTTTTTTCTATACCGTATCATGCCGTCTGCAAATAGTGACAGTTTCACTTCTGACTTACCAATTTGGATGCTTTTTATTTCTTCTTCTGCTGTGACTGCTGTGGCTAGGACTTCCAGTACTATGTTGAATAAGAGCTATGAAAACTCATATCATTGTCTTGTTCCTTATTTAAGGGGAATGCTTCTAGTTTTTGCCCATTGAATATGATGATGGCTGTGGTTTTGTCATAGGTGGCAGGTATGTTCCCAAAGTTCTCACTTTGCTTAGATTTCTAAAATCATAAATGGGTACTAGGTTATTTCAGATTCCTTTTCTGGATCTATTGATATGGTCATGTGGTTCTTAACATTCATTTTTGTTTATGTGGTGTATTAAATTTATTGACTTGTGGGTTTTCTATCAACCTTACTTTCCCCAAATAAATCCCATTTTATCATGGTGTATGATCCTTTTAATATATTGCTGGATTTAATTTGCTAATATTTTGTTGAGAATTTTATCATCTAAGTTTATAGAGGATATTGACCTATAATTTTCTTTCTTTGTAGTTTCTTCATCTGGTTTTATAATTAGAATAATCCTGGCTTTGTAAAATGAGTTTGGGGGACTTCCTTCCTCTTGAATTTTCTTAAATAGTTTCAGAAGGGGAGGCGTTATTTCTCTGAATGTTAAAAATTATCTGTGAAGCCATCCTGTTCAAGGTTTTTGTTTGGGAGTTTTTTGATTACCGCTTGAATTTCACTATTTGTTATCTGTCTATTTAGATTATCTGATTATTCCTGATTTAATTTTGGAAGATTGTATGTTTCCAGGAATTCATTAATTTTGTACATATTTGTCCATTTTTTGACATATAGTTGTTTGTAATATTTTCTTACAATCATTTTTATTTCTTTGGTGTCATTTGTTAATTCTCTTTCATTTATTATTTTATTTATTTTGGTACTCTCCCTTTTTGCTCTTGATGAATCTGGTTAAAGGTTTGTCAATCTTCTTTGTATTTTCAAAGAACCAGTTCTTGAATTAATTGAATTCATTTTTAGTAATGGTTTTTAGACTCTATTTAATTCATTTCTGTTCTGATCTTTATAATTTCCTTCCTTCTATTCACTTTTGGGTTTGTTTGTATTTTTATTTTTTTTAATTCCTTTAAGTGTAATGTTAGATTGCTATTTGAGCTTTTTCCTGTTTCTTGATATAGGCATGTAATGTTATAAATTTCTCACTTAGGACTGCTTTCCCAGTGTCCCACAGATTTGGGGTTGTTGTGTTTTCATATTCACTTTTGTCAAGATATCTTTTGTTTTCTTCCTTGACATCACTGTTAATCCATTCATTGTTCAATAACATGTTATTTACCTTTTATGTCTTTGTGTGATTTTTCACTTTTCATCTTTTGATTGATTTCTAGTTTCGTAGCATCATATTCAAAGAAGTTGCTTGATATGATCTAAATCTTCTTAAATTTATTCAGACTTCCTTTATGTCTTATCATGTGGTCTATCTTAGAAAATGTTCCATGTGCACTTGAAAAGTATGTATACTCTACTTTTGGGGGGTGAAATGCTATGAATATATCAATTAAATCCATCTGACCTAGTATGTCATTTAAGGCCACTGTCTCCTTGTTGATACATTGTCTGGAATATCTATCCATTGATTTCAAAAGGGTGTTAAAATCCCCTGTAATGACTGTATCTGTCAATCTCTCTCTTTATGTCCATAAAGATTTGCTTTACATTTTTATGTGTTCTTATGTTTCGTGTGTAAATGTTTACTAGGTTTATATCATTTTGTTTGATTGTTCATAATTTTTCAGTGCCTTTCTTTGTTTCCCACTATAGCTTTAGTTTCAATCTATTTTGACATATATAAATATTGCTACCTCAGCTTTTTTTTCTTTTCTATTTGCATGAAATAATTATTTACATCCCTTTACTTTTGGTCTGAGTATATCTTTTGTCATTAGTTACATCACTGGAAAACAGAATATATATGGATCTTGTTTTCTTATCCATTCATCTACCCTATGTCTTTTGATTGGAGCATTCACTGTATTTTGCCATCTATAATACATACATTTTTGCCAAAAATTTTTAGAGAAAAGATCCATGCACATTATACATGGGTAATACTAATTCCATATAAATATTCTTATCCATTAAACGTGTAACTCTAGAAAGCAATAATGATATTTGTATGTGAAATAATACCCTGGAATACGATCATCAGTTTTGTTTCTAAGTATAAATAAATAAATGAATAAATTGAATTAAAAATTAAAATGGAAGATTTTTTTTCCTGAAACTTTGAGCCAAAACTATAGGTGCACATTATACACAGGACTGCAATATACATGGCAAACTATGGTAAGCCATTTACATTTAAGTGATTATTTATCAGTATATATTTATTGTAATTTTCTTTTTAAACAATGTTCCTCTATTTTCTTTCTATCCTTTTCTTCTCCTTCTCCTCCCCATCCTCCTTCTCTTCCTTCTCCCCCTTCTTCTCCTTCTTCCCCTTCTTCCCCTTCATCTCCTTCTTCTCCTCCTTCTTCTCCTCCTCCTTCTCCTCCTTCTTGTCCTTGTCCTTGTCCTTCTCCTTCTCCTTTTTCTCCTCTTCCTCTTCCTCCTCCTTCTTCTTCTTTTCTTCTTCTCTCTTTCTTCTTTTTCCTCAAGCAAGCACTTTACCATTTCTTGCAGTACTGATTTGGTGATAAGCCAACTATGTTAGCTTTTCTTTTGCTTGGCTGGAAGCACTTTATTTCTCCTTCAATTTTAAATGAAAACTTTGCTATAGCAAAGTACCCTTCATTGTAGGTCCTTGCTTTTCATCTTTGAATATTTCATGCCAATCTTTTTTTGCTTGAAGTGTTTCTCTTGAGAAATCAGCTGACAGTCATATGGGAGTCCCCGCCCCTTACAGATAACCAGTTCTCTTTCTCTTGCAGTTTTTGAGATTCCCTCCTTGTCTTTGACCTTCATTGTTTTAATTACAATGTGTCTTGGTGTGGGCCTCTTTGTCTCTATCTTGTTTGGCACTCTTTGTGCTTCCTGGACTTGTGTGTCTTTTTTCCTTCACCAGGTTATGGTTGTTTTTATTTATTATTTCTTTAAATATGTTCTCAACCCCTTGATCTCTCTCTTCTCATTCTGGTACCCTATTGATATGAATGTTGTTATGCATCATTTTGTCCCAAAAGTACTTTAAACTATCTTCATTTTTAAATTGTTTTTAATCTTTGCTGTTCTGATTGTTTTTTTCTATCTTGTCTTTCAAATAGCTGATTCAATCCTCTACTTCATTGAACCTGCTGTTTATTACTTCCAGTGTATCATTTATTTCATATGGGGGGAGCCCCCCAAAAGAGAATTTATTTATAAAAAATTCTGTATTTATTCTTACATGTTTAAACTTTAGTCACCTTCAAAGTACTCTCCACTTGATGCAATACACCTACTGAAACATTTTTTTCCACTGCTTAGAACAGTTTTGAACTCAATAATTTTGATGTCTTTTAGAACTTCTGCCATTTTTTTTGTTTCACCTCTTCTACATCAGCAAAACTTTTCTCTTTGAGAACTTTTTTCATCCAAGAAAGAAAAAAAAATGAAGTCACTAAGGGTGATATTGGGCAAAAAAAGGAGAGTGGAGCTTAGAGTCATGCCATTTTGGGTCAAAAACTTCTGAACACTTAGCACAGTGTGGGGAGGTGTGCTCATAAATCACCCATGATAAAATTGGCAAACATGTTGAGTCTTCAAAAAAACTTCACTGAGGCCAAACACAGCCTCTCACAATAATGCCAGATGGTACACTGATACAGATATATTCCTAGAACACTCACCTAGCAGACAAGTCTGTACTACAAAGGGTCCACCCTCCAGAAGATAATTCTGTTTTGGGGGTAGGTACCCCATTACATTTCATTCTCCGTTTTTGAGTGGTTCTTTGCTATGGTTTCTATGTCCTTTTTTGAGCCATTGATGATCCTTATAACCATTACTTTGAACCCTATATGTGATAAATTGCTTGCCTCCATTTTGTTCAGCTCTTCTTCTGGAGAATTCTCTCATTTTTTCACTTGGGACCTGTTTTTTTCTCCCCATATGTTCTGGCCCTTTGTGTGTGTTTCTATATATTAGGTATATCTGCCATGACTCCTGGTTTTGATAGGGTGGACTTATGTAGTAGGTGTCCTGTGGGACCCAGTGTCAGCATCTCCCTGATCATCTGAGCTGGGCACTCTAGGAATATTCCTTGTGTATGTCATGTGGGCCTTTCTGTTTAAATGAGTCTTGATTGCTATCAGACTGTGCATGTACTCAATCCACAAGCTGGCTAACCGTGAGTTTTAGTCCCCAATACAGTGTGAAAGCTGCTGTGCAGGTACTTATCACATGAAACAGAATTTTCCTCCAGGGATCAATGTATGCTGAGATCTCTCCATGGATATTCTGCTTGTGAAGCTTATTGTATACTGCTCTGTTTTTGCCTAAAGCTGGTTACTAGGTGTGTTGTTTCTGGGCCTTTTTGGAAATACTCTGATGCTGCCTGTGACTGGCCCTGGGCAACATGTTTGGAACAATCAATGATCCACTGCTTGTGGCTCTCTTTTTGGACTTGAGTGTGTCTAGAAAAGACCAAGCTTCACACTAAGGCTGACTTTTAGTAACACTGGACCCAGAGCAGTTCAACAAAAGTTTAAAAGCATCTAGAAATCTGTCTCTGCCTGCTAACTGCTTATTAGGTTTAGCCACAGAAAGAGCCTCTGGCTATACTCCTTATTGATGCTTAAGGTCCATGATGTAGGCAAGAAGGATTTTTGTGGATAGGGTTATTGCTTCCCTCCACAAGCTGATGCCACATGGAGGGGAGTTCTCTGCCCAAGAATGATGTCATCAGCTTTCTGGGAAAGTGACTCAGCACAGGGATCCTGGTTTGACTCTTTAGATCTATCCCCAGAACTGCTAACCCCAAACTGCCCTTATGTTCTTCTAGTCCACTTTGTCCTCTCTCCACCACAGCCCAGGGTAAGTGGCATTCTTGATGTGGCTTCTTCTATAAGTCCTTGGTTATAAGACTTCTCTCCAATTAGTTGTCAGTTTTTTATCCAGGATGATTTTCCCATAATTTAGTTGTGATTCCAGTTTTGTCCTGGGAGGAGGTTAGTGTAACTTCTACTGAATTGACTGCCATCTTTGATTTTCCCTCTGTTCTATTTTTATTAATCTGTCTATACTTTTGCCAGTACCACCCTGGCTTGATTACTTTACAGAAAGTTAATTAATTAATTCATTTATTTATGTAAAGTTGATATAAAATAATTAGTTTTAGATAGTGATTCAAGATTTATACAAATTATAAGGTTATCACCACACTAAGTCTAGTAATCATCTTACTATGCAGTTATCACAATAATTTTAAAATATATTATTTATTTATTTTTAGACAGGGGAAGGGAGGGAGAAAGAGAGGGAGAGAAACATCAATGTGTGGTTACTTCTCATGTACCCATTACTGGGAACCTGACCCCCAAACGAGGCATACGCCCTAGAGTGGGAAATAAACCCATGACCCTTTGGTTCACAGGCTGGCACTCAATCCACTGAGCCACACAAGACAGGGCCATTTGTTTTGTTTCTATAGATAACATATATAAATAAAATAATATGACCCTTGTGTTTCTTTCTCTAACCTATTTCACATAGCTTAATATCATCTGGATCCATCTATGTTGTAACAAAAGGCAAGGTTTTATTTTTTATTTCTGAGTACTAGAGCAATATATATTTATGTATCCCATTTTTTCTATTCATTCATTTATCCACAGACACCTAGGTTGTTTCTATGCCTTGTCTATTATAAATAATGTTGCAATGAACTTGGGAGAGTATTTTTATTTTTTTCTTTTAGTAGTTGAACTTTTTGAGATACTCAGTAGTGGAATTTCTGGGGCATATTATTTCTATTTTTGCTTTTGTGAGGAATGTCAGTATTGTTTTCTGTAGTGACTGCACCAATCTGCACTCCCACCAACAATGTACCGGGGTTCCCTTTCCTTCACAACCTCACCAAACTTGGTATTTGTTGACTTTTGACATTTTTGTTTGTTGTTTTATCAAGCACTTCTTTATTTTAAAAAAAATTATATTTTTGAGGTGATATTGAGGTTTCAAATGTACATTTCTTTTCATATATATATATATGTGTGTGTGTGTGTGTGTGTGTGTGTGTGTATTGTTGTCCAAGTACAGTTGTCTCCATTTCCCCACCACCACTCCCCCCCACCCCAGCCACTAACACCTCCCATCCTTGATCCCACCCCCCTTGGTTTTGTCCATGTGTTCTTTATATATGTTCCTGAAAACCCTTCCCCCTTGTCCCCCGTTATCCCCTCCCACCTCCCCTCTGGTTACTGTCAGTTTGTTCCTAATTTAAATGTCTCTGGTTATATTTTGATTGCTTGTTTGTATTGCTGATTAAGTTTCACTTATAGGTGAGATCACATGGTATTTGTCTTTCACCACCTGACTTATTTCACTTAGAATCCATGCTGTCTCAAAGGGTAAGAGTTTCTTTCTTTCTTTCTTTCTTTCTTTCTTTCTTTCTTTCTTTCTTTCTTTCTTTCTTTCTTTCTTTCTCTTTCTTTCTTTCTCTTTCTTTCTTTCTCTTTCTTTCTTTCTTTCTTTCTTCCTTTCTTTCTTCCTTTCTTTCTTCCTTCCTTTCTTCTTTTCTCTCTTCCTTTCTTCCTTTCTCTCTTCCTTTCCTTTCCTTTCCTTTCCTTTCCTTTCCTTTCCTTTCCTTTCCTTTCCTTTCCTTTCCTTTCCTTTCCTTTCCTTTCTTTTTCCCCTCCTCCTCCTCCTCCTCCTCCTCCTCCTTTCTCTCTCTCCCTCCCTCTCTCTCTCTCTCTCTCTCTCTCTCTCTCTCTCTCTCTCTCTCTCTCTCTCTCTCCTCTTTCTTTCTGTGGCATAGTATGCTATTGTGTAAATGTACCACAGATTTTTGATCTGTGCATTTACTGATGGGCACTTAGGCTGTTTCCAGCACTTGACTATTGTACATAATGCTGCTATGAATGTTTGTGTGCACAGGTTCTTTGAATTGGTGATTTGGGATTCTTAGGGTATATTCCCAGGAGTAGAATCACTGGGTCAAAAGGGAGATCTATTTTTAGTTTTGTGAGGAAATTCCATACTGTTTCCAGAGTGGCTGCAGCAGTCTGCAGTCCCATCAATAGTACACTATGATTCCCTTTTCTCCACATTCACACCAGCACTTCTTGTTTGTTGATTTATTAATGAGGAACATTCTGACAGGTGTGAGGTGATATCTTGTGGTGATTTTAATTTGCATCTCTCTGATGGCTAATGATGTTGAACATCTTTTCACATATCTATGTGCCCTTGGTATATTCTCCTTGGAGAAGTGTCTATTCAGGTCCTTTCCCCATTTTTTAAATAAGATTGTTTGTCTTATTCCCCCATTCCCCTATTATCCTCCCCCACCTCCCTGCTGGTTACTGTCAGGTTGTTCTTAATATCAGTGTCTCTGGTTATATTTTGCTTGCTTGTTTGTTTTGTTGATTAGATTCCATTTATAGGTGGGATCATATGGTATTTGTATTTCACTGTCTGGTTTATTTCACTAAGCATAATACTCTCCATTTCCATTCATGCTGTCACAAAGTGTAAGAGCTCCTTTTTTTATTTTTTTCATGTTAGCAGCAGCCCATGTTTCTTTCTTTATTGTTCTTCAAATACAGTTGCCTACACTTCCCCCCAGCCCCACTAACCCCCACCCCCACCATCCCCACTCCCATGTGATTTCACCTATAAGTGGAACCTAATCAATAAAATGAAGTGTCTGTTCATGTCCTTTGCCCCATTTTTTAATTGGACATTTGTCTTTCTGGAGTGGAGTCATGTGAGTGCTTTATATATTTTGGAGATCAAACCCTTGTACATGGTATCATTGGAAATTGTGTTTTCCCATATGGTTGATTTATTTTTTTATTTTGCTGATATGTTCTTTGGCTGTGCAGATGCTCTTTAATTTTATGTAGTCCCATTTGTTTATTATTTCTTTTACATCCCTTGCCCTAGGGGATGTATTGGTGAAAATATTCCTGTGTGGGATATCTGAGATTTTCCTGCCTATGTTCTCCTCTAGGACTTTTATGGTGTCACAATTTATTTTATTTGTAATTGACAGAGAATTGGAGCCAAATGCTCTCTGATCCAGTTACATTTGTCATTTTTGGAAGGTTTTATTGGCATAAGACCTATAAACACCAGCCGGTCATGATTAAAATCTTGTGAACTGGATAACATGAAGTTTTCCACTAACTCTCAGGCAGTGAGATCCAGCCAGTAACCAAATGCCTTACAGCACACTTACTAAGTGATCTGGTAACTTGATCTTGCACCCTTAGCACAGAGTTAGAATGACAACTCCCTTTAGAGAAGAGGGTATGTTTTATATTAAGTGCAAGTATATGCAAATTTTTAGCATTTAGAAAGCCTAGAAGATTAAAACAACAACCACACCAACAACTTCAACTTAATTGTTTCAGGGAGAAACAGATTCCTTTTCTCTTCAGAGAAGACACTTTCAGAAAATCTAAATCTAACTAAGAATTAACTCAGGAATTAGCATTTCAAAATTGGATAAACTCCTTAGTTTATCCAATTAGATAATTTTTAATTTGTAGATTTAAAGAAAAACAATTATCCAAAAAGAATTTATTGAGCACCCACAGTGTGCCAAAGAATGTGCTCCATACCATTGGGGCAAAGATGAAAGGGAAATATGGTATTTCTCCTGCTCAAAAGTACTTAGGTAGTAATGACATAAAGAAAAATAGTTTGTGAAATTAATAACAAAACAAAATCTTTTTCAATAACCCTTGGGTTGTACAGATGAGAGAAACTTTTGATCAGGATTAGAAAAACTATATTTTCTTGTGTATCTGAATTACCAGGGGAAGTTCTGTGGAAGAAGTACCCTGGAGAGATGTTATCATGATGGGTTTCCATTCTATTTGGGTTTAGCTAACAAAATATTCTAAAACCTGAAAATAAATCTCTAGCAAATCCCATATGGAGGCCTCATATTTCTTTTAACTTGTCCAGCTTAATCTTGGAATATTTATTTTAAAAACTGAAAACACTTTAGGACTACTCCCCAGTTCCCATTTCTGTGTCTAAGACATAAATGGTCCTCTTTCAGATCACCAATAAAAATGCACATTTATGCCCTGATTGGTGTAGCTCAGTGGATTGAGCACGGGCTGTGAACCAAAGTGTCGCAGGTTCGATTCCCAGTCAGAGCACATGCCTGGGTTGCAGGCCACAGCCCCCAGCAACTGCACATTGATGTTTCTCTCTCTCTCTCTTTCTCCATCCCTTCCCTCTCTAAAAATAAAATCTTAAAAAAATGCACATTTAGTCTACCAGTATGTTTATTCCTATATACTTTTCTCAAGTGCATGACATGTAACACAACATTTTCTAAGTAAGAAGGAAATTTCACTATTGAATTGCTTGTAATTAACCTTAATATCATTGTTCAATATTGAATACTGTAGTAGCATCTACTGAGGTTAGTCTTCTAGATGTGGGACTTACTAATAAGTTCATAAATCAAATGATACATGCTATAAGCTCAGAGCTACAAGTAATAGAGCTTATCAAATCTATATAGTATGTCTGGATCTCCCTCTGTTATTAATAACTATTCCAGAGTTGAAATCTATTCTTTAGACTTATAAACTGTATAATCTACATTATAAAAGCTACTTGGACATTTGGCAATGTGTTTTAGAGTAGAAAAAGAAAAGAAAACATTTAACACATTTGTGATGCTGAAAGATTTGCCAGCAGTGCTAGACTGTGGGCTGTCACCAGGTCCTGAGACATGAATCTCTTATGGTCATTTTTGTGCTTGTGTAACTCAAAAAGGTTCTAGGCTTAAACTGAAATTTCAAAATGATTAGTTCATGTTTGCCTCTAAAGTAATTGATCCAACTATTCTAAGAGGACAACTGAGAATCTAAAGTCCCTAAATGACTTACCCCATACATTGTGGAAAGCTCAGCAAAGAAAGCATCAGCAGGGCAGCCAGTGATATTTAACTTCTTCTTTCAAGTTGCTTACCATCAGAAGGCTCAGACAGAAATACTGTTCTGGGGGAAACAGCACATAATAAGCTCCATTGAATATAGCCTGAGTACATCTAAATAAGACCTGGTTTTAATTCCATAAGGCAAGCATCAGTGGTACTACAAGTATTTGGCAGTCAATGAATAAAGTCAAAGAATGGCTTTTTGAGTCTTCTTCTAGTATGTGAAACATTTCGGAGACTTGTTTGGACCAGCCCCATTACCTAGGCTCTGGCCACATCTTGGAATATAAATCAGAACCTGAAATAGCTGTCAAAAGAGTTTTGTCTGCATTGATTCTGTATGTACCCTTGTGGCAACTGATCTTGATGAAAATCAAGAACTCAAATAAAAATGAACTTCTACTGTGGTTTTAGAAGCACCAGAGGTGATGTGTGCTTCTCTCTCTCTCCTCTCTTTCTGTCTCATATCTCTATCTCTATCTATCTCTATCTCTCTCTAATCTCTCTCTCTTTTTGAAACCTATGAGAATTAGTTCCAGAGATTAAATAATGTTGGATTTCAGTACTAGAAGACACATTAGAAATCAAATAGATACAGTTATTCATTTTACATGAGGAAATTGAAGCACAGAAATGATGAGTGTTTTTTTCCAGGTTATACAGCTAACTGATGGCAGTAAAAGAAAGAAAATCTTGATCAGCTGACTGTAAGTTTAGTGATGTTTCTAATATATTCAGGAGAAGAAAAATATTTCAGACTGGAGGTGAAACCACAAGTGCCCAAGTGTTTTTGTTCATGGTATGGTTTGATATTTCTTTGAGCAACTTAACTTAAGGTCATATTGACAATAATACCTCAGATTTGTATAGAAATTTATAGTATACAAAGTGTTGTCAAAGTTATTATTTTATTTGATTGTCCCAACATGTCTTAAAGAAAGACAGAAGAGAATATATTTCTCACTTGGGAGAAGTGAGACTAAAATTTAGAGAGGATGTGAATTATGCCAAATTATTATTTGACCATTTTGTTCTCCTGAATCCAAGCTCAATATTATTTCACCTTGCACCAGATAGTAAAAAAGCCCATCAAATATATGACCAAATTTTGTTTTATCCAACCAGCATAATTTCAGTCCAATTTATGCAAGTTTCTCTTAATTCTACTCACCACCACATGTACAACTAATAATATCGATAGCTAATTTTTACTGAATCATTTGCTTTGTATCAGCCATTGCCCCAGATTTTTCATATTAATTTACTTACAGGATATCTACTATACCAACTTGACATAGTAACACTATTATTATATTTACTTTATAGATAAACAAATTAAGGTACAGAGAAGTTAGTCAACTTCTTCAAAGTCACCAAACTAATAATGACAGAGTAAAGATTTGGGCTTAAGGGCTCTGGACTCCAGAACATCCATTCAGCCACTACTGTCAATATTATCACTCTGGATAGATAAAAGTGGTAGTGTTGTTAGCTTTGGCATACTCCAAATATTACTCTGTAATATGTGTGGCTACAATTATACAAAAACAACAACAACAGTGTTTTGTAGCCACCCTCTACAGCATGAGGCTGTGAGACAACAAGCAATTAAGAAAAGAGTGGCTTTACTATGTAGGAAACATTCAGACTTGATGACCCATGATGACTCTAAACAATCCATTAGAGTTCTTTTATCAAAAATATTATTTTATAAACTACTCTCAAATAGTTTGCCTTTAAAACAAGATTGCCCTAAAGGAACAATATTGTGTTTTTCCAAAACTAGTGTTCCACCAAAAGTTGTGTACATATACCCAATAGCCAATAATAGCATCAAAATAAATGTAAATAATATGTTTCAGGTGAATGAAGTCTATGTGTAATAGCTGCACATATTAATGACTCACTTATCATGACAAAATGCTTTGTTATCAATGTATCTGAACATCATGTAATAGCTATCAAATGGTGATTTCCACAAAAAGAATATCAAAGATTATAAATGAACTGATAAAGGAAAAGCTGAGTAAATGTGAATTTTAGTTTTCTGAAGGTGCTATAGCAGAACTAAGATGTTCCTTTATAATGTTTGCTGGAACCACAGAGTACGCTTCCATAACCAAAGTAAGTGACAGAGCTGAACATCATTTTTCCATTGCTTCAAACCCCCTATTATGAAAAATAAAATTTAAAAAGTAGATTGACTGCTTTGGCTGCATGGCTCAGTTGGTTGAAATGTCATCCCATATACCAAAACATTGTGAGTTCAATTCCCAGTCAGGGCACATACCTAACTTATGGGTTTGATTCTGTTTTGGGGAGCATAGAGGAAGCAATTGATCAATATTTATCTTACATTGATGTTTCTCTTCTCTCTAGCTCTCTCCTTCTTCCTCACTCTCTAAAATAGCAATAAAAATATGCTTGGGTGAGAATTAAAAAATAATAAATGGTATTTAAAATTTTTAAAGAATGACATAATGGTTAGTTAATATTTGACAAAAGAGGCAGGGACATAAAATGGAGTTCAAATAGTCTCTTCAATAGGTGGTTCTGGGAGATCTGCATAAGTACACACACAAAAAAAATTGAAACTAGACAAACAACATACAAAATATACCAAAATGAACTCAAGATGGATAAAAGACATATATAAATCATTACACCATAAAAGTCCTAGAGAAAAATATAGGCAGGAAAGTTTTAGATATCCCATGCAGCAATATTATCATGAATACTTCCCATAAGGTAAGGGATATAAGGGAAAAATAAATAGGACTACATCAAACTAAAAAACTTCTGCATAGCTAAAGAAAACAACAAAATGGAAAGGGAACCAACCATATGGGAAAACAGATTTGCTAATGATACCTCAGACAAGGGTTTGATCTCCGAAACATATAAAGAACTCAAATGACAGCACACCAGGAAGACAAACAATCCAATTAAAAAGGTGGAGGCAAAGGACCTAAACAAACACTTCTCTAAGAAGGACATACAGAGGGAACACAAACACATGAAACAATGCTCAACATCACTAGCCATCAGAGAGATGCAATTTACAACCACAGTGAGTTACCACTTCGCAGCCATCGGAATGGTCATCATTGATAAATCAATAAACAACAGGTGCTGGCAAGGGTGTGGAGACAAGGGAACCATAGTACACTCTTGTTGGGAATGTAGACTGGTGCAACCACTGTGGAAAACAGTATGGAATTTCCTAAAAAATCTAAAGATGGAACTTCCTTTCGATCCAGTGATCCTACTGCTGGAACTATACCATAAGAATCCTGAAACAACAATTCAAAAGAACCTATGTACCCCAGTGTTCATAGCAACACAATTTACAATGGCCAAGTGCTGGAAGCAGCCTAAGTGCCCATCAGTAAATGTGTGGATTGAAAACCCTTTGGTACATTTACACAATGAAATATTACACAGTAAAAAGAAAGAAGGAGCCCCTAAGCTTCGCAACAGCATACATAGAACTGTTGAGCATTATGCTAAGTGAAATAAGCCAGACGGTGAAAGACAAATACCATATAATCTCACCTATAAGTGGGACCTAATCAACAAAAGCAAAATAGAAACAGAAACTTGGAAATAAAGAACAAATGGAAAGTGACCACAGGGAAGGAGGATAAATGCGGAAAGAAGTGGAATGGGCATGGAAAAGACCATGAATAGAGGACTGATGGGCATGGACAATGTGGGTGCAGTTGATTGTGTGAGTATGGGGAATTTCATAAAGGGTAGGGGTGAACAATGGAGAAAATGGAAGGACAAATGCAACTGGACAACAATAAATATAAACGAACAAACAAATGATTAAAAGCATAATCCAGCTGCTACTGTCCATGATGCATCTGTCTGTACCTTTTGTTCCTCTTCCTGCTCCCTCTCTCCCTTCATTCCTCCTCTTCTTTCCTGCTTCCTTTCTAACCTTTGTTTAACAAATACATTTTGAGTGTTAGAGATATGACAATAAGCAAAACAGACAACATCTTCCCTCTCATTTAGCTTAGAATCAAATAGAAATACTGTTATTTCTTCAACCACACTGATCAATATGTAATTATAAAAAGGAACAGATGTTCTGGAGGAATGCAACAAGGTTTTTGACCTGGAAGGAAGTCTTTGGAGTTGTCATAGGAGGTTTCATCTGTGGAAGCAATTTTTAAGTTTATTTGAAGATTAAGTAACTGTGAACTGAGTGAAAAGAGGAAATCACATTGCAGGACAAGGGTAAAGACTGCTCCAAGTCTTAGCAGTAGGGTGAGCCATGGTATATTTGAGGAAATGGAAAAATGCTGGTGTGATTGGAATATTGAAAGTACACCTAGATGGAGGTAAATCTCTTTCCACCTCATTCAGGTACATAGTCCACCCCAGAACAATGAGCTCTAGAAAGTTTCTCATTTACTGTGTGTTGAGATAGCAACCTTTTGAAAAAGGATATGTCCAGTTGGCTTTCTCCAGAATATACTGCTGGCTTGAGTGCAACTCATCAGTCTGTAGGCTGGTGAAAGGGAAAAGTTACAGAACAGGGCCAAGAAGTGCTAATATAGTCTGCATGTACCTCACAAATTTCTCTGTGTGTAAGGGAACATCCCAATGCTCACAGGTTGAACCATGAGATTTTCTTGTCTGGCTGCTGGAAACAGTTGCTGTTCCACGCCTCCCAAGCATGAGGCTGAGCACCTTTATGTTTACTTATTTTTGAGGTACCTGGTGCTCTCCTCACTTGCATGCACTGCTCAAAAAATACTCTGTTGAATACTTGAATGAGACCCTCCACAGATCTCAGATGTTCTCTCTGTGTGTGGCTCACCCCTCTTCTATACTCTATCCTGTGAACTCTAACTGTCTTGGTTTCTCTGGACAGAGCTCTGTCTCCTCAGAGTGTCCTCAAGGCTCCACCTAGATTCCTCCTCTATGCTCTGCAGCCTGGAAATCATCAAGGTACTAAATGCAAGAATCATAGATCTCACAATTTTTTCTTGTCCTTAAGATTCTTTATCCTTAATTGTCTGATATTCACTGCCTTGAAAATAGTTGTTTTAACAGAGAACAGATGGGTAGTTGCCAGATGGGAAGAGTGTTGGGAAGCAGGGTGAAAAGGGTGAAGGAATTAAGAAACACAATTTGTATTTGAAAAATAATCATGTTATTGTCAAGTACAACATAGGGAATATGGTCAATACTGTGATAATTATGTATGGTGCTAGGTGGGTACTGGAAATATTGGGATAATTATTATATAAAGTATATAATTGAACACTGTGCTGCACGTTTGACTAACAG
Organism: Phyllostomus hastatus; assembly: GCF_019186645.2. Classification (NCBI taxonomy): domain Eukaryota; kingdom Metazoa; phylum Chordata; class Mammalia; order Chiroptera; family Phyllostomidae; genus Phyllostomus; species Phyllostomus hastatus. Next base: position 15,230,551 of record NW_025334022.1, read on the forward strand.
ATGAATGGATATAACAACTATGGGGCATTTACACAATGGAATACTACTTGGCAGTAAAAAAGAAAACTTTACCCTTTGTGACAGTATGGATGGACCTGGAGAAAAGTATGCTAAGTGAAATAAGCCATTCAGAGAAAGATAATTACCACATGATGCCATTGATATGTGGAATCTAATGAAAAATCTGAAATGACAAGTAAAATGGGGACCGACTCATAGAGAGAAGGATGACAGGTATAAGGGGAGCTTAAGATGTGAAGGGATTCAGCAAAAAGGACAAAGGACTCATGAACATGAATGGCAGTGTGGTGATTGCTGTAGGAATCAGGAATAAGGGAAATAAATGGTAATGAAAATATACAGTAAAGATTAAATGAAAAAAAGGAACCAATACAAAATAATGTTGAATAAAAAAACTATGATTGGAAAGTACATTTAAAAAAATAGTTGTTTAATTTTTGTTGTCCATTCTTTTTGTTTAAAATGGGGAAGTAAATATGATCCTTGGTACTCCAAGAATGGAAGTCACATGGTTTCTTGTGACCAGAATTGGAAGTCACATGGTTTCTTTAGCAACCAAGTTATGTTGTCATTCAAAATGTCTCCTCATTTTGACAACCTCCCTGTGTTTGTTTCTATATATTAGGCAGAGTTGCTACACCTCCCGAGCTTGGTAGAGTTGTCTAGTATACTAGGTGTCTTTAGGTTCCAGTGGCACAACCTCCACTATTACCCAAACTGGGTATTCAAGGCGCAACCGCTGTGCCAGCTATGTACACCCTCCTATTGTAGTTGAGCCTTGATTGCTGTTGGTACATCCAAGGTCAGCCACCCCTTATGTTCTGTCCAGGGTCACAAAGCATAAGCTACAAAGTAATACACAAATGACTGCTGCTTGTGCTGGGTTGGAGGTGCTCAGGAGAGGCCAGTCTGTTAACCAAGGCCAGCTGCTGCTAGTGTGAAGCCTAAGGCAAACTAACAAGAGGTATGTGGTTTGCTGAAACCAGGTGTTGCTTGTTTGAGATAATTTAGGAAAAACTGAAACATCACCAAGACAAGTCATTTGCATGAAAAAACAATTGGAAACAACTGAGTTTGCCAGAAAATTTGGTGGGGCCAGGCCTCAGGGAATTACCAAGGTGGAGCAAACATTGATAGCCAGGTTGATGAAGTCTCAGATATGGTTCATGCCTTCCATCTCTGTGGCTTTGTTGGGGGAGGGTTCAAATAAAGAAAAATGACCTGTGTCAGCAGTTTTGTTTGGGATAAAGCTGTCCTCAGCGTTTGCCCTGTTGCCATATAATTATGTTCCTTCCCATATGTTTCTGATGTCTTTTAATCTGCTGTCACCACACAGGAGCTCAGAGGGAGTGAGTCCAAATAAATCTGTGTACAGGCCCTTTAAGAGGAACTGCCTGGGATTCCAGCAGTTTCTGTCTTCCATGGCCTTAATCCCTACTGTGTTGTTGTTGTTTTTTTTTTCAGCCAGAAGTTATGGAGACTTATTTTCCTGGTACTGAAATCCTTGGATGGGTGGCCTGGTGGGGGGCAGGTATCCCTCACTGCTGAGTTATATGTCCTGATTTTTATATGCCACTCATGTTTGTGGGACCAGCCGGTTCCATGTCTCTGCCTATTCTACCAGCCTCACTGTGATTTCTTCTTTAATTCCAATGTTGTACAACTTCCATTCAGATCGATTTCTAAATATTCTGAATGATGGTTGTTCTATAATTGTAATTTTGATGTGGTTGTGCAAGGAGGCAAGCCGTGTTTACCTATGCCACCAGATTGACTTTTAGTCTCCTTATCACAACAGATATGTAATGGCATGATTCCTGAGACTGCAGAGGAAAGAATGCTTCCAGTTCAAAATAGAAGTTTGGTATTTTTGATCAGGCTAAAAAAATGTGAGTATAAATACTGTAACATTTTCTAATTTCTGACTTCTCTCAAACTTTCCCCTTTGTCTGGATTATATGCTTCTCTGCCTCTGGTGCTCTTATTTCTTCCTAGGTATACATAAAAAATATGAAGCTTACTAGAATATAATTATCCATTTGAAAAGAACATTAAAATATTTTACCTGCATTTTGTCTTAATGAATTAACAATCATAAAAATGTTTTTTTAAGATTGTCTAAATGATAACTCACATACAAAGGTTTTAATCTGCTCAAGAATGGGATTAAAGCCAAAACTAGCATTGGAATATAAAGCCAAGACTTTCCAAGCAATCCTCTTCATTTTTAAAAAAGATTTTATTTATTTATCTTTAGAGAGAGGGGAAGGGAGGGAGAAAGAGAGGGAGAGAAACATCAATATGGGGTTGCCTTTCCCAGGAATGTGCCCTAACTGGGAACTGAACTGGCAACCCTCCAGTTTGCAGCCTGGCACCCAATCCATTTAGCCACACCAGCCACGGCCTCTTTATATTTGTTAACTGAAGAATCTGTGACCATTAAGACTAAGTGATCCCTCCTACTTGTTTCTTCTTTCTCCAGGTTGCTAAGGCTATTTGGGATCTTTTTTGGTTCCATATAAATTTTTTGAAATATTTGTTCTAGATCTGTGAAATATGCCATTTGTATTTTAATAGGAATTATATTGAATCTATAGACTGGTTTGCATAGTATGGACATTTAAATGATGTTAATTCTTCCAGTCCATGAACACAGTATGTGCTTCCATTTATTTATGTCTTCCTTAATTTCTCTCTTCAGTGTTTTATAGTTTTCTGAGTACAGGTCTTTCACCTCCTTGGTTAAAGTTAATGGTGAAAAGAAGGGAAAGGGGCTAGACAAAAAAAAAACATGTAAATGACCCATGGACATTGACAACAGTGTGGGAATTAACTGTGGGAATGGGGGGTAGGATGGACAGAGGTGGGCAAAAAGGGAAAATTAGGACAACTGTAATAGAAAAACAATAACAATGATTTAATTTTAAAAAGATTAAGTGAATGATACCACATCAAAACCACTTGGAAATTCATCAACAAAATTGTATTTGTTCTAAATTAGTATCTTTATGTGCACAGAACTGAAAATTATGGTGACAGAAGTAGACTTTCTCTGTAAAAAAAATGGGGGACAATTGCTCAGACTTTAAAAATTCCTATTGAAAATTCTATATATTTGAGTTTCCAAATAAGCATTAGTAAGGTTATATCCTACTGCCTTTTGTTTTTATTCTGATCATCAAAACAGTAGACCTTCACATAACAGTATCTTTAAAAAAATAATTGGATCTAGAATAAGCTTCCTTTATCTTATTAGCTTTATCAATTATAGATGCAGTACATCAATTTTGAGGACAAGGCAGAAGGTACAATAGAAAAAACTTGGTTCAGTTATTCAGGTATTGGCTTAGCTATCAATGTGAGGATTTTTTTGTGACAGCTTCTGTTTATTGCTAAAAGAAAATCATATATGCTATTGTTTAGGATCTATTTTTACCTCACTCCAAATGTATTAGTTGCTGGTAAATATCTTTAAAAATGCATGAAAGTTGATTTTTAAAAAGTCTGTTCATTTGATTTTTTAGCATGTTCTTGTTAAATTGTCATGCTTACTATCATCAACAGCAGCAGCAGCAGCAGCAGCAGCAGCAGCAGCAGCAGCAGCAGCAGCAGCGTGACTATTTTTGGATATACATAAGAGGCACGACCTTCATATAGGATAGTACAGTAACTTGGCTGGGCAAAACAAAATAATTTGAAATTGTAGGGAATGGGTCTGTTTAAGATATATGTAACTCTGCTTGAGTCCTTGATATTGTGATCAATATGCAGTAGTTAATGTGATAAACTGTGACCTCTGTTTTGGCATGATCTTATTATGCATTATTCAATAAGCTGATTTTCTAAGGTTATACGGTTACTCAAGAAGATGGTATGAATCTATAAGTGTTAGATTTTTCCATTTTAATGAGATGCAAAGCCTTGAACCTGTATCAACTTGTATCCTTTACATGAGCTGAAATTTGTTTATATTTTCAATATTCGATTGTTGTGGGTTATATAAGAAAATGTTATATTGAATACAATGAAATCCATATACATGACAAGTTATACATGTTATATGTTAAACATATTTGTCATGATTTAGAGAGTTGGCCATTATCTTATTACACATATTTTCCTCTTCTTTTTGCATTTGTTTTTTTAATGACAAGTTCACATTATTGAGCCTTATGTTATACAATGTAACTTAATATTGAACTATGTCACTAGTATAATTTGAAACAGAAAGGATTTATTGAAGTAGATAAAAACAGCTCTTCTGCCCTGGCTGGCATAGCTTGGTGGATTGAGTGTGGGCTGTGAACCAAAGTGTCTCATGTTTGATTCCCAGTCAGGCCATATACCTGGGTTGCAGGCCACGGCCCCCAGCAACCGCACATTGATGTTTCTCTCTCTCTCTCTCTCTTTCTCCCTCCCTTCCTTCTCTAAAAATAAATAACTAAAACCTTTAAAAATTAATTAAAAAACAGCTCTTCTATTATTATCAAACATGGAATTAACATTCAAAATTGTGTCCAAAGTGTGTGTGAGAAAGGGTACCTTTATAAATTAAAAAAAATAAATATATAAACTGATACATATGATGAAATAATTACTGTTGATCAACTAATTTTTAAATTTATTTAAAGTACATCATAATTCATGTTGTTTCTTAAGACTTTGTTTATTGATTTTTAGAGAGAGGGAAACGGAGGTAAAAAGAAAGGGAGAGAAACATCAATGTGTGGTTGCCTCTCATGTGCCCCCAGTAGAACCCTGCCTACAACCCAGGCATGTGCCCTGACTGGGAATTGAACCGGCGACCCTTTGGTTCACAGCCCAGGCTCAATCCACTGAGCTACACCAGCCAGGGCCTGCTTACCTAATTTTAGTCTATTGAATGTTTATCTGTCCAACAAAATTAAAGCAAAGGTTTAAAAACTGTCTTTCTAGAAGTTACATGATTTTCCCTTAAAACATATAAAACATACTAGCTTTATATTTGAACACTCAATATATTTTTCTTTATCTAAGGAAGTGTAACAAGTTGTAAAAACAACACATAGAAAATAGTTTATTAACAGTCACAGTTCATAGTGTGACATTGCAAGGACAGGCTTGGCCCACAGCCACTGAATGAGGAACACAGAGCCCTGTAGCACTAAAAATATGGCTAAAACCTTAGCTAAAAGCAATAAAAAAAATCATCAACCCTAGATGAGAAATTGTCTCTTCATTGACTAAGCCTCAATGCTGAAAATGACTAAAATGTAATGCTATGTCAGCATCAGTGGGGGATAAATGATAAAACCTAAGTGTTCTCAGAAGTTTGGTTCCTGCCTCTTAGCTATAATGTACATTTTAATGACAATGCTCTCATTAGCTCAGCCTTACTAGACTATTTCAAACATTCATCTTATGTAGCTAACAACAGAGTTCATACAAAATTAGTGGAGGACTAAATGAGGAGGATTTAAAAGGTCTTGCTGCTTAAGGGAGTAAAAAGCAGGTTATCCTGAACTCTTCATCTAGTCCTCTACATTTATTAAGGGCAAAACCATTTATCTTTCTACTCATAAATGAAACAGATACATTATCTCTCCCCTGGGCACTGGAGCCACTGGGGAAAGCTAGATTAGACCTAGAGAACTGATGCAACCTATTGTGGTGCATTACTTCACGGAGCAATGAGCAACACATTTTGACTCCAAAATGTATTTATTCAAAGTAATTTTAATATGGTTTGTTACACACACGAAGAAAGGAAAACTAAAGACAAAAGGATTCCCATTTCCAGTTCTGTAGTGTCTGAGGTGAAAGCATTGTGTCAGGATTTTCACAAATGGACATTGTCTTCATAAATGGACAGTTGCTTTTGGGAAGGTATTGTGAAGTAAACAAGAAACCAAAGAGCTGGAAAGGAACAACATTTGATATGTATAAACACATTGTTTTTTATTCAAATGTCAATCAGGTTCCAACTTCTTGCCACTTTAGTGGCTGCTATCATTTTTCCTCTGTAGGATAACTTTGTCCTGAGTTCTAAGCAGAGAATGTACTGTTCAGCTTGGCCTATGGTGGTTGGAACATACTAATTTGTCCCACTACATTTTTAATTTCAGTATTAATATATTGGCTTTGCAAATGACTATCAGAATAATTTATATACATAGTGTTAAAATAAGTATGTGGTAGTTTTATTAATGTGCTCTTAAAGAATAATAAAACTTACAGATCTGCCATAATGAATTATCATGAAATGAAATGCTTGAGAATGATGTTCTTTGTTCATGCTTATTTTGCACTTTAAAAAAAATTAAAAATCAGCCCAAGGCAAAAATCATCAACAAGAACCTGATGACCTCTGTGAATGAATACTCTTAACTTCATATATGGAGTCACCATGCAAGAAATGGCAATTTCAGATTTCTACTTGTCTTTGGAGCTCAGAATAAAAAGGACATTTTCTCTGTTTGTTGTTTAAAAATTCTTTATCTCCTACATTGCTGATATCTTACTCACTGGCAACATGCATATATTTAGAATATCTGTCTGACTGAAGCTAGCTAATGTTGAGAACACACAGCCACTGTGTTTTAGTATTTTAGGATACTGTAGATGTTATGCACTGTTTATAAAAACCATATTCATAATTATAACACTTAAATTAATATCAACATCATGAAATATATGAGAAAAGCCTGTTTTTATTCTTTAATTGCATTGATCATTTTTTCAGGGGAACCATATCCATAAATTTAAATTCTTTCTCTCTTCTGTCTCTCTCTCACACACATATTTCATCTGTGTGAATATTTTTAAAGAATAAAGGGTTTCTTTGCTAGCTATAATTATATACCAATAAATTAATTTTCATTGCCTGCCATATGCCACCAAAAAGAAGAGAGATTAGAGTTTAGTAATGGTCAGTGGAAAAGTACCTCTTATTCTGCTCTTCAGAAACAGTTAAAAGTTTTAGGTTGCTGGGAGGCAGTATTAGTTAGCTTTGTAATCAGCTCTACCTGAGGTTGGAACTCAGCTCTTTCACTTATTAACTGTACAAAATTGCATAAGTTAAATAAACTCTCATTTCCTCCTTCTAAATGAAGATAGCAGTGCTTACTTTACCAAGTTGTTATGCAGAGTGGAAAAATATAATTGTCTTGCACAAGTAATAAGGTTTATAAACTTTAAGGTATTATGATAAAAAAATAAAATATGAATTTTCTTGGCTTATTTTACTTAGCATAATGCTCTCCAGTTCCATCCATGCTGTTGAGAATGGTAGAAGTTCCTTACTTCTTTTCTGCTGTGTAGTATTCCATTGTGTAAATGTAGCATAGTGTGGGAGTTGGGGTTCTGGGTGAGGGTGAGCAATGGGGAAAAAGGTAGGACAATGGTAACTGAACAACAATAAATTTAAAACAAATAAAGGACTAGACACATAAAAATAAAATAAATTAAAACATTTTAAAATAAATTAAATGCAAAAAAAAGATGAATTTTCCATGTAATCACTTATTTATTTTTCTATGACAGCTAATAATATGTTTTCTAGGTTTGAAGAAGTGAAAAGATATAAAGCAATTTTAATTTTTTTAAGGTTTCATGGAATAGCATAGGTGGAAGAAAAATATTAAGAGGCACACAAAAACTGTTGTTGAGATACTTGTACATGTGGGTTTAACGTAGAGGAAGAATCCACCATTAAATTGTCTATTGTGTTTTTAATTCCCACAATATCCCAAAGAAAAAGGTGATATTATTCTCATTTTTAGATGAGGTGCAGAGGTTATACACTTGTCCAAGTTCACTCAGTTAATAAACAGTTGTTCCAAAAATCAAACACATGTGTTTGATTACAAATTTTTTGAAAAAACTAAATTACAGTTGGCATTCAATATTTATACTAGTTTCAGGTCTATAGTATAGTGGTCAGAAAATTATATAATTTACAAAATGATCCCTTTGATAATTCAGGTACCCACCCTTCACTATACATAGTTATGACAATATTGTTGACTATATTATTCCCTTTTTTGGACTTCATGTCCTGTGACTGCTTTGTAACTACCAATTTGTATTTTAAGGCTAGTGTGCATTTCAATATAATGCAAATGCTTGTCTCCCTCTTTGCACTTTTATGTTGATCTGAGAGCCTAAAACTACCTAGAAGGAAGTCACTATGTAAAAGTGGTAACAAAACTGCAAACAAAATAATATATCTGGGTTTTCTTTGTCAACCAGTATTTTTAAAAATGTTTTATTATTTTTATTAATGTTCAAATACAATTGTCTCCATTTTCCCACCACCACTTTCCCCCACCCCACCCACTCCTACGTCCCACCCTCAATCCTAACCCCCTTTGGCTTTGTCCATGGGTCCTTTATGCATGTTCCTTGATGACCCTTTCCATTCTTTCCCCCATTATTTCCCTCCTACCTCCCCTCTGGTTACTGTCAGTTTGTTCTTTATTTCAATGCCTCTGGTTAAAAATAATAAATTTGTTTAACTTAGAAATAAAATTAGAAACATTGGGAAAGTTAGGAAAGAGTGCAAACTAGATATGTGAGCATGTACCTATAGTTCAAGATATTAGATAAGCTTAGTTTAGACAAAAGATAAATCTTGGAAATTCATATTGTACCAATGGAACTAAGAAAAAAGTCACTGCAGTAATTTCAGCATTCATTCACCAAGAAAGAAGTCCTAAGTCACCTAACAAAGTGTGAACAGGCTCAAGCAAAGTGGAATCAAGGTAATATTTCTTCAAGAAAAAGTTAACTAGTCTCACAAAGCAATTGCCATAGATTATAATTTTTTATTTTGCAAAATAATTTAAGAATTATGAGAGTCCCAGGTTCGATTCCCAGCCAGGGTACATTCCTGGGTTGCAGGCCATAACCCCCAGCAACCGCACATTGATGTTTCTCTCTCTCTCTCTCTCTCTCTTTCTCTCCCCCTCCCTTCCCTCCTTAAAAATAAATAAATAAAATCTTTTAAAAAAGAATTATGAATATATTTTATTTTAAGTAAATCTAATATACTTTGAATGAAAACATTTAAAAGTTTTGTTAAATTCCGAAGGAAGATTTTACTATATAATGATGTCCTTTGTTTGCAAAGGAACACATCTACAATTTTATATTATGCAAATGAGTAAAAAATCCTATGTGCACATATGGTTTCATTACCAACTTTCAAGGAAGATATCTCCTTGATATTCCTAATAATCTCAAACTACTTTTGTGATTTGTGGCATTTTTTTTAAAAGTCCTGTGCATGAGATGAGAAGATATTATTGTGCCCATTCACAGAAAAAAATTAGTGACCCTAAAATTATTTGAGACTTGTCCACTACAATGAATTAGTAAATTCCCAAATACTGGAGTCTCAAGAAAAACTGTCCACAAGGGTCAACCTTGCTTGTTGTGAGTGTTCCCTATGATTAACAACAGTGCATGTGTTCTTTTCTCATTCAAGTACTTTCAGTATTTTATTAATAAATAAGTGTTAAAATTCTCTTCTCTACATTATTTTTGGATTCATGATGTCAATGTTACCAAAAGCTAGGAATTTTTTTCCAGTAGAAAATGTCATCAGAACAGAAATAGCCTAATCACTGAGATGGCTTCACAAGCATTGTGTGCAATGCTTGCATCTGTATGTGTATTAACCACTGCCTCCTGGCAGGTCTGTTGATATAGTGAACTCTGTAACAAATTCAAATCCTGCTTCATTTAGAGTAAAATATAATTTAGTTCAGATAAATGCTTTTTGATTCACAGGTAAATGGTTATTTATCTGTGAGATATTTTAAGTCTCTGGAGGAGAATTAGTTTTAATACCATAGTGAGAGGTCTACCTCACTTAGTTGGCTCTTCCACCCCACTCTCCATAGAAAGGAATAAAAAAATGCTATAGTGCTATTTTTGGTGAGAAAAGTTCCATGTATACCTCCTCTCTTCTTTGCCTCTGATTTCCTGAAAGTTACTAGGTCGCAGGTCAGGGTAGGGGAAAGTACCTGTGTTTAATGAATTGATTGCCCTCTAGTGGATGAGTGTAATGCTTTTTTAAAAAATATTAATATGTGATTAATCTAAACACTAATCTTGGAATAGTAAAAAATGCTGTTTCCATGTTTTCAAAGGGCAAACTTGATAGCTACTATTCTCTTTATGCGCTAGAGTACATCATTAAAACAACTTATTTCTATACCATACTTCCTGATTTACTTTTTCTTTTTCCAGATTATTAAAAATAAGAGGTATCTTTGCAAGTCTACTACTATATACAAGGGGCTGTGACTAAATGTGTGAGGGATACAAAGAAGTATGATGCACCCTGGCTGGTGTGCCTCAGTGCATTGAGCACTGGCCTGTGAATCAAAGGGTCACTAATTCCATTCCCAGTCAGGGCACTTTTCTAGGCTGCGAGCCAGTTCCACAGTAGGGGATGCACGAGAGGAAACCATACACTGATCTTTCTCTCCCTCTCTCCCTCTCTTCCCCTCTCTCTAAAAATAAATAAATAAAATATTTTTAAAAGAAGTATAATGCATGTTCTATGCCTCCATAGCGCTCAAATTTATCTCTGATTTGATATGTGCACCTGAAAAAACTTACCACAGAATACCTTTTATTAGTATTAAATGTTAAATGTATCTTTTAGATGAGGAAGGCTATTGGGGTTTAGAAACAAATGACCATCTCATATTCTACACCTCTTCTCCATGATTAAACACTAAAAGATTTTAACAGAAGTTTTCCTGTAGATAAGAACTGAGAGTTAATGCGGTCATAAGCTGAGAAAGCCATAGAACTGAATCCTTTAATAGCTCTGGACTCCAATAATATCTGTTAATTCTAAAGACATTTTTAAATATAAGATTGCTGGTTCCTGCACTTTAACATAGTTATGACTCCTTGGGCCTCTGTAGTTACAGGGTAAGTTAGAACTTTTGTTATGAAAAATTAGTAATTGATAGTTTTCTCATATATTTATCACTAATTAAATAAATTTTAGAGTGAGTCAGGAGGGGTTGAGTGAGGGACTCCATACATAGTAGTTAAATTGGCTAAATATTTAGTAATTTTACTCAAATATTTTACTATAAAAATCGTTACAACTTCCTATTTTTCCCCATTTATCCATGATCTGGAAACCCTTCTGTATATCTATATCATAGTACTGACACTTTTGAATCATTACTTCTCTCTCTCACTCTCATTCTCTCTATCTCTCTCATTCACTCTCTTTGTTTCACTAGACTGTAAGCCTTTTCAGGTATCCTCTACAAAGTTTAGAACAAGCACAGGCACAAATTAGGCCCGTAATTGAATAAAAACTCATTTAATAATTGAATGAATGAAACACTAAAAAGAAGTGGAAATGTCAGGCACCTGTGGAGATAGTATTGGATATAGGTACCTAATAACATGTTTCAAACTATAATATGTAGAAGACTGTATTATCTTTACTATTATTTATTTTATTTATTGCGACCATTTGTAAACACACAATTGTACTACTAAATCCAAAATCAAAATTATGCTTTTTATATTGGCAATTGATAAAGGACCATGTTCTCACTGCTTTGGAAAACACGCCAAACAGAAGCAAAGCCAAATTATGCCATGCAATAAATCATCTAATGATTAAATGGAAGAAAAATATATTTTCATGAAAATTTTAATGCCAAAATTCCCCTCAAATATTCATATTGTTAGTCTGAAAAGAAAAGTGACCTGTATAAGATTAGGAAACTTAAAGGAGTAAAAGCTGAGTGCCTTAAAAGTAAGAGCTTTGTTTAAAAGTTAAAAATACTAATCAACAAAACAAAGGAGCAAGCAAAATATAACCAGAGACATTGAAATAAAAAACAAACTGAAAGTAACCAAAAGGGAGGGTGTAGATGGATAATGGGGGAAAACAGGGGAAGAGTCATCAAGAACACATATGAAGGACACATGGACAAAGCCAAAGGGGGTAGGATTGAGGGTATCAGGCTGGGAGGGGGGAGGAGAGAATGGTGGGGAGGAAATGGAAACAGCTGTACCTGAGCAACAATAAAAAATAGATGTGAGGGTGAAGAAAATGCCATCTAAGTCTTCATATTTGTGACTACAAGGAATTGAGGACCAATACTAATGTTACAACTATTGCACATCAGTAAGTTTTATGAGAATACACCAAAAAAGAGAATCTTAATTAGTTGCCTCTAATAGCCAAATGCACAGAAACAGAAAATAACAAAATAATTAAAAAAACAACAACAACAGGGAGAGGAAGATGGTGACCATGTAGGTGGGAGCTGAGGTCACTTGCTTGTGCACCCAACTGGGACACTTAGCCTATCTTCCAAAGAACAGAGTGGATAGCCAACAGAATCCCAGCTGATATGATGTTTGGAAGCCAAAGTTTGCAGAGGATGCTTCAAAACAGGTGGTAAGGAGGTTTAGTAGGCCGAGGAGGAAGGTCCCAGCCCTTGAGCCAGAGACCACAGCTGCTGCAGGAGCATTGGAGAAGAGCAGGGTCAGTGATAGCAGCCCAGTGGCTCCCTCCTCTCTCAGAGAAGGGAAGTCCCATACTGACACCAAGAGAGACCTGGACACATGAAGTCGCTGGGGGTTAGAAAACAGTAGCAAGTGAAACAGCAGGTCCTGTACTCTGCCTGGGGCAGCGGTTGCCAGCTGGAACAGTGTCAGAGAATTAGGGCAGCCGGGTGACAACAGGAGCTGGAAGAAGAGATGGTCCACAACTGACCATTACCCAGATAGACTCTGAACTGATCATAGAGATGGGCTGTGTAGAAAACCAGGCGGTGGCTAAGAGCAGAACCAGCACCCAAGGGGACTTATTTTCAAGAGGGAACTTTTTTCAAAAGGGGAACTGAGCCGTTGTGCAGGGACCTCACATGTGCAGCAGCTGGGCCAGCAAAGAAGGATGAGTGTGGATGCAATTTGCTCCCACTCAGTGAACCTTATATACTGATCAAAGGAATATAAAATGAGGTGGGTTATTGATGCAGACCTGGAACAAATGTGCATAGTGGGCAATGCAGGACGCACAGTGCTTTGATGGCATAGACTGGAAGCTGGGCACCTGTGGTTATTATAGCCTAGACTGAGCCCCCATCCTTCTCGAGCAATAAAAAAGGAAAAAAACAGCCCAGCTCCTCTATGCCAGCAGAATCCAGGAAGATCTACAAAGCAGTCTGGGCTGTTTTAAAATCAGCAGGAGGTACTTTTTTGTTTTGTTTTTCAGCAGTAAAACAATAAGACTTGGAGCTGTGAAAAAAACAGAGACAGTCAGAAGCTGAGATAAATTTCACTTTGCTCTCCTTCAAAACTTGCAAGATTTTATTTCTCTTCTTTCCAAATATGTAGTTTTTGTTTTGTTTTTAATGTTTGATTTGTTTTCGTTACTCTCCCTTTCATATTGCATTTTAATGTTTCTCCTTTCACCTCACTCATATTCCAAATAACACACTGCTCTTGGTCTTTAACTTTTTATTCTTTTTGTTCAGATTATATATTTCTTAGCATACTATTGTTATTCCAAACCCAACACAGCACCCTTCCTTGGTCTTAATGCATTTTGACATCTTCCTGAGTTTTATTACAGTTGTGGTTCACTTTATTTTCTCTCACACCATGCCATGTTTCTATCCCTTACTCTCACTATTTCTCCTCCATCTAACCTCGCAGAAGCACTCTGCTTTCTAAAATCAGCTCACATTCTTTTTCATTTCTAATAAGAATCTTATCTCTTTTTCACCTTTTATAAAAAGTAGCTAGCTGTGTCAAATATCGTGGTTATTGCTGTACTTGTCCAAAGGATCTCCTATTTATTCACTACTTATTAATACTTTAAATTCTATAGGACACTCTTCTGCTGTCTTACTCCATTTTACCTTCGGCTTGCCCCTGATCAATTGAGCAAGGGATTTTATCTTATTGTTTTCTCTCTCTCTTTTTTATCTTTCATTCTTCTCTCTTTATATTTTTTTTCTACTCTGAACCTGGACTTTACTCCTTACTCTTATTTGTTTGCTTCCCCCATCCTCTCAATATATATATATTTACTGTAGACATCTCACATTCACTTTTTGTGATTCTACAATATTCTCATTCCCATTCCACCTTTATTAAACTTCATTCAGCTGGCATTACTATTGACCCTGCTGTGGTTTTCCTGCAATTTTGTTCCCACTGGACCAGTACCTTTTCAATTTTACTTCAAACCTCATAGTACACACTTCCCTCTTCTTACCCCATTTTTCCCATCACCCTTTAGTATTTTACTTACATTGTTAATGTTTTTTTCTCCATTTCTTCACCTTGGTTCTATCCCAGCTCTTATCAATTCTTCTCCATTGATCCACTCACAAACATTTTCCCCTGTTTTAATAATCTAATATTCCTTTTGTCATATCTTATAATAATTTAAATGTCTCATCATCTTTATTAATCTTGGTTAAATTTCAGTTGAGATCACTCGCATGGTAGGGGTTATTTTTTGCTGACATATGTTTTTGGCTGTCTGACGATACTAGCTTGCTAACCAATACCTGTAAAACATCATACAAGACAAAGTAAGAGTTGTGACTATCAATAAACCCGCTGGATGGGAGAACACACCAACAAAGGAGCAGCCAACAGGTAAAGCCCAATTACAACAAGAGAGCCCACACGAACAGCAGGGAAACCCTAGAGTATCCACACAAGGAGATAAAAGTGACCACACCACTGATTCCCACAGAACCCCTACCACAGAAGTTTACCCCACGAAGACAGCTGGCAAAGTAGAATATCTTGAATCGTAGAAACAAACAAAAAGAGTTACCTAAAATAGGGAGACAAAGAAAGAAGTTGTTATTGAAAGGAATGGAAGAGTTCCCACTAAAAGAGCTAAATGATGTGGAGGCAACCAAACTATCAGATATAGAATTCAAAAGAATGGTTATAAATATGCTCAAGGAACTCATTGAAAACTACAAGGAATTGAATAGGAACTATAATAGTATGAAAAAGGAAATAGAAAGTATAAATAAGAACCAGGAAGAATGAAGAATATAATATCTGAAGTGAAAAATACATTGGAAAGAATTACAAGCAGGCTGAATGAAGCAGAGGATTGAATTAGTGAGCTGGAAAATAAGGTAAAAAGAAATACCCAGGTAGAGCAACTGCATAAGAAAAGACTAAAAAAAATATGAAGGTAGCTTAAGGGAACTGCAACATGAAACACAATAACATTCAAATCATAGGTATACCAGAAGGAAAAGAAAGGGACCAAGGGAAAGAAAACCTGTTTGAAAAAATAATGACAAAAAAATTTCTCTATCCTGGAGTGTGGAAAAGCCATGCAAGTTCAGGAAGCACAGAGGGTCCCGCTAAAGATGAACATAAAGAAGACTACTCCAAAGCACATCATTAATTAAATTACCAAATTTTAAAGACAGAATCTTAAAGGCAGTAAGGGAGAAACAAGAAGTAAAATACAAGGGAGTTCCAATAAAGTTAGCAGCTGATTCCTTAACAGAAATACTAAAGCCAGAAAGAAATGGAAAGAACTATTCCAAGTAATGAATAGCAAAAGCCTGCAAACAAGACTACTCTACCCAGCAAGGATCTCAATTGAAATGGAGGGTGAAAGAAGGAGTTTGCCAGACAAAAGGAAGCTAAAATAATATACCTCCACCAAATTAATACTGCAAGATATGTTAAAAGGACTGCTTTAAGAAGAGGAAGAAAAGGAGTGAGAGAGAGAAGAACATAGGTATAAAGGGAAAAATGAATAACTATCAATGATAACCTTAAATGGTAATGGATTAAATGCTCCAATCAAAAGACATAGGGTACCTGAATGGATAAGAAAATATGACCCGCACGCAAGCCACGTACAAGGGACCCACTTCAGAAAAAAAGACCTACACAGACTGAAGTTAAAGGTTTGGAAAAAATATTCCAAACCAACTGGCAGGAAAATTTGGTATAGCAATACTTACATCAGACAAAATAGACTTCAAATCAAAGGGCATAAAAAGAGACATGGAAAGACACTTTATAATACTCAAAGGAAGAATTTATCAAGATGACATAAACATTATAAACATATATGCACCCAACAGAGGAGCACCTAAATATATAAGGAAAATCTTGGAGGTCTTCAAGAAAGATATAGACAGCAACACACTTGTACTAGGGGATTTTAACACACCGCACTCAACAATGGATTGATCTTCCAAACAAAATATCATAAAGGATATTGCAGCATTGAACAATGCCCTATATCAAATGTACTAAACTGATTTTATACACACACACACACACACACACACACACACACACACACATTTTTCATCCCAAAGAAACAAAATACACTTTTTTAAAAAAATGCACACAGAACATTTTAAAAGATACACCACATGATAGGACACAAAACAAGTCTTAACAAATTCAAAAAGATTGAAATAATATCAAACATTTTCTCAGACCACAAGGTCCTGAAACTAGAAACCAACATCAAGGGAAAAAAAAAAACAGAAAACACTCAAATTCATGGAGATTGAATAGTGTGCAGCTAAACAATGAATAGGTTAATAATGGGATCAAGGAAGAAATCAAAAATTTCTGGAAACCAATGAAAATGAACACACAATGGTCTGGAACTTATGGAATACAGCAAAGTAAGTCCTGAAAGGGAAGTTCATAGTGATACATGCCTATCTGAAAACGACTGAATTTTTCAAATAAACAACCTAACCCTACATCTAAAAAAAATGGAGGAACAACAGCAAATAAAGCCCACTGTCTGTAGAAGGAAGGAAATAACTAACATCAGAGCAGAATTAAACTACATGGAGACTGCAAGAACAATTCAAAGGATCAAAAAATTCAGGAGCTGATTCCTTGAAAGATAAAATTGATCAGCCAAAAGTTCCTTCAGCTGGTTTGGCTCAGTGGCTTGAGTTGCCACTTGCAACAAAAAGGGTCTCCTGTTCGATTTCCAATCACAGCACATGCCTGGGTTGCAGGCCAGTTCCATGGTGGGTGTCACATGAGAAACAACCACACATCGAGGTTTATGCCCCTCTTTGTCTCCATCCCTTATCCTCCACCTAAAAATAAATAAATAAATAATTTTAAAAAATGGACATGTCATTAAGCAGACTCATTAAGAATAAAAGAAAAAGGACCTAAATAAATAAAATAAAAAATGAAAGGGGATAGATTACAACTAATACCACAAAAATACAAAGGATTGTAAGAAATTTCTGCAAACAACTATATGCCAATAAATTTGAAAAACTTGGTAAAATGGACAAATTTCTAGAAAAAAATAACCTGCCAACTTAATGAAGAAGAGGAAGAAAGTCTGAACATAATGACAACAGCTGGTGAATTTGAAGCAGTAATCAAAAAATTTCTGGCACACGAAAGCCCTGGACTAGATGGTTTCAAAAGAGAATTTTACAAAACATTTAAGGAAAAGCTAACCCCTATTCTCCTCAGACTATTCCCAAAAATCCAAGAAGAGGGAAGACTACCAAACTCTTTTTTATGAAGCCAGCATCATCATAAGCCCAAAGGCAAATAAAGACAGAACAAACAAAGAAAACTACAGGTCAATATCACTGATAAACATAGTTGCTAAAAATCCTCAACAAAATTTTCACAAACTGCAGACAGAAATACATTAAAGGCATCATACACCATGATCAAGTGGAATTCATCCCAGGGATGCAAAGATGGTACAATATTCACAAATCAGTAAATGCACATCACATAAACCAAAGGAAAGACAAAAATCACATGATCATATCAATAGTCACAGAGAAAGCATCTGATAAAATACAGCAACCATTTATGATAAAAACACTCAATGAAGTGGGAGTAGAGGGAGCATTCCTCAACATAATAAAGGCCATATACAACAAAACCTACACCCAACATCATATTCAATGGACAAAAACTAAAAGCTTTCCCACTAAGATCAGGAACAAGACAAGGATATCCACTTTCACCACTTGTTTTCAACACAGTTTCGGAATTCCTAGCCCCAGTGATCAGAAAAGAAAAGAAAAATTAAAAGCATCCAAATTGGAAAGGATGAAGCAAAACTGTCATTGTTTTCAGATGACATGATAGTGTACATAGAAAACCCTATAGAATCCACCAAAAAACTAATTGACCTAATAAGTGAATTTGGCAAAACTGTGCGATACAAAGTCAATATTCAGAAATAGAAGGCATTTTTGTACACCAACAATGAAATATCAGAAACAAATCAGGAAAAAATCCTATTTGCTTTAGCAACAAGAAATAAAACAACCCAGGGAATAAACCTAACTAAGGATGTAAAAGACCTGTACTCAGAAAAGTATACAACCCTGAAGAAAGAAATCAAGGTAGACACAAATAAATGGAAACATATACCATGTTCATGGGTTGGAAGAATTAACATCATCAAAATATCCATATATCCCAAAGCAATTATAGATGCAATGCAATCCCTATTAAAATACCAATGACATATTTCCCAGAAATAGAAAAAACATCTCAAAAATTTATGTGGGGCCTTAAACAACCCTGAATAGCCTTGGCAACTTTGAGAAAAAAGAACAAAGTAGGCGGGATCACAGTACCTGACATCAAACTATAATATAAAGCCACTGTAACCCAAACAGTCTGCTACTGGAATAGAACAGACACATAGATTAATGGAACAGAACAGAGAGCCCAGAAATAAACCCACATCTCTATGATGATTTAATATTCAACAAGGGAGTCAGGAGCATAAACTGGAGTAGAAATAGCATCTTCAGCAAATAGTGTTGGGTGATCTGAACAGCTACATGCAAAACATGAAACTCAACTACCAACTTACACCATAAACAAAAATACACACAAGATGGATAAAAGACTTAAATGTAAGTCATCACACCATAGAAGTCTTAAAGGAGAACATAGGCAGGAATATTTCAGATATTCCATGCAGCAATATTTTCACCAATATGTCACCTGGAACAAGCATATAAAGAAGAGAAGAAACAAATAGGACTAGTTCAAATTAGAAAGCTTTTGCCTGGCTAAAGAATACATTAGCAAAAGTAAAGTGACCATACAGGAAAATATTTTGGCAATAATACCTTGGACAAGGGTTTGATCTCCAAAATATATAAAGATCTCACATGACTCGACTCCAGGAAGACAAACCATCCAATTAAAAATAGGCAAAGTACCTGTATGGACTCTTCTCCAAGGAGGACATAGAGAGGGCCCATAGACATATCAGAAGATACTCATTGTCACTAGCCATCAGAGAGACACAATTAAACCACAATGAGTTGCCACTTCTCACCAGTCAGAATGGCCATCATAAACAAATCAACATACAACAAGAACTGGATTGGTTGTGGAGAAAAAGTAACCCTATTACACTGTTGTTGGGATTGTACATTGATGCAGCCATTGTTGAAGATAGCATGGAATTTCCTCAAAAAATTAAAAATGGAACTGTCTTTTGACCCGGGCATTTCCACTACTGGAATTATACCCTCTGAATCCTGAAACACCAGCCCAAAAGAGCCTGTGCACATAATGTTCATAGCAGCATTATTTACAATACTGAAATGCTGGAAACAGCCTAAGTGTCCATTAGTAAATGAGTGTATCAAAAAGCTGTGGTGGATTTACACAATGGAATACTGTGCAGCAGAAAGAAAGAAGGAATTCTTATCCTTTGGGACAGCATGGACAGACCTAGAGAGTAAGATGCTAAATGAAGTAAGCCAGGTGGTGAGAGACAAATACCATGTGATCTCAACTATAAGTGGAACCTAATCAACAAAACAAACAAGCAAGCAAAATAGAACCAGAGATATGGAAATAAAGAACAAACTGATAGTGACCAAAAGGGAGGAGTTAGGGGCATAATGGGGAGGGAAGAGGAAGGGTCAAGACAACCAGGTATAAAGGACCACTTTACAAAGACAACTAGGAGTGGAGGATTGAATGTGGGAGGTGGAGGGTGGGTTTTACAGGGTAGAGTAATGGGGGGAAATGGGGACAACTGTAACTGAACAACAATAATAAAATTTAAGAATATCTTTCATCAAAATAAAAGCCAAAACTCACCATGTTGTACTATTTTTGCCATCAAAATTACTAATTGTTTGATTCAATACTGAGTTAAAATCACATTAACATCAAAGAATTTGGAAAAATTTCCACTCATATAAATGAGAACTTGATAAAAAATAATATAGTGCTTTACATCTGAGGACTTAAAATAGTTTCTTTTATTTATTGTCTGGATTTTCCATATGACTTCTGACATGGTGAGACTTATGGAGAGAAAAGAGGGTGACAAGAGAGGAAATATATTGATGAGAAGGGAAAAGCATACCTTGCATACATGTTTTTAGGAATTTCACTAGTAAAGGAGATGAGTGAGTATGTTCAATAGGTGATTGGAGAGGTACTTTCAGTAGCATGCTAGTATGTCAATGAAAAAGTAGACTTTCCCCCCCAATATCCTGTAATAGTAAAAACTGTTATGTGTTAGTGAATAAAAATAACAGCCATAAAAACAACAACAATAACAGAAATAACTGCTGCCATTTACTGCATGGATTACCACAGAACAGGTGCTGTGCTAATGGATTTCCATGAATGATCATACTGACAGCATTCACTGTACACTGATAGAGCTAAAATAGGTTTTGTCTCTGCAATCTCTTCTCATCATTGACTGTCATACATTGACATGCAGTTTGTATATAACAGGGGTTATAATGACAAAGACCTTATAATACAAATAGAAAATGGAATATGTGAAAGTTTTGTTATAATAGTCACTATGTATTTATCTATCCACTCAATGTTATCTTCTTACCTATATCTGTTAACTCAGATTAATAAAACACTCCCAATGGAGTTGAGAAGCTAGTGAGTGAAGGTAAGTATGTGTATATAACAATAAGAAAGGAAAAATGAAGGAAATTAAAGAGAATATGGAGGAAAACAGGCAAATGGGAATGGAGATAAGAAAAGATATGACTGTGGACTAAATAAGAAACTCCCTCTGCAGATTCCAAATTTAACAACTGCTATTATGGAGTTAAGGGATTGTTTTAATACCCTTTCTCAGGAAAACAGTTAGTGAATATTAGAATATGTTCATAAACTTAGGTTAGTTTCACAGAAACAGATTAATTTGAAAGCTAATTTATTGTTCTGCCTATGCTACCAAAAGTTAGGGGAAAAACTTGCATTTTACAGTCACTTCATTTCTCATCAGATGGTTACATTAAGATCCTTGTAGAGCTTTAATTCTGAAATGGAAACCACCCCAGAATTTTTCTTCCCCTTTGTTCAATGACAAGAATCGCTGGTAGACATCAGTCCCTGATTGCATTTTATGTATTATACTGATAGCTTGGGTGGTATTTATATCCACGATATGAAACTTCTCATTTCTTTTGTTTATATACATTTTCAAAATATAACTTTTTTCTGATTCACTTTTAATGAAAAAAAAACAAACTAATGTTCTAGTGTTCAAATTGGAGTTAAACATAGCAAAAAAAATCATAACCACAATGTAGCAGTGCTTTTGCTGTTTCATATAGGGCACCAGGCAGCAAAGATACAAACCCATCAAGACTTTGATCTATGCACTTCTTCAAACAGGTCTCTTCCTCAGGTGTCAGAATCACTTTTATAACATCTGAGATTCCATTCTATCCCAAGATACAATGAACACTAATGAGGACATCTTTTATTACATAGAGACCCTTGATCATGGTGGAAATTGGATGCACCTGCCTAAGATTCTTCACTATATTTTCTGTTAAATCTGTCACAGATAGTCGAATGGCTTAGGATGTGTAGTCTTTCAGTTTGATCACCTCATAAGCACTGTCAAACACGTGTTTGTGAACTTATTTACACTGTTCCTTATCTGTGTCAGTGTCTTAACCAGGGTGCATATTCTTTAGGGAGATACTGGCAACATTTACTTCACCCCATACAGGTACACTAGAGTCTCCATGCTCCCTAAGGACCCACACATGAAAGCATAGTGGGTGAACACCTAGCCCTTTTCCCATTAGGTAACAGAACCTGGATGAAACCAGATTACACCCATTTCCAATAACACAGATTTTGGGAAAGCCACTTATCTCCCAAGCCACATAGATAAAGACCTCCATTGGACTGGAAATATTAAGCACATTGCATTAGGGACACTACAGTTACCTATCAAACTAGATGTGTATTCACTGTGTGTTATATAACTTGTGGTTCCATTTTTTAAAACATTTTTTATTGTTGTTCAAGTACAGTTCTCTGCCTTTTCCCCAAACCTCTCCCCACCACTCCAGCCCTATGTCCCTCCCTGGTTTTCACCACCCCTGGTTATTGTCCATCTGTCCTTTATAATTGTTCCTGCAAATCCTTCACCCTTTTCCCCTATAATACTCTTCCCTTTCCCCCTCTGGTCACTGTCAGCCTGTTCTCAGTTTCAGTGTCCTTGGTTATATTTTGCTTGCTTGTTTGTTTTGTTGATTAGGTTCCACTTATAGGTGGGATCATATGGTATTTCTCTTTCACCACATGAATTATATCACTTAGCATAATACACTCCAGTTCCATCCATGCTGTTGCAAAGGGTAGAAGCTCCTTCTTTCTTTCTGCTGAAAAGAATTCTATTGTGTAAATGTACCATCGTTATTTGATCCATTCATTTACTGAAGGGCACTTATGTTGCTTCCAGCACTTAGCTATTGTAAATTGTGCTGTTACGAACATTGGGAGGCATAGGTTCTTTTGGATTGGTGTTTCAGGGTTTTTAGGATATAATCCTAGCAGTGGAATTTCTGGGTCAAAGGGCAGTCCTATCTTTAGTTTTCTGAGAAAATTTTGTACTGTTTTCCATTGTGGTTGTACCAGTCTACAATCCCACCAACAGTGCACTAGGGTTATCTTTTTTCCACAACCTCTCCAAAACTTTATTGCTCTGTTTTTCATGGCCATTCTCAACAGTGTGAGGTGGTATGTCATTGTTTTAATTTGCAACTCTCTGGTAGCTAGCGATATTGAGCATCTTTTCATATGTCTCTGGATCCTCTGTATGTCCTCTTTGGAGAAGTGTCTGGTCAAGTCCTTTGCCCATTTTTGAATAGGGTTCCTTGTCTTCTCAGAGTGGAGTCATGTAAGATCTTTATTCATTTTGGAGATCAGACCCTTGTCTGAGGTATCATTGGCAAACATGTTTTCTCGTATGTTTGGTTCTATTTTCATTTTAATGCTGTTTTCTTTAGCCACGCAGAAGCTTTTTATTTTGATGAGACCACATTTGTTTATTCTTTCCTTTATGACCCTTGCTCTAGGGGACATATCAGTGAAAATATTGCTACATGGCCCCTGGTTGGTGTAGCTCAGTGGATTGACCGTGGGCTGCAAACCAAAGTATCACAGATTCGATTCCCAGTCAGGGCACATTGCTGGGTTGCAGGCCATGGCCCCCAGAAACCGCACATTAATGTTTCTCTCTCTCTCTCTTTCTCCCTCCCTTCCCTCTCTAAAAATAAATAAATAAAATCTTTAAAAAAAAGTTTTGAAAAGAAAATAACCATAATGAGATAACACCTCACACAGTTGAGAATGGCCATCATAAACAAATCAACAAATGAGTGTTGGATAGGATGTTCACTGTTGGTGGGAATGTAGACTATTGCAACCACTGTGGAAAACAGTATAGAATTTCCTCAGAAAATTAAAACCATAACTCCCTTTAGACCCAGCAATGCCATTGCTGGGATTATACCCTAAGAATCCTGAAACACCAATTTAAAAGAAACTATGTACCCCAATGTCCATAGCAACACAATTTACAATAGCCAAGCAATGGAAACAACCTAAGTGCCTATCAGTAAATTAGTGGATAAAAATACTATGGTACATTTTCACAGTGGAATACTATGTAGCAGAAAGACAGAAGGAGCTCCTACCCTTTGTGACAGCATGGATGAAACTAGAGAACTTTATGCTAAATTAAATAATCCAGGAAGTGAAAGACAAATGCCATGTGATCTCACCTATAAGTGGAACCTAATCAACAAAACAATCAATCAAGCAAAATAGAACCAGAGGCATTAAAGTAAAGAACAAACTAATAGTAACATGAGGGAAGCAGGAAGGGGATAATGTGGGAAAGAAGGGGAATAGTTGTGAAGGAACATGTATGAAGGACACATGGACAAAATCAAAGGGGGTAAGATTGAGGTTGGGAGGCAAGGATGGGTGGGCCAGGGGTGGAATTATGTGCCAAAAATGGAGACAACCCTACTTGAACAACAAAAACAATATATAAAAAAGAACCAAAAAAACAGATCTTCAGAAAAGACAGAAGAAGAGATTCAGTCATAGTTAGGCCAAATGCATTCCTGCCATAACAACTATGTGGTTTAAATAAGAATACAATGTCCCAAACACTTTGGTCTCTGATTCCTTCACTGTCACCATCATCATCATCATCATTATCATCTTCATCACCATCATTATGTTTCTCATCTTTGGAGTAAGAGAAACTCTATGAGTCTCCTCTTCATGATCTATATAGTAGTAGGCTACACATGTGGAACACTGTAAGGAAATTCAGCTCCCTCTATATGGTAATAGAACAAGAGTATCAGCTTCCTGATGATCATTTAGTACACATTGCAATCTCTGGAAGGTGCAGCTATATTCTCTTAACACCAACTCTATTTTCAAGTTCACATTCTGCACAGTGGAGAAATAAGATCTAACTTGGTAGTTGTAAATAGATTCTTTGAAGATAAATTTTTTCTAATGGAGTCAGAAAAGAATAGTGGAGCTGCTTAGATCTTGAGAGAAATCATACCCTCTGTGAATGTGTGTGTGTGTTGGGGGAGGGATGAGGAGAGAGACAAGAAAAAAAAGAAAATTAAGCTCATCATTAATACATGAATGGTGACAGCACAGAAAAGGCTCCTGAATATACCATCTGGTAGAGGAAACAAGAGTGTTCATCACATTTGTTACCCTGGTGTACTTTATTTCATTTCACATCTATTAGCTCTTTATTCTCACTCTAATATTGACCCACATAGATGTTTCATTCTATGGTAATACCTTTCTTTAGATGCAGGGTTTTATCTTATCTGACTCTAGAATAACTATAAAATTATCTCACCGAAGTCCTAAATTTAGTCTTATATTTTATGTGTGAAACTTTTCAGAAGGTTTGAAGTTGATGCATTCAAAAGACTAAAACAGTTTATTTTGTTCCCTTTTTGTTGCTTTGTTTCATTTGCATTTACCAAGGAGTCATTTGAGAGTGATTTAGAAAAGTTACCTCTGCAGTGTCAGAGTTTTGCATGACACTGGAACAAAGTCTTTACACCTAAAGTTCTTACTAGATAGACTATAACTTTCTGACTAGTCTTACCAGTGGCACATGCATTAACTATATACAATGTAGATTACTTTCTTCCCTCTTGCTCTATAGGATATAATTTATTTGAGTGAGAAAATAATTTTCCCTACCATTAAATTTCAATTGGAAGAAGAATAAGCTGGGGTGAAATTAAAAAAAAAATAACAGTGGATTCTTAGTGAAACCTTGATGTTTACAGGGTTTATTTCATTATTCTCTCAGGCCTTTGTTTCCATTCTGCTTTTTGTGAAAGTATCAGGTGATTCTATGAAAGGGGCAGCAGAGTTGAGTATTAACAAAATAAAAACATTGGCATAAATTTCATACTTACCATCACCTATTTTGTTCAGTGTTGGCAGGTGCCTCTTTAATTCTAACATGTAGAATATAGTTGCCTTCATATTCCATTACTTTGATTAAAACATGATCCATGTGCAATATACTGACTCTAAAATTTATGAAAAAAGTCCTATATTTTCTTATACTTAAAAATTTAGATTCAAGGATGTAAACTATTTGAAATAAATATTTGATGACCACTT
The DNA here is from genome assembly GCF_019186645.2 of Phyllostomus hastatus. Lineage (NCBI taxonomy): Eukaryota > Metazoa > Chordata > Mammalia > Chiroptera > Phyllostomidae > Phyllostomus > Phyllostomus hastatus. The sequence continues at coordinate 15,256,567 of NW_025334022.1, forward strand.
AGTGATGCAACATGCAAAAAGCAGAGACAATAAAACAGAGAAGTGTTACGGAAGTCAACTCACTTTTCTCTCTCCTATCCCTACATTTTGTACATCCTATTTCCCTGTATCTCATTCTTACCAAGAGACTTTTTCTAATACCTTTCTTGAAGTTGTTGGACTTCAGCCAATGGGTGATATTATTTCTTTACCAAAGGAAATTGCTAATGAGTTGCATTTTTTCCAGCTGACCCTTAATGATTCATTTTCACATAATCAGTTACTAATGCCCCAGTATCAGGGCCTAAAATATCCTGACTGGCCATGTGCTCACTGCTGTACACTGACTGCACTTCATTAAAGGACCTGAAATACCTCCCAGTGCATCACAGGATTGCACAGTCTATATCGAAAAGGAACCCACAGGAGGATGTCTAGCTTCTTGTTACTGGAGAAATTATAAAAGCAGATCCCTTTGAGAAGACTTATTTCTTCCCCAATATTTATGTCTAAATCAATACTAGCTCTGAGATGACAATGCCGTTTAGTTGAAAATGTCTGCAAGTTGTCTATAGTGAGCAGTACCCTGAAGGAAGTGAGATGTTGCTTTTTATATATAATTAGAGCTGCTCGATTTTAAAGGAACAGCAAATTGGAATTCATTTTGAACAATTGAAATCTCCAGATTACACAAGTCATGTATATTTAGATATCATGGACTTGATTCCAAAGTAGTACAATCATTTTATTTTACTTTATCTCTCTAATTGACTTATTTCTTTGTTTTTGTTTTTTTTTTTTTTAGTTAGTTACTTGCTACAAACTAAAGGAACCACCTCTTTATGAAGTTCTTTTCTGCCACCAGATGATTCATGCATTCTGGCAAACACAGTAATCAGGTGTCTATTCCAATTCTGACAGGATTCATCATGGAAAGCAGAGTTTCTAGGCTGCTGCAAAGTACAGCATGTTCTTCAGTATCACACTGGATATGTATGTCCTTGGGCAACTAGAGTCACTTTGGATATTGCTAGCATCAAGCTGATTTAAATAAGTGTACCAGGAAAACTGATCAACTCAAAGATAGCTATGCATTCTTTTTTTTAAATATTTTTTACTTTTTTTAAGTTTTTTTAAAGATTTTATTTATTTATTTTTAGAGAGGGAAGGAGGGAGGGAGAGAGAGAGAGAGAGAGAGAGAGAGAGAGAGAGAGAGAGAGAGAGAGAGAGAAATATCAATGTGCAGTTGCTGGGGGTCATGGCCTGCAACCCAGACATGTACCCTGACTGGGATTCGAACCTGCAACACTTGCATTCTTGATGTATACATATTTTCATTCCCATCAAGATTCTCCATAAGGAGAAGTAAGATTTCTTTCTTTTGCTTGTGTATGTGTATATGTGTGTGTCCATGCTAGTACATGAAATAATTTCTTAGAAGGTTAACAGAAAAAGTGCAAAAAAAAGGGACTCCCAATAATATAAAAATAAGATAATAAATCCCAAGCAATGACAACTTATTTTAGGGAGAAGAATTTTTACTTTACTCAAAATGAGATTCTTGATTCATTCATTTATGGAATATTTATGACAGGAGCTGTGGTTAAGAAAAACATTTCTAAGTACCCTCTTCTCATAAGGCTTACCTTTTCCTTGGGGTAACAAATAATAAATTCTGCTACAGGTAAACATAATAAATAAATTCTGCTACAGGTAAGCATATAATATACAGATTACTGATTACAAATTGTGATAACTTCTATGAAACAGAAAAGAGGGCCAGATGGAGGCATAGGTAGATACACTTTGCTTCCTCACACAACCAAAAGAAGGACAACGCCAAACTTAACAACAAAAAATAACTAGAATTGCCAGATAATCACTGTATGGAAATCTGACAACCAAGGAGTTAAAGAAGAAACATTCACCCAGACTGATAGGAGGGGCAAAGATGGGCAGTCAGGGTGGAGAGGACTCACAGCAAGGTGGAAGCTGGTGGAATGGGCATGGTGGTGGCTAACAGGCCTGGTGGTCACATATTTAAGTGCAGATAAACCAGAAGGAACAACTGTGGAGTGAGACAGACCACAAAACCTAGGGTTCCAATGTAGGGAAATAAAGCCTCAAAACCTCTGACTGAAAAAATATGTGGGGGTTGTGGCAGCAGAATAAACTCCCAGCCTCACAGAAGAGTTTGTTGGAGATACCCCTAGGGTCCTAGAATGTACACCAACCCAAAACCACCTTGGAATCCACACCAGAAGGACTCAATTTGAGTGTGGATACCAGAGGAATTGACTGGAAGCTGGTCGAGAGCCCAGCAAGTGGCATTGATCCCTCTCAGACCCTTCCCCCACATAAAGCACCACAACACAGCATTATGGGTTGCAGTGTCCTGGCGAATGCCTACGTCTCTGCTCCTTAGTATGTAACAGGTGTGTTGAGACAAATAAATATGGTGGAAATATTGCTACATGGAATATATGAGATTTCCCTACCTATGTTCTCTTTTAGGACATTTATGGTGTTGTGACATATGTTTAAGTCTTTTATCCACCTTGAGATTATTTTTTGTATGTTATAAGTTGGTGGTTGAGTTTCATATTTTTGCATGTAGTTGTCCAGATTTCCCAACACCATTTGTTGAATAGGCTATTTTTATTTCATTTTATGCTTTTGCCCTCTTTGTCAAATTTTAATTGACCATAGAAACTTGGGTTTATTTCTGGTCTCTCTATTCTGTTCCATTGATCTATGTGTCTGTTCTTATGCCAGTACCAGACTGTTTTTATTACAGCAGCCTTGTAATACAGTTTGATATCAGGTATTGTGATCCCTCCTACTTTATCTTTCTTTCTCAAAATTGCAGTGGCTATTTGGGGTTATTTATGATTTCATATAAAGTTTTAAAATGTTCGTTCTATATCTGTGAAATATGTCCTTGGTATTTTAATAAGGATTACATCAAATCTATAAATCACTTTGGATAGTATGGACATTTTGACGTTAATTCTTCCAATCCATGAACACGGTATATACTTCCATTTGTTTGTGCCTTCCTTAATTTCTTTCTTCTGTGTTGTATAGTTTTCTGAGTACAGATCTTTTACCTCCTTGGTTATGTTTATTCTTAGGTACTTAATTTTTCTTGTTGCTATAGCAAATGTAACTTTATCCTGATTTCTGCTTCTTATATTTCTTTGTTGGTATACCAAAATGCCCTCAATTTCTGAATATCGACTTTGTACCCCATTGTTTTGTCAAATTCACTTATTAGGTCAAGTAGTTTTTTGGTGGAGTCTATAAGGTTTTCTATGTGTACTATCATATCATCTGTACACGGTGACAGTTTTACTTCCTTCTTTCCAATTTGGATTCCTTTTATTTCTTATTGTTATCTGATTGCTGTGGGAGAGTTCTATTTTATTGAGTATTAGTTATGATATCTGCTTGAAAATCCCTTTTCAATATCTGACTGTTTTGGCCATTGGAATTCCTATATGGGATTTTTAAAATATTTCACTTCTTTATTTTTAAAGAGAGAGGATGGGAGGGAGAAATAGTAGAGAAACATTGATGAGAGGAAGAAATATTAATTGGTTGCCTCATGTATGCATATAGACAGGGGACCAACCCACAAACCAGGAATGTGCCCTGATTAGGAGTTGAACTGACAACCTTTCACTTTGCAGGAAGCTGCCCAAACAAGTTAGACACACTGGTCAGGACTCAGATGTGATTTTTTTTTGCTAAGTGACAATGAGTACATTAAGTTATAAATAAAAAAATAGGAAATAAATCAATAGAAGTGTTTTTGAAATTCCTAATATATTTAAAGGGCTATGAGATGCAGCATGGTCCTTGTATATACATAGTGGAGCTTATTTATGTTCCTACTCCCACAATATAAGGGAAAAAAATCTAAGTTCTTGAAGAGTAGTTTACCTTGTCTATGGGAAAGTGATTTAATAAGGAAGAAACATGATGAGAGGTGAACAGGCTTCATAGAGAGAGGAAGTGAATAGCAAGAGATAATAGAAATTAGCTGTAACTTTCTTCACATAAGAGCAAAAGTTCTTCCACCTGTATTTATTTTTATGTGAGGTTGAAAACTTCTAAATAAAGTACTCTTTGTAGAAGTGAGTTCAGCTATATTAGAGGAATTGGGCTAAAAAAGCAATGGCATGATCTCATAGTTACAGTTAAAGATACACATCTGAGATATTATATATTTTTAATTCTTTATTTTATTGTTGTTCAAGTACAGTTTTCTGCTTTTTCCCCCCACCCCAACCCAACACAGCAGCCCTCCCCACCTCCTTCCCCTGTTTCCACTCCCCTTTGTTATTGTCCATGTGTCCTTTATAATTGTTCCTGCAAAACCTTCACCCTTTTCCCCTGAAATTTCCTCACCTCTCCCCTCTGGTCACTGTCAGCCTGTTCTTAATTTTAATGTCTTTGGTTATGTTTTGCTTGTTTTTTAATTAGGTTCCTGTTAAAGGGGAGATCATATGGTATCCATTTTTCACTGCCTGGCTTATTTTGTTTAGCATAATGCTTTCCAGTTCCATCCATGCTGTATCAAAGGGAAGGAGCTCCTTCTTTCTTTCTGCTGCAAAAAATTCCATTGTGTAAATGTACCATAGTTTTTCATCCATTCATTTATTGATGGGCACCTAGGTTGCTTCCAGTACTTGGCTATTGTAAATTGTGCTGCTATGTACATTGGAATGTGTAGGTTCTTTTGGATTGGTGTTTCAAGGTTCTTAGGATATAATCCCAGCAATGGAATTGCTTGGTGAAAAGGCAGTTTCATTTTTAGGTTGTTTTGTTTTTTTGAGGAAATTTCATACTGTCTTCCATAGTGGTTGCACCAGTCTGCATTCCCACCAACAGTGCACTAGGGATCTCTTTTCTCCACACCCTCTCCAAAACTTGTTGTTTGTTGCTTTGTTTATGATGGACATTCTGACTGGTGTGAGGTGGTATCTCATAGTGGTTTTAATCTGCATCTCTCTGATAGCTAGTGATACTGAGCATCTTTTCCTATGTCTCTGTGCCCTCTGTATGTCCTCCTTGGAGAAGGGTTTGTTCACATCATTTGCCCATTTTTCAATTGGGCAATTTAATCTTAGAGTGGAGTTGTGTGAGTTCTTTATATGAAATATTATATCTTGATGTACAACTTTCTCCTTTTCCAGGATTAATATTCTCATTATTTATGGAAATTACATTGAGGTATTTAAAATAATTTCTTATACTTTGTATTTTATTCTTAACCTAAATAAACAAAAATCAAAACATATATTCAGTAATTACAAATAATTAAAGATATTGCCAATCAGTTGGCTTATGCAAAACAGCCTAGAATGGACAGTGTTGATTTTTTTCATCATGACTATAATTGTAAAACTTGTTAGAATAGTTCCTTCATAAGTGAAATTAAATGCTGAACATGGAATAGTGATTCAACACAGTGGAAACTCACTCTATGCCTGCAAAGATATTTGATTTATTGCTTAGTCAATAAAATTAATCAATTTGGAAAGCCTAACCTCAACAGCAGTACAACCATAAGTATAAGTTCTTCACACCAAAGATTAACTTAGTATTTAAAATTAAATAAAATTTTAGGTGAATCCTGAGAAGGTAATGTATCCCCATGATTAAAAATTTTTCCTGATAAAACCAAAGGAGATGTTGGAAAGTACATTTTTGTTTCAAATATTTATCCTTAAGCAAAAATAAAACCTTCTACAATGGAAGTTCAGAATCATCTGTCAACTCAAAAACATATTAAATGTCTTTGGGGTTGAAACTAATAAAATGGATATTAGGAAATTTCATTTACTCACTAAGTCACTCAGAAAACATTTATAAAGTATCTGCTATATGTCTTGTAAGGTATCACAAGAAATATTTCTACCTCTCAGTACAAAGCACAGGGAGATTATATTTGTGATACAAGTTTTTTAATTATGCATACATACTACCAATATTTGTGGGGCTTCACACAAGAGTACAAAATCGTTCCCCACATGTCTACATATTTAAATGATTTTAAATTGTAAATTAAAATGTTTTTATTTGCTTTACTTTAAAAGTACGCTTTTTGAAATCTTTTTAGTATATTTTATTGATTATGCTATTACACTTGTCCAATGATTTTCTCCCCTTTATCCCACTCTGCCCTGAACCGTCCACCCTCCAACATTCTCCCACTTAGCTCATGACTAAGGGTTGTACATAAAAGTTCTTTGGCTTTTCTATTTCCTACACTATTCTTAACCTCCCCCTGTCTATTTTGTACCTAATACTTATGCTTCTCATTCCCTGTACCTTTTAATCCAGTATACCCCTCCCCTTCCCACTGATAACCCTCCATGTGATCTCTAGATCTGTGATTCTGTTCCTACTCTAGTTGTTTACTTTGTTTTTGTTTTTGATTTTTAGGTTCAGTTATTGATAGTTATGAGTGTGTTGTCATTTTACTGTTTATAGTTTTTTTAACTATATTTTTTAAAACTTATATTTCCTAGATCCCTTTAACATTTCATATAATAAGGGGTTGGTGATGATGGACTCTTTTAACTTGACCTTATCTGGAAAGCACTTTATCTGCCCTTCCATTCTAAATGATAGCTTTACTGGATAGAGTAATCTTGGATGTAGGTCCTTGCCTTTCATGACTTGGAATACTTCTTTCCAGCTCTTTCTGGCCTGCAAGCTTTCTTTGGAAAAATCAGCTGATAGTCTAATGGGAACTCCTCTGTAGGTAACTGTCTCCTTTTCTGTTGCTGCTTTTAAGATTCCCTCCTTATCTTTAATCTTGGGCGATGTAATTATGATTTGCCTTAGTGTGTGCTTCCTTGAGTCCAACTTCTTTGGCACTTTCTGGGCTTCCTGGACTTCCTGGAAATGTATTTCCTTTATCAGATTTGGGAAGTTCTCTTTCATTATGTTTTCAATTTCTTACTTTTCCTCTTCTCCTTCTGGCACCCCTATGATTCAGATGTTGGAACATTTAAAATTTTCCCAGAATTTCGTAAGTTTCTCCTAGTTTTTTTGAATTCTTATTTCTTCATTCTTTTCCAGTTGGATGATTATTTATTCTTTTTGTTCCAAACTATTGATTTGAGTCCCAGTTTCCTTCCCTTCACTGTTGGTTCCCTGTATATTTTCCTTTATTTCACTTTGTATATCCTTAACATCTTCCTTTACTTCACTATCTTACTCAACCATTTCTGTGAGCATCTTGATTACCAGTGTTTTGAACTCTGTATCAGATAGGTTGTCAATTCATCATCACTTAGTTCTTTTTCTGGAATTTTGATCCATTCTTTCATTTGGACCATATTTCTTTGTCTCAGTGTACCTAATATCCTGTAAGGAGAGAAGCCTTAGGTATTTTCCAGGACTGCTCAATTCACTTTGCTGTGTTGTGGCCCAATCTGGATGAATGTTTCTTCTTTAACCTCTTGGTCATAGGACTTCCACACAGTGTGATTTTCTGGCAGCTCTGTTTTTGTTTTGCTTTGTTTTAAAATTAATTAACTTTCTTTAGGTTGTTCAAGGAAGCAAAGCATATCTACCCACACCTCCATTTTGGCTGGTGTAAAAAGCACACTTTCAAAATGACCTGAAAGACCATGTTTAAATTGACAACATTGGGAGTCCTCAGAATTGTGCACCAGAGTATAGAAGTACAAAAAGAGCTATTACCATAGCCCTGGACTGTGACCCAATCCCTTTTCTTATCACACATAGCTTTATCCCACTCAAAAGAAACCTTGTGTGCACATGTAGATATTTGTAAGCTCTCACTTACAGTACTCTCACAAATTCAGCTTGCATTTGTTCCTTGTACATCGTTTGGCCTAGTGGTGTATACAAAGGAAGAGCAGATTTTGAGAACAAGCTTGGGCAAGAACAGAAGAGACTCCGAGCATCTGGGAAGGTAATTTGTATACCATGAATAATGGAGCGTCATCTAAAAGACACTGTTCGAATTTAGTATGAACCCCTTCATTAGCTCCATAGACTCTTCACTCTGTGGGAGTGAAGTAGCTGAAGAAGTACTAAAGTGAAGTCCTCTAAAGCACAGAACCCTCATCAGGAACAATTATTTCTAGGGTTTAAGGGCAATTCAACAATCATGATGAAATAAAAATTGTATGGTTGGATATAATATAGTGCACTTATATGATTCAGTCATTGAAAAGAAGGATACTTTCTACATGTATTGATACAGAAAAATGTAAATGCCATATGCTTAATTTTACCAGTGTGTATAATATAATTGGATTTTTGTCAAAACAAAATTTCAAACATTATATATGCACATATTTCTACATATTTTTGTGAGTGCAGAGAAAAACAGCTAAGTAACAATGCTGTTGTCAGAAAATGGATGAAGTTTAAAGTGGATATTATTGCTCTAGCTTTATTGAGATATACTTAACTTACAAAAATATACATGTATATAATGTGTTTATTTTTATGAGTTTAGATATATACATACACCATCATCACAGTCAAGGAAATACACATCTCCTTCTCATGCCAACTATTCTTACTACAAAAAAGCAAGGGGATATAAAAATCTTTTGGGAAGTGTTGAACAATATTTTCCTTATATGCATCTCTATAAGTTTTTATATATTTTTAGAGAGAACATATACAATTTTCATAATTAAAAATCCAATATATTATTATAATGTCAAGAAACATGTATCGATTACCTACTAAGCCATGCATTAGTAGGTGTCAAAGAAAGCCTCATCTAATTTTGTGCTCACCATAGTTATCTAATTAAGAAAAGTATTGTTTCAAGAAATAAAATTACTTGCCCAAAGTCACCCAGCTAGTAAATGGAGAACCAGTCCAACCTGAGGTTTTCTGAATCAATATTCACTACTTTTTCTTAAATTTTCATTAAAGTTTATTTCACAACTAAAGGAAAGTAGTGTTGTGAAAGTATTTTATACATATGATTTGGATTTATTTGTTCTTAGTCATAATCAACTTTTGAGATTGCCCTATGTCTTTAAAACTGCTAGCATGTAATTTAGTCACTTATACCCCTAATTATACCACAATCAAGACACTGTTTTGTTTTATTTTTGGTTTTGGTTTTTTTTTTTTTTGGCTTGTTTGCTTGCTTATCTTTATTGCCAGACTTCATTGTCTGACAAGATGATATGATTACATGAGCATCCATAGTTCACCTCTTAATTTTGGGTATCATGTTGCAGTACAACAGGATAATCCCATAGAGTCCTAGGTCACTAAAGCAATGCCTAAATGAAAGTTCATGACTGAGATGCCAGAAGGGCCATTTACTCAATAGTATTGTAGTGACCTATACTCTGGTGTAAATTAGTGGTAGTGATATTTCACTACAACAAATATATCACCTGGCAACCTAAAAACAATAAGAGACAAAATAGTTCTTTATGGTTTAACAAGGTTCATCCACATATATCTCATTTTGTATCTCACAGCTGTTTTGCAAGTGTGGGTATATCCATTTATGAATGAGTTAACTGAGGCTCAGCAAGGTTAAATAACTTTTCAAAGAAGGTACCTCTGTTAGGGTTTTTCAAAGAAATGCAATAATAAAGATGTACACATGCATATATATCTTGAGATAGAAGAAAGAGATGTAGTTTTATTCCAAACACAGTGTGCTGACAGAAACCATTGCTTTGTAGAGGGTAGTCTTTCTTCTACTAAGGGCCCTCGAGAGATTAGATTAATTTCAGTCAATTTATAGAAGCTAATAAGATTTACTAAAAATTCTTGATTTACATATTAATCTCATCTGAAAATCACCTTCACAGAAACATCTTTTTTTAATGTTTGATCAAATATCTGAGCAATGTGGCCCAGCCAAGATGGCACATAGTTAACCTTCACAGCACTGCAATTAAACTTTCTTTTTATAAGTTGCTCTCAGACAATAGAATACTCATCATTTTTTATTATTTTAATAATGCTATTGTTTTTATTCAAATTTCAGAAAAGATGTAGATCATTACTTAGGAATACTTAGGTTGATAATGTTCCCATTTCTAGTATATAGAGAGTGAATCAGGGACTAGAGAAAGGATAATGAGAAACATTAAAATATTGAACTAATTAACTTCTTTAAGTTACTATGCTTATAGTAATGTGGGAAAAGAGATTAGTTGTTCATTGATTTAAAATTTCAACCTTTCCATATAAGGCCATAACATTTGTATTTAAGTTATGAATTTATAAACAAAAATTTTTCTAATGTCATTTAAACACATTTTAAAGAAATACAGTAAAATGAACATGGCTTATGTCTTCATATAAGTGCAAATCTTCTCTGGAAAGTTTGATCAAGGATTTACCAGACACTGAGACTTAAAAAAATACCTATTTATCATTTTTGTATTTTTCATATGGAGGACAAAGAGGTAATCACTAATCATTGGGATAATTCAAAAATTAACTGTAAGTGGTAATTTTCTTACATTGTACTGAGAAGAGATTAAAATTTACTTCACTTTACAGTATTAAAATATGATAGGGGGATGTACAAAGATCTGACCAGAAGGTGACCAGCCATGTAGCATGAAAAACAGAGGCATTTATTGAAGATGATACAAAATACAAGAAACATTGTACATAGGACAATGATGCCTAAGTCCCCTTCAAAGTAGGCACCTTGGGAGCTCACACAGTTCTCCCAACACCACCAGTTGCACCATCATATTTCCTTGAATCCCGTGAATGGTCTGAAATCCCTTCTCTTTCAAAAGTGATTTTAGTTTTGAGAAAAGCCAGAAGTCTCAAAGTGTCAAATCTGGGCTGTAGTGGGGCTGAGTCACATGGGCTATTTGATGTTTCACAAAAACACCTGCAAAAGTCATGATGCATGAGTGGTCATGTTGTTGTGATAAAGCTTCCAATCACCAGTTGCCCATAGCTGCAGCCATCTGAATCATCCAAATAGTTTCCATGGGAGAATGTTCAAGGTTAACACAAATTTGATGCAGATTTGTTGCTCTACTCTCTCAGTCATTTTGAATGCAATTGCTACACAGTACACCTATTCATTCAATGGCACCTAACATCCTCACTGATCAGTACAGTAAAGTTGTCATTGTTCACACATGCACCTTCCAGTCCACTCTTTTTAGCTGCCAGGTTACATTGATGTCACACAAACTGTTCTCATTATATTAACCATGGCTTTTCTGGACAGATCTCATATAAGTGCTTAGTATTCAGCCATAAAGTTAATTGTATCAAATATATTATAAATGTTAAACTACAATTATGTCTATACAGCAAGGCTAAATTTAGTAAGGATGATTTTGGGGGTTGTATCTGTAGTATCAATAGATATGATCAGTACAACACTGCAATGTATTTTTATATAGATAGCTTGAAATGAGTAATTAATGCCAACATGGATCCATTTATGTGGACTATTGCTATAATTTACCAAATGTATTATTTCATAATCTGACAAGTTGTTTATTTATCAGCATATCCCTAATCAGCCACATACAGAATTTTGTGTCAAACATGATAGCATACATATATTACATACTATAAGTACATTATATAGGCCATGTATGTATATGACCTATACAGCACAAAGCCAAAAACTAACCAGTTTTTATCTTCTGATTAACATGTGAGGTTATTAATTCTCTGCTGCCTCCCCAGAACTCACTAAAATGGTAAAAATAGGGTTTCTTAAATCATATATCCACAACCACAAAAGTAATGAGAAAGGAAATTACAATAGTAGGTAAGAGATGTTTGCATATTTGAAGAAGGTATAAAGTGGACACCTTACTAGTTATGACAAGATATGAGAAATTTATGATCTAGGATTTTAAAAGAGAAATGTTAACTAGAACCCAAGAAAGTTAGGCTATGGAATTTGAAAATTTCAAAAAGTACAGCCATCAGTTATTTCAGAAGCTAGGGTGAGACAGAGTGTCACATAGGAGGAGTACTTGGAAATATACCTATTAGCCATTAGATTTCCAGGCCTCCTTCCTCACTCTTGCAGCAATAATATTACAGAATCTCTCAAATCAGTGGTACCAGAACAGACACAGTGGAAGGGAAGAGAAAGGTTCTACAGTGAAACATGCAAATCAATAAAAGTCAATATATTGAATAGTTAAATGTCAAGTATCCGCTTGACTTCCAAAACCCTGACAGTCAGGATTGCATTTTCAAAGTTAGAAAATTAGATTCCTCTTTGAATAAATCAAATGCAAACAAGAATGGTATTTGAAGGTCAATGGATAAATGACCAGGTTTGTACAATATTAAGTAACCATTATGGTGGGGACTATCAATATAAATCCTGTTCAAACATATGAAACTTTTAAGTTTTTGATACGTCAGTCATAACTGTAAATAGACACCCAAGATTCATAGCACATTTGAAAAAAAAGGTTTTATAATGAAAGATCAAATTCACAAAGATGGAAAACAGAAAATTTGAGGAAGCACAGAAAATTTAGGAATCTCACCCTACCAAAAAATCCAAGAAGTCTATAATATCTTTAAAATAGATAAAATTATATAAAAACTATCAACAAAACAACAAAATTAATATTTTAAAAGTTTATTGCATCTACAAATCACTAAGTGAAGATCTAATAATATGCAGATGTAGATCAACAAGTATATCACATGCATTGCTGGTGGGATTGTAATATGGATTTATTACCTTGGAAAAAAGTTTACTCTTATAATTTAAATAATTATATGCCAGGTGAGCTAGTATGTTTACCCCTTGTTACAGACTTAGGAGAAATTGTTACATATATTTAGCACAGAACATATATAAGCTTTTTCATAGCATGAGAATATTTATAATTTCAAAACTATGAAAATAATACAAGTAGCCATCAACAAAAGAACAGGCAAATAAATGATGGTTTATTCACACACTAGAATATTATACAGTAGTCAACAGAAAGAGAGTGACATGCATCAATATGGCTGAATATTAGCAAAATAATACTAAGCAAAAGGTAAACCTAAAATAAACACATAATAAAACCATTATTTTTTAAAATTAAAATAATACAAACTGAATAATAGTTATTTCACTATGTAATACATGTGTGTGTTCACTTTGAAAGACTATGGTGAAAACTAAGTTAATGTAAGTATAATGTTTATAATAGAATTTTGTAATGTATATTTTGTTTTTAATATTATTTTATAAATTTTGGAATAATGAAATCAAACTAAGCTAAAAATAAAGGTTATTTTTAACTTTGAGTATGTATATGAGAGGGATGTTGTATAATAAAGAAAATAAAATCATTAGATAACACTAGTCTCAGTGTGAAAAGTATTTGCATAGTCATAATAATATGAACATTTTGAGCATTGCTTCTGCCCCAAATTCTGATATATGTACATGATGAGGAAGAAGATATATATGTGATATAAGGAAGTGGTAAAAAAAGTTAACTGCACATTGTTCATAGTACAAATTTCATATATATAATGCTTAAAATTGATGTAAGTCAATGGTAATGCAAATATTTGGTATATGGAAATAAATACTGAAAAGCATCTCATAGTGTTGAAAGTTGGGTGTTGAGAACCAGGAGTGAGGAGAGGTGGGCAGGAAACCATCATTTGTCATTGTAAGAGTTATAGTTCAGATTATTATGTAAATATGTCATTACAAAAGGACACTGTGGAAAATAAAATAATGTGCCTTCAAAAATTAGATTAAGAAATGGCATAACCAACATTGTTTAAGGTAAACTGTAATGTATGTTCACCTTACTATTTGACTCAAAACTTGGTGCATATACTATTGGTTTGGTGAAAATGTTTGTTTGGTTTTAAAGTAAAGACAAAAGACACATTTTTCATTTTAACCAATAATTTTATTTACAATGCATTTACCATTTTATTCCACTAACTTCTGCCATCTTTCAGGCAACTTCATAATTCCATCTTCCCAAAACATTTCTTATCTTTTTGATCAAAGAACTGTTCCAGATGCCTTTTGCAGTTTTTGAGGAAATTGAATTTTTTTCCATTCAGATATTTTTTCAGGTATTTCTTTTTTAACTTACTCTTTACTGTATTTTAGTTCCCTGATAGCCTTTCCCCTCTGGCAATCACCATACTGTTGTCCATGTCCATGAGTCCTTTTTCCTTTTGGCTTATTCCCTCCATCCCCTAACTTCTCCCTCCCTACTAGCTCTCATCCTTCTCTCCTTCTATGAGTCTGTGTCCATTTTCCTTGTCAGTACATTTTGTTCATTAGATTGCATATATGAACGAAATCATATGGTATTTGTCTTTCTCTGACTGGCTTATGTCACTTAGCCAAATGTTCTCCAAGTTCATCCATGGTGTTGCAAAAGATAAAACTTTATTCTTTGTTACTGATGAGCAGAGTTCCATTGTATAAAGGTCTTGTCATTTTTTTCCACTAATCTATTGATGGACACTTGGAATACTTTCATATCTTGGTGATTGTAAAAAATGTTGCAATAAACACAGGGTTGCTTATATTCTTTTGAATTAGTGTTTTGATTTCCTATGAATATATTCTCAGAAGTGGAATCACTGGCTCAAAAGGTAGGTCAATTTTTAATTCGTTGAGTTATCTCCATACTGTTTTCCTCAGTGGCTACACCAATCTGCATACCCACAAACAGTGTAAAAGTGTTCTCCTTTCTCTACATCCTCTCCAACACTTACTGTTTGTTGATTTATTAATGAAAACCATTCTGACAGGTGTGAGGTGGTATCCCATTGTGGTTTTAATTTGCATTTTTCTGATCATTAGTAATGTTGACCAAAAGGAAGGAAATAATAAAGATCAGAGAAGAAGTAAACAGAGTATAAAAAATGATACAAAGGATCAATAAATCCAAGAGCAGTTTCTTTGAAAAGATAAACAAGATTGACAAAAGTTAACTAGACACTTTAAGAAAAAAAGAGAAAAGACACAAGTAAATAAAATAAGAAATGAAAAATGAGAAATAACTGACACTAAAGAAATACAAAGTATTGCAAGAAAATACTATAAACATCTATATAGACTTGGTATGTCTATGGACAACCTGGATGAAATGGATGAATTCCTAGAAACATACAATCTTCCAAAACTAAATCTGGAGGAATCATAGAATCTGAATAGGAAGAACTACCCCTAGTGAAAATGAAGAAATAATTTAAAAATTCCCAACAAACAAAAGCCCTGCACCAGATGGCTTCACAAGTTTTTTAGCAAACATTATGAGAACTAACATCTTTCATTCTCAAACTAGTTTTAAAAATTCAAGAGGAAGGAAGTCTCCCAAGCTCTTTACAGGAGGCCAGGATTATCCTAATTCCAAAATAAGATAAAGACACTATGAAAAAAGAAAATTATGGGCCAATTCCTCTGATGAGTACAGGTGCTAAAAGCCTCAACAGATATTAGCAAACTTACTACAGCAATGCATCAAAAAATCATACACCATGATAAAATGAGATTTATTCTGAGAATGTGAGGTTGGTATGATGTTCACAAATCAATAACTATGATTCACCACATTAAAAAAAATGAAGGATGACACCATCCAGGGCTCCCTCAATTTTTGAAAGCTTACATGCTAGGCACTGTGTAGTTAGTTACTGAGTGTCAGAGTGCGTTATGCCAAGAGGGAGAAGAGTGTGCCTGGGAGAAATATAAACAGCTAGGCAAACAACAACCACATGCTGGAGAAATGGAGTTAGTTGATCTTGAATGTTAACAATACCTGGCTTTTATGGGATGTAAAAGCAAACTACAATACTAACAGAAGGGAGATAATGGTGTCAAGGTAGGAGGGAGAGGATTCCACTTCCTCCTACACATGGGAGAAAAACCTAGCCAATTTACACAGAAACAGAGCAAACAGCCAACAGTACCCCAGCATATATGAAGATAGAAGACCAAAAATTGGACGGAAGATAGCGGCTTTACTCTAGGCAGCGTTTTTCTCGGATTCTGTGAAGAGGAGGGAAACTCGTGGATCGGTGGAGAAACAGAGCAAGTGGACTAGGTTACCGAATCACTTTTGAAAGCAGGACATCAAAAATTATTGCGATTACTGAAAAACCAGACGGTAAGGAGACTGCTTCAGGACAAAAGGGACCCAGGGATCAGCGCGGGGTCTAGGGGTGTGCAGTCCCCAGGCCCGGTGCTCTCCGGTCTGCCTCAGGGCTCCCGGGAGAGGGGAGTTGCTGCTTCCTCCTCCGAATACAGGGGTAAGCAACTCCAGGGGAGAACGTGTTGCTTGAAGGAACAGATTGGCCAGTTGGACTGGGAAAAAATCGCCCAGGGACTATGAACACCCACCCAGAGACCTAGGAGAAGTGAGGGCCTCCAGACGACAGGGTCAGGGGCAGTCTGGAAAAGCACCCGCACTCCTAGCCCGGTGGAAGTGCGGATCAGTGGAGAGCACAGAGCCGGGAGGGGCGCAGCTCACACCCCATAGGGAGGCCTGAATTGCAGCTATCATCCTGGGAGGGACGTGGCGCTTGGTGCGTTCCTACAGTAGTGGCTCAGAAATTTCCAGCCAGCCCAACCGGGGGAGCCGGAAAAGGCGCCAACACCCCTAGCCTGGTGGGAGTGTGGTTCCATAGGGAACACGGAGCCGGAAAGGGCTCGGCTCTCGAACCAACGGGAAGCCTGATTCGCGTGCGCTGTGAACCCGGAAGGGTCTCGGCAAGGCGCCCTGGGTGATCCTAGACCCCGAATCTCAAAAGTTTGGGAGAGGGGCGTGCTCTTTTACGATTCCCAGGGAGGGCGCAGGGAATCCAAACATGTCGTGGGTGCCTCCTGAGAGCACAGAGCTGGAACCCTGCAGGACCCCAGAGTCCAGAAGAACGTGGAAGTGAGATCTGGAGAGCCAGTGTGCTCAGGAGCACCCAGGGTACCTGACAGTCTTGCTGAGATCTGGCGGGAACAGAAAGAAGCATTTCAAAGGTCCCTCAGCCTGCTGAAGCCAGCAAGATCAGAAAAACTGGTCTGGCCAGTTAGAAACCAACAAGAGGCTTTTTTTTTAAATTTTGTTCTGTTTTGTTTTGTTTTTGTGGCTGTTGTTGGTTGATTGATTTTATCTTGTGTTTTATGTCACATTTTATTTTTCAATTCTTATTATTTTTATACCTTGCAATCCTTTATGTTTCTCTTCCATTCATCCTAATATTATTCTTTCCACTCCAAATTTATCTCTCCTGCACTACATCTTCTGCTTTTCTTTCCTTTTTTTTTTTTAATCTTGCAAGTTACTATAAATTTGTATTATCTTTTTCTCACTTTTCCGACATTTTTTATTTTGGTAGTATTTTGGTATTCTTTTTCTTTCTGTATAATCTTCTTTGCTTGGCTGGTTATACTGTCATTTGATAGGTTCCCCCTGGTATCTCAGTCACAATGTATTGATAAGTTACTATCCTCCATCTGTGTTCCATTAGTACACCTCTCAAGGTTCTACACTCTTTTATTCTTGTTATATAGATCTCATTGATTCTGCCACAAGACTGTCAATTTACTATTACTGTTAGTAAGACCTAGTCTATACAATTGTAAATACTATTCAATACCCCTACTGATCTCAGCCCACTTTGCAATTTTCTGAACTATACTATAGTGGGGGTTGTCTCTATTCTTTTACACACAACTCCTATATACTAATCTTTAATCCAACCCTACCTTAGAATCTGACCTTCCACAGCCTCACAGCTTTCTAGATCCAACTAACAATCCTCTGGTCCCCAGTAAGAGTCTTACCCTCTTTCCATCCTTTCTAAAACGTGGATAGTGGGGTGGAGGATCACGGTTAACACTATAAGGAACCAAAGAATAACCCATCTCTTCTCTACTTGCTGCTAATGTAAATATCATAGAAGATTATCTTGCTGTCTTAAACCATTTCGCCTTACTCCTCAAACTGATCACAAAAAAAGAGTAAGGCGAAGCTATGAACACCAAGATACATGAAGGAGATTGAACCACTGAATCTCACAAATATTCTACCGCAGAAGTTCACACCATAATTACAGGGAATCAGAACAGATCAATTTAACAAACAAGAAGAACAAAGAAGAAACCCACGAACAATGAGAAAGCAAAGAAACAACCCCCAATTGAAGGGAAACGAGGAAGCCTCAGGAAAAATGCTAAATGAAATAGAGGCAACTCAACTATCAGATAGTGAGTTCAAAACAATGATTATCAGGAAGTTCAATGAACTCACAATGAGCTATCAGAAATGAGAGGGAAACCACATCAATCTCACTGCACACTATATAAACATGAAAAAGGAAATAGAAACTCTCAACAAAGGTCAAGAGGAAATGAAGAATGACATTTCTGAACTAAAGAACACAGTAGAAGGAATGAAAAGCAGGATTGATGAAGCAGAAGATTGGATTAGCGAGCTGGAGGACAAAGTTGAAAACAACATCCAGAAAGAGCAAGAAAAGGAAAAGAGACTCAGAAAGAATGAAGAGGGATTAAGAGAAATGCAAGACAATAGGAAACATAATAATATCTGTACAATAGGAATACCAGAAGGAGAAGAAGAAGAACAAGGGATCGAAAACCTAGTCAAAAAAGTAATGAAGGAGAACTTCCCTAATTTGATGAGAGAAAAAGTCACACAAATCCACGAAACACAGAGAGTCCCAATCAAGAGGAACCCAAAGAGGCCCACCTCAAGACACATCATAATTAAAATGGTAAAATTTCAAGACAAAGAGAGAATCTTAAAGGCAGCAAGGGAGAAAAAGGAAGTAACATACAAGGGAGCCCCAATAAGGCTAAGAGCTGACTTCTCAATGGAAACACTTCAAGCCAGAAGAGAATGGCAAAAAATACTCTAGGTAATGAGAACCAGAGGTCTACAACCAAGGCTACTATATCCAGCAAGGCTCTCAATCAAGATAGAAGGCCAAATAAGAAGCTTCCCAGACAAAAGAAGTCTAAAAGAACATACCTCCACCAAACCGGCTGTGCAAGAAATTCTAAAGGGACTGCTTTAAGGAAGGGAAGGAAAAGAGAGAGAGAGAGAGGAACACAGGTACATAAAAGACAATGAATAAGTACTTATCAATAATAACCTTAAATGTAAATGGATTAAATGCTCCAATCAAAAGACATAGAATAGCTGAATGGATAAGAAAAAATGACCCACATATCTGCTGTCTGCAAGAGACCCACCTCAGGATAAAAGACAAACACAGGCTGAAAGTGAAGGGCTGGAAAAAAATCTTCCAAGCCAATGGACAAGAAAAAAAAGCCGGGGTAGCAATACTCATATCAGACAAAATAGACTTCCAAAAAAGGTCCATAAAGAGAGACCCAGAAGGTCACTTCATAATACTCAAGGGAAGAATCCATCAAGAAGACATAAATATTGTAAATATATATATGCACCCAACATAGGAGCACCCAAATACATAAAGAAAATCTTAGAGGACTTCAAGAAAGATATGGACAGCAACACAATTATAATGGGAGATTTTAACACCCCACTATCAAAAATGGACAGATCTTCCAAACAAAATATCAACAAAGATATTGTGGCATTGAACAATACCCTTGATGAAATTGGCTTTACTGATATATACAAAGCCCTCCATCCAAAAGAAGCTAAATATACATTCTTTTCAAATGTACACGGAACATTTTCAAAGATAGACCACATGATAAGACACAAAATAAGTCTCAAGAATTTCAAAAAAATTGAAATCATACCAAGCATTTTCTCAGACAACAAGGGACTGAAGCTAGAAACCAACCCCAAGGAAAAAAATCCCAAAACATTCAAAATCATGGAGATTAAATAGCATGCTATTAAACAATGAATGGGTCAAGAATGATATTAGGGAAGAAATCAAAAGGTTTCTGGAAACAAATGAAAATGAACTCACAACAACCCAAAACTTATGGGACACAGGTAAGGCAGTCCTGAGAGGGAAGTTCATAGCGATACAGGCCCACCTAAAAAGGTTAGAAACATTCCAAACAAGCAACATAACCCTACATCTACAAGAACATGAGGAACAACAACAAAGGCAGCCCAGAGCAAGCAGAAGGAAGGAAATAAGCAAGATCAGAGCAGAATTAAATGACATAGAGACTAAAAGCACAATTCTAAGGAGCAATGAATCCAAGAGCTGGTTCTCTAAAAAGATAAACAAAATCGACAAGCTCTTAAGCAGACTCATCATGAAAAAAAGAGAGAGGACCCAAATAAACACAATCAGAAATGAAAGATGACAGATTACAACAGATAGCACAGAAATACAAAGGATTGTAAGAAATTACTAGAAAGAACTTTATGCCAAAAAATTAGAAAACCTAGATGAAATGAACATATTTCTAGAAAAATATAATCTTCCAAAACGCAATGAAAAAGAAGCAGAAAGCCTGAACAGACCAATAATAACAAGAGAAATTGAAGCAGTATTCAGAAAACTCCCAACAAACAAAATCCCTGGGCCAGATGGTTTCATAGGAGAATTCTACAAAGATTCTAATGAAGAGCTAACCCCTATCCTTCACAGACTATTCCAAAAAATCCAAAATGATGAAAGACTCCCAAACTCTTTTTATGAGGCCAACATCATCCTAATTCCAAAACCAGATCAAGACACAACAAAGAAAGAAAACTTCAGGCCAATATCGCTGATGAAC
The DNA here is from genome assembly GCF_019186645.2 of Phyllostomus hastatus. Lineage (NCBI taxonomy): Eukaryota > Metazoa > Chordata > Mammalia > Chiroptera > Phyllostomidae > Phyllostomus > Phyllostomus hastatus. Next base: position 15,277,259 of record NW_025334022.1, read on the forward strand.
ATTGACGCTAAAATCCTCAACAAAATACTGGCAAACCGCATCCAACAATACATTAAAAAGATCATACACCATGACCAAGTGGGATTCATTCCAGGGATGCAACGATGGTTCAATATTCACAAGTCAGTAAATGTAATACATCACATAAACAAAAGCAAAGACAAAAACCACATGATCATATCAATTGATGCAGAAAAAGCATTTGATAAGGTACAGCACCCATTCATGATAAAAACACTCAGCAAAGTGGGAATAGAGGGAGCATTCCTCAACATAATAAAGGCCATATATGAGAGACCTACAGCCAACATCGTACTCAATGGGCAAAAATTAAAATCTTTTCCACTAAGATCAGGAACAAGACAAAGCTGTCCACTTTCACCACTTCTATTCAATATAGTACTGGAAGTTGTATCCATAGCAATCAGACAAGAAAAAGAAATAAAAGGCATCCAAATTGGAAAGGAGGAAACAAAACTGTCACTGTTTGCAGATGACATGATAGTGTACATAGAAAATCCTATAGACTCCACCAAAAAAACTGCTTGACCTAATAAATGAATTTGGCAAAACAGTGGAATACAAAGTCAATATCCAGAAATCAAAGGCATTTCTGTACACCAACAATGAAACAGCAGAAGCAGAAACCAAGAAAAAAAAATCCCATTTGAAATATCAAAAAGAAAAATAAAATAACTAGGAATAAACCTAACCAAAGATGTAAAAGACCTGTATTCAGAGAACTACATAACACTCAGGAAAGAAATCAAGGAAGACACAAACAAATGGAAACATATACCATGTTCATGGATTGGAAGAATTAATATAATCCAAATGTCCATACAACCAAAAACAATTTACACATTCAATGCAATTCCTATTAAAGTACCAATGGTATATTTCACAAACATAGAACAAACACTTCAAAAATGTATATGGAATCATAAATGACCCTGAATAGCTGCTGCAATTTTGAGAAAGAAGAGTAAAGTAGCAGGGATCACAATACCTGACACTAAACTATACTACCAGGCCACTGTAATCAAAACAGCCTGGTACTGGCATAAAAACAGGCACATGGACCAATGGAACAGAACAGAGAGCCCAGAAATAAACCCAAGTCTCTACAGTCCATTAATATTTGACAAAGGAGGCAGCAAGAAAAAATAGAGTAAAAATAGCCTCTTCAACAAATGATGTTGGGAGAACAGGACAGCTATGTGAAAAAAAAAATGAAACTTGAGCACCAGCTTACACGTTATACAAAAATAAATTCTAGGTGCATTAAAGATTTAAATATAAAATGTGACACCATTAAAGTCCTAGAGGAGAACGTAGGTAGGAAAATCTCAGATATTTCACACAGAAACTTTTTTGCTGATATGTCCCCTAGAGCAAGGGACATAAAGGAAAGAATAAACAAATGGAACCTCATCAAAATTAAAAGCTTCTGCAGAGCTAAAGAAAACAATATCAAAATTAAAAGAGAACCAACTCTGTGGGAAAACATATTTGCCAATGAAACCTCAGACAAGGGTTTAATCTCCAAAATATATAAATAACTTACACGACTGCACTACAAGAAGACAAGGAATCCAATTAAAAAATGGGCAAAGGACTTGAACACACATGTCTCCAAGGAGGACATACAGAAAATCCAAAGACACATGAAACGATGTTCAATATTGCTAGCTATCAGAGAGATGAAAATTAAAACCACAATGAGATACCACTTCACACCAGTCAGAATGGCCATCATAAACAAAGCAACAAACAACAAGTGTTGGAGAGGTTGTGGAGAAAAGAGGACTCTAGTGCACTGTTGGTGGAACTGCACACTGGTACAACCACTATGGAAAGCAGTATGGAACTTCCTCAGGAACTAAATATAGATCTACCTTTTGACCCAGCAATTCCACCTCTTGGAGTTTATCCTAAGAACACTAAAATACCAATCCAAAAGAACCTATGCATCCCAATGTTCATAGCAGCACAATTTACAATAGCTAGGTGCTGGATACAACCTAGATGCCCATCAGTAAATGAATGGATAAAAAAACTATGGTACATTTTCACAATGGAATTCTATGCAGCAGAAAGAAAGAAGGAGCTCCTACCCTTTGCAACAGCTTGGGTGGAGCTGGAAAGCATTATGGTAAGCGAAATAAGCCAGGCAGTGAAAGACAAGTACCATATGATCTCACCTTTAAGAGGAACCTAAACAACAAAATAAAGAAATAAGCAAAATATAACCAAAGACACTGACATAGAGGACTGGCTGACAGTGACCACAGGGGAGAGAAGAGGGAATTTCATGGTATAATGTGAAGGGTTTACAAGAACAAATTTAAAGGACAAATGGACAAAAACTAGGGGGTGGGTGGGAATGAGAGGGAAAAGGGGAGGTTTGGGTGGGTGGGCTGGACTGGGAGTAAAAGGGAGAAAACTTTACTTGAAAAATGATTAAAGTAAAATTAAAAAAAGAAATTAGGGAAGAAATGAAAAACTTTTCTCTAAACAAATGAAAATGAACTCACAACAACCCAAAACCTAAGTAACACCGACAAGGAAGTCCTTAGAGGGAATTTCATAGTGATACAGTCCTCCCTAAAAAAGATAGAGACATTTCAAACAAACAACAAAACCCTATGCCTAAAAGAACTCAAGGAACATCAATAAAGACAACCTAGAGCAAGTAGAAGGAAGGAAACAACCAAGATCAGAACTGAATTAAATGACATAGAAACTAAAAGCACAATTCTAAGCATTAATGAATCCAAGAGCTGGTTCTTTGAAAAGGTAAACAAAATCAACAAGCCTTTAAGCACACTCATCAAGAAAAAAAGAGAAAGGACTCAAATAAACACAATCAGAAATGAAAGAGGAGACTTTACAACTGATACCAAAGAAATAGAAATGACTGTAAGAAATTATTATGAAGAACTGAATGCAAAGAAATTTTTATACCTAGGTGAAATGGACAAATTTCTAGAAAAGTAGAATCATCCAAAACTCAATAAAGAAGAAAAAGAAAGCCTGAACAAACTAATAACTGCAGATAAAATTGAAGCACTAATCAAAAAACTCCTGACATAAAAAAACCCTGGGCCTGAGGGTTTCACAGACAAATTCTAGAAAACATTTAAGGAAGAGCTAACACATATCTTTCACAGACTATTACAAAAAAATCAAAATTATGGAAGACTCCCAAACTCTTTTTATGAAGCCAGCATCATCCTAAACCCCAAACCAGATAAAGCCACAAAATGAAAGAAAACTTCAGGCCAATGTCGCTGATGATCATAGAAGCTAAAATCCTCAACAAAATGTTGGCAAACTGCATCCAACAATATATTTAAAAGATCATACATCATGATCAAGTGGGATTCATCCCAGGGGTGCAAGGATGATTCAATATTCGCAAAGCAATAAATGTAATACATCACATAAACAAAAGCAAAGACAAAAATCAGATGATCATATCAATAGATGGGGAAAAACATTTGATAAGTTACAGCACCCATTTACGATAAAAACACTCAGCAAAGTGGTAGAAGAGGGAGCATTCCTCAACTTAATAAGGGCCATATATGAGAGACCTACAGAAAACATCACACTCAATGGAAAAAAAATTGTGAAAATCTTTTTCACTAAGATCAGGAAAAAAACAAGGTTGTCCACTTTCACCACTTCTATTCAACATAGTATTGGAAGATATAGCCACAGCAATAAGACAATAAAATGAAGTAAATGACATCCAAATCAGAAAGGAGTAAACAAAACTGTCAGTTTGCAGATGACATGATAGTGTACGTAGAAAATCCTATAGACCCTGCAAAAAAAGAAAAAAAACTGCTCAATCTAATAAATGAATTTGGCAAAACAGTGGGATACAAAATCAATATGCAGAAGTCAAAGGCATTTTTTGTATACGAGCAATAATACACCAGAAGCAGAAATCAAGGAAAAAATAACATTTGATATATCAACAAGAAAAATAAAATACCTAAGAATAAATCTAACCAAGGAGGTAAAAGACGTGTACTCATAAAACTACACAACACTGAAGAAAAAAATCAAGATAGAATCAAATAGAAACATATATTTTATTCATCGATCAGAAGAATTAACATCATCAAACTGTCCATACTACCCAAAGCAATTTACAGATTCAATTCAGTGCTTATTAAAGTAACAATGGCATATTCACAGAAATAGAACAAACACTTCCAAAATTTATATGGAACCATAAATAACCCCAAATAGCTGCTGCAATTTTGAGAAAGAAGAGGAAAATAAGAGGAATCACAATACCTGATAACAAACTGTATTACAAGGCCACTGTAATCAAAACATCCTGGCACTGGCATAAAAACAGGCACATGGACAAATGGAACAGAACAGAGACCCCAGAAATAAACCCAAGTCTCTGTGGTCAATTAATATTTGACAAAGGGGTCAGCAACATAAAATGGAGCAAATATAGCCTCTTCAGCAAATGGTATTGGGAGAGTTGGAGAACTACATACCAAAACAAAACAAAAAACAAAAAAACCCCACAAAACTGGAGCGTCTACTTACACCATACACAAAAATAAATTCAAGGTGGATAAATGGTTGAAATATAAGTTATGACACCATTAAAATCCTAGAAGAGAACATAGGCAGGAAAATCTCAGATATTTCATGCAGGAATATTTTCAATGATATGTCATCTAGAACAAAGGACATTAAGGAAATAATAAAAAAATGACATCTCATCAAAATAAAAAGCTTCTACATGGCTAAATAAAATAGTATTAAAATAAATAGAGAACCAACTGTATGGGAAAACATATTTGCAATGATATTTCAGACAAGGGTTTAATCTCCAAAATATATGAAGAACTCTCACGACTCCACTCTAAGAAGTCAAGCAACCCAATTAAAAAACGAGCAAAGGACTTAAACAGACAGTTCTCCAAGGAAGACATACAGAGGATTCAGAGACACATGAAATGATGCTTAGTATTGCTAGCTATGAAAGAGATGCAAATTAAAACTGCAATGAGATACCACTTCACACCCATCAAAATGGCCATACTAAACAAAGCAACAAACAAGTGTTGGAGAGGTTGTAGCAAAATAGGATCCTTAGTGTACTGTTGGTGGGATTGCATACTGGTACAACTACTTTGAACGCAGTATGGAATTTTCTCCCAAAACTAAAAATGGATCTGCCTTTTGACCCAGCAATTCCACTGTTGAGATTGTATCCTAAGAACCCTGAAACACCAATCCAAAGGAGACTATACACTCCAATGTTCATAGCAGTATAATTTACAATAGCCAAGTGCTCTAAGCAACCTAGTTGCCCATCAGTAAATGAGTGGATCAGACAACTTGTACATTATTCAATGGAATTCTATGCAGCAGAAAGAAGGAAGGAGTTCTTACCCTTTAAGGCAGCATCGATGGAACTGGAAACATTATGCTAAGCAAAATAAGCCAGATGGTGAAAGAGAAATGCCATATGATGTCACCTTTAACAGGATTATAATCAACAAAACAAACAAACAAGCAAAATTTAACCAAAGACACTGAAATTGAGAACAGGCTGACAGAGACCAGAGCAGAGAAGGGAGGGAATTTCAGGTGAAGGTGGTATGGGTTTGAAGGAACTAGTATAAAAGACACATGGACAATAACAAGGCAGGTGGAGATGGGAGGGAGGTAGGGAAGGCTTGGAGGTGGGCTGGGATGGAGGTAAAGGGGAGAAAACTGTACTTGAAAAACAATTAAAATAAAATAAAAGAAAAATAAAAACAACATGATAGTATCAATAGAGACAGAATAAAGCACTTGATAAAATTTCGCATCCATTTATGATAACAACTCTCAGGAAAGTAATACAGGGAACATATCTAAACATAATAAAGGACATATATAACAAACCCGTTGCTGCCATCATACTCAATGGGCAAAAAGTACCCTTATGACTGGGAGCAAGACGGGAAGTCTGTTTTTTCTTCCTTTCTTATTCAACATAGTATGAGAAATCCCAACCAGAACAATTAGACAAGAAGACATAAAAGCCATCCATATTGGAAAGGAATAAGTAAAACTGTCTTTATTTGCAGACGACATGATACTGTGCAAAGAGAACCACAAAGATACCACCAAGAAACTACTACAAGTGATAAATTAATTCAACATAGTAGGATACAAAATTAATATCCTGAAATGAGTTGCATGTTTATATTCCAATAACAAACTAACAGAAAGAGAAATTAAAAAAAAATCTCATTCACAATTGTTTCAAAGGACTAAAATACCTAGGAATAAACCTATCATAGGATGTAAAAGGCCTGTACTTATAAAATTATAAGACACTCAAGAAAGAAACTAATTAAGATATGAATAAGTGGAAGCCCATACAATGTTCATAGGTAAGCAGAATTAGCATCATTAAAATATCTACACTATCCAATGCAATCCATTAAGATAACTTTGTAAAGAAATCAATGGAAATCCAAAGGTGCAGTGACTTTTTAATACAGAAGATGAATAAGAAATTTCCACGCAAGTTAACATTTTTTTTCTGGTCATCAAAGAAACATGCAGTCCTGAATTATCTTGACTGAAGATTATATATTTTTTTACTAATTCCAGATGTTTTTTGTCAGTGCAAATTTTGGTCTGATTGGGAGCAGTACTTGTTGGAATTAATCATTCAGTTTTCCAGAAGAATCTCAAAATCAAGAAATCCTTTCCAATCCCACCATATACATACAAAACGTCACCTTCTTTGGATGAAGACTGACCTTTGGTATTGTTGTTGGTGGTTCATTTCACTTGCTCCATAATCTCTTCTGTCCCATATTATTGTGAGGTATCTACTTTTCATTTTCAATCACAATTTGTTTTAAAAGCTGGATGTTTTAATTACAATTCAGCAGAGAATCACATGCAGAAATATGGTCAAGAAGGTTTTTTTTTCTTTAACTTATGTTGAACTCAAACATCAAAGAGATTAATTAACCAAGCTGGTCCAAATTATTTTCAATGCTTTATTTGTATATTTTGAGTATATTGACTATCTCCTGAATAGTAGAAAATTTATTGCTTTCATTTAATGTCTTGATCTGATTGCTATCAACTTCAACTGGTCTACCCAATCTTGGTGCATTATCCAGTGAAAAATCTCCAGCACAAAACTTCACACACCATTTTTGACATATTCATTTGATCAGTCACTGCACCTTTTCCATACATTGCACAACGCTTTCTTTTTAGTGTGTTTCAGGTGCATATTTACTTTTTCTTGAATTAGTAAAGCATAATATACTAAAATTTTGCTTATTTTCTTCCATCTTCAATATTAAAATAACTACACAAAAATTCACCAATTTTATGGTTTTTTTATATTATTTAGTTATTTTTTTAGAGAGGGAAGGGAGAGAGAAAGAGGGAGAGAGAGAGAAACATCAATGTACGGTTGCTGGAGGTCATGGCCTGCAACCCAGGCATATGCCCTGACTGGGAATCGAACCTGTGACACTTTGGTTCGCAGTCTGTGCTCAATCCACCAAGCTACGCCAGCCAGGGCTATTTTTATGGTTTTTTTAGATGCACACTGATATGACAGGTGTCAGAATGAGATCTAACAATATTCTTTAAAATGAAGGTAAAGGCAACCAAGAACTACTAGAGCCATTCTACAGGGTAAAATGAACTGTGGCAAACCCAATAGTTTAATATAAATAAAGGAAAAATAGAGAAGTAGCCACTTGCATCTTAATTGATTGTGTTGGTGTTTCTTCCCCTTCAGTTATTCAATTTAGCTATTTAAAAATATCAGTTTGTTTGTTTAATAGCTAAACATTCAGGCCCACTTTTGAGTGAATGTTCTCTGAAAAAAAGATATATAAGTTCATACTTTTTTAAAAGTTGGGGTTTTTGCACACATTTAAATTGGGTATTGAAGTTACTAAAAATGTTAAAGATGTAGAGTGACATCAGCAAGATGTCAAAATAGAAAGCCCCATATGTTCTTCTTCCATAGATACTCTTATTTCATAACAATATAGAAGCAAAAATGCCCTCATGATAATTCTAGACTTAAGAAGTAGCAGTACATTGGATGAGCACAATGCTGGAAACAGCTTCACTAAAACAGGTAAGAACAATGTCCCGTAACTAATATCACCTTCTCCCACAAGCTGGCATAGCTGAGCAGCAAGAAAGAATATCCCAGCTACAGAATTATGTGCAGGGGACTGAAGGGAAAGAAGAAAGATGAAAAAGCATGAATCCAACAATCCAACTTTTCAAAGGGCCATCCAAATGACTGGTTTCTGTTTTTCCTCATTCAGAGTGTTGATGAAATCAACATCGTTTGGATGCCTGAGATCCATCAAGAACCAGGACTGGCCTAGAGAAAAACACTGGAATCTCTGACATTCCACCCAGCAACGTCTTCACAGATATGTCCCCTAAAGCAAGGGACATAAAGGAAAAAATAAAGAAATGGGACCTCATCAAATTAAAAAGCTTCTGCATGTCTAAAGAAAACAACATTAAAATGAAAAGAGAACCCACCATATGGAAAAACATACTTGCCAATGATACCTCAGCCAAGGGTTTGATCTACAAAATACATAAAGAACTCACATGACTCCACTTCAGGAAGACAAACAGCAATCCACTTAAAAATGGGCAAAAGACTTGAACAGACACTTCTCCAAGGAAGACATACAGAAGATCCAGAGAGACACATAAAAAGATGCTCAGCATCACTAGCTATTAGAGAGATGCAATCTAAAACCACAGTGAGATACCACCTCACACTGGTCAGAATAGCCATCATAAACAAATCAACAAACAAGTGTTGGAGAGGCTGTAGAGAAAAGGGAATCCTACTGCACTGTTGGTGGGACTGCAGACTGGTACAGCCACTGTAGAAAATAGTATGCAATTTCCTCAGAAAACTAAAAATGGAACTGCCTTTTGACCCAGAAATTCTACTGCTAGGATTTTACCCTAAGAGCCCTGAAACACCAACCCAAAACAACCTATACACCCCAATGTTCATAGCAGCGTAATTTACAAGAGCTAAGTGCTGGAAGCAACCTAAATGCCCATCAGCAAATGAGTGGATCAAAAAACTATGTTACATTTACACAATGGAATACTATGCAGCAGAGAGAAAGAAGGAGCTTATACCCTTTGCAACAGCATAGATGGGACTGGAGCGTATTGTGCTAAGTGAAATAAGCCAGGCGGTGAAACACAAATACCATATGATCTCATCTTTAATTGGAATATAATCAACAAAAGAAAAAAAGAAAACAAAACATAACCAGAGACATTGAAATTAAGACTAATCTAATAATAGCCAAAGGGAAGGTGGGAGGGGACAGTGGGGAGAAGGGTTTTTAGGAACTACTATAAGAGACACATGGGCAAAACCAAAGGAGAGGGTGGCAGCAAGGGAGGGAGATGGGTTTGGCTGTGGGGGAAGGATTGTGAGAAAATGCAGACAACCGTAATTGAACAACAATAAAATAATAATAAAAAAAAAAGAACCAGGACTGGTGGTGATACTTTGCTATTGCTCTATAGGACACTCAGTACATTAGACAGAGACCAATACAGCTCAAAAGCCTCTCCCTTGGGGGAAAGAAAAGAGTGGAACATGCATCCAATGTTCTGGCTTCTCAGGGAATAGTCTGAGGGAATGGAGTACAGATGGGATCCAGCATGTTCCAGAGACCTGGGAGATGCTCAGAACATAAGAAAGTTGGGTGGCTTGTGGCAGCTTCAGATAATAAGAATTACCTCAGATAGAAAAGGGAAACAAGTGATTGCAAACTTCAGGAAAGAAATTGGCAGGACTATGTATTAAGTAATTTTATGCACAAACCTAGAGAAGCTTCATCCCACCAAAAATGTTTTCAGAAACCACATGAAAATATAGGTGGGCTAATTGGCAATACTTTTTCCCTGTACAAACCAGTCTATACAATCTGGGAGAGAGGGATAATGTTTCAAATGTGCAAATGTCAACAATAGGTTATGGCAAACACAAAGAAACAGGGAAACATGACTCAAACACAGGAACAAAATAAATCTACAGAAACTGACAAGAAAGACAGATGTTTATGAATTACCTCACCCAGAATGCAAACTAAGTGACATAAAGATGCTCAATAAAATCAAGAAAATAATGCATGAACAAAATGAGAATACCAATAAATAGATTGAAAATATAAAACAATAACCAAATAGAAATTTTGGAGCTGAAAAATATAATAACATATTTGAAAAACTCACTAGCAAGTTTAATATCAGACTTAATAAAGCAGAAGAAAATAATGAATGAAATAAAAAACAAATAACTTCAAATTATCCAGTCAGAGGAATGAAAAGAAAAACAAATAAAAACAGAGTGAAGAAAGACTAAGGGACTTAAGGAGACACCAACACATGAAACAGCATATGCACTGTTGGAATTCTAAGAAGGAGAAGAGAAAGAGAAAGGGGAAGAACGCTGATTGAAAGAAATAATGGACAAATCTTCTGAAATCTGGTAAAAGAAATGGACACCTAGATTGAAAAACTACATGCAGAAAGCTGGTCCAAATCTGGACCAAACACTTAAAAAAGAACTCCAATCCACAAACTATTTAAAAAAAACTGTAATAAAGATATGATTCCAAACTCATTTTATGAAGCCATCCTTATTCTGATACCAAAGTCGGAAGAATACAAAATAAAGATGTCCACAGACCATAATTCCTGAAGACATAGATTCAACCCCCCCCAACAAAATATTAGCACACAAATCAACAAGACATCAAAAGGATCATACACAATAACTAAGTGGGATTTATCCATAGTGCAAGGATGGTTCAATATACAAAGTCAATAAATGCATCACTGTGATAAACTACAAAAAAACACAACAAAAATAAAAATTACATGAATGTCTCAATAGATATGAAAAACATTTGACAAAATCCAATATCCCTTTATGTTAAAAATATTTAACAAAGGAGGGGTATAAGAAAAATACTACATCAGACTTCTTGCCAAGATGGAGGCTTAGGTAGATGCATTTTGTCTTCTAGCACAACCGAAAGAAGGACAGCAAAAATTTTATGGGGTTGGCTGGGGTGGGGGGAAGTGGTGGGGAGAAAATGAAGACAACTGTAGTTGAACAATAATAAAGTAATTTAAAAAATTAAAAAAACAAAACAAAAAATAAACAGAACTGCCAGGAAAATTGAACTGTATGGAAATCTGGAAACCAAAGGAGTTACAGAAGAAACATTCATCCAGACCAGTAAGAGGGGTGGAGATAGGCAGTCTTGTGGAAGACTGAGTAGTCCCACATTTGCATGTGGATAAACCAGGAGGAACAACTGAAGAGCCAGAAAGACTGCACAACCAAGGATTCCATTGCAGGGAAATAAAAACTGAAAACGTCTGAGTGAAAAAATTCTGTGGGGGTTGAGGTGGCAGCAGAAACACCTAGTCTCACAAGAGAGTTTGTTGGAGAGAATGACATGGTCCTAGAAAGTACACAAAACCATCCACCCTGGAATCAGCACCAGAGGGACCCAGTTTGCATGCGGGTAGAAGAGGACATGACTAAAAGCTGGCCAAGAGCTGAACAAGCATCATTGTTCCTTCTCAGACCCCTCCCCCACATAAAGCACCACAACAGAGCTACTTGAGTTGCTCCCCCCTGGTGAATACTTAAGGTTCCATCCCTTATTACATAACGGGTGTGCCAAGACTAAAAAAATATTGCTCAAATGAAAGAACAGATCAAAGCTCCAGAAAAAAATATACCTAAGTGATGAAGAGATAGCCAACATAGGAGATGTGGAGTTCAAAACAATGGTAATCAGGATGCTCACAGAAATGGTTGAGTATGGTTGCAAAATAGAGGGACAAGTGAAAGTTATGCAAAGTGAAATAAAGGAAAATGTACAGGGAACAAACAGTGATGGGAAGGGAGCCAAAACTCAAATGAACAATTTGGAGGAGAGGGAAGAAATAAACATTTGACCAGAACAGAATGAAGAAATAAGGAATAATTGGGGGAATCTGGGTAAATGCTACATGGGATCTCTCTGTATTATTTTTCACAAGTACATGTGAACCTACACTTACCTCAAAATAAACATTTAATTAAAAATAAAACAAAATGGCAGGAAAAAAAGAAAGGAAGAAAAGGAAGGAAGGAAGGAAGGAAGGAAGGAAGGAAGGAGAAGAAAGAAAGAAAGAAAGAAAGAAAGAAAGAAAGAAGGAAAGAAAGAAAGAAAAAAAGAAAGAAAGAAAGAAAGAAAGAAAGAAAGAAAGAAAGAAAAGAAAAGAAAGAAAGAAAAAAAAAGAAAGAAAGAAACTTCTGACAATTCCAAATGCTGATTAGGACACAAAACTGTCAGAAATCTTATAAATTGCTGGTGGGAATGCAAAATGATATAGCCACTTTGAAAAAGCAACTTGGTAACTGCTTTAAAAGTAAAGATATACTGTTGCAAACTCGCAAATCTACTCCTAAGTATCTATCCAATAAAAATAAAAACATGTGCATACAAAAATGTTTATGACACATTTATAAAATAACTATTCATAATTTCCCCAAACTGGAAAATACACAAATGCCTGTAAATTGGTGAATGAATAAACAAATTGTAATGCATTCATAAAATGGAATGTTATTCTGCAATAAAAAGAAATGAAGTGCCAATATGTGCTATAACATGAATGGATCTGGAAACACTATGATAAGTGAAAGAGCTCAGTCACAAAAAAATCACATGTATAATTCCAACTATATTAAATGTCCAGAATAGACATATTACCCACAAAGACAGAAAGTAGTTTAGTCATTGCAAAGGGTTAGGGGAGTCAGGAAGGAAACGGAGATTGACTGCTAATAGGTACAGATTCCATCTGGGGTGGTGAAAATGCCCTACAATTAGATAGTGCTGATTGACACATAATTCTATAAATAAACAAAAAATTACTCCACTGTATATTTTAAAAGGGTGAATAAACTTTCACAGAAAGAATGTGAATTACACATTAATAATATTATTTTTAAAAAAGAAATAACAATTCCAAAAAAAATGAGAGGCTTAGGAATGTGCAAGACAACTTCAATTGTTCCAACATCTGAATTATAGAGGTGTCAGAAGGAGAAGAGGAAGAGCAAGAAATTGAAAACTTATTTGAAAACAAAATGAAGGGGAACTTCCCTAATCAGGCACAAGAAATAGACTTCCAGGCAGTCCAGGAAGCTCAGAGCGTCCCAAAGAAGCACACACCAAGGCACATCATAATTACATTACTCAAGATTGAAGAGAAGGAGTCTTAAAAGCAGCAAAAGGAAGGGAGACAGTTACCTACAAAAGAGTGCCCATAAGACTATCAGCTGATTTATCCAAAGATACCTTACAGGCAAGAAGGGGCTGGAAAGAAGTATTCAAAGTTATGAAAGGAAAGGACCTATTCCAAAATTACTCAATCCAGCCAAGCTACCATTTAGTATGGAAGGACAGATAAAGTGCTTTCCAGATAAGGTCAAGGTAAAGGAGTTCATCATTGCCAAGCCCTTATTATGTGAAATGTTAAAGGAGCTTATGTAAGAAAAAGAATATCAAAAATACAAACTGTAAAATGACAACAAACTCATAACTATCAACAACCAAACCGAAGAAAACAAAAACAAAAACAAAAATGAACTAAGTAAACAGCTAGTACAAGAACGGATTCATAGAAATAGAGATCACTTGGAGGGTTATCAATGGGGTAAAGGAAGGACAAGAATGGGGGGAAAGTACAGGGAATAATGAGCAAAAATGGTATGTACAAAATAGACAGGGGAGGTTAAGAATAGTATGGGAAATGGAGAAGCCATAGAACATATATTTACAACCCATGGACATTAACTAAGGTGGGGGAATGATGGTGGGAGGGGGTACAGTGTGGAGGGAATAAAAGGGACAGAAAATGGGACAACTGTAATAGCATAATCAATAAAATATATTAAAATTAAAAAAAATAATACATAAAATTAAACAGCTTCTGCATGGCTAAAGAAAACATTAGCAAATGAAAAATGAACCAACTGTGTGGGAAAAATATATTTGTTAATGATATCTCAGGCATGGATTTGATTTCAAAAACATATAAAGAATGCACACAACTCTACATCAGGAAGACAAACAATCCAATTAAGAAATGGGCAAAGGACCTGAACAGAGACTTCTCCCAGGAGGACATCTCAGAGCCCAGAGACAAATGAAATGATGCTCAGCATCACTAGCCATCACAGAGATGCAAATTAAAACCACAATGAGATACCAGTTCACACTGATCAGAATGGCCATCATAACCATATCAACAAACAACAAGTGCTGGTGAGGTTGTGGAGAAAAGGGAACCCTAGTACTCTGTTGGTGGGACTGCAGACTGATGCAACTGCTGTGGAAAACACTATGGACTTTCCTCAGAAAAGTAAAAATGGAGCTCTATTTTGACCTTGCAATTTCATTGCTGAGATTGTACCCTAAGAATCCTGAAACACCAATTCAAAACAACCTATGCACCCCAATGTTCATAGCAGTACAATTTACAATAGCCAAATGCTAGAAGCAACCTAAGTGTCCATTGGTAAATGAGTGGACCAAATAACAATGGTACATTTACACAATGGAATACTATGCAGCAGAAAGAAAGAAGGATCTCCTAACTTTTGCAATGTATGGATGGGTCTAGAGAGCATTATACTAGGTGAAATAAGCCAGGCAGTGAAAGACAAATGCCACATGATCTCACCTCTAAGTGGAACCTAATCAATAAAACAAACAAGCAAGCAAAGTATAACCAGATATATGGAAATTAAGAACAAACTGAGAGTAACCAGATGTGGGAGTCGATAATGGGGAAGATTGGGGAAGGGTCATCAAGGAACATGTATAAAATACACATGGACAAAGCCAAAAGGGGGTAGAATTGAAGGTGGGAGAAAGGGATGGCTGGGGTGGGGAGAGTGGTGAGGAGAACATGGAGACAACTGTATTTGAACAACAATAAGAAAAAAGAATGAAAAGAATAAAAAAGAGTCCTGGCTTGTGTGGTTTAGTGGATTGAGCATGGGCTCCAATCCAGATGGCCACCAGTTAGATTCCTGGTCAGGTCACATGCCTGGATTGTGGGCCAGCTCCCCAGTAGGTCCCACATGAAAGACAACCACACATTGATGTTTCTCTCCCTCCCTTCCCCTCTCTCTAAAGATAAATAAGTAAAATATTTGTTAAAGTTTTTTTTAAAAAATAAAAAAGAAATGAGCAAAGGACCTGAACAGACACTTCTCCCAGGAGGATGTACAAAGGGCCCAGAGACATATGAAAAGATTTTCAATATCACTAGCCATTGGAGAGATGCAAATTAAAACCACAATGAGATACCACTTCACAGCAGTCAGAGTGGCCATCATTAACAAATCAACAAACAACAAGCAATGGAAAGGTTATGGAGAAAAGGGAACCCTAGTACACTTTTGGTGAGAAGGCAGACTGGTACAGCCACTGTGGAAAAATGTATGGAATTTTCTCAGAAAACTAAAAATGGAGCTACCTTTGACCTTGCAATTCCACTTCCAGGATTATACTCTAAGAATCCTGAAACACCAATTCAAAACAACTTGTGTACCCCAATGTTCACAACAGCATTATTTATAATAGCCAAGTGATGGAAACAATATAAGTGTCAGCCAGTAAACAAATGGATCAGTGATACATTTGCACAATGGAATACTATGGAGCAGAAAGAAATAAGTAACTCCTACCCTTCACAACAGCGTGGATGGGACTGGAGACTATTATGGTAAGTGAAATAAGGCAGGTGGTTAAAGAAAAGTACCATATGATCTCACCTATAAATGGAACCTAATGAAAAAACAGTAAGCAAACAAAATAGATCCAGAGACTTGGAAATAAAGAACAAACTGACAGTAACTAGAGGAGTGAGAGGAGGGGGATAACAGGGGTCAGAAGGGGAAGGGTCAAGTCAAAGAACAGGTGTAAAGGACCCATTGACAAAGATAACATTGGGGGGGAGGACTGAAAGTGGAAGGTGGGAGGTGCGTACAACAGGGGAGAATAATAGGGACAAAATTGGGCCATCTCTAATTGAACAACAATACAAAAGTTAAAAAACTAAAAATTGTTGTCAAGAAAAGAAATATATACCTCAATATAATAAGGACCATATATGAAAAGCCCATAGGTAACATCCTCGATAGTAAAAATAAAAAGTACCTGAAAACTTTTTATCTTAAGTCAGGAACAAATCAAGGATAGCTACTTTCATCTCTTCTATTTAACATAATCTTGGAAGTTCTAGATGGAGCAATTAGGCAAGAAAAAAGAAAGTCCTGCCCTAGTGTCACAAGCACATGTTCATGATATAGTCTTTCCTAAAAGTCTCCTGGGCAATTGCTAATCTTGCTGCCTGCTGAGCAGCCTGGCACCATGGAGTAGACAAGAGTTACACAAAGTAACTATGTTATTCACTCAGCTTTTATTGAATACAGGTTCACTCAAAGTAGAACATCAACATACATTAATATCCTACTCACACTAACAATTTAAGAGAAATATATCACACACACAGCAATCAATAGAGAATAACAAACCTGAGTCCCATAATCTCAGTCTGCAGGTCCGGGAGACAGCAGAATGCACAAGAGAGTTATCAGCATCTTGCAAGGAAGGGTTTCCAGAGCCAAGTAGGCAGCAAGACAGAGCCTCTGGTGGCCAATGCTGAAGGAAATCACCTTGGCATGGAGTAGCACTCGTGTGGAGCTCTGCAGTCTCAGCAGTGGTCTAGATCCTGCCTCAGTTATACCTTAAAAGTGGTGTATTCCATCTTTCTGTGTCTTTTCAATAAATGTCTTTGCACCTCAGATGCCAAGTGTGCAATTTTCTTAGGATCCTATGCTATATAGCCATTCTGGTTGACACCTCTGCTAGCAAGTGTGGAATTGCCTCAGGAGTCTATCTGTGTGTGATCCCGCTCTACAGACATAGCGGTTCTAATCACATGGGCAGATATCTTAAGTGTGTCTGTCTCCTTGCCAGACATGTCCACTCTGACTTAGGTAGTTTCCTTCTTCAACCAAAGTATCATAGCTGACTGACAGACATTTTAGTTGACATAAATGTCTCCACTTTGTTTTATATACTTTATGCTATCTTGATTGGACTAATGCCATTTTACTGGTCCTGCTCTCCATACCTGGCCAAGTGGCTCAGTTAATTGGATCACTGTCCCATACACCAAAATGTTGCTGCTCTGATACCTGGTCAGTGCACCTACCTAGGTTGCAGGTTGGATGCCCGGTTGGGGCCAATACGGAAGGCAACCAATTGATAATTCTCTCTCACATCTCTCTCTCTCTCTCTCTCTCTCTCTCACCTTCTCTTTATCAGATCAACAAAAATATCCTCAGGTGAAGATTAAAAATTAAATGAAGAAAAAATTCACATAAGAAAGAAAAAAGTAAAATTATTTTTGTTCATAGATGACATGATCTTATATGTAGAAAATCCTAAAGACTACACAAAAAAGTTGTTAGAAATAGTAAACAAGTTTAGTAAAATCAGGGCAGAAAATCAATATACAAAAATTAAGTTTGTTTCTATACACTAGGAACAAACAGTCCAAAAATAATTTTAAAATAATTCAATGTATAATAACATCAAAATATACTTAAGAATAAAGGTAACCAAGGAGGTGAAAAAACTTATACAATGAAAATTAGAAAACACTTTCAAAAAGTCAAAAAATTATAAAATATTAATGAAATAAGAAAAGACACTTAAGTGAAAATGGAAACACATCCCATATTAATGATTGGAATAATTAATATATTGAGTACAAAACTCAAGAAGATTGACATATTAAAATCATCAAATATAATTTTTCATACTAGGCAATATAACTATGAAAATAATTTTGCAGCAAATAGGAGAAGAAAATAATAAGTACTGCTTTGCTGAAGTATAAGGGCAAACAGTAGTGGTAATACAATATTACTCATTAACTACAGCACAGCAAACTGTAGGTATTTACAGTATGTATTATTTTCTTGCCTAAGGCTCTGATTACATTTCTTAAGACTTCCTTTGTATTGATAGGATTTAATGTAGCTCATCATTAGGTTTTATCCGATATTCAGCAAATGGGGACTACACTTTAATGAATATGTAGCACAAAAATATACACGTGGGCTGGTGTAGCTCAGTGGATTGAGCTCGGGCCTGCAAACCAAAGATTTGCTGGTTTGCTTCCCAATCAAGGCACATGCCTGGGTTGTGGGCCAGGTCCCCCACTGGGGTGCTAGAGAGGCAACCACATATTGATATTTATCTCCCTCTCTTTCTCCTTCCCTTCCCTCTCTCTAAAAATAAATAAATCTTTAAAAATATATATAGACCTGGGAATATACCATTAAATATCTTCTTATGTTTTGTAACAGGAAGTTCTAATTCATGTACTACCTATTTTAAAAGATTTTATTTATTTATTTTTAGAGAGAGGGGAAAGTAGGGTGAAAGAGAGGGAGATAAACATCAATGTGTTGTTGACTGGGAATTGAACTAGCAACCCTTTGCTTTGCAGGCCGACACTCAATCCACTGAGCTACACCAGTCATGGCTGATTCATGCACTATCTTAATGGATTTTTCTTCCCTTATATAACTATTATAATTTCTATTTTCTTTCAGGTTTAAGTTGTTTTTTAAAACATTCTGTAAAAGAAAAATACAAAAACTGTATTTCACTCATATATGGAATATAAAAGAGAAGGAAACAAATGAATAAATAAAAGAAAACAAAAAACAAACACTTAAATACAGACAACAGATTGGTGGTTACCAGAAGGGAAGCTGGGAAGAGGGAAGATGAAGACAGTAAAAGAGGTCATATATATGGTGAGGGATGGAAACTAGACTTTTGGTGGCGAGCATGCTGTAATGTATGCAGATAATGAATTCTAATGTACAACAAAAACTTATATAATATTATTAAACAATGTTACCTCAATATTTCTTAAATGTTCTTGACTTTTTAAAAATATATAACTTAAATGGAATAATAGTCAGACTATGAAAGCTGTGAGTGCCTACACACTTATGGCCTTAATTTTTAAATAATATATCCTTCTGACTGGATCTTGACTAATCCCTGGAGCATTTTTCAATTTTCCTGATCAAGGGTTTAGGGAAAACAAACAAAGAAACAACAACAATAACAAAATCCACATAAAACTGTTTAATGAAACTTTCCTAGGAGGTTCAAAGACAGATGACATGATTTTTCTATGAGAAAATTCCTGCTGGAAACTAGAAGATACACCTCCAGGTTAATTTTGTGAATAGTTTACCTTACATGAGACTGGGATGCAAATGAGCTTGCAGTCTTCCCCACAATGGTTGACAGTTTTAGTGAAATGTCTGCCTGTAGTTGGGTATTTGTAAATACCTGCTTTTTTCATTTGTTTGTTTGTTTTTTTAGTTGTAAAGTGTAGATACTTCTGAATATTAAGAATATATATGAGTTGAGTGTGGAAATTACTTCCATTTTCTGTGTATTTTTTGAACCAAAGTGGATCCTGTCTCTTTGAAGAGAGTTGATTTTGGAAAATCAGTTATGTTATCTTTTCAACACTCCCATGGCACTTAAAAAATGTTGCTTCACATTGCAGACCCGAAGTGTCACAGTAGCACATGTAGTACTGCTTATCACCTTCAAACTGATAATTGAATTCATGCAGATGGATTTTAGAGGGTACCTAGCAAGCCCAGTTTATCATGGTGACATTATGGGTTTATAGTGTTAATGTAAAAACACAATCTCTATCCTCCATACTCTGTCCCCATCTGAAAGTCCTTCTGTCTTCCTCAGCAATGTCCTGTAGCCATTGATAGAAGAAAAATGAATTATATCTGACCATAACTGATCTCTTTCTGTAGGGTATTATCAGCACAGCTGTACAACTTTGATGTTCTGTGTACATACACAGGTGGTGAGGCTATAGGAAAGAGGGCATGCAGATTTCTAGTTCTGTGCTCTCCTGACTTCTCTGCTAGGTTGGCTAACATGGACTAACAGCTGCACCTCTGCCAGCATCTAGGTTGGAATTCACTCCTCTTTCAAAATATGAGATAGTTAAAACAAAGAGGCAATCTGCATACTTGGGGAAGATCTAGAATGCAGGTACAAATTACCCCAAACCTTGAAATACCCCCTTATAGTGATTTTACTGATCAACCAATTATGATCTTTTTTTCTCCATAACTTCTGAAAATCAACCTAATAAATATGACTTGTGTATTAATTCAGGTGAGATAATTTAACATTCATTTAAGTTTGCTAATTGCATTCTAAATCTTCAATTCAACATTCCGAGTGAATACTTCCAGTCCAAAAACAAGACTGCAAGCTGGTAGCCAGCTTTGCAAGAGAAGGGTCAGAAACAGGCAGAATAATTCAATCAAATCATAGAGAACCAAAGAAACTTTTCTCATTTCAAGAAATGAATCTTTGTGAGAGATCAAAGAGTGTACTTTGTGCTGATCAGTAATAAATAACCATGAACAGGAAAAGCCTCATTTTATCTTTCTTTTTCTAACATTATGTAGGTTATAGCATACAAAAACCTCAAAACCTTTGTCAATCCTAACCATCAACAATTAATTTCACATTTTTGGTTTTGTTTCAAAGGACTGAGATAATAACTTTTCCATGGACTTGGTATTATGCATGCTTTGGATTATTGTACTTTTTACATCCCCCACCCCAATTTCTGGTGTAATATCTGATGGCAACTCTTCTATGTTAGCTCCTACTCAACAACAGAGAACATAGCAGCCACTTTCATAGTAAGTGACTGACTTCAGATTAGATCCATAAGCATGTATCTAAATTAATGAGGTTCATCCACTCCTTTATACACTTTATACAAATTCTTTCATCCAGCATCACAAATAATGCAGTTTATGTTGTGGGGACAGCAGAATGAAGCTTGTCAATAGATATCCTTATTAATCACCTTTACCACTCAAAGTGCTGTGATGGATGCTATAACAGAAAAATTGTAATAAAATTAGGCTTGGCCTTTGGAATTCCTCAACTCAAAATAGTGAGATAATAAAAGTATGCTTGGATAATTTTAATATGAAAACATCTTTAGGGCTCATAAAGACCAATATAAACTACTCAAAGATAAAGCATGAGTTGGGAAGACACTAATGTGGACTACATTGAAGCTTAGGTTTGAGGCTGATATAGAAGCTCTACACTGATCTTGGGAATTTATATGTTGCAAAATGATAAAGACCTTTATGTCCTGGTCACTTCTGGATCCTCACTGTACAAAAATACAGACATCATGGCCACCATCAAATCACTTCCAGGATGCAGCAAGATATTGAGAATTTAGGGCATCTCAAACACAATAGCAGAATTTGGGGCTCTGCTGAAGAAAGTAAAAAGAGATGAAAATAGATCACATGGGCCTACAGAAAATATCATATTGTTAAGCTCCACTTGGATTTGTAGGCAAGTCTTTTATGCAGTTTTAGATCTAAGGAGCAAAAACATCAGGTTTGCAGAAGGGTAGGTAAGGACATGGCAAATGATCTCAATTGTCAATGAGGAGAAATGTTTTATGAGCCCACTAATTTAAATAGCTCAATCACTGGTTCAAAATTCCCTTCCTCTTTAGGGGCTTTAGATTTGTTAAGGGCTTATTAAGTACAGTTTGATTTTTATATATTCATACACAAAATTTTGACCTTAAGTTGTTTATCATAATTTTATCTAGTCAACAATTACTCTACATTGATTGCTATTCTTGGATACTTTATTTATTATAAGTAGTGCACTTCAACATATTTAAGTCATTTTTAATAAAATGTATAAGTACAAAATTTCAATAAATGTATTTTCAAGAGCCATTGATTTGTTTTAACTTCTTTGCTACAAATACATTGTAAATTATTTGTGAGGTGTGCATTCCTGTAATACATCTTTAGCAAGCTTATAAATATATTATTAGTTCTTTACATCTCTTTGAGAGCCACTTTTTAAAATAAAGCATCCTAATATTCAATGTAGCTTCTTATGCTAAGTGTAGAACTAGCTAGAAAGGCAAAATATAATATGAAAAAAGTGTTTTTTTAATTTAGTAAATCTTAGAGTATGGACAGTTCTTGCATTTATGAGCAGAGACAACATGGGAAGATACTGCTTTGTATGTCTTTAGCAAAGAATGACTGACTGTCACAATTAAGAAACTCCAAAATATCAGCAATATATACACTCTAATGAGGGTGTCCAACCTGCAGGCTGCATGCAGCCCAAGATGGCTGTGAATGAGGCCCGACACAAAATCATAAATTTACTTAAAATATTATGAGATTTTTTGTGATTACATGTATTTAATGTGTGGACCAAGACAACTCTTCTTCTTCCAGTGTGGCTTGGACATACCAGAAGGTCGGACACCCCTGCAAATCTATAGTATCACATTTGAAAATGGAAACCGGTCTTTTTTTATGATAGGATTGCAGCTAACACACAAATTTGTCTAAATGCACTTGCATTTCAGGCTATCCATTCTCACTTTATTTTGTAAATGTTTTTGTCCTCCTTAAGAGGTATATTTATAAGGGCAAAGCTGAAAGTATGCACTAAAAACAAAAACTGGAAGTGGCAATATGTGTCTTTTCATTTACTCCATTTTCTGTGTAGCCTCAACTCAGAGACTGGGTAAGACCTAAAGTAGTTTTAGACTTTAACTATCTTGAGGAAAATTATCATAGTAAGAATTTGTGGCAAACCTGATATATGAATAACAGGACTCACATTAGAAGATCGCTATGAGACTTAAATGAGATACTATAAAAATATTGTTATCACAATGACTAACAATAAAAAGGTAAGCTAATGTTTCATTATGCTTCTATGCAGTTTGTATTTTCCTCAGTAGCTGAAGAATTAATTATAAGGATTTAACTTAAAGGTCTGCCTAGAGCAAATGTGGACAATAAGAAAATTTTACCACTTTCGTAATGTGTTCAAATGTGTTCCTTAGGCACAACTAATGTTTGGATAGATGACAGAGTTTTGTTTCAGATAGAGTTATGAGATCTTGTACATTTTACAGCTAATAGACTTATTTTTAAAATCCTTCCACTATGTGGTGCATTTAGTTTTATGGCATGTGTTTTACTGATTAAACTACTTGTCTTCTACACAACTTATATGTTTCCTTTTAAAATAAACAGACCTTAAGAACTGAAATCAAAATGGCTCTCTGATCCTCTTTCAATGGGTCCATTCTGAGCAGCAACCTCACACTTGACTTAGTCCTATCTTCACTCAGCCTCACAGGGTAAACAGAAAGGGCCCAGCATTGATTCAAAGCTTTACAATCTGGCATTGCATAGGAAAAAAAAAGTTGCTCAGCCTACTTCTGCTGCCTCTGCCACTGCAGTAGAATGTTACTAAATGACATATTCTGTTTTTGCACTTAATGACTGATCACTCTGGGTTTTGAGTTGTACCAAGAGTGAAGCTGCTACTAGTACCTTGGCTATTAAAGTTTGCCACCATGGGTCATATGATATAACATTGAAGCCATGACCTTAATCTGAAAAAAATATATGACTATCTGGAGTTACCCAAGAAGAGAACCTCAAAGCTTAAATCTTTGTCTGCTTTTTCTCACTCTTTTTTTTATTAAGTCAGCTTCATGAATTTGACAGTTGACTAGCTTTATCAAAAACAACAACAACAACAAAAATACCTGGCTGGCATAGCTCAGTGGATTGAGCGTGAGCTGTGAACCAAAGCATCACAGGTTCGATTCCCAGTCAGGGCACATGCCTTGGTTGCAGGCTACGGCCCCCAGCAACCGCACATTGATGTTTCTCTCTCTCTCTCTCTCTTTCTCCCTCCCTTCCCTCTCTAAAAATAAATAAATAAAATAAAATAAAACAACAAAAAAATGAAACTTCTGATACTGTGAGAAATACCAAACTGAAGGCCAAGAAAAAATTGCATATTCTTTTTTAAATTTTGTATCAGTCTCAGATTTACCACTTAGTGGTTAGACAACTATATACTTAATATAGTGGTCCCTTTAATACTTCCAATACCCCAATTGGCACCATACAATAGTTATTGCAATATTATTTTCCATATTCCCTATGCTTTACTTACATCCCCATGACTATTTTATGACAGACAATTAGTACTTCCTAATCCCTCACCTCCTTCACCCAGTCTCCCAACCCCCATCCCAGCTGGCACACAGTGGACTGTTTCTCTGTCTAAGTCTGTTTTTATGTTGTTTGTTCAGTGATTTTGTTCTTTAGATTCCACATATAAGTAAAATCATATAGTGTTTGTCTTTCTCTGACTAACTTACTGCACTAAGCACAATACCCTCTAGTACATCAGTGTCGTGCATGATAAGATTTCACTCCTTTTTATGATGGAGTATATTCCATTACACATATGCACCACTGATTTTTTATACTCTCATCTATTGATGGGCACTTGCCTTGCTTCTGTATCTTGGCTATTGTAAACGATGCTGCAATGAATATAGGGGTGCATAGATAGTTTCAAATTAGTGGTTTTGGTTTCTTTAGATAAATCTCCAGAAGTAGAATTCTCCAGGTGATGAGGCAGATACATTTTTAATTTTTTTTAGGAAACTCCATAGTGTTTTCCACAGTGGCTTCGCCAATCTGCATTCCCACCAACAGGGGACAAGAGTTCCCTTTTATCCACATCCTCACCAGCACTTGTTTGTTGATTTATTGATGATAGCCATTCTGACATATGCAGGGTGACATCCCATTGTGATTTTAATTTTCATTTCTCTGATGATTAGTGATGGTGTACATCTTTTAGCATATCTATAGGTTTTCTCTATGTCCTCTTTGCAGAAATGTCTATTCAGGTTCCTGTTAGGATTTTGGATATTGAACACAATCCTTAATCATCTAGGTATGTGAGCATTTAGAGGAATAGCCTTCAACTTGTTACCAATTCTTAAATCTCCAGTATTAATTTTCACATAGGCTCATATCTTTGCAATTGGGGTTTCTAAGAAATGAAGAACAGATTTTGATCCCATGTACCTGCCTAGTAATGCCTTTCCTGCTATCAGGGGGTGACTTCTGGAAAGGAGAATAATATATATTTACTAATGGACAGGTCATTGTGTTGAAAAGGGAAACCAACTTTTTTAAGAACCCAATTATGGCTGCAAACAAGGAGCATAATTCATAGTCCCCAACTTAACAGGTTGTCCTTCATGCATAAGCATATATGGAATTTTTAAAACATAGTATAAGATAAAAATAAATAATTTTCTCCAAGTTTTTTTTCCAGTATTAAAATAAATATTTTAAAAGCCCTCTGTGAAACTAATTGTACTACTACTTGCTAATATTTCATAAGACATCAGTAAGTTCTTGGCCATACACAACTTCTTCAGGCAAAGAAATTGTTACAGTGTCACATAACAAGATGTTTTCCTGGCTGAGGGATCAAGAGCAGGAACACTCTTTAAAATTCATGAGCATGTGTCATACATCCTAAGGGCAAAGCAATAGTGAATGTCAAAATATCCCAGGAATACAGCATCCCAAAAAAAATTCCAGTTGAAGGTTAGATTCCATGAAGCACCAGAACACCTTTGCCTTTAATGCACACTTAAAGTAAAGGCCTTTACAATTGATTTTATGAGATGTGAGGCATAGAGGGAAAGAGGGAGTTGGGAAGGGATGGGAGAAGGTGAAAGTCCAGGTGGATTTGTCAAAAAAAGAAACTGACAGGGACACTCAAAATAGCTGAGGTTAAGGGTAGGGTCACTTAGCAATATGCAGAAAAAATGATCAAACAACTTTAACATTTTAATTATATCCAGCTGAAGAGCTGAATATATTTTGGCAACTCGTTTCTAACAAAGAAACCATTTTCCTCTAATATTTTTGTGGACAATGGAGAACAAGATGCCTATAAACTATGTTTCCTTTTTTATTCTTCGTTACAAGAAAGCAATGGAGAAAAAAATAAAGTGGAGTTTCATGTTTTCCTGTGATGCTATATCAGCCTTCTGTTTTCACATTACTTTTCTAAAGGAAAACGGGGACTGAAAAATTATATAGGAGGAAGGAAACAGAAGACCCAGTTTAAAGTATCAACTCACTTGAACCTTTGCTCCAGTATTTAATTTAACCCAACAAACCACACTGGGAAATTTCTATTGTATAAGAAAGTTTAGTTTATACTTTTTTGTTGGTATTCTTTTAAGTTAAGAATGCAAGACTATAGATGAAAAGGGAAAAAATACCTTGAGAATAAAAAAAAACCTGCATTTATTTTTCTCAAAAGACAGTACAAAATAAAAGTTATAAATGGAATTTAATTTAGACTTTAGGGGATTATGGAATTTGGACCTTAATCCAAGTCAAAAAAACATTAATTAAATTTCTAAATCCTATAAAATCTCAGAGAATCAATTTTCTTATCTGTCAAGTGGATCTAGTATTACTTATTGTAGAGGATTGTTATAAGGAACAGGCATGATTATTAAGAAGAGTGATACATAGGTGACAGAAATCAATCAAATAATGTATATTATTATTGCCCTCACACGTTTCTATCCAAGGAATGCATAAAATATGAATGTGCCTTGTGAATTTCCAAGACCTGATCTATGTCCACCCAGAATCCACAGAATTCCTAGATTTCTATCACATTGTTAATATCAGGGGAAAATAGGAATTTAGGGAGAGATGGGATAGGGGTAAACATAACAGGAAACATGTAATTTCCTTTACAAAATTCCTAAGCACTGGGGAGACTAGGGAACCACAGTAGCTGATAATATTCCAAATATTTTAATATCACTTTATCTAATGTTGGTGATGCTGAGATTTTTATGTTGCTGCAGCTGTACATTACTTGCAATTCAGAGTTAAATGTAACTGAATATTTTTCATAGTTTCCTTAGCTTACATCACAAATAACTAACAATAAATTTGAATGTCAGAATCTGTGGTAACTTTAAAAATACAATGAAAGTGATACAATCCTTTTTAAGGTCATTTTTAGCCCAAATTGTTCTTCAATGCTCTGATTACTCTCAAAAGTGGCTAAGGGAATTATTCATTACTATGTCTAAATTTTTCCTATAAAATAGAAATGACAATGACTCTCTGTCTCTTACTTCATTACAAAAGCTTTTGTAAATTTTCTTTGTGCGATGAGGATTACAGATGTTAATGAAATCATGAAACTAAACCTCTCACTAGTTCCACACCAATAAGTACAGAAATTAGTGTTTTAGAAATAGGAATTAATCAAATTATTGTGACAGGATCAATAACAATATTTCTGAGTTCTCCATTCTCTTTTGTTATTTCTTGGGAATGTTAATCCAGAAAACTTCATGGGCTATTTACATGGTTCTATGTCCTCTTCACCTAATACTGAGGTGAAAAACAAATGAGGGCAATGGGAAAGAGGGGAAGCCAATATATATTTTGGGTGTCGCCAGTGTAAATAAGGGCGTGCTAATGTGTCTAATAATTTTTTAAGCTGATCTGTGAAAAGGTTGCATAGTTTAATAGTTAATAGCATGAGCTTTTACTGGCCAGTGTGGCTCAGTTGGTCAGAACATCATTCTGTAAACCAAAAGCTTATGGGTTCAATTCCTGGTCAAGGAACATACTTAGATTGTGGGACCAGTCCCCAGTCAGGGTATGTGCAAGAGACAGCAAATTGTTGTTTACCTCTCACATCAATTTTCCTCTCCCACTCATCCTCCCTCCCAATCAATAAGCATGTCTTTTGGTGAGGATAAAAAAAATAGCATGAAATCAGCTAATCAAACATTCCTGGGTTTGATTTCCAGCTCTAAATCAAAGGACAAAGTTATTACAATAATCTCTAGCACACAAGAACATTATACAAAATGTAATGTTTTTAAAAGTCTATTTCTCACTTTCACCAACTATAACACACAGGATATGCAAACCAAGGGTATTATTAGACACAAACTAAATACTGGTCATCCACTAGCAAAAATAAATAGTCAAATATAACAGACTATATGAGGGTAAGGGACTGAATAACTCAAATTGAGTGAGTAAGCTTCAGTTGTCCCCTAATAGGATGAGAAAGAGAAGCAGAAAGTGCCAGCCACTAAAACCTCACAACCAGTATGATCATTTCCTAGTGTGTAAAGCTGGCTTTGGTCTCCTAGGTCTTTATGTGTGGACAGGTTTCCTGCTGTTTAATCCAAATCACAACAAAATCTCATGAGAAAGCCAGTTCCCTTGAGGTATCTAGCACCTGGTTGTCTGAAGAGTTGAGAAAACGTTCAGATAAAACTCCATTGTTTTGTGCTTTTCCCTTTGCTAGAATTCTCCCAGCTCATCAAATTCAAGTTACACTTTTACTCAAGTTTAACATGCTCTAAGTGAAGCAGTCTCTTTGGCTTTGCTAAAACTTGAAATATCACTGGTGTGCATCAGCACTCTTTGTAAATAAGTGTCTTTTTGCATTAGTCCTTTGTTACCTTTGTTTTGCTCCCTGGGGTCTTCGGATACTGCTCTATAGTTTATGCACTTTACAACTCCAAGGAATGCCATTCACATAAACTAATGTGAATATTTATTGACCCCCTGGAGTTGTGCAATATGCCTGGCCTTGCTGATATTTACAGATCTACCTTTGAGACTGAGGATATTGTTGCAAATTTAACTTTGACCTCTAATTTCTCATTAGTATTTTTAAGTGATATTGATAGGGGACTCAAGACTTGGAAAATTTTAGCTTAAAGTAAAAAGTTTTGAGTCTATTCAGATCTCCAGCCACATGAATAAAGAGCCCATAAAGATTCAATCGCTGTCATTGCTTATTGGATTTGGTAGTGACAGGCAGCCCGAACGAATGCCGGTGTCTTTTCCAGTTACATATTTTGGTGACTCCTTGCAGGGACAAACTTTGGCACTCTCTGGTAAGTCTGGGTGTTTGGCCGGGAGTCCCATTGGCTGCCTGGACTGAGATGCCCTGGGGGTTTGGAGTCAGAGAATCCCAAGCAGCTGCCAAGTGATTTCACTTGGGGATTCTCCCCCCTTGCTTCCAGCACCTCTCACGTAGTGCATCACACTGGATTGAATCCTTGCATTTTCTGGTTCAGGTTGAAATCCCAGGTCACAACTTAGGTCATTTGTTCTGTTTTGGGACCTTCTATTTGGAGTTCTGTGGAGTTCTGTCTGGTAGAATGGGGGGAAAAGCCTCCATTCTGCGAAATGGCCCTTTGGGCCAGTTCTAATTTGTTGACTTATGAACGTATATCAAAAGTGTATGTTGTTTTGTTGTAGTACTATTCTGTTTGTGTCCTATATAACTTAAACTCAGGAGAGCGCTGGTCACTGAATGGGTCTTTAAATTACTGTATTATACTGTAACTAGAGTTGTTTTGTCAAAAAACAGGGAAGTGGGACAAAATGCCCTATCTAGAAGTTTTTGGATTTACATGATAAAGATGCATGCAGAGTTAAAAAGAAAAGAAAAAAAAAAAGAGGAAAATAAGTTAATGGCTCAGAGAAAACAGAATTTACATGTGAAAGATAGAAGCTCAGAGGAGAGGAGCAAGGAAGATCTAGATATTGTGACCACTGCAAGCTGGTCAGAGTTCCTGCAGCCCCAGGGGATCCACTCCTATGAGTGAAATGAGGAAAGTGCGCCTGAACTGGCATCACTGTCTTGAATCAGTCAAGCAACCAGATTCGGTGGAGGAAAAGCCCCTACTGGGACAGGGCAATATCCTTTTTGGAGACTTGCAGTGGGAATAAGGCCAGAGGGCCAGCCTGCTGGATATTATTGGGCACATACTCTATTTACTACGTTGGATCCGTTAAACTGGAAAAGCTCAAACCCTTCTTATGGGCATAACCCTGCTAAAATGACTGATTTGGTTGCATCAGTTTTTGCCACTTATCAATCTCAATTGGGCAGACATATGAGCCTTACTGAATTCTTTGCTTCAATAAAGAGGATGAACAGAGGCTGATGTTAGATAAGGCAAATGAAGAAGTTTGGAGGTTACACCAAGAAAATCCAGATGGGGCTCTGGGCCTTCCCAAGGTAATACCTGTAACTGAGCCCAACTGGGACCCTAATGGGGATGGCCTTTCTCTCTTAGCGCATTATAAGAGATGCCTCCTTGAGGGAATGGGGAAAGGCATCCCTGAGCAGCAAAGTCTGAGTATGGTGCAGGTCATGCAGCAAAAGTCCACAGAGGACCCCTTCCAACACCAGGAAACAGTTAAGGAGATTCCTGGGGATGGTAAACAACTACTGCATTTGAATTCAAAACTTTGGGCTCACTGCTAGTCCACTGTGTGAGGCTCTAAAGGGACTGAAATATAGCCCTTTAGAATGAACAAAGGAGAGTATTCAGGCTTTTGAGTCCCTGAAAGTGCACCTGATTTCAGCACCAGCCTTGGAACTTTCAAACCTACTGAAGCCTTTTCAATGATATGTGTGTGAGAAACAGGGCATTGCCCTAGAATTCCTCATCCAAATGTTTAGTGATATTTGCAGTCCATCACATAATTGTCAAGGAAATTAAATCACACTGTCCAGGGGTGTCCAGCCTGCTTGAGAGTGGCAGCCACTGAAAGCTCTTGCAGGAAGCTGAAAAAATTTACCTGGGGACAGCCTATGCCAGTTATGAGTCCCAGCAATTGTTGATCCTGCTAGAGCAAAAGAGAAATATGTGGCTGACTGCTGAAAGAATGGGCAGGTACCAAGCCCTTTCTTCTCAACAATCCCAATGTCTCCCTCAAAACTGTAAGTAAAGTAATTCCTGACTTTCTTCTCCCAGACCCTGACTTGGCTGCACTAATACATGACTGTGCTGAAATAACTAATGAAGTGTATTCTAGCAGAATTGATTTACAGGACCATCCTTTAGAAGAAGGAGACTGGACTCTCTATACAGATGGAAGCAGTTATATGGACAAAGGAAGCAGAGAGGCTGGGTATGCAATTGTGACTCTTCAAGGAGTAGTGGAGGCCAAAGCCTTGCACAAGGAACCACTGCTCAGAAAGCTGAAATGACTGCATTGACAAGGGTACTGGAATTGTGTCATGTAAAGAGAATGAATGTGTGTATCAACTCAAGGTAAGCTTTCCTGATTTTGCATGCACATGGTTTCATCTGGAAAGACAAAGAACTGTTAATCTCCAAATAAAAAGGAGATTAAGCATGCGGCAGAAATTTTAAAATCATTAAAGGTTGTTCAGATACCTTTATAGGTGGCAGTTATGCACTGCCCGGGGCATCAGAAAGAGGACACTAAAATGGCTAGAGAAAGCAATCTGGCTGAACAGGCAACAAAAGAGGATGCTAAAGGAATATTTATAATGCCATTGGTACTTGTTCTGGACTTCTCAAAATTAGACCCAGAATATTCGACTGCAGACTTAGAAAAAGTTAAGGGATGGGGTTTTAATGAAGAAGGTCCTGATAGCCAATAGAAAAAGAGTAAGAAAGGAGCTAAACTGTTTTCCTGAACATTTAGTAGAGCCAGTCATAAAGCATTTGCACAAGGCCACACACTGTGGAAAAGACTCATTAACCACCTATGTCAAACTGTGGCTCGCAGGTCCTGGAATTTCTAAAGCCGTAAGAAAAGTAGTTGCTAGATGTGTGTTATGTGCCAGAAGAACAACCCCAAAACAGAACCCCATCAAAGGAAAAAGAAAGCAATACCAAGGACAGTGCCCATTTGAGGACTGGCAAATAGACTTTACTCAGATGCCAAGGGTCTGAGAGTGGAAATATTTGTTAGTTTTTGTTGGCACCTTTTCCCAGGATGGATAGAAGCTTATCCTACTAAAATAGAGAAATTTGTAGAGGCAGTGAAAACTTTACTAAAGGAAATAATCTCACTGTGGCCTCCCTGGCAGCATCCAGATTGTTAATGGACCTGCCTTCATTTCAGAAATTACACAGGAGGTTAGTAAATTTTAGGAATCAAGTGGAAACTCCACATGGCATGGAGACCTCAGGCTTCTGGGAAGATAGAGAAGATGAACCATATCTTGAAGAAAATATGGCCAAACTATCAAAAAGCTCATCTTCATTGGTATCAGGCTTTACCTATTGACTTGTTCAGGATAAGGGTGGCTCCTCGAAGTGGGATTCAGTTGAGTCCCTATAAAATTGCTTACAGGTAGCCATTTCAGGTCACAATTGGGGTGAGAGATATGTATATAGATTAAAAAAACTGAACGTAAAAAATATGTATAACATTTAAGTCAGACCTTAGCTGTGATGAATGACCTTGCCTGTATTAGAGACTTTTCTCCCACAGGTTTGCTGCATTCCTTTGAGCCTGCAGACAAAATGCTACTCAAGATTTGGATGATGGCATCTCCAAAAACCCAACTAGGAGGAAAGTGGACTACACATTGGGACATATTCCTCACCACCCATACCGTGGTGAAACTGGTGGAAATAAAACCTTGGCCTCGTCACACCGGAATAAAGAAGGCACTGGAAGAAGATCTGAAAGTCATCTTTGAAAAACAGTGACTTATGTTCTTGTCTTTACCTCCTGTTTAAAGCCTTGCTATAGACAACTTATTCCATTCAAACAAGATGAAAATATTTGGGTATATTTAGCAAGATTGTTCTGAATATTTCTAACTTTTACTTTGCAGGAGGAACTTGTTGAACAAAAGTTTCGCTTCATGCCTTATAAGTGTCCATACTCCTTTAGAAAGCCTTATAAATTATACTGTGTTTGATGATATCGAAAAGAAAATGACCTACTCTTATATTTATAATTGGGGACCAGTGGTAACTATAAAGGACAGGGAAATGTTTTCCTTAAAGGTCACTAATGTACCCCAGCTAGAGAGTGTGCAACTTTTGTCAATTGTACTAAAACTGTCTCGTGTTCTCAGCAGGTGTGAAGATGAATTGCACCACCACCACTGATGTATCTTATGCCTATGCTCCTATTAAACTGCCAACAGGATGGTTTCTGATATGTAAATTGTCTATTCCTATGTTTTAGCAAATAGCTCTGGGGCATTATCTTTCTGGAAAGACTGACAGTATTTATACCTCAGAAGCCCCGCTTGACATGGGTTCGATGAGATCTCTCCCTTACATCTGATTACATCAGTGACTTACACCTTTTAGCCCTGTTGAATATGTGTACTTAATCATATTTGTAATGCCAACCATGGTAACTTATGTAATGTAGAAATGAGCAGATTAGCCTGCGCTGTGGCAAAAGCTTTGAATGCCACCTTGCAAGTCATCAGTGCCATTAGTCAAGAACTAAGACAAGTCAGAAAAGCAGTACTGGATAATTGTGTAGCTATAGACTACCTTCTTGTAAAGCATAATCATGGATGTGAAAATTTTAGAAGGACTCTGCTGTTTTAACTGATAGTTCACAGCTCATAGAACAAAAAGTAAAGCAAGTAAATAATGTAATGTCTAATGTAAAACAGAGAGGAAGATTCTTTAGTATTGACTTGTCTAAACTAACCTCCTGGCTGCCTAGTATACCTGGTCTTTGAGAGGCATTTATTGTTTTTATCCTTGTCATTTTCTTCAGTATCATAGCTTGTTGTTGCATACAATATGCCTCATTGTGTAGGGCTGCAATTAGGTGTATTCCTAACCACCCCCCGACCAATGCTAAGTTCTGATCTCATAGAAATGAGATAATTTAATACTAACAGTGGGGAATGATAGGGGACTCAAGGCTTGGAAAATTTTAGCTTAAGGTAAAAAGTTATGAGTCTAGCAAATAATGTGTATGTTAAAGCTTTTGTTTCAGAAACTACAGATAAGGCCCATCCTGGCTCCTGGGAAAAACAGCCAACCTCCTGGGGCACTGATAGAAGACTTCCACCTGGGGACATCCAGACTTTTGTTCCAGGGAGAGCAGATGACCACCCCTCCCCCTTGGGATCAGCTAACTGCCCAGGACAGGAATGTTGCAGCTTCTGAATCTCAAAGCCCTCACCGCACCTTGTTTGTCTTCTTCCACCCCCTTATAAAAGATCTGACCAGGAGAGAGAAGTCAAGACGGTTTGTTAAGGTATGAACTTGCCATCTTCTTGGATCACCGGCCATCTGAATAAAGCACCCATAAAAGATTCAATTGCTGTCATTGCTTATTGGATTTGGTAGTGATAGGCAGCCTGAATGCTGGTATCTTTTCCAGTTACAGTATCTGTATTTAGGGTTAGATATTTACATTAACCATTAGTTTCAAAGAGATAATGTATAGCAAGAACAGTGGATAGCATGTTACTTTAATTCCCTCCTTAGGCAATAATTGGAAGGTTTTTTGTTTATTGACTTGACAGTTGAAATATGAGCATAGTAGGAAAGATGTTGACATTCAGTTGATTTGGCATATAGACTATCCTGATGGAATATTTTCAGGGTCTTTGATGTGACTTACAGTTTGTTCTTAGACATTTTTTAATAAACATATGATTTGAATTGGATTGGTTTGGACAGAATGCTTGTTTGGAGCATGACTCCCTGTGCATATGCATCTATCGTTTAAGAACTACCCTTCCATAGACCTATCTAGCTCTTTTATAGAATTCTTTGAAGAATGACATGCTTGCCAATACTGACATATAGACATGAAGGAGGAGATAAAGTCAGACAGAGATTGACACACTGACAAGTAAAACAATATCTAGCTGAAGCACAATGTAATTATTGTAGCATTATTAATCTAATTCATTCTGCAAAATTTCATTGATCACATAATATAACCAAGTACTATGGAAGAAAGATAAATGATGAGTAAATGAAAATTTTAATCCTGGAGTCAATGTTTTATATGTTATTAAGCCCACCAACACTAGAGTTGGGTCATTTAATCTTGAATCCAACATTTCTTATATGTATAACATTAAAAGCTTTACTTAAGCTATCTGTGTCTCAATTCTCTTAACTGTCAAGTGGGAATCATAAATATAATTGTTATACAAGGTTGTTGTGAGGGTTAGGTGATGTAATCCATGTAAAGCACTAAACTCAATGTCTCAATAAAGATAGCTACATTTACTACAATAATTATTATAGTATTAACAGTAATTCAGAAGGAGCATAGCACAATAATTAAGATCTTGATCTCTGTAACCATGATGGTTTTGAGTCTTAGCTCTACCACTTAGCACTATGTGATCCTGGAAAAGTAAAACACCTTTCTGTGCTTCAATTTCTATCTCATTTAGACATCATGAGAATGAATGAGTTGATGCATTTAAAATACTTTAAAGAATGCCTTGCCCATAGGATGCACTTACTAAATGTTAGCTATTATTATTAGAGGTTATATGAAACTGTCCTTCCACAGTAGGTTGAGCTTTACCCAAAAGATATGTCCATGCCCTAACTCCCTGAGATATTTTGATTTATAATAAATATATATTTGGTTTTCATCTCCACTTCTGACTCACAGCTCCCAAAACCTTTGAAATTTTCTCAGTGCTAAGAGTGACAAATGTCTCTTGTTATGTTAATTAGATGACTTTTTTACCTCACCCATGGTGACACCTGATTTCTGGGGAGGGGAGAGGGCTTTGAGGTTTAATTAATCGCCAATAAGCAATGATTTAACCAATCATTACTATATAATGATGTCTCCATGAAACGCCCCCCAAAACAATTCATCAGCCTTTTTTCTAAGGGGTTCCACATTGGGGAACCAGAAAATTTTCACATGCCACCATGATGGGCCTCAAGCTCCATGAGGACAGGAGTTTCTGTTTTTGGAAGCTTGCCCCTATGTATCTCTGTATCTAACTGCTGATTCTCATCCTTTAATACCCTTTGTAATAAATCAGTAATCTAGTAATTAAGTAGGTTTTCTTAAATTCTCTGAGGTATTCTAGCAAATTAATGAAACCCAGAGAGAGGGTTATGGGAACCTCTGATTTATAGCCAGTTAGTCAGAAGTACAGGTAACAACCTGGGTTTGCAACTGGTGTCTCAATTGAATTGACAAAGAAGGGGTCTTGAGAACTCCCAATCTGTAGTTGATTGGTTAGAAGAACAGAATAATCAACCTGTGCTTTTCACTGGCCTCTGAAGTAGAGGGCAGTCTTATGAGATTGAGCCTTTTACCTGTGCAATATGATTCTATCTCTGGGCAGATAATATCAGAATTGAATAGACACCCTTCTGGAGTCTTAGAATTGTTACTTGGTATGGGAAAGCCTCCACACACAGTTTGGAATTGGTTCTAGGGAACTTTTTCATATCCCACCCCACCCTCCAGCCCCACACCTGTGCATGTAAACTTATTTAGAAATAGGGTCTTTACCAATGTAATTAACTTAGGGATCTCAAGATGATATCATTTTAGATTTATCATGGGCCTAAATCCAATGAATAGTGTCCTTATGAGAGAAAAAAAAAGAGGTAGAGTTGAGATTCAAGACACAAGGGAGTAGTGTACACGGAGATGTGAAATTAGAGCTATACTACCACAAACCAAGAAAAGCTAGGAACCAGCTGTGCCTGGAAGAGGCAAGGCAGGATTAACCCCAGAGACTTCAGGAGAAGTAAAGTTCTAGTGACACCCTGATTTCTGACTTCTAGTTTTTAAAAGTAGGAGAGAATAAGCTTTGGTTATATAAAGTCACTAAGTTGTGGAAAATTTGTTACTGGAATCCTAGTAAACTGATAGACCTCTTATTACTTCCATTTATCTCTCTCAAAAATAATTAAGTAACCTGGCTGTGTATTTTGAGACATCTACCTTTAAACAGTAAAAAATTATAAACTTTTTAGCAATATTTTCTATTTACAAAGCCTGAATTTATATATATTTATTTATTCTATTTGTTTTCTTTTAGGGACATTTGGAAGGTTTTTTTTTTGCTCTATACAAATGCACCTAATAATTTTGACTTATGCTTTCACAAATATTTAATATATTTGACAAACATTTACTGAGTGCCTACTATGTGCTGGGCATTATACAGAAAGCAATGATGTGGCCCTATCATTAAAGAGATCATAATCAAGCAGTTTAAGTATGAATGAAATTTAGCAGTCTAACAGATAAATATGCTGAGGACTAGGAATCTGTTGATTTTAGAATCTTCCCAGAGTTCCATGGTATCCTATGGATCTTTTGGGGGGGAAAACATATCTCTGTGTCCTTGACTGAAATACATAGTGTTGCCCAGGAATCTTAGGTTTTTTGTTTGTTTGTTTGGTTGGTTGGTCGGTTAGTGGGTTTTTTTTTTCTGCCTAGAGCCAGTTACTGGACTAAGGTTTGGGAATTGCTGGTCTGGTTCATCTTCATTCACCAAATATTGTGAAAGTTAATAAACAGAAACCTTTTAAAATGAACTTGAGAGTCTTGAAGAGAACTTTCATGAATGTGTCACTCAACTCACACTACTGATCCCAACAAGAAGAGATAAACCTTGCAACTCTGATAAAAAGTGATACTACGTTACTAACTTAGGAGGAGGAAGAAAAGATCCCTCCTTAATTATTATCAGCTCAGCCAGTTGGAGACTGCTATAACTCAGACAATAAAAATTCACTGCACTTTGAATTTTCAGTTTTCTTCAATAAATTCTTAGTCTACAATAGCTCCTCCCAACTCAACAAAATAATATTTATCTACTTTGTTTCTCTGGAATTACATGTGGTTTGTCTTTAGATCATGTGTCTTAAATTGCAATTCTTTGTTGTTCCAGAATAAACCCATTTTGCTGTAGTAATATGTGGCTGCCTGTTGATTAAAGGTCAACAGCAGAGACACATCTATAGCATTCCTGTTAAGGGCTTTCTTATATTTATTTGAACATTTCCAGTGACAGAATCTCATCCTTTGTGAGTCAACTGGGTCCTTTGTTACACAAAGCATTAGAAAGTTGTTACATGTATCTGTTTTCAATCTAGCTCCTCTTAACTTCTATTCATCAGCCATGGTTCTTCATTATGTGAAAATAATGAGTAATCCACCCATAAATTGTGGTTTCTTAAAATTTATAACATATGACTTTTCTAATATAGTCTTTGCACACCTACTTCTCCCATTGTTACCTATTTTGCACTCATTTCAGACCCCTCATGTTGTTGGCCACTTTCTGTAGATCAAGCTCTAGTTTGTCTATTTCCCTTTTAAAAATTAACTTCTGTAATTGGTTGTAATGCTCTGATCAATGAAAATTACAATGCAGCCCTACTTGGATACTAGGCTTATATTAATACAGCATATTTGTAGCAGCTTGGTTTTTTTATTTGTTTTGTGGCAGTCACATCATTTTGCTGGGACACATGAACTTAGAGTCAAATAAAACTTCCATGATTCTTTTTTCATGAAAGCAATTTATAAACTAAGGTTCCTCTTAACCATTCTTTCTCATCTGATTATTTAAATATTAAGAACAACATTTCAAATTTACTCCTATTGCTTCATTTTATTTGTTTTGGGTCATCATTCCAATTTCAGTAGTAAAATTTTGGGACTGTAATATAATTCAGCCCTTCAATCTATTTGCTTACTTTTATAATTTTTAAATCTAAAAACTTGTTAAAGATTTTCTAAGTCAAATAAGAAGTATAGAATTAAATTAATAGAATGGCTTCCAGAGTCAAATAGAATTAAATTCTGCCTCTGAGTCCTAGCTTTAATATTTATTTCTTATATCCATTGCCTTTGATAATTTAGTTAATTGTCTAAGTTTAGCTTATTTATTTGTAAAATAAGGACAATAATAAATTTAATTTATTGCATTATTATGTAGGTTACATATAATAATTTCTATAAAGAATTTAACATGATATCTGGGTAAGTCATTCACTGATTCCTTCAACAAACATTTATCAAATGACTGGTAGTTTTCAGATATCATTTGAAGTCTGGAAGATGGTAGGTAAATAACATTTAATAAAGCAGATGAACATCCTTCCAAGAACTGACATTTTGAGATATAAGAGCAAGACAACAAGCATATAAACATATAAAATGAATAAATCAAATAATTGTAGAGGATGACAAATACTATGAAAAAATAGGTTAAAGGAATAAAGGGGGATGAATAAAGGAGAACATCTTTTTAAAAGGCATTATTTATGATAAGACCTGCTTGAGAAGATAGAACTAGCCACAAGAACAACTGGAGTAATAGTGTTCCAGGCAGAAAAACAGCAAATTAAAGACTCTGAGTAAAAAACAAGATTATAGCTGTGAAGTGACATAATGCAGGTCAGTGTCTCATTATGAACATGAGGGAGAGAAGCACAAGATGTGGTCTAAGAAATAGGGGCTAGATCATTCAGGGCATTTTATGCTACAGTCTGATTTCTTGTTATTTCTTCATGCGATTTAAAAAATTAAAGATTTTATTTATTTATTTTTAGAGAGAGGAAGAAAAAGAGGAAGAGAAAAATCAATGTGTGGTTGCCTCTTGTGTGCCCGCTACTGGGGACCTGGCCTGAAACCCAGGAATATACCCTAGACTGGGAATAGAACCAGTGACCCTTTGATTCACAGACCGGAATTCAGTCCACTGAGCCACACCAGACAGGGCTACATGCACTTTATTATGCCAGTTCATTTATTCTGTTTTTATGTCTTTCTTATTTCTTATATTTTAAAATGTACTTTATTTTTGAAATGGTTATAGTAGTAGATGATAAATATATGCTAACAATGAGAAGTTGTATAAAATTAAAAATTCTGGGAAAAACTTCTTTAGAAATGCATTCCAGTCCAGAGCCTCCCTGAGATTTGAGGCTCAGCTCTGAAATGTTACTTAACATTAAGAAGTTTTTAAAAACAAAACTGCTTCCGTTAGGCTTCTAGTGGTTTACTCATGGAATTATAGACAGGTCAGTGTGCCATTTCGGATGACAAACATTTCCGTCTATGCTCCTAATTTGATTTGTACACTAATTACAAGTGAACTGCACTTAAATTTGAGAGTTTTTTTTGTCATTTACAATTTACCTAATGACAACAGCAGTTATGACAGAGACCTAGGATAGGCAGTCACCATGGCAAGAGCTTTTCCACTCACCACAACACTAAGCTAGCAGCAGCAACTGAGCAAAGCTTTGCTATACAAATTAGCCTGTCTTTTGGCCAGGCTAAGATTGCAGTTTCATACTGAATGCAATACTGTAAGCATAATATGGTTGCAGAGCTATCTGGGTGTTTTTGTTTGTTTGTTTGTTGTTTTTGTTTTTTTGCTATCCATGAAGTTTTCCTTCTCTTCAGATATGGTTTACTGAACTTTGGCACATTTTAGGGAATTGACTTATTTCAGTGCATGGTAGAGTGGAGGGCATGGCTGATGAGGAAGTCTGCATCTGACTTTTTATCATAGTTATGTACCATTGTCCTGTTTTTTTTTTTCCTTATGGATTAGCTGCTGCTGTATGTACCACAGGATAATGTCTAGTACTTATACAGCAATTTTTATCTACAGTGTATTACAAATACTAACACATTAATCACGAGGAGTATTTAATGCCTCAGACAAATATCCACCCCCTTTATTTCCAAGTGAATTGAGTAGGTACATTAAATAAAATAAATGTATCATCAGTTTACTTGGAGCTGTATTATTCAAAGTTGTCCACTAGCACTGGATTTAGTGAGTGATGGTTACATGTTCATATTACAGTACATTACCAGAGCCCCTGCAGGGGAGGCATTTGCAAAACAATCTTCTGTGTCCTGGTCTCAGAGGACTTACTTTAATAATGACTGATATTTCTTCGCAGCCTCTTAATGGATCCAGCTGCCACTGTGCAGGATACTCAGGTATGGGGGATTGTTTTAATTTACTCCATCTGTCAATGCTCCCCAGGAGGGTGTGTTTTAGTAGGAAAATGTTTTGGTAAAACCAGCAGTGAAGTTTCATCATTACCTTTTCACCTTTCACTTATATCACACTCTCTCTATCCAAAAACACACACTAAGTTTCACAATATGAAAGAAATGAAGTGCCAAGTACAATGGCTTTCATTTCACCCTAAACACCTCTATGGGCATTTAAAAATGGCCCATTGTTATACAGAACATTTCCTAATTTCATTGTCTCTTTCATTGTATTGTTGAATGGTAAGAAAGAGCTATTTTTCCAGAGTTTGAGGAGAGGTAAAAAAGATACAATTGTAGACAATATTACATAAATCTCTGAATTCATCCAACTGTTGTGTTGATGCTGAAAATAAGCAAAAACATAATTTAGATAATTTCACCTGAAATACGTTAGTTTACCTGATTAAGAAATATTTCATTTCTTGTCAATATATCATGCTATATGGGAAAAGAATCCTGAAAAGAGTTAATTTTGGAGTTTAAGCTTCTTTCACTCTCTAAGAAAATTTTAGATCTTAACAATATATAAGCATGCAAACTAGGGCTTGGCCACTTGGCAACTCCCATTCACATAACTCAACAATTAGTGCTGAAGGATACAGGTTTTTGTTAATGAGATTGCAACCTTGTGGGGGCCAAGAGCACTCCTGCTCAGAGCCTTCCTCTCCCACAAGACACAAAACTTCCTTTTCTCCCTACAAGGCTACAAGCCAGAACTATGTCCAGAAGTTGCCCATATATTTATCAATGCATCAGCCAGTCATGCAAACAGGTCTCCATCTCTCTGGAATGTCCAACTGTGAGTTTCAGAGTTGCCATCCTCTCAGAACAGCTCTCTCCTTCAGGATCTGGGGCACATTGTCCTCAGCCTCTGTTAGCAGTTCAGGAAACCATGCGCCATGCTACACTGGATCACAGTGACTCAAATGCTGGAGCCTAGGAAGACACACATCCCTTCATGGGACCCTGCCTCCAGGAGTAGGTTCCCATCCATTCAGGGTCTAAGTCCTTGGTGGGACCCACAAGTTCTGGTCCCACAAGTGCAT
This sequence comes from Phyllostomus hastatus, assembly GCF_019186645.2. Taxonomy (NCBI): domain Eukaryota; kingdom Metazoa; phylum Chordata; class Mammalia; order Chiroptera; family Phyllostomidae; genus Phyllostomus; species Phyllostomus hastatus. The sequence continues at coordinate 15,319,316 of NW_025334022.1, forward strand.
CAGTCTGTTCAGGGAGCAGGACCAGAGGTCTAGAATATCCAAAATGCCAAAACCCCAGAGAGTGGGCTTGCACCAAGCTCTAAAGTCTCATACCAAAATTCCCCATACCAAGAGAGTGACTTCTCCATATGTACTTCAGAGAAGCAGAAGTCTGCAGCTTAGCATTCTTGGTCACAGTTCAACTCCACGGATCTCTCATGTCTGTGATTGGCCTATCAGTTCCTGCAGCTCCATTAGCTCTGCCTCTGTCTTCTCCAGCCAGACCTCCTCCTCTCCTCACGTCTCTCTTTGAAGTTCTCTCTACAGACCTCTCCAACAGACCTCCTCTAACCTCAAGGCTCTCTCCTTTCTGTCTGACTTTCAGCCAGCTCTAATTTAAATGTTCAGCTCAGAACTTTCGATGTGACCTCATATCTAGCCTTTCCTATGGTACTTTAGTGTCTGCCATTTTTGTAAGCTCCCCAGTGTCTTTGACTACCTTTTGGCTACCACCTTTAGTCAGAGCAAGAGTTTCCAGTGATGCACAGACATCCAGGAAGGCATTAATACCTCTAGATATGTCACAAATCACTGCATAGTCTCATAGTCACGCACACAATTCCTCTGGGCAGCAGTCTTCTACCCTTCAGAAAGGCCTGACTATTAATTTTCCTTTGCTATGCAATGTGTCTTAAATAATGTACCTTCAACTCAGTGGGCACCCTGTGTCCAATCTTGCCTGAAAACAGTATTGTGGGGTTGTCCCCCCATTCTCAGGGGACCCAGGCTCTGCACCCCATTATAAATATAGTGTTTATATAATGTTAAATTACATGGTGACTCCACAACAGTGTTTTTCCTTTTTACTTTCATTTGCCATATATAAGTGTCCCCTATGTTCTTGAAAGTAATAAGAACAAATTTAATATAATCAAAAGATATGCAGCCAAATATCATTATTTATAACATAAATCAAATGAAGGGTACAGCTTTCTGAATTTTGGGCATTATTTTTGTATGCACAGAAATATAAAAGGGTTTTTAGAAAATGCAAAGTCTTACAAGAATTTTATTTAATATTATAAAAATATCTTTCCTATATAAGTACAGATAGTTGGGGGGAAATGGAGACAACTGTACTTGAACAACAATTAAAAAAAAGACTTAAAAAATAAAAGTATTTATCAAAAAGAGAACAGAAAGAAAAGATAGTGGTATTAAACCAGCAGAATAACCAGAGACATTGAAATAAACAAACCAACAGTAACCAGAGGGGAGGTGGGAGGGAATAACAGGGGGAAAAGCAGGAAATGCCATCAAGGAACATATATAAACGACACATGGACAAAGTCAAAGGCGGGTAGGATTGAGCATGGGAGTTGGGATGACTGGGATGAATGGGAATGGTGGAGAAGAAATGGAGAAAAGTGTATTTGAACAACAATTTTTAAAAAGCTGGAGAAAAAAAAAACATATTCACCTGCCCCCTCAATCAGTCCCACTATTTATGTTGGTCAATGCTGTCAAGATTTATTGTCTAGATAGTCTCTCATGGAGCAATAAGTTCAAAACTAGCAGTTTCATATTTGGCATCCAGATGTAAACCACCACTTTTGTTGGTGGACTTTGCTTTCAGGCTCTATTTTGATTCAAGCACATCATTTGGTATGTGAATCCTTCCATGAGAGCTCATTACTGATATAATGAAGATAAAACAGTTGAATAAGCTGCAGACTGAGAAACAAATGTTGGAACCCTTATGGAGAGAGATTTGTCTAAAATTCTCTTTCATCTCTTTTCATCACAAATACAAACAAACTGATATCATGTCATGTGGTCTTTCCAAATGTTATCTGTAAAGCAAATGTTTGATCAGTTTTCTTTACATCTACTGAGAGATCCCCTAGAGAAACCAAGCTTGGGGGTGACATTAGAATCATTCTAGTGCATAGCAAACCAGAAATTTTATGTCCAAATTCAAAAAGAGTTTGAGCTCCAAAAATTTCAGAAAAACTTCAAAAGAATAGGTGCTACTGTGTGAGAGCTCATTACAAAAGTTTTAAATTGGACTGGATAAAGACAAAGCAAATGTTTGCCTATAAAATAAATTTATTCCATTCAGTGTTTTTGCAGTTAGAAAAAAAGCAGTGACTGCAACAATGCTTTCATGAAAGAAAGCATTGTCATTTTATGATATAAAATCTGCTTATGCATGCTTCTGAAAAATGTTGTAGTTTAATGGGAGTAGGAGTTTTGAGATGGGTTTTGCAAGAAAATTTGAATACCTGTATGTTGTATGATATCAGTTATTGAATTTTATCTTAAGCAGTCAGTCAAAACTTCAGTAATGTGGACCCCACTCATTCAGTGTTTCTATTTTCAATATATTCAGTTAATTCAATTAAATAAACAGTTTTGAAGTAATTTAGCCATGTCCATTTGCCTCTATGGGCTATGTAAAAGGAAAAAAAATCTTTATGTATTATATTAGAAACTCTATTTGGCTACTTGTGTTTATTTTGCCCTATGTTCTTAAATGCATTACACATGCATAACTTTCCATAAATTCTATGATACTGATTTGTAACCAATTTTGGCAATTGGCAAGTATTTGCTGAATGTGTTTAGTGAGTTCAGAACTCCATTTGGTTGCAACAGATTCAAAAGAAGCACACCATTGATAAAACATATATTAAAGCCCATGAATTAATCAGAGATCAATGAAGTGTTCCATTGGGTGATGTGGAGCTACCAATTTTAAAAACCAAAAGGGGTGCAGAGAAAAATGAAGTAAACATGTGACTGGATACTTGTGGAATGTTGCCTGAAGATGCTGGGGCATAAAGTCAGTTTTTAAGAATAGGCTTTGTTTAATGGGCAGAAATGAGTTCAAAGAAAACTTTTGAATTACAACTTTTGAATTACAAAAGTTTTAAATTCGGCTGGATAAAGATAAAGAAAATGTTTTGCCTATAAAATAAATTTTATTCCATTCAGTGTTTTTGCAGTTATAAAAAAAACAGTGACTGCAGCAGTGCTTTCATGAAAGAAAGCATTGTCATTTTATGATACAAAATCTGCTTATACATGCTTCTGAAAACTGTTGTCATTCAAAAGCTGTTAACATCACAGATAAAGTAAGTAGCATTAAAAAAGTGCATAGATAGTAAAGTATATTCTAGGGAATAATATGAAATAATTTGGTAGAGAAATACCAGATTACTTTGGACATGCAAACCATGACAGAAACTTTTATTTTGAATTGGAACTCAAAAGGAAGCTATCTTAAGATTTTTTCTTTGCTATGAAATATATCATTCACACCAAAAGGGTGGATTAAAAAGCATTGCATAATTTAAAGATTGATAATGTTAAAAGAACATTCTTCATGTTTTCTTCACTCAGTTTAAGAAACAGAATACCAATAAGTTAGTATTTATATTTTCCACAATCACATTGTACTTCACTGTAAAAATAACCACAATTCTAAATTCTACATTAATGATTCTCTGTTTTCTTTAATTTTGTAATATTTATATGTGCAACCCTAAACAACATATTTGCTTAGGTTTGCCCTTTGTATTAACATAATGATGCTATAATCTACTGACAATTACTTCTTTAACTCAACATTGTATTTTGGAAATTTATGGATATTAATGTATGTAACTGTGGCTCAGTAGAATGCTATACTGTTCTATAATAGTCCATTGTTTCAGTATGACACAATATTTTTTTCCTGTCTGCCACCAATAGATTATTGGGCTGTATTCAGGTTTTGCTGTCATGAACATTGCTGTTATGAGTTCTCTTTTTGTGCCCACAGGTGGTATATCTTGGCAGAAATGCCTAGGAGTAATGTTGGGTCATAAGTTATTCACATGATCAATTTTATTAAATAATGTTAAACTTTAAAAAAATACATTTTATTGATTATTCCATTACAGTTGCCCCACTTCCTCCCCTTTTTACCCCTCGATTCTGAACACCCCTCCCACCCACATTCCTCACCCCTTAGCTCATGTCCAGGGGTCATACATATAAGTTTTTGGCTTTTACATTTCCCATACTATTCTTACCCTCCCCCTGTCGATTTTCTACCTATCATTTATGCTACTGATTCCTGTACCTTTCCCCATCTCTCCTCCCTCTCTTCCCCACTAGTAACCCTCCTTGTGGTCTCCATTTCTGCAATTCTGTTCCTATTCTGGTTGTTTGTTTAGTTTGATTTTGTATTTTTTTTAGGTTTGGTTGTTGATAGTTGTGAGTTTGTTGTCATTTTACTGTTTCTATTTTTGATTGTCTTCTTTTTCCTTGATAAGCCCCTTTAACATTTCTTATAATAAGGGCTTGGTGATGATGAACTCCTTTAACTTGACCTTATCAAGGAAGCACTTCATCTGTCCTTCCATTCTAAATGATAACTTTGCTGGATAGAGCAATCTGGGATGTAGGCCCTTGCCTTTCATGAATTGGAATACTTCTTTCCAGTCCCTACTTGCCTGCAAGATTTCTTTTGAGAAATCAGCTGATAGTGTTATAAGAACTCCTCTGTAGGTTACTGTCTCCTTATCTCTTGCTGCTTCTAGGATTCTCTCTTTCATTTTAATCTTAGCTAATGAAATTATGATGTGCCTTGGTGTGTTCCCCCTTCAGTCCAACTTCGTTGGGACTCTCTGAGCTTCCTGGACTTCCTGGAAGTCTATTTCCTTTGCCAGACTGAAGAAGTTCTCCTTCATTATGTTTTCAACTTCCTCTTCTTGCTCTTCTTCTTCTGGCACCCCTATAATTTGGGTGTTGGAAAATTTAAAGTTGTCCTGAAAGTTCCTAAGCCTCTCCTCATTTTTTAAAAATTCTTGTTTGTTCATTCTGTTTCAGTTGAATGTTTATTTCTTCCTTCTGCTTCAAATGGTTTATTTGAGTCTGCTTTCATTTTCCTTTATTTCACTTTTCATAGTCTTCACTTGTTCCTCTATTTTGCAACTGTACTCAACAATTTCTGTGAGCATCTTGATTAGCAATGTTTTAAACTCTGTTTCTGATAGGTTGGCTATCTCTTCATCTCTTAGTTTTATTGTTTCTGGAGTTTTGATTTGTTCTTCCATTTGGGCTTTTTTTTTTTTTTTGTCTTAGAGCACCTAGTATGTAGTAAGAGGCAGAGCCTTAGGGATTCACTGGGGCAGGGCAATGTAGGTCACTGCCTTGTGGCACTGTATGTGGGGTGAGTTCCGAGAGGAAACAATGATGCTTGCTCGGCTCTTGAGTGTCTTTCAGTCACTTCCTCCACTACTCGCAAGCAAATTGGACCCTTCTGGTGTTGTTTTCTGGGTGGTTGGGTTTGTGTACATTCCAGGACTCTGTGGGTCTCTCCAACAAACACTTTTGTAAGGCTGAGAGTTTCCTCTGCTGCTGCAACTCCCACAGGTTTTTTTCAGTAAGTGGTTTTGAGACTTTATTTCTCCATGCTGGAAACCTGGGTTGCATGGTCTGTCCCACTCCCCAGTTGTTCCTCCCGCTTTATCCACACACTAATGTGCTATCGCTCAGTCTTCCAGCCACTGTCTCTCCTGACCAGGTCCTCCAGCCACCACCTTGCTGGGAGTCCTCTCCAGCCCAGCTGCCCATCTCCACCTCTCGTACCAGTCTGGATGAATGTTTCTTCTTTAACACCTTGGTTGTTGGACTTCCATACAGTTCAATTTTATGGCAGGTCTTGTTTTTTTTTTTTTTTTAATTTGTTGTTGTCTCTCTTTTAGTTGCTCAAGGAGGCAAAGTGTATCTACTTATACCCCCATCTTGGCCAGAAGTCTCTGGCTTAAGTAATTTCAAATTTTTTTTTAAATAAAAATTTATTCTTCTGCCAACAAGTTTTGAAAATTTCCTTTGCTTCATGGTCTTACCAACATTTGATATTGTCCAACTTTTTAATTTTTGACAACTCGGTGAGTATAATTTTTAACCATAATTAATTTGAATTAAAGAGATTATTAATGAGGTTGAACATATTTTATATATTCATAGCCAGTCACGTTCCCTTTTCTGTAAAATGTCTAGTCATGTCTTCTTTGTAGTTTTCTAATAGATTGATAGAGTTTTTCTTATCCATATATAGGAATTTCCATGTTCTGAATAATAAAAATAAGTTATCAAATATATTTAATGCAAATATTTTCACAAATTGTGAGTCATGTTTTAACTCTAATGTGTTTTTGGAAAACAGATTTTTAATTTGTTTTAAAGTAGATCACCATATAAATCTTCTGCTTATAGCTTCACATTTGGGTTCTGGCTAAGAATTCCTTCCCTATCCCATGGTAGTAAAAGTAGTCTGCAACTTTAATTTCTAAAAAAATTATAGAAATTATTCTTTAAAATGTCATACCTAAATTAACAATATTAGCATCACATGGGAACTTCTTAAATATAAAATATATTGAGTTTCACCTCAGACTTATCTAGAATTCTTGTATAAAAGGCTTAAAAATCTGTTTTCTATCAAGCCCTCTAGGTGATTCTGGTGCACAGTCAAGTTTGAGAACTTTATATGCTTTGAGCACTTATATTTTGGAATTTTGCCTAGATTTATGTATAAAATGGGAAGTAAAGATACAGTTTTTTTCTCATTCGAATATATTGTTTCACAGCTTCATTTATTACCTACTCTCTGCATAGCCACCACTATATAAATCATGTTTATATATATATTTCTTGGGGGACTTAAAGATCATGTTTGGGAGAGTTGATATCCTAACAATATTTAGTGCTTATCAATGAACATGGTATACCTTTCCCTTTATTTTGGTATAAAAACATTTTGTTTCTTTAATTTTTTTTTAATTTTCAGCACACAGGTGCTATTTTTATTTATACTTAGATATTTAAATATCGGTGTCATTTTCAATCATGTTATTTATTAAATTTTATTTTCCAATTGTTCAATACTCTTTTAAAGAAATACAATTGATTTGGTTATTGAGGTTTAATCAGTTAAATTTTTAAATAGAGCTGGTGGTCACCGGCTGGTGCCCTAAAAACAGCTTCTTCACCTACAATATTGGATTTCTGAGGAAAGCCAGTCTGTGGTAGCAGCCTAGTAGCTACTTCCCCTCCCAGGGCAAGAAAAATGCAGAACTGCCTGGAGAGCCTTGAGTGCATAAAGTCACTGGGGTGTAAATGAAAGGCACACAGGGTATGCAGGCACACATGCAGCTGTCTGTGCACCCAAGCCAGGGTGGTGGTTGCTGGTCATTGGGGACAGTGCCAGAATGGTGGAGACCATAGCCACAAATGGAGCTGGGAGAGAAAGAGGACCTCCACTGGCTATCTCTGAGATAGACTTTGGACTTGCCAGAGAGTCGGAGGGAGTGGAAAGCTGGGCAGGGGCCTGGAGAGGCAGTGGTACCCAACGATACTTTTTTCAAAAGGGAAACTGAAGCGCACTGGAAAGGTACCTCACATGCGTAGTTGCTTGGACCACAAGGAGGGAGGATTGTGGGCTCCAGTAGCTCCTACTCAGCACACTCCATAGATTGATCAAAGGGTGAAAAGTGAGGTGGTTTATCCATATGTAAATGTACAAACTGGCAAGTGCAAGTAGCATAGCACTCCAAGGTTGTGGGCTGGAAACTGGACACCTGTGATTATTGCAGCCTAGAGTGGGTACACTTCCTAGCAGAACCACTGCAAAGTAAAAATAGAGCCTAACCCCTACTGATTGTAGAAGCCTGGAGGATCTGCAATACCAGCCAAGCACACTTAGCAACTACCAGCAGGGGGTGTTCATTTTTCTTCCCCGCCCCCCGCCCGACCCCTCCCCTTTTTCTTTTTCTTTTTTTATTGAAGCATAACAAAATAAGTCCTGGACCTGAGAGGAAACCAGAGACACATCCAGAAAGAAGTCTTAAGTTGAAAGCCATCACCTGAGACAATGTTCACCTTGCCCTTCATTAGAACTTGCATTCTTTTTTATTTAATTCCTCTTTCTTTTTGTTTATATAGGTTATTGTTGTTTGTTTGGGTTTTTTTGTTTGATTTCCTATGGCTTATTTTTCTCCTTGTCATATTGTATCTTTTATTTTTTTCACTTCACTCATATTCCAAATAGCTTACTACTCTTGGTCTTTTACTTTTTATTCTTTTTATTCAGCTTATCTATTTTTATCATATTGTTTCTGCAAAAACCATGCAGCACTTCCCATTCTGGTCTCAATTCATTTCATCATCTTTCTGAGTTTTATTACTACTGTGGTAAACTTATGTGTTCTCACACTATGCTGACATACTTTCCCTTGCTCTCACTATTGCTCTTCCACCTAACCTCACATAAGTGCCCCTCTTTCTTAAGTCAGCTCACATTTTTCTCCCCATCTCATAAGTCTTATTTAATTTCCTCTGTATATAAACAGTCTAGTTAGACAAAATACCAGTTATTGCTATTTTGCACAAATGGAATTCACAGTTGTTCACCATTTGTTGATATTTTAAACTCCATAGAAAACTCTACCACTTTCTTACTCCATTTCACCTCCCCCCTGCCCCTGATCAGTGGTGCAAGGAATCTTATTTCATTATTTTATTTGTTTAGTTTCCTCTTCTATCAAACTGGGCTTTACTCTTTACTCTTGTTAATTTGCTTCCCTCATCCTCTTAAAATCATTTACTTTATGGTGGACATCTCATATTCAATTTTCACTTTGGTACAATATTCTTATTCCTCTTACATCTTTATTAAACTTTATTCACTTGTTGTTGCTATGGCCCTTATTGTAGTTTTTCTCCAATTTCCTCCTGTTTGTCCAATACCATTTTAATTGTACCTCATTCCTCATAGTATACTTTTCCCTTTTCTTACCCCTTTATTCCCAATGTCCTTACATTATTTACTTATGTTTAAAATTTTGTTCTCTCCTTATCTTTGCCTCAGTTCTATCTCCACTCTTATCAATTCTCCTCCCTATTACCACTCAATCACATTCTCCCCTCTTTTGATCATCTTATATTCCCTTTGTCATATATTTTAATATCCATAATATCTATCTCTTCATCTTTATCAATATTTGCTCGAGTGGTGCTGAGAATGCTGATGTGCTACAGTGGTCCCCTTTGCAGGCATAGGTTAGCTTGCCTAGTAATACTGTTTTCTTAACAAACACTTATATCACAGCATACAAAACAAGGTGGGATTTGTGACTACCAGGAAGCCCCCTGGAGGGGAGAACCCATCAACAAAGAAGCCACCAACAAGTAAAGCCCACGTACAACAAAAGAACCCACACAAATGGAAGAAAAGGCAACCCTAGATTATCCAGACAAGGAGATCAAAGGACCACACCACTGAGTCACACAGAACCCCTACAACAGAAGATCACCCCAGGAAGATAGCTGACAAAGAAGAGCATCCTGGGTCACAGAAATTACCAAAAAGAGCCACCTAAAATGGGGGTACAAAGAAAGAGCCCCCAGTAGAGAGGAATGAAAGAATCCCCAGTAAAAGAGCTAAATGAATTTGAGGCAAGCAAACTCAATCAGACATAGAGCTCAAAAAAATGATTATAAGGATGCTCAAGGAACTCTGTGAAAACTACAAGGAACTTAGCAGGAACTACAACAATGTGAAAAAGGAAATGGAAAGTGTAAACAAAAACAAGGGAGAAATGAAGAATATAATATCTCAAAAAAAAAAACTAAGGAGGAATTACAAACAGGCTGGATGAAGCAGAGGACAGAATTAGTGAGCTGGAAAACAAGGTAGAAAGAAATACCCAGGTAGAACATCAATATGGAAAATGACTCAAAAAGTGCAAGGATAGCTTAAGAGAAATTCTGGACAACCTGAAATGTAACAATATTTGAATCATAGGAATACCAGAAGGAGAACAAAAGGAGCAAGGAATATTAAATGCATTTGAAAAAATAATGACAGTAAACTTGCTTAACTTGGAGAGGGGAAAAGCCAGGCAAGTACAGGAATCACAGAGGGTCCCAAGGAAGATGAACCCAAAGAGGTCTACTCCAAGACACATCATAAATTAAATTATAATTTTTTAAAGATTTTGTTTATTTATTTTTTAGACAGAGTAGAAGGACAGGAGAAAGAGAGGGAGAGAAACATCAGTGTGTGGTTGCCTCTTGTGTCCTGTACCAGGGAAACTGGCCTGCAAACAGGCATGTGCCCTGACTTGGAATTGAACCATCAAACCCTTGGTTCACAGTCCAATGCTCAATCCACTGAGCCACACCATCCAGGGCTAAACTGACACATTTTAAAGACAAATAAAGAATCTTAAAAGAAACAAGGGAAAAAAGAGTAGTAACATGCAAAGGACCTCTGATAAGGCTAGCAGATGATTTCCCAACAGAAATACAAGCCAGAAGGGAATGGCAAAAAACATTCTGAGTAATGAGAAGCAAAGGCCTGCAACTAAGACCGCTCTACCCAGTAAAGCTCTCAATTAAAATGGAAGGCAAAATAAGAAGTTGCCCAGCTAAAAGAAGGCTTAAAGAATACACCTCCACTAAACCAGAACTGCAAGACATGCTAAAGGGAATGGTTGAAGAAGAAGAAGAAGAAGAAGAAGAAGAAGAAGAAGAAGAAGAAGAAGAAGAAGAAAGAGAGAGAGAGAGGGAGAGAGAGAGAGAGAGAGAGAGAGAGAGAGAGAGAGAGAGAGAGAGAGAGAGAGGTACAAAAGGAGGATAATGAATAATTACCTATCAATAATAACTTTAAATGTTAGTTGATTAAATCCCCCCCACCAAAAAGACATAGAGTAGCTGAATGGATAACAAAATATGACCCACACATATGCTGCCTCCAAGAGACTAATCTCAGAACAAAAGTCCTATACAGATTGAAAGTAAAGGGTTGAATAAAAATATTCCAAGCAAATGAACACCATGAAAACCTGGGGTAGCAATAATCATATCAGACAAAATAGACTTCAAAACAAAGGCCATAAAAAGACACGTAGATGGACACTTCATAATACTCACAGGAAGAATCTGCCACAAAAGCATGCACATTCTAAACATTTATGTACCAGACTTCCGGCAAGATGGAGGAATAGGTGTGTAGCAGGAAAAGAAAACTCCAAAAGTTTCTTATGCTCTGTAACTGTAACACTTGCAAAATTTCACACAGGACTGTAGAAGCTGACCAGTTGTAACCAAAGCAACAGCCAGTTACTCAAGGTCATACACTGATTCCCATGATAAGCTCCTGTGCTCTGTAGCTTCTGCAAATTCCTCCTGTGTATTCTCTTTGTCTCCCATATAAGGTAGCTAGACCTAACTTCCACATTCGGCTTCTGTAACCTTGCTTCGCCACGTAGGTAGGAAGCCCGGGACTATTTAAACCCCAGGAGAGTGAGGATCGGTGCTCAGAGGATTTGGATGTTAACTACCCCCTCTGGGCCCCCGGGTAATAAAGTTTGTTCTTCATTACCTCCCCTTGTGTGGGTGGATTTTCCACAACATTTTGGTGCATTGGCCGGGAAACCCCTCACGCGAGCAGGTATTTTGCCTCTGGTGAAGGCGACCGCGACCGGGGGAGTCCGCAGGGGAGTCCTGCCACAGGGGAGGAGCACATGCCCTGGTGATTCCAGGATTCCCGGGGCAGAGACTCCCGTGCCGCATCCCCGACCACTCTAACACCCGGGCAGAGGGGAGAGACGAACCACGAACTGTCGGAGGCGCCAATCAGGTATCGGTAAGTGCCCTAGTGTTACAGAACACAAGGGGTCCTGGGACGATATACTATTATTGAAAGAAGGCCCCGGGTCCGTTATGTCTGTCGCTCTAGGAAAGACGTCTCTCAATGCCAGAGATTCGTGAAAAGGAAAGGAAATGTTTATTTAATGCTATACTAACTTAAAGTAGTGACCTAATGTCTTTATCAAAAATCCTAAAGTCCCTAAAAACACCCACAAACAGACACAGTCCTTCCTTCCTTCCCCCTTTGCCCAGTCCAGAGTACCGTATCTCAGGAAAGGAAATAGAAGTCCATGGCTCAGGCAGTCCTCTGGTTCTTCCCAGTTAGTCTTCCATCTCGACTGGGAGACCTCCCTGGGTTCCTGGCACCCTCCGCTGAGTTGCCGGGATCTCTGCTAAAACCAGGTGGTGGTTCCCCCTTCTCAAGCTATGGGGGTCCCCACTCTGGCACAGGCACGTGGTCCTCTCTCCCAGGGCCATGGGAGTCTCCACTCTGTTAAAGCTGTGTGGCTCTCTCTACAATGGCCGTGATCCTCTCTGCACCTCCACAGCCACATGGTTCTCTCTCCTAAAGCAGCACGGTTCTCCCTCAATGGCTGAGGTCCTCCCCATTCTGCTAAAGCCACATGGTTCCCCTCCTCAGGGCTGCGGGAAGGGAGAGTCCTCACTCTGCCAAAGCCGCATGGTTCCCCCCTTCTCAGGGCTGTGCATGGCTCTCTTTCCTAAAGCAGCATGGTTCTCCTTCTCAGGGATGCGGGAGTCTCCACTCTGCTGAAAACACATGGTTCTCCTTCTCAGGGCTGCGCATGGCTCTCCTTCTCAAAGCAGCATGGTTCTCTCTCTAATGGCCGCCCAGTCTGGGTTTTAAATCCCCGCGGCCAATCTTCCTCTGCAGCCCCATTTCCGACTCCTCCCACACTCAGCTTCACATGCCAGAATTCGTATCCTTCCAGCTTTACTGGGCTGCCATCATGAGTCTGGGCAGGTGTGACCCCTTGTCCTGGAGCCAATCTTCTCTGAGCTCCCACACAGGCGCTGTAGCTCGGGGGATCTGCCCCCAGTCACGTCTTGGTGGGGAAGTTACTTCCATTCCCCTGGCTCAGAAATGATCACAGCTATTTAACATATCTATGCAACCAGCCAAAGGCTATAGATATGTTAAATGACCACGCCAGAGGGTAGCTGCAAGGCTGTTGCTATGCAAAACAGCTCTCAATGGCCCTTCTCCATTTGTCCCTTCCCCCAACCCACACCCTGGGTGAGGGGATGGAGACATCTTAAAATCTCCTGGACACCTTGAGTTCTGGACCCCATTTCAAATGCCCATTTGGGGTCCCCCCTCTTGGCTGCACCCTGTAACACTAGGGACCTGACCCCGAGAGTCTGAGAGGAACTGATCACTCCTCGACTGGAAAGTTCAGGGGTCTGGGCTTAGACCCAGACCATCGGGCTCCTTCTCAGGGGAGGGACAGCTAACTTCTGTGTGGCTGTCTGTGCGGCTGTCTGTGTGAATGTGTTTGTGACTCTACGGGCCAGCCAGGCTTACGGAGTCTGATTGGGCCCCCCACCTGCGGCGGGCGTGTGAAAGATCCCCTTTTTCCTTTGTTTGTCTGCATCGGTTGGGAGAATTCATCATGGGTTGGGGGGGTTTCTGACCCAGTACTATACTGCATGTATGTGGGTGCGCCGCCATTTTGGATAAAATGGAGGACGAGCCACGTGAGTGCCCCCCCAGGGTGGAGGTGCATGGTTGTCGTCATCTTGGATGATGGGTCACGTGAGAGCCCCTCCATCTTGGAACTGGGCAAGGTGCCAGGTTAAGGGCTCTCTCCAGACTGCATCCATCTGGTTCTCTGTGTAACTGGTTCTGATAAGAATGGCTCTGAAGGACATGTACTGAAGTTTAAGGAAAACATCTGGCCTGTAGGGTGTTTGCAAGGTCTGCGCTTCAGAAAACTGCAGCCTGCAGTGCCAGGGACTTTTGGCTGTCCTTCCCAGAGTGGGGAAGGAACCAGGATTAAAAAGAATAATGGTTAAATCTGAATGAGTAAAATTATGTATAAAGAATGTAAAGTTTTAAACCTGGAGTAAAGGAAAGCTCAACTATTTGTTTTCTGGTTTTGTGGGAAAAGAGCAGTGTTTTTTCTGATCAAAAACCCTCTGTACTTAAAATCTGTTTAAGGTTGCCTGTAACCGGTTGGAGAGGATGCTTTTGCCACTCAGGACCCAGATAGGGTCATTTGGGGCTTATAAGTGCTTCAGTCAGAGTCAAAGCAGCATGTCTCTGCCAAAAGACCGGGCCTGAAGGAGCATGTCTCTGTGCGAGAGAATGCCGCTACCTGTGTACTATTTTGGAAACTCTGTGTTTTGGGTTTTGCTCTACATCTTCTCTAAAAAGGAAGTGAAGGATTCCAGGGAAGGTTAAAACTTCACACTCTGTAGAAAAGTAAATAATTTAAATATTTATATATATATATATATATATATAAATGAAGAAGGTCTGTGGGAAACTGTAAAGATAAATAGAAAAGTAAGAGTTTTAGAATTATGTGATGTTAGTTAATAATAAAAAGTATAAGTCATGGAAATACACTCTTAATGGATATCAGAAAATATATGAAAAATAAAAGGGTTGTAAATGTTACATAAGTCTGCAGCATTAAAGGTTTTAAGAAGCCCGGTAAATATCAGAAAGGAAAAGATTTTCCTTCAGGCTTTGTATTTTTCTCCCTGCCTGATCCCTCCAGAATTTGGAATTCTAAAGGAATAAGTGAAAACATAAGGTTTCTTTGCATAAGACCAATAAGACCAGTAGTTAATAGTGGTTTTGTTAACCAAGACTTTGACTGGAACATCACATCTGAAGGAGGCATGTATGGGTTCTAGTCGTCACCAGAAAGCCCTGAGGAACTGGGATTGACTTGTGAAGCTAGCGTAAGCCCACGAGAAAAGCCTGGTACTTTGGTTGGTTGTGCAGTTCATGGCAGTCTTTCCAGGGAAGGAATGAAGGTTGCTTTCATGAAAGATGGCCAAAAAAAACCTGTAAGCACAATGAAAAACTCAAGGATCTGAGTGAAACAACTGGTACAGGCAAAGCCAGATGGCGGATGTATGGCTCTGCTTCTGTGCTCTGAGGGGCGGACTGAGAAGTCAATCTGAAGGTTCCCTGTGTGAGTTCCAGCAAAGCAGAATCAAGAATCATAAGTAATTCAGGCTGCTCTTGGTGTGTTTATGCAAATGAACGGTCAAAATAAAAAAGAGAACTCAAAGTAGTCCCTTTAATAATAGTGAGGGTGATCTTAAGGAGAAAAATTATGGTTCAAGGAAAATCACTGTGCTCAGTATTAAATATCAGAATAACGCAGCTAACTGTCTTAAAAGTTTGTTTTCATTTGAAGGAAAAAACTGGTTTTGTAATATCATCAAAATTTACAATTTACAAGTATAAAGGACCTGTCAAATTGCCATTGCTGAATGTCATTGCAGGAAAAAACTTGCAACTGAATGCCTTCCCAAAAGACAGTCTCACAGGCACGGAGACTGGTTTGGGGACTATTGTGTAAATTAACCTGTGTATTCTTCTGTTTTCATAGGACGTATGCCTATGACTTCATTGCCTGAGTGATCGGTTTCAATATAGGCCTCACTTAAGAAGCCCATTTTCATTGTCGCCCCCTGGAGCTCAATGGTTTGGCTAAACTAAGTGGTTGAGTTAGTAAGCAGTTTGGGCGATCTGTGGGCTTCACTTTAAAACTGATTTTCCCTTTTCTGTCTTAGTGGCTTGAACAGGAAAGGTTTAGATATCTGAAAGGAGGGAAATCATAATATAATCCCTCAGCCTGAGTAAAGTACAATGGACTACAAAAGCTTTGGATAAGTGCAGCATGTCTTGTACACCTTCCTCCAGATAAGCCACACCTAAGCCCCTGCCTTTGTCATTTAATGGTTATGATTTAATTGTGCCTTCCAACTCTTTCCAAATCTGTCACCTCCAGAATATAACCAGGATGCCAACGGTCCAGTAATGCCAGCCTTTGGACACCGAGCCTGCAACTTCCTGGTAATAGCCAACTGACCAGGATTCTGTAAGGTCCTTCCCTTTACAGGCAGGACTCCCTCCGTGCTGCACCCACTTTCAGGGCACCCCAGACCCACGAGTAGGTAAAACAATGTCCATTTCTAGCCGGAAGCAGTTACAAGAAGATGAGACCTTCGTCCATTGTCCTTTAAAAGAATTTAAAGTGGGTATATATCTAAAATGAAAAATTGTTACAAGGTGCAGCCAAGGGGGGGACCCCAAATGGGCATTTGGGGCAGAGTCCAGAATTCAAGGTGTCCAGGAAATTTTAGGATGTCTTCACCCCTTCCCCACAGGTGTAAGTTGGAGAAGGGACACACAGAGCAAAATATGTGGGACTGTTTTGTACAGCACCAGTTTTGCAGTTGACCCATGGCATGGTCATTTAACATGCCTATAGCCTTCAGCTGGTCACTTGGATATGCTAAATGGCTGTGGCCATGCTCTGGGCCAGGGAGATAAAGAAAGACTCCCCTACCCAGGATGTGACAGGGAGGCAGGTCCCCCGAGTGGGAGCTTGGAGAAAAATTGGCTCTGTAACATGGGGCCACACCTGCTCAGACCCATGATAACAGCCAGACGGGAGCGGGTACTGGCCTGTCCAGGATCTGTGGGCTGTCTGTGAAGCAGCCATCAGCCGCCACCCAGTGGTCCCGAACCTGTGCACCCTCCCGAGCTAGCTTCCCCCAACAGCAATGTGGTTTACCTGCCTTAATCTGAAGGATGCCTTCTCCTGCATTCCTGTGGCACCTTCCAGCCAATCCATTTTCCGCATACAGTGGTCAAGACTCAGTTAACCTGGACTAAACAGCCCCAGGTGTTTAAGAACTCCCCAGCCCTGTTTGGGAAGCCCTAGCAGGAGATCCCTCACTAAGGGGGGATGGACCTGACGATTCTGACAGGAGGAAGCCCTCCTCCTGTCAGCCCATCCCTAGAACGGTGCCAGGAGGGAACGCACACGCTGCTGAAGTGCCCCCCTACAGCCGTCTGCGCAGTCCTCTGTCATGGCTGTTCACGGTGCTCTATCGGGTTCGCCTGCCCCAGTGGCCTGCAAGCTTCCTTGAGGCTCCGGCAATGTCGCCAGGTGTGCAGCTCAGCAACCAGGCTTGCTGGAAGTACTCACGGTGTGATCAGGGGCAAGGACAGAAAATGGCAGAGTTGCCAATGCCCTCCAGAACCTTGTCTGATTTCTGAGGAAAATGCTCGTTCTCCTGAGAAAAAGCCAGCCTGCACCCTGCGGCTGTGGAACTCGGCCCTACTACCAGGCTTTGAAAAGTCCGGACATTAAGAAAAAGCCTTCCAAATATTAAGGGGTGCCAAAGTAATGTTCTCGTCCTTGGACTGTCAAAGCTGGGGCGGCCTTTTAATCTGTACACCCACAAGAAAAACAAGGTAGCCCTTGGGTCCTGACCCAGCCTGTCGGACCATGGCAACACCCAGTGGCTCACCTGTCTAAGCAGTTGGACATCTGCTGGCGCCACCGGCTGGCCACCTCATCTGAGGGCAGTCACTGCTGCCATAACCCTCTTGCAAGAGGCATAAGTGGCTGTCGAACCCCAGACTGACTCAATACCAGGGCATCCTCCAAGAAAACCCAAGGGTGCATGTTAAGACCATGAAACAAGTCAATCCAGCCACCTACTTACCGGCAAAACTTAAAGAGCTGGACCATAACTGTCTTAAAGTAACTAAAGCGGTCCATGCCAGCCGGTCAGACCTCCAGGATCAGCCCCTGGCCCAACCTGATGTTAATGTCACCCACTACATGGATGGAAGCAGCTATGTGGTTAAGGGCAAAAAGTCTCCAAGTATGCAGACCAGAAAACTGGACTACCCTGGACAAACTTACTGCTACAGGAGTCACCCCTTGGATCTACTACAGCCAAGCTAAGACAGCAGCAGATCCCAAAAACCCAAGAACTAGGTCTGTGCCAAAACCCACGCTAAGACAGTGGAGGACGCCAACCAGTAAAAAAAAACGCCAAGAAATAGACTGTTGTTCTGCAGGGTACCTGACTTTAATTGACACCTTCACAGGAGCACTAACAATTAAACTAGTAACTGTGGCCCCTGAAGAATAGAATCCCTGCAAAGCGGGTCACCCTAAAAATAGTTTATCTCTGTTTAATCTCTGTATTAGGATTTATTGCATGCTTTGCTTAAAAGATGCAGCCCCTCTCTCAGCCCCAACCTGCAAATGTAATACCCCCAGGCATAGGATTATGCTCAGAGGTAAAATGGTCTCTTACTGTCTCCCAGGGTCAGCTTTCAGCTCCTCCACTGACGTGCCATCGGGTTGCATTCAGTCACAGCAATCCCTCTGCACTTGGGGAGGGAAGAAATACTAGACTAAAGTAACATCCAGGACCGTAAAGTACCAGACCCGGAGGTGTCAGGCATGTAAGACCCTGCATCCTCTGGACCTTAGTCCCACACCTAGGGCTACAGTGGCTCATAAAGCAGCCGCCCCAGTGCTAGCCCTCCAGTGGTACCAACACCAGTATCAGCAGTTATAACCGTCCCAAGGACCTCAGGCTTATAGCCAGGTATTAGTGATGCTAAAAGGGATAAAACACCTTATAGCATCAAAGGGGGGAATGTGGCAGGAAAAGAAAATTCCAAAAGTTTCTTATGCTCTGTAACTGTAACAATTGCAAAATTTCACACAGGACTGTAGAAGCTGACCAGTCGTAACCAAAGCAACAGCCAGTTACTCAAGGTCATACACTAACTCCCATGATAAGATCCTGTGCTCTGTAGCTTCTGCAAATTCCTCCTGTGTATTCTCTTTGTCTCCCATATAAGGTAGCTAGACCTAACTTCCACATTCGGCTTCTGTAACCTTGCTTCGCCACGTAGGTAGGAAGCCCGGGACTATTTAAACCCCGGGAGAGTGAGGATCGGTGCTCAGAGGATTTGGATGTTAACCACCCCCTCTGGGCCCCTGGGTAATAAAGTTTGTGCTTCATTATCTCCCCGCATGTGGGTGGATTTTCCACAACAGGTGGACGCACCGTACCTCCTCGCACAACCAAGAACAGAACAACAATAATTTACAGATAGAATAACACTCAGAACTGACAGAGGATTTATCTGAATGGAAGTCGGACAGCCAAGAAGTTGAAGTAGACCTGTACATCCAGACTGGTAGGAGACGACGAGCGGGGCGGGCGCGGGGCTGGCGCAGGTCGGCGGTGCGCGGAGGTTAGGGAAAATTTGGCGCGAAATCGGCGCGACAGCCATCCGGGGCACAGGAACACAGCGGTGATCCCTGAGTACGCAAGCTGCGGCTGGTGGACCCAGTGAGGCAGCGATTGTGGACCAGGGCAGAGCTCACAGCCCAGGAACCCAAAGAAGGGTCTGAGCCCAGGAGAACGGAACTACTGCCATTGTTCCCTCCCGCTCCTGCCCTCGTCCCCGCCCCCACATATAACCTCACAATCTAGCGACTGGGGTGCCCAGCCCCGGTGAACACCTAAGGCTCCGCCCCCCACCGTAACAAGAGCA
Organism: Phyllostomus hastatus; assembly: GCF_019186645.2. Lineage (NCBI taxonomy): Eukaryota > Metazoa > Chordata > Mammalia > Chiroptera > Phyllostomidae > Phyllostomus > Phyllostomus hastatus. The sequence goes on from NW_025334022.1 coordinate 15,338,586, forward strand.
ACCAGACCGGGAAAGAAAAAAAAAGGAGATACAGGGAAAGACATAAGACATGTTTCCAACAGAACAGATCAGTCCCCCAGGACTCATCCTTTGAGCGACTAAGAAATAGCCAATCTATCAGATGCACAGTTCAAAACACTGGTGATCAGAAAGCTCACAGAATTGGTTGATTTTGGGCGCAATTTAGATGAAAGGATGCAGGTTACCATAAAAGAGATGCAGGAAGATACGCGGAGGAGAGCCAATAGTGAAAGGAAGGAATCTGAGTCTCAAAACAATACAGTGGACCAGAGGGAAGATAGAATCGACCAAGCAGGAAAGCATGATGAAATAAGAATTCAAAAAATCAAGGAAAAGCTTAAGAGCATCCAGGACACCTTTAAACGTTCCAACATCCGAATTATAGGGGTACCAGAATGGGAAGGAGAAAAGCAACAGACTGAGCACGTATTTGAACAAATAATAAAGGAGAATTTCCCCAATCTGGCAAAGGGAACAGTCTTCCAAGAAATCCAAGAAGCTCAGAGAGCCCCAAAGAAGTTGGACCCAAGAAGAAACACACCAAGGCACATCATAATTACATTAGCCAAGGTAAAAACGAAGGAGAGAATCCTAGAAGCAGTAGGAGATAAGGGGACAGTAACCTACTAAGGAGTTCCCATCAGACTGTCAGCTGATTTCTCCAAAGAGACCTTACAGGCAAGAAGGGGCTGGAAAGAAATATTCCAAGTCATGAAAGACAAGGACCTACATCCCAGATTGCTCTATCCAGCAAAGCTCTCATTTAGAATGGAAGGGAAGATAAAGTGCTTTTCAGATAAGGTCAAGTTAAAGGAGTTCATCATCACCAAGCCCTTATTTTATGAAATGCTAAAGGGACTTATCTAAGAAAAGAAGATAAAGAAAAAGACATATATAGTAAAAGGACAGCAAACTCACAATTATTAACAACCACACCTAAAGCAAAACCAAAAGAAACTAAGTAAACAACTAGAACAGGAACAGACCCACAGAAATGGAGGGCACATGGGGGGCTAGCAGCAGGGGGGTGGGAGGAGGAGAGAGGGGGAACAGGTATAGAGAATAAGTAGCATAGAATGTAGGTTGAAAATAGGGGGAGGGCAAGAATAGTATGGGAAATGTAGAAACTAAAGAACTCATAAGTATGACACATGGACATGAACTAAAGGGGGGAACGTGGGTGGGAGAGGGGATACAGGGTGGAGGGGAGAGAAGGGGGGAAAAGGGACAACTGTAATAGCATAATCAATAAAATATATTAAAAAAACATTTATGTACCCAACATAGGAGCAACCAATATATAAAGAAAATATTGGAGGACTTTAAGAAACATATAGATGGCATCACATCTATACTAGGGGATATTAACATCCAACTGTCAACAATGGATAGATTTTCTTAACAAAATATCAACAATATGTAGGCTCTGAGTCACACACTAGAACAAATGGACCTAAATGGTACATATTGAACCTTTCATCCCAAAGAAGCAAAATACACATTCTTCTCAAATGCACATGGACCAGTTTACTTTTTAAAAGTGTATTTTATTGATTATACTATTACAATTGTCTCAATATTTTTCTCCCCTTTTTTCACCTCTTCCCTGCACTCCCCTCCCACCAGTAGCACCCCCCCTTAGTTCATGTCCATGGGTTATACATATAAGTTCTTTGGCTTCTCCATTTCTTATACTATTATTAACATCCTCTTATTTTGTGCCTACTTATTATGCTTCTTATTCCTTGTACCTTTTCTCCCATTTCTCCCCCTCTTCCTCCCTACTGATAACCCTCCATGTGATCTCCATTTCTGTGACTCTGTTCCTGTTGCAGTCGTTTGCTTAGTTTTTTTTTGTTTTTTTTTTTTTTGGTTCAGTTGATGGTAGTTGTGAGTTTGTTGTCATTTTAGTGTTGATAGGTTTTTTTAATGTTTTATTTATTTATTTTTAGAGGGAGGGAGGCAGGGGTAAAGAGAGGGAAAGAAATGTTTTTCATGACTTTGAATACTTCTTTCCAGCCCCTTCTTGCCTGTAAGATTTCTTTTGAGAAATCAACTGATAGTCTTACGGAAATTCCTTTGCAAGTAACTCTCTCCTTTCCTCTTACTACTTTAAGATTCTCTCCTCATCTTTAATCCTGGATAACTTAATGATGATGTGTACTGCTATGTTCCTCCATGGGTCCAGCTTCTTTGGGACTCTCTGGGTTTCCTGAAGTTCCTGGGAGTCTATTTCCTTTCCCAGATTGGGGAAGTTTTCCTTCATTATTTTTTCAAATAAGTTACCAATTTCTTGCTCTTCCTCTTCTCTTGGAACCCCTATGATATTGATGTTGGATCATTTAAAGTTACACCAGGGGTTTCTAAGCCTCTCCTCATTTTTTTTATTCTTGTTTCTTCATTCTGTTCTAGTTAGGTGTTTATTTCTTCTTTTTGTTCCAAATTGTTGATCTGTGTACCAGTTTCCTTCCCTTCACTTTTGGTTCCCTGTATATTTTCCTTCATTTCACTTTATGTAGCCTTCACTTCTTCTTTCATTTTGTGATCAAACTCAACCATTTCTGTGAGCATCTTGATTACCATTGTTTTGAACTCTGTATCTCCTCATTACTCAGGGTTTTTTTTCAGGAGTTTTTATCTGTTTTTTTTTTTCATTTGGGCCATATTTCTTTGTCTCAGTGTCACATGAAACATTTTCAAAGATAGAACACATGATAGGACACAAAACGAGTGTCAAGAAATTCAGGAAAAATTTAAATCATATTGAGCATTTCTCACACCACAAAGGCATGAAACTAGAAACCAAACACATGTATAAAATTCAAAAACATTCAAATTCATGGAGACTGAATAGTATACCATTAAACAATGTATAGGTTAATGATGAGATCAATGAAGGAATCAAAATGTTTCAGAAAACAAATGAAAATGAACACAAACAGTCCAAAAGCTATGGATTACAGTGAAGGCAGTCCTAGAAGTAGGTTTATAGCAATACAGGCCTACCTAAAAAAGATAGAAAATTTTCAAATAAACAACCTATCCCTATATATACAAGAACTGGAGGAACAACAACAACAAAGGCCAGAGTGAGTGGAGTAAAGGAAATACTCAAGATTGGAACAGAATTAAATGACATACTAAAACAACAATTCAAAAGATCAATAAATCCAGGAGCTGGTTCCTTGAAAAGGTAAATAAAATTGGCAAGCCTTTAACTAGGCTCATCAAGAAAGAAAATATAGAGGATGCAAATAAATAAAATCAGAATTGAAAGGGGAGAAATTGCGACTGATATCACAGAAATATAAAGTATTGTAAGAAATTTCTATGAATAATTATATGCTAAGAAATTTGAACACCTGGATGATATGGACAAATTCCTAGAAACATATAATATTCCAAAACTGAACTCAGAAGAAATAGAAAGCCTGAACAGACTCATAACAGCTTGTGAACTTTAAGTACTAATTAAAGAACTCCAGGTACACAAAAGCACTTCTCCAGATGGTTTCACAGGAGAATTTTACAAAACATTTAAGGAAGAGCTGACCCCTACCCTTCTCAAACTATTGGAAAAAAATCCAAGAAGAGAGAAGAGTCCCAAATTCTTTTGATGAGGCTAGTATCATCCTAATTCCAAAACCAATAAAGACACAACAAAGACACAAAACTGCAGGCCAATATTTCTGATGAACATCAAAGCAAAAATTCTCAAGAAAACATTGCCAAACTGTGTCAAGCAATACGTTAAAAAGATCATACACAAAAATCAACTGGGATTCATCCCAGGGATTCAGGGAAGGTACAATATTCTCAAATCAATAAACTTAATACTTCACATAGACAAAATGAAAGACAAAAATCACATGATCGTATCAATGGATGCAGAAAAAGCATTTGATAAGGTACAGCACACATTTATGATTGAAACACCCAGAAAAGTGGGAGCAGAGTGATAATATCTCAACATAATAAAGGCCAAATATGAGAGACTTATAACCAACATCATACTCAATAGGCACAAACAAAACATTTTCTCACTAAGATCAAGCATGAGACTGGTGTGTCCACATTCACCACTTCTATTCAGCATGTTATTGGAAGTGCTAGCCACAGTGATTAGACAAGAAAAAAAATAAAGAAATCCAAATTGGAAAGGAAGAAGTAAAACTGTCATTGTTTCCAGATGCCAAAATAATGTACATAGGAAATCCTATAGACTCAACCAAAAAAACTATTCAACCTAATAAGTTAATTTGGCAAAACAGTGGGATACAAAGTCAATATACGGACATCAAAGGTATTTTAAAAACACTAACAATGGAATATCAGAAACATAATGTAATGGGAAAATCCCATTTGCTATACAACAAGAAATATAAAGAACTTTGGAAGAAACTTAATTAAGGAGATAAAAACTTGTGCTCAGAAACTACACAACACTGAATAAAAAAATTAAGGAAGACATAAATAAATGGACACATATACTTTGTTCATGGATTGTAAGAATTAACATCATCAAAATGTCCATACTACCCAAAGGAATTTATAGATTCAAGCAATCCCTATTAAAATACCAATGACATATTTCACAGGTATAGAAAAATCATTTCAAAAATTTATAAGGAACCATTAATGACCCAAATAGCCTCAATTTTTTTGAGAATGGAGAACAAAGTAGGAGCAATCATGATTACTAATATCAAACTATATTAAAAGTCCACTGTAATCAAAACAGTTTGGTACTGGCATGAGAGCAGACACATAGATCAATGGAAATTAATAGAGAACTGAGAAATAAACTCTCATGTTTATGGTTAGTTAATATTTGACAAAGGGGGCAGGAACAGAAAATGGAGTACAAATAGCCTCTTCAACAAATGATGCTGGGAAATCTGGACAGCTACATGCAGAAAAATGAAACCCGGCCATCAACTTACACTATATGAACACACACAAAAAAACTCAAGATGGATAAAATATTTAAATATAAGTTGTAATAACATAAGATTCCTAGAGGAGAACTTAGGCACAGAAATTTCTGATATCCTATGCAGCAATATTTTCACTGACATGTCCGCTAGAGTAAGGGATATAAAGGAAAGAATAAACAAAGGAGACTACATAAAATTAAAAAAAAAAAACTCTCCCCTTGGCAGGTGTGGCCAGGATTGGGCACCAGCCTGTGAACCAGAGTCACTGGTTCACAGCGACTCTGTCAGGGCACATCAGGGCACATGCCTGTGTTGCAAGCCAGGTCACCAGTAGGGAGTGCACAAGAGGAAACCACACATTGATGTTTCTCTACCTCTCCTTTTCCCAAATTTCCCCTCTGTCTAAAAATAAATAAATAAAAACTTTAAAAGTAAAAATAAAAAGAGCTTATGCATGGCTAACAAAAACATCTCAAAATCAAAAGGGAAACACCCATATTTGAAAATATATTCACCAATGATACCTTCAACAATAGTTTGATCTTCAAAATGTATAAAGAACACACATGACTTCACTCCATGGGGACAAAAATCCTATTAAAAATGGGCAAAGGACCTGAACCTGATCAGACACTTCCCCAAGAAGACCACATAGAGGACCCAGAGACAAATGAAAGGATTCTCAGAATCACTAGCCATCAGAAAGATGGAAATTCAAACCACAATGAGATGTCACTTAACAGTAGTCACAATGGCCATCATAACCAAATCAACACATAAGTGCTGGCAAGGTTGTGGAGAAATGGGAACTCTAGTACACTGTTGGTGGGAATGCAGACTGGTGCAATCTCTGTGGAAAACTTTATGGAATTTCCTAAAAAAAAAACTGCCTGAATTTCCTCAAAAAAATGGAACTGCCATTTGATCCTGCAATTTCACTGCTGGGGTTATGCCCTAAGAATTCTGAAACACTAATTCAAAAGAACCTATGCACCGCAATGTTCATAGCAGTGTTATTTGCAATAGCCAAGTGTTGGAACCAAGCTAAATGACCATTAGTAAATGAATGGATCAAAGAAACTGTGGTACATTATGCAATAGAATACTGCACAACAGAAATAAAGAAAGAACTCCTACCTTTCATGACAGCATGAATGGAACTGGAGATTATTATGCTAAGTGAAATAAGCCAGTCAGAGAAAGATAAATACCATATTATCTCACCTATAAGTGACACCTAACCAACAAAAAAACTTGTGAGCAAAGTAGAAACAGAGACATGGAAATAAAGAACAAACTGAAAGTGACAAGAGGGGATGGGGAGGAGGACAATGGGGGAAAGAAGTGGAAGAGTCAAGGGACATATATAAAGGAACAATGAACAAAGATAATGTGGAGGGAAGATTGCATGTGGAAGATGGGGGAAGGTTAGGGCATGGGATAGTAACGGGGGGAAATGAGTACAAGTGTAACTGAAAAATAATCAATAAAAATAATAATAAAAGTAATAAAATCCTGTGAACTTGTAAAACTCATTTATTTTTCACATTTTTGTAGATTAGTGAGATTTCTTAAGTTGGTTATAGCACCATTTGAAAAAAGTTTTTTTTTCTTTCCAAGTTATATATAATTCATTTACTTTACTTGCTTTGTTTGCACTGGATGGTGTAAGTATGATGTTCAACAACCATGACACAGAAATCCTTGAATTACTCCTGACCTTAACAGTTATGCATTCCATCTTTTACTAGTAAGTATACAGTTAGTTGTAGCTTTTCGTAATTGCTTTGATCAGATTAAGTAAGTTAACTTCTATTTAGTTTTACTGAGAATATGATGAATGAGTGTTGAATTTTGTCAATTAATTTTGCTGATTTTATTCATATGGTAATGATTCATTTTTATTAGACTATTAATATGGTAGGTTCATTGATTTATTATTAAATATTGAACAGACCTTGACTCCTGGAATGAATTCCATTTGTTTGTGATGCATTGCTTGTTTTATCTGTTGCTAGATTCAATTCCCTAATAATTAATTGAGGACATTTGTCATTTTCTTTTTTTCTTCCTAACCTTTTAAATTTCTTTGACATTTTTATTCTCATTTTCAGCATAGAAATCCTAATTATATTTGTTTTATATATATATATAATATATATAATTAAGTATCAGTGCTATTTTCAATCATGCTGTTTATTAAATATTAATTTCCAATTTTTCAATACTATTATATAGAAATACAATTGACTTTATACATTGATCTTTAATCAATTGAAGGATATTGTTCTGTAATTTTCATTTTGTGTAGTGTCTCTAATTTTGATATTGGGTCATGTGTTCATAGTATGAGTGAGTTTTTTATTTGACTTTGTAGTTTATTCTGGCTTTATTAAAATAATTGACAAACAACACTGTATAAATATAAGGAGTACAATCTGTTGAGTTGATACACATATATTGCAAAACCATTACCATCATAATGTTAGCTAACACTTTTATCATCTTACTTAATTACCATTTCTTTTTTGTGTCCGTAAAAATGAAGGAAATCTTATCTTTCTGCCACAGCATGGGTATACCTGGAGTTTATTATCTTAAGTGAAATAATGAAGTCAGAGACAGACAAATACCACATAATCTCGTAATCTAATGCACAAAATAAACTGACAACAAACATGGAGTCATGGACAGATGGAAAACACTGACAGCTGTCAGATAAGAGTGGGTGAACAAGATAAAGGAAGGTAAAAAGATTAGCCAGATAACATATATGCATAACTCATAGACACAGACAACAGTAATGTGTAATAGACAAAGGCAAGAGGAGCAGGGGCTAGATGGAGGAGGGAAAATCCAGAAAAAAATGGAGACATTTGTAATAGTGCCAACAATAAAAATAAAAAAGAAAACTACAATATAGTAAAGACAAATAAGTAATGAGAATTCAAAAACTGAAAAAATTAAATTTACTATCTTGCAGCTTTCAGGTATATAATACAATGTTGTTACCTATATTCACAACCCTGTGTATTAGAACCCAAAAATTTGATTATACTCTAGCTGGAAATTTATACCATTTGACCAACAGCTCCACATTCCCTTTACACCCAGCCCCTGCCCGGTTATCACCTCTCTACTCTGTTTCTATGAATTTGTGTGTTTTTATATATTTTTAGTATTTATTGCATTTTCCATTACCATTTGTCCCTTTTATATGTGCCTCCCCATAACCCCACAATCTCCATGCTGTTGTCCAAGTCCATGAGTCCTGAGTCCTTTTTCCTTTTTGCTTGATCCCTCTGCCTCCTAACTGCACACCCCAGAGCTGACAACCTGCTCCCTATCTATGGTTTGTCTGTATTTTTCCTTAGTTCAGTTTTTTCATTAGATTCCACAGATGAGTGAAATCATATGGTATTTGCCTTTCCATTACCAGAGAGGTCATTACCAGACAAATTGGGGAGCTGGATAACACCTGGAGAAGGGAGAAGAGTTAGGCCACATCTGACCCTGACCCTGAGAGTGTCAAGACTGGTCAGAAAGTTGGGCTGTGTGTAAATCCTTGTTAAGTAAATGGCTGGCTTGCCCCGAGGGGGATTCAAGCTGTGTGCCTGTGCTTGGCTCGGGCTGCTCACCCAACTGTGGATTCTAGTCTGTGCCTGACCTTGACTCAGGCAGCTTGCTCAGCAGCTGTTTAGCCCCACTGACCCTGAGGCTGATTCCAGCTGCTTGCCTCTACAGGACTCAGGCTGCTGGCCCGGCAGCTGAGTCAGGCCACTCTTCTGAAGGCTGACTGACAACCCTCGCCCTGTGCCTGATTCTGGCTGCTCAAGGCACCACTGGCCCTAAGACTGATTTGAGTTCCCTGCCCACACTTGACTCACATTGCTCACCCAGAGGCTGACTGGCAACGCTTGCCCAGCAGTGGGCTTCAGGCCACAGTGGGCTTGAAAAGAGAAAGGAGGAGGCACACCGCATGAACCTCAGCTCAACTGGTGGATTAAAGGAACATGCCTGGCACAGATGGACAGTAGGGGCTTGGCAGCTTAAGGAGAACCTGGGCTGGAGGCTGAGCAACTGCGAATATTGCGGCCCAGACCTGGCTCCCATCCTCACAAAACCATAGGAAGGGAGAACAGTGAATCCTGGCCTCCTCTTCCTGTGGAATCCAGGAAGACCAGTAGAACTTGCTCAACAGGTTTAAAGTCAGCAGGAGTCTTATTTTTTCTTTCTTCTCTCTCTCTTTTTTTATTTTTCTTCCCCCAAGTGAGACAATAAGTCTTGGAGTTGTGAAAAGCCCAGGGACAGATTCAAAAGGGGAACACAAGCCTAAACACCAAACCTGAGAAACTGGGACAAATTTCACTTTGTTACCCATTAGAACTGGCATTTTATTGTTTATTTGTATTATTATTTTTCATTATTTTCACTTATTTTTATTAATATTTTCTTATTTCTCTTTTTTCTGTTTAGTTTTCTTTGTTTTATTTCTCTGTTTAATTGCACTGTTTAACTGTTTTTCCTTGTTCTCTCTTTATTCTATTTTAATTTCCCTTCTTTCACTTCACTCGTGTTCCAATAACACACTACTCTTGATTGTGTATTTTCAATTATTGTTATCCAAATCATATATTTCTTATAATAATATTGTAGTTCCAGTATGATTGTAAATAATTATTATTCCATACAATTGTAAATACTATACAGCACCTTTCCCTGATCTTAGTCCATTTAAATTTATTCCTGAAGTAGGCACACTATGCCTACTTTCTATCCTTTACTCTCACTATATCTCATCATCTAACCTTGCACAAGTGCTCTTTTTTCTGGATTCAGCTCACAATCCTCCTCCCCTCTGAGAAGAATTTTATCTGTCTTTCACCTTCTATAAAAAGTGGGGAGTTGAGTGAAATATCATGGTTAATGCTATACTTATCCAAATGATCTCCTATCTCTTCTGTACTTGTTGGTACTTTAAATTCAATAGAATACTCTCCCAATGTCTTAATGCATTTTGCCTACTCCCCTGCAACTGATCACATACAAGAATAGATGGGAGATGCGAACATCACTATACCTGCTAGAGGAGAGAACCCACCAACAACAGAACTACCAAAAGGTAAAAACCCAAGAACTACAAGAGAGCCCACACAAACAGAAGAAAGGGCAAACCTAGACTGTCCAGACAAGGAGATCAAAGAGACCACACCATGGAACCCCATAGAATTCCCACCATAAAAATTCACCTTATGAAGACAGCTAGCAAAGCAAAACATCAGAAAGTGCAGAAACAAACAAAAAGGTCACCTAAAATGGGGAGACAAAAAAGAACCTGCAATCAAAAGGAATGGAAGATTCTCCAATAAAAGAGCTAAAAGCAATGTAAGTAAGCAAACTATCAGATATAGAATTCAAAATAATGGTTGTAAGGAGGCTCAAGGAACTCACAGACAATTACAAGGAACTGAGTGAGAACTAAAACAGTATGAAAAAGGAAATAGAAACTATAAATAAAAACAGGAAGAAATGAAAAATATAATTTTGGAAATAAAAAACACACTAGAAGGAATTATAAGCAGGCTGGATGAAGCAGAGGACCGAATTAGTGAGCTGAAAGACAAGGTGGAAAGAAACACCCAGGTAGAACAGCTGCATGAAAAAAAGCTAAAAAATATGAAGATAGATAAACAGAACTCCAAGATAACATGTAACTCAACAGCACTCGAATAATAGGAATACCAGAAGGAGAAGAAAAGGACGAGGGATAGAAACCCTGTTTGAAAAAAATAATAACAGAAAACTTTATGAACCTGGAGAGGGAAAAAAACATGCAACTTAAGGAAGCACAGAGAGTCCCAATTAAGATGAACCCAAAGAGGCCAACTCCAAGGTATATCATATTTAAAATGCCAAGTACTAAAGACAAGGAATCTTCAAAGCACCAAGGGAGAAGCAAAAAGTAACATACAAAAGGGCTCAGATAAAGCTGGCAGCTGATTTCTTAATAGGAATACTGAAGTCCAGGAGAGAATGGCAAGAGATATACCAAGTAATGAAAAACAAAGGCCTGAAACCAACATCACTCTACCCAGTGAGGCTCTAAATTAAAGTGGAAAGTGAAATAAGGATTTTACCAGAAAAAAAGAAGAATGTAACAATACATATCCACCAAACCAGCCTTACAAGATTTACTAAAAACACTGCTGTAGGAAGAGAAATGAAAGCAGTGAAAGAGGGTGTAACACAGATACAAAGGAGGGAGATGAACAAATACCTATCAATAATAACCTTAAATGTTAATGGATTAAATGCTCCAATCAAGAGACATACAGTAGCTGAATGGATAAGAAAATATGACCCACACATATGCTGCCTACAAGAGACCCACTTCAGAACAAAAGACCTACACAGACTGAAAATCAAGGGTTGGAATAAATACTAAAAGCAAATGTACAGAAAAGAAAAGTCAGGGAAGCAATACATATATCAGACAAAAAAGACTTAAAACAAGGGCCATAAAAACAGACCCAACAGGACACTTCATAATACTGAAGGGAAGAATCCATCAAGAAGAGACAAACATTAGAAACGTATATGCACCCAACATAGGAGCACCCAAATACATAAGGAAAATCCTGGGGGACTTCAACAAAGATATAGACAACAACACCATTATATTAGGGGATTTTAACATCCACTGTTAAAAATAGATACATTTTCCAAATAAAAGATCAACAAATATATTGCAGTGTGAACAATATCCTAGACCAAATGGACTTAACTTTATATACATACACACACACATATACATGTATATACATATACATATACACACACACATGTACATATACACACATATACATACACATACACATGCACATACATATACATACATACATACATACATATATATATACACGTGTGTGTGTGTGTGTGTGTGTACACACATATATATCATTTCATCCCTAAGAAAAAAATACACATGCTTTTCAAATGTACATGGAACATTTTCAAAGATAGACCACATGATAGGACACAAAACAAACCTGAACAAATTCAAGAAAACTGAAGTCATATCAAGAATTTTCTCTGACCACAAGGGACTGAAACTAGAAACCAAACAAAAGGAAAAAAAATGAAAAAACAAAACACACAAATGCATGGAGACTGAATTACATGATATTAAACAATGAGTGGGTAAAGAATGAAATTAGGAAAGAAATCAAACAGTTTCTGGAAACAAATGAAAATGAATTCACAACAACCCAAATCATATAGGGCACAGTGAAGGCAGTCCTGACAGGGAAGTTCATAGTGATGCAGTACTACCTAGAAAAGATAGACATATTTCAAACAAGCAACCTAACACTGTGCCTACAAGAACTTGAGGAACAACAACAAAGAGAGCCCAGAGCAAGTAGAAGGAAAGAAATAACCAAGATCAGAGCAGAATTAAATGACATAGAGACTAAAAACACAATTCCTAAGGATCAATAAATCCAGGATCTGGTTCTTTGAAAAGATAAACAACCAACAAGCCTTTAAATAGACTCATAAAAACAAACAAACAACCAAACAAAAAACAGAGAGAAGACCCAAATAAACACAGTCAGAAATGAAAGAGTACAACTAATACCACAGAAATATGAAATATTGTAAAAAATTACTATGAAGAACTCCATGGCAAGAAATTTGAAAACCTAGGTGAAATGGACAAATTTCTAGAAAAATATAATCTTTAAAAACTGAGTAAAAAAGAAGCAGAAAGCCTGAATGGACCAATCAGTATAGAAGCAGTAGTCAAAAAACTACAAACATACAAATGCCAAGGACTGGATAATTACACAGGAAATTCTACAAAGCATCTAAGGAAAAGCTAACCACTATCCTTCACAGACTATTCCCAGAAATCCCAGAAGACTAAAGACCCCCAAATTATTTTTGTAAAGCCAGTATCATTCAACATAGTATTGGAAATCCTAGCCACAGAAATCAGACAATAAAAAAAAATAAAATACAAGCAAATTGGAAAAGAGGAAACAAAATCATCGTTTGCACATGACATGATAGTGTACATAGAAAATCTGATAGACTCTGACAAAAAACTGCTTGATGTAATAAATTAATTTGGCAAAACAGCTGGACACAAAGTCAGTATCCAGAAATCAAAGACAATCCCAAAACCAGGTAAAGACATATCAAAGAAAGAGAACTTCAAGCCAATATCACTGATGAAAATAGATGCTAAAATCCTTAACAAAATATTGACAAAGCACATTCAGCAATACATTAAAAAGAGTATATACCATGATCAAGTAAGATTCATCCCAGGGATGCAAGGATGGTACAATATTCACAAATCAATAAATGTAATATATCACATAAACAAAAGGAAAGAACAGATCACATGATCATATCAATAGATGCAGAAAAATTATTTGATATGGTGCAGCACCCATTTATGATTAAAACACTCAGCAAAGTGGAAATAGAGGGAGCATTCCTCAACATAATAAAGGTCACATATGAGAGATCTACAGCCAACATCTTACTCAATAGGCAAAAAGTAAAATTTTTCCCACTAAGACCAGGAACAAGACAAGGTTGTCCACTTTCACCACTTCTATTCAACATAGTATTGGAAATCCTAGCCACAGAAATCAGACAATAAAAAAAAATAAAATACAAGCAAATTGGAAAAGAGGAAACAAAATCATCATTGTTTGCACATGACATGATAGTGTACATAGAAAATCTGATAGACTCTGACAAAAAACTGCTTGATGTAATAAATTAATTTGGCAAAACAGCTGGACACAAAGTCAGTATCCAGAAATCAAAGGCAATTCTGTACACCAACAATGAAATATCAGAAAAAGATGTCAGGAAAAAATCCCATTTGATATAGCAACAGGAAAAATAAAATACTTAGGAATAAACCTAAGTAAGGAGGTGAAAGACCTATACTTAGAAAACTACACAACACTGAAGAAAGGAATTAAAGAAGACACAAAGAAATGAAAGCATATACTATGTTGATGGATTAGAAGAATTAACATCATCAAAATGTCAATACTACCCAAAACAATTTATAGATTCAATGCAATACCTATTAAAATACCAATGCCATATTTCACAGACAGTGAAATATGGCAGAAGTGTACTACAGAAGTGTAGTACCAACACTTCAAAAAATTACATGGAACTATAAATGACCCTGAATAGCTATAACAATTTTAAGAAAGAGGAATATAGTAGGAGGGATCTCAATACCTGATATCAAAGTGTATTACAAGGCCACTGTAATCAAAACAGCCTTGTACTGGCAAAAACAAACAAACAAAAACAAACAAACAAAAAAAAACAGAAACATAGACCAATGGAACACAACAGAGAGCCCAGAAATAAATCCAAGTTTCTATAGCAATTAATATTTGACAAAGGGGGCAGCAGCATGAAATGGAGTAAAAATAGCCTCTTCAACAAATGGTGTTGGGATAACTGGACAGCTACATGCAAAAAAAAGAAAGGAAGGAAGGAAGGAAGGAAGGAAGGAAGGAAGGAAGGAAGGAAGGAAGGAAGGAAGGAAAGAAAGAAAGAAAGAAAGAAAGAAAGAAAAAAGAAAGAAAGAAAGAAAGAAAGAAAGAAAGAAAGAAAGAAAGAAAGAAAGAAAGAAAGAAAGAAAAAAGAAAAAAGAAAGAAAGAAACTGGAGCATCAACTTACACCATACACAAAAACAAATTCCAGGTGTATAAAAGACTTAAAAATAAGTTGTGACACCATAAAAGTCCTTCAGGGGAGCATAGGCCAGAAAATCTCTGATATTCCACCCAGCTATAATTTCACCAATATGTCCCTTAGCACAAGGTACACAAAGGAAAGAAAAAGAAATGAGATCTCCTCAAAATAAAAAGCTTTTGCACAGCTAAAGAAAACAGCATTAAAATGAAAAGAGAATTAACTGCATGGGAAAACATATTTTCCAATGATACCTTGGACAAGGGTTTGATTTCCAAAATATGTAAAGAACTTACATGACTTCACGCCAGGAAGACAAACGACCCAATTAGAAATGGGCAAAGGACTTGAACAGACACTTCTCCAAGGAGGGAATACAAAGGGTCCAGAGACATATGAAGAGTTGCTCAGCATTGCTAATGATTAGAGAGATGTAAATTAAAACCACAATGTGATACCAGTTCATACTTTTGAGAGTGGCCATCATTAACAAATCAACAAATATCAAGTGTTGGAGAGGATGTGCAGAAAAAGGAGCCCTGATGCACTTTTGGTGGAATGCAGGCTGGTGCAGCCACTATGGAAAACAGTATGGAATTTCATCAGAAAACTGAAAGTGGAACTGCTTTTTGATCCAGCAATATCACTGCTTGGATTATACACTAAGAATCCTAAAATACCAATTGAAAAGAACCTCTGCATCCCAATGTTCATAGCAGCACAATTTACAATAGCCAAGTGCTGGAATCAATGTAAGTGCCCATCAGTAAATGAATGGATAATGGATCAAAAAACCATGGTACATTTCCCCAATGGAATACTACACATCAGAGAAAAAGAAGTAGCTACTACCCTTTGCTACAGCATGGATAAGACTAGAGAGCATCATGCTAAGTGAAATAAGCCATGTGCTGAAAGACAAATACCACATGATCTCACTTATAAGTGGAACCTAATCAACAATCAAAGAAGCAAGTAAAATATAACCAGAGACATTGAAATTAAGAACAATTTGACAGTAAGCAGAGTGGAAGTGGAAGGGAATAATGGGGGAAAGGGGAGAATGATTTTCAGTAATAACTATAAGGAACACATGGAGAAAACCAAGGAGGGGGGTTTGGAATCAGGGAAGCAAGGTGGGGATTGCTGGGGTGGAAGTGGAGAGTTGGAGGAAAAAGGCAGACAGTTGTACTTGAACAACAATAATAAAAAACACAGAAATTTTAAAAAGATATGACTGCTTATGTTTTTGTCTCAGATTTTTATGGTTTTGGCTATAACATGGTTTCGGGTCTCTAATCCATTTTTAATTCATTCTTGTATATTACATAAGAATGTGGTCCAGGTTTATTTTTCTGCCAGTGTCTGTCCAATTTTTCGAACAACACTTATTGCATAATCTATCTTTAACTCATTGTAAATGCTTACTCTCTATGTGAAATATTAACTTCACTATAAATGTGTAAGTTTATTTTTGGGCTTTCTTTTCCATTTGTGTATATGTCTCTTTATGCCAGTACCATGCTGTTTTGATGGCCATGGCCTTATAGTATAGTTTGTTATTAGGTACTGTGATTCCTCCAACTTTGTTCTTCTCCCTCAAGATTGCTGTTGTTGGTTGGGGCCTTTTGTGGTTACATATACATTTTTGAAATATACATTCTAGTTCTGGGAAATGCATCATTGATATCTTGAAAGGAATTATGTTTTAGTTATAGATTGCTTTGGGTAGTATCGACATTTTAATGGTGATCATTCTTCTGATCCATGAACATGGTATATGCTTCCATTGTTTGTGTCTTCTTTAATTCCTTTCTTCAGTGTTGTGTAGTATGTGCTTCCACTTATTTGTATCTTCTATAGTTTCTTTTTGGAGTCTTCTAATTTTCTGAGTATTGGTGTTTCATGCTCTTTATTAGGTTTCTTCCTAGGTTTTTATTCTTTTTGAACTAATAGTGCATAGGAGTATTTTCATAATTTCCTTTTTTGGTAACTCATTATTGGCATATAAAATGCAACTGATTTATGGATATTAATTTTGTATCCTGTTACATTATTGAATTCATTTCACAATTCTAGTAGTTTTCTTGTAGAATCTTTTGAATTCTCTATGTAAAATATCGGGTCATCTGCAAATAAAGATGTTTTTACTTCTTCCTTTGCAATTTGGAATCCTTTTACTTCTTCTTATTGTCTGATTGCTATGGCTAGGACCTTATGTACCATGTTAAATAAGAGAGGTGAAAAAAGATATCCCTGTTTTGTTTCTGATCTTAAGGGAATGATGCAGTTTTTGCCCACTATGTAAGATGCTGGCAGCAAGTTTGTCATATGTGGCCTTTATTATGTTTAGGTATGCTCCTGTTATTCCCATTTTTCTGAGAGTTTTTAATCATAAATCTGTGCTGGGTTTTATCAAATGTTTTTTTCCTGAATCTATGGATATGATCATGTGACTTTTATTCTTCATCTTCTTTATATGGTGTATCACACTTACTGGTTGGTGAATGTTTTACTTACCCTGCATCCCCACAATAATTCTCAGGTCATCATGGTGTATGATCAGTTTTGATGTATTAATGTATTTGGTTTGCTAATATTTTGTTAAGGATTTTAGCTTCTAAGTTGATCAGGGATGTTGGCCTACAGTTGTTTTTCCTTGCTGTTTCTTTATCTGGTTTCAGAATTAGTATATCACTGGCTTCATAAAATGATATGTGAAGTCTTTCCTCCTAAATTTTTGGAATATTTTGACAAGTAGAGGTGTTAATTCTTCTCAGAAAGTTTGGTAAAATTTAAATGTGAAGCCATCTGGTACAGGCCTTCTGTTTAATGGGAATTTTTTGATTACTGCTTCAATTTCACTAATATAATCTGTGTATTCAGATTCTCTGATTCTTTCAGATTTAGTTTTGGAAGAGTGCATATTTCTAGGAATTTATCCATTTCACCCAGATTGTCCAATTTCTTGGCATATAGTTGCTCATAATACTACCTTGCAATCATTTGTATATCTTTGGTGTCAGTTGTTACTTCTCCCTTTCATTTCTGATTTTATTTACTTGGGACCTCTCTCTTGTTTCCTGGTGAGTCTAGTTAAAGGTTTGTCAGTCTTATTTATATTTTCAAAGAATCATTTCCTGGATTCATTGATCTTTCAAACTGTTTTTTTAAAATATTTTATTTATTTATTTTAGAGAGAAGGGAATGGAGGGAGAAAGAGAGGGAGAGAAACATCAATGTGGGGCTGCCTTTGATGCACCCCCTACTGGAGACCTGGCCCACAACCCAGGTATGTGCCTCAATTGGGAATGGAACTGGTGACCCTTTGGTTCACAGGCCAGTTCTCAGTCTACTGAGCCACACCAGTCAGTGCCAATTTTTTTAATACTTTTATTTGTTTCTGCTGCTATCTTTATAATTTTCTTCCTCCTACTCACTTTTGGCCTTTTTTTTCAAGATTTGTAAGGTATAGTTAGATTATTTATTTTAATGCTTTCTTTTTTTTTTTTATTTAGGCCTGTAATACTATGAGTTCCCTCTTAGGACTGCTTTCCCTGTGTCCCGCAGATTTTGGGTTGTCATGTTCTCATTTAAATTTTTTTAGATATCTTTTAATTTTCTCCATTGATTGCACTGTTGACCCATTCATTGTATAACATGTGATCTAGCTTCGATGTTTTCATGTATTTTTTCACTTCTTTTTTTGTGATTGATTTCTCTTTTCATAGCATAATGCTATGATCAAAGAAGATACTTGATATGATTTCAGCCTTCTTAAAGTTTTTTGAGACTTGTTTTGTGACCTAACATATGGTGTATCCTAGAAAACATTCTATGTGCACTTGAAAATAATGTATACTCTGCTTTTGGGGGTTGAAATACTATAACAATACCAATTAAATCCATCTGATCTAATGTGTCATTTAAGGCCTCTGTCTCCTTGATGATTTTCTGACTAGATCTAACCACTGAAGCCAGTGGAGTGTTAAAATCCTCTACTATGACTGAATTTATGTCTCTCTCTACTTTTATATCCATCACAATTTGCTTTACAAATTTAGTACCTCCTATGGTGGGTGCATAAATGTTTACTAGGGTCATATCATCTTGTGGGCTTGTTCCCTTAAGCATTATGTATTTCCTTCTTTGTCTTATTTACTGCAGCCTTGGGTTTAAAGTCTGTTTTGTCTGATATAAGTATTGCCACCTCAGCTTTTATTTTCTTCTCATTTACATAAAATATGTTTTATCATATCTTTATTTTTAGGCTGTGTCTATCTTTCATTCTGAGATGGGTCTTGTTTTCTTATCCACTCAGCTGTTTTATATATTTTGACTTGAGCATTTAACCATTTACTTTTAAAGTGAATATTGATAGACACATATTTATTGCCATTTTATTTTTAACTATTTTCCTCCCATGCTCCTCCTCCTCCCCTCTCCTCCTCCTCCCCTCCTTCTCCTCCTTCTCCTTCTCCTTCATGCAAGACCTTTAACATTTGTTGCAATACTGGTTTGGTTTCAATAAAATTCTTTGCTTTTTCTTGTATGGAAAGCTCTTTATTTATTCTTTAAATTTAAGTAATAGTCTTTCTGGGTAAAGTAGATTTGGTTTTGGTGCTTGCTTTTCACCACCTTGAATATCTCAAGCCAATCCCTTCTGTCCTGAAATGTTCCCTTTTAGAAATCACCTGACAGTCTAATGAGAGCTCCCTTGTAATTAATTAACTCTTTTTCTCTTTCACCTTTTAAGATTCTCTCCTTGTCTTTAGGCATTGTCATTATAATGATATGTCTTGGTGTGGGCCTCTTTGGCTCCATTTGTTTGAGACTCTCTGCACTTCCTGGACTTGTGAGACTTTTCATTCACCAGGTTAAGGAAGTTGCCTTGTACTATTTCTTCATATAGTTTCTCATTCCCTTGCTCACTCTTTTCTGCTGTTGCTCTCCTTTTGATGCATATGATGTTATGTTTTATGTTGTCCCAAATGTTTCTTAGACTCTCCTCATTTCTTAAAAATTCTTTTTCTTTTTTGCTGCTCTGTCTGGGTGTGTTTTTTCTATCTTGCCTTCCAAATTGCTGATTTGATCCTTTGCTTCCTCTAACCTCCTGTTTATCTCATCAAGTGTATTGTTTATCACTGATATTGCATTTGTTTTACTTTTGACTGGTCCTTTATTATACTTTCTATGTCTCCTTTCATGCTGTTGAATATTCTCATAATCATGACTCTAAACTTTATATCTAATATTTTGTTTGCCTCTTTTTCATTTAGTTCTTGTTCTGGAGAGTTATCCTGTTTTGTCAGTTGGAACTATTTCTTTGTCTTTCCAATTTGGCTGTCTACTTGTATTTATTTCTATGTCTTGGTAGATCCACAAAGAGTCTGGTGCATGCCTATGTCAGACACTGACTGTGACTTGTCCAGTGTGACCTGTTTGGAGGTATCAGTTATCCACAACATGTGGCTCCCTCTGCTGGGCCTGGGTGAGTGAAGGAAGAACCAGGATGTGCATCAAACATGTCTTTAACCAACACCAAGACCAGGGGAATGTCAGCTAAAATTTCAGAGCTCCCAGAGGTCCACCTTTGCTGTTAGGCTTAATCAATGAAATATACTCCAGCTGTACTCATCAGTCTGACTTAAGCTCCACAGGGTAGGGTAAGAGAGGTTCCTGCAATTGTGCCTATTGCTTCCCCCGGGCTACTGTCACTTGGAGGGTAGTGTTCTGCCCCAAAAAGAAGGCTTCTGCAGTATGGGGAATGACTGAGCACAGGGATCCTGGCAGCTGACCCTACAGGTTTCTCCCCAGCTTCCAGCTGTACTCCTTAGAATGCCAGGTTAAACTCCATAGGGTGGGACAAAAGGATTCCTACAGATGAGGCTATTGCTTCCCTTCAGGCAGATGTCACATAGAATGGAATTTTCTGCTGACAAAATGGATTTTAAAGTATGTAGAATGATTCAGCACAGAGATTTGGTCGTTGGCTCTCAGCTGTATCCCAGAGCCACAAAACCCAAACACTCCTCAAACATCTCCAGTCCACACAGCCCTCCCTCTGCTGGATCCCAGAGTAAGTGGCTACAAAGAAAATTTCATCCATTGGCCCTTTAAGAGACTCTCTGTGTCTTGTACCATATCTCCCTGGCAAACAGAAACCCCAGTGCTTTTCACAACCAGATTTTTTTTTCAGTCTTTTCCTAGTTCTGGTACTCTAAGCTGGGGAGCCCAGCTTTGGGTTTAGGTGACTCATTTCTCAGGGAGAATACCCCATAGCCACTGAAATGTCACTCAAACACTTCAGCTTCCACTTATGGGACCTTGCCAGCCTTCTCACACCTCCTCCACACTCCCTAATATTCACATTGTGGTGAAGTGGATTCTTCCATAAGTCCTTGGTTATAAGGCTTTTTTGTAGTTAGTGTTCACTTGATTATTCAGCATGAATTTTCTTTTTAAAAGATTGTATTTATTTATTTTTACAGAGAAGGGAAGGGGGAGAGAAAGTGAGGGACAGACATATCAGTTGTGGTTTTCTCTCATGTGGCTGCCACTGGCGACCTGGCTCACAATACAGGCATGTGCTCTGACTGGGAATCGAACTGGCAATCCTTTTGTCTGCAGACTGTGCTCAACCCATTGAGCTACACCAGCCAGGGCTCAGGATGAATTTTCTATAATTTAGTTGTAATTCCACTTTGGTAAGTGTAGCTTCCACCTAGTCAGCTGCTTTCTTGGAGTCCAAGTTTGGAATTTTTCAGATTTCAGGTATAAGTGATATTATACAGTGTCTTTCTCCATCTAACTTATTTTACTTTGTATAATGCCCTCAAGGCCCATCCATATTGTCACAAATAATAGGATTTCTGTATTTTTATGGGTGAAATATATATATATTCTCACAAATGTATGTATTTTATATATAAATATTTATATAAATATAATATTTATTATATTTATTTAATAAACTTTTATATATAAGTTTATATATACAAAATTTTATATATCTGTGACTATATAATTATATATTCACAAATTCATATATTTATATTTTATATTTTAATTATATATTTAAATATATAAATCTATTTCTCTATATAAATATTTATATATAAGATTTATATATGTATTCTCACAAATTTTTAATCCTTTCATCTTTTGATATAAAACTAGGTTGTTTCCATAATTGGCAATTCTGGATAATACTGCAATACTCAAGGGAGTGCAGATAATTCTTAGATATCCTATATTTATCTTCTTTTTTTATATACTCAGAAATTGGATAGCTAGATCATATGGTACTTAATTTTTTGATAAACATTCATACAATTTTCCTTGGTTAATGTGCCAATTGACATTTCCATCAACAGTACACAAAGGTTCACTTTTATTACATCCACTTCAACACTTGTTATCTTTTGTTTTATTTAAAACAACCATTTTTATTTTTGCTCTAGAATTTGCAATATGAAAAGCTATTTCAGATTCTACTAAGTGATAACACTTTAACATTGTGAATAGAATGCAGAAACTTTAAAATTATATGTGCCTTTGCCTTACTGCCATCATGTTATACCTCACATATATATTATGTGTAGAAATATTTTTGCCTTCAACATATTTATACATTTTTTGAGAATTATTTATGAGGTCTGTCCATAAAGTATATAGCCATTTACTATGTAAAACAGGGACATTTATTAAAGAAGATAAAAGATACAAGAAACATTGTACCTATGCCAATGCTGCCTTAGTCTCCTTCAAAGTAGGCACCTGGGGCCTCACACAGTTCTCCCAATCGCCAACAGCTGCCCAGTCATGTTTTCCTGAATTTCATCAATGACTTGAAATCTCTTCCTTTTCAAAGGTGATTTTAGTTTTGGCAAAAGCCAGAAGTTGCAGGGCACCAATTCTGGAGGACTGAGTTTCCTGGGTAATTTGATGTTTCACTGAAAAAAAAAAACTCTGTACAAGATGTAATACATGAGTGGGTGCATAATTCTGATTAAGCTGCCAATCATTAGTTGCCCATAGCTTCAGCCTTGTGAACCACCCAAATAATTTCCATGGAGGAATGTTCAAACTTAATGCAAAATTGGATGCAGATTTGTTGATCTAGTTGCTCAGTTATTTTGAGTACAACAGCCACACCGTACACACGTTCACTCAATGGTGTCTACCACCCCCACTGACTAGTACAGTGAAGTCATCATTGTTCACAAATACACATTCCAGTCCAATCTCCTTTGCTATCAGAATACATTATGCTTCACAAACCATTCCTGTTATATTAACAATGGTTAGAGTTTTTCTGGACAGACTGCATATATATTTGAACAAAATTAAGAGAAAGATAGTCTACTATATTAATTATTTCAATTGCTCTTCTTTCTTTCATATACTCCAAGTTTTGTCTTATAGTTCCTTCATCCTGAAAGACTATCATTTCTTTAGATCAGGTTTGTGAGCAAGAAATTCTATTATTTTAGTTAATGTTTTTATACTGCCTTCATTCAAAAATATGTTCACTGGATATGTAATTCTGAATTAACAATTCTTTTTTCTTTAAGCACGTTAGAAATGTCCTGAACTGTCTTTTAACTTCCATGATTTTTGATTTTACTATTTTATCCATTTACATTATTTCTTCCTTATTTATGATGTGTCACTATTTTTCTCTATCAGTGATTTATCAGCAATACATGATATGTCTGCATATTACTTTATTAAAAATTTCTGGAGGTTCCCTAAACCTTATTGTTCTATAAATTTATGTCTTTCTTTAAATTTGGGAAGTTAGTTTTCAACAATTATTTTTTTCTTCACCAGCAAATTTCTTCTATCATTCAGGGAGTTCAATATTCCAATGTAAGATTGTTTGAGGTTGCACCATAAGTTCCTTAGAATCTATACATGTTCTTTCTCAAACTTTCTGTTTTTTTAATATTAAAATTTCTATTGGTTTATCTTCAAGTTAACTGATTTTTCTTCTATCATTTCCATTTGGCACTGAGCCTATCCAGTTATGGGGATTCTTTTCACAATACTCTATGTTTAAGTTCTAAAATTTTCATTTCTTTCTTTTTATAGCTTTTATATCTCTGATGACAATTCCATTTTCCATCCATTTCAACAGTGACATCCTTCTAAAATTTTCTTAGATTAGGTATCTTTTAATTGCTTTTTTCCTTGAGAATTGGTTCAATTTTAAAAAATTTATTGAATGTTGAATAGTTTTGAATTGTATTTTGTATATTTTGAGCATTATATTGTGAACCTATAGGTCTCCAGATAATGCTGATATTTGTATTTGTTTTCACTTGCAATCAACCTGCTTGGAATTAGATCTCAAGTTCTGATTTATTTTCTGTCAGTTCAGTTCTTCAAGCCTCTGCTATGCTCTTTGGTGTGTCCATTCTCCCACAGAGACTGGTCTCAGAATGGGTTGAGGTTTACATAGTGGTTGATTTTTTTTAATGTTTCCTGTACATGTGCAGTTTGTGTATCTAGAATTGTCTTGGTTCATACATATAATAGCATCCTTTTTCCAAGGTCTTTTCTTCTGGGAATTTCTATAAGCCCCCTTTCCCTGTTCCTCTTACAAGAAAAATGAGGTTCTCTTAGAGTTTTACCATTCTATGTTATAGTTCACTTCCATACAAGTAGATCCACACTAAGGGCCAAGAAATAAGAGAAAATAATTGGAAAAATTGGGTTTCCTTCACACTCTTTCCATGATACATGCCTCATTTTTCAGTTCTGTTAACCAAAGATATGCATTTTCTCTCAGAGATTTTTGTGCCCACTTTGATACTGCTACACTGCTGCAGTGTGGTTTTGTGAATAGAATTTGCCTCAAGGCAGTGCCAAGAAAGAAAATAGGAACAAATGGCAGATACTTCCTGACATGCTTGGGTCAATTTATTTAGTCCTCTAGTCAGCATGATGGGTTTCTTTTGGAGATTTTTTTTCATTTCTACCCATTGAACTGTTACTTGATCTGATCCACAATTATATCAAGGTTAGGAGATAAAGAAGAAATAAAAATAAGAAACATTCTGGCACTGTATTGATAGTTCTTCAAATTTTAACTGTTCCATCCTTCTGCTGTTACTTAATTTTAAGCATCCTCAGCTAGTTGTATTTTTCATTTTGTCCAGAGATTTTCATTTTGATCAGTGGGAGAGAGAAACTTTATGTGACTTAATCTATCACAGTAAAACTAAAAGTCTGTTTTTATTTATTTTTAGTTGATTCTTATATGTTTTATATTTTAAGGAATCTATGCATTTCATTTAAGTCTTTACATTTATCAACAAAAAGATTTTTAATATCTTGATTTGTTGCATCTTCTGTGCTTATGGTCTCCCTTTTTGCTCTTGAAACTGTGTATTTAGAATTTTTATTTAATAGTCTTCAAGTAGTTTAACCATTTCATTAGTCTTCTCAAAAACTAATTCTTGAAAAATACCAAATAAACTGTTTTTTTTTCTATTTAACTTTGTTCTTAACTATTATTTTTAAGTATTTTTATTGATTATACTACTGCAGTTTTCCCAATCGTTTCCCCTTTATCCCCCTCCACCCTGCCCCCCAACCCTCCAGCAACCCCCGCCACTTAGTTCATGCCCATGGGTTGTACATAAGAGTCCTTTGAGTCCTCTGCTTCCTAACCACTTTTATCTCTTCCCATCTGTTTTATGCCTACTAATTATGCTTCTTTCCTGTACCTTCTCCCCCTACTCCTCCCTTCCCCCTACCCACTGAACTCCCTCTGTACGATGTCCATTTCTCTGGTTCTGTTCCTGTTCTGGTTGTTTGCTTAGTTTTTGTTTTCATTGTTTGTCTTTTCATTTAGGCGAATTTGTTGATAATTCTGAGTCCATTGTTATTTTATTGTTCATATTTTTAATCTTCTTTTTCTAAGATACATCCCTTTAACATTTTATATAATAAGGGCTTGGTGATGATGAACTCCTTTAACTTGACCTTATCTAGGAAGCACTTTATCTGCCCTTACATTCTAAATGAAAACTTTGCTTGAAAGAGTAATCTTGGATGTAGTTCCTTGCCTTTCATGACTTCAAATGCTTATTGCCAGCCCCTTCTAGCCTGCAAGGTTTCTTTTGAGAAATCAGATAATAACCTTATGGGCACTCCTTTGTAGGTAACTGTCTCCTTATCTTTTGCTGCTTTTAGGATTTTCTCTTTGTCTTTAATCTTGGGGAACTTAATGATGATGTACCTTGGTGTGTTCCTCTTTGGGTCCAACTTCTTTGGGACTCTCTGGGCTTTATGGAGTTCCTGGAAGTCTATTTTCTTCACCAGATTGGGGAAGTTTTCCTTCATTATTTGTTTAAATAAGTTTTCAATTTCTTGCTGTTGTTCTTCTCCTTCTGTCACCCCTATAATTTGGATTTTGGAATGTTTCAGGTTGTCCCAGAGAATCCTCAGCCTCTCTTCATTATTTCAGAATCTTGTTTCTTCATTCTGATCCAGTTGGATGTTTATTTTTTCCTTTTGTTCCAAATAATTGTTTTTTGTTTTTTTAATATTTTATTTATTTTTAGAGAGGGAAAGGAGGGAGAGAGAGAGAGAGAGAGAGAGAGACATCAATGTGCGGTTGCTGGGGATTATGGCCTGCAACCCAGGCATGTACCCTGGCTGGGAATTGAACCTGTGACACTTTGGTTCGCAGCCCGCGCTCAATCCACTGAGCTATGCCAGCCAGGGCTCCAAATCATTGTTTTGAATCCTGGTTTCCTTGTTGTCACTGTTGGTTCCCAGGATATTTTGCTTTATTTCATTCAGGGTATCTTTCATTTGTTCTTTAATTTTTTGACCAAGCTCATCAGTTCTGTGAGCATTTTGATTACCAGAGCTTTAAATTCTCCATCAGATACGTTGGCAATCTTCTCATCACTTAGTTCTCTTTCTGAGGTTTTGCTGTGTTCTTTCATTTGGGCCATATTTTTTTTTGTCTTGGGACAGCTGATGGGTTGTAAGGGGGTGGGGCCTCAGGTCTTCACCCAGGCAGGGCAACCCTCTTTGCTGTGCTGACTGTGGGGGAGGACCCAGAGAGGGAACAATGCAGCTCACCTGCTTGTCTCCAGCATATTTTCCAACAGACTCTTGTGTCAGACTGGAAGAATCTCCCATCATGTAGCAACCCCAGCCTTAGCCCAGAGTCAACTCTGAGTCTCAGTTTTCCCCTTAAGTCAGTCCCTCCCATGTAGCTCTGCAGAGCTCCTCACCCAGCCCCACCTCTCAGCTGCCTTGCCACATTTTTTTCTGAGTCAGCCCACGTGGTCTGCCTTACCAATGTGGTTGTTCTGGTTGAATTTTTCTTTAATTTCTTGGTTATCAGAGTTCCATGCAGTTCGATTTTCTGGCAGTTTTGGTTGTTTATTGATTTTATTTATTTATTTTTAGAGAGGGCAAGGGAGGGAGAAAGAGAGAGAGAGAAACATCAATGTGTGGTTGCCTCTCACATGGCCCCCACTGGGGATGTGGCCCACAACCCAGGCATATACCCTGACTGGGAATTGAACCTGCAATGCTTTGGTTTGCAGCCCACGCTCAATCCACTGAGCTATGCCAGCAAGGGCTTGTTTATTGATTTTAGATCGGTTGTTATCCTCCCTTTGGTTGTGCCAGGAAGTGAAGTGTTTCTACCCATCCCTCCATCTTGGCCCGAATTCTTAACTATTTTTTTAATTGAACTTGGTCTTGGCTGGTGTGGCTCAGTAAATTGAGCGCCAACCTGTGAACAAAAGGGTCACCATTTCGATTCCCAATTGGGGCACATGCCTGGGTTGCAGGCCAGGTTCCCATTTGGGGGTGCATGAGAGGCCAGCACTCAATCTACTGAGCCACACAAGCCAGGGTTGTTCCTTTAATTTGTATATGTTTTGTTTTCTTTCTTAGTTGTCTTTCTTAAATTAATTATATTGTGATCATTGAAGGTCGTCTCTATGAGACCATTGCTTTATATTTGTTGATGCTAAATTTCTGACCTCAAATGTGCTCAATTTGTGTAAATTTTGAATGTGTATTTAAGATAATATTTTGACCACAATTCCTGGTAAGATATTGTTATTTGCAACAGCACAGATGGATCTTTAGAGTATCATACTAAGTAAAATAAGTCATATGGAAAAAGGCAAGAACCAAATGATTTCATTCATATTCTATGAGGGATGTAAAATCAAATGCAACGTATAAATAAACAAAGTGAAGAAACAAGCTAATAGATACAGACAATAGAATGGTGGTTAGCTGAGGGGAATGGAGGAGGATGTAGGGCAAAGTGTGTAAAGGGAGCCAACTCTATGATGATGAAAGGAGACTAGATTTTTGTATGGTAAACACACAAAGTAGTATACAGATGTTGTATTATAAAGTAGTATGCAGATGTTGTAATAAAAGCTGTATTATTCAGCTTTTATTGTATTTTTGTTCTTGACAAATAATTACACTGAGCAGAAAATTATTTACTTTAGATTGTGGCAAGACAGATGGGAGCAGTGTCCACTTACCCCTACACATGGGTGAAAAAACTAGCTGATACTGGTTAATATCTAATATTACTAACAAGTTCTATCCCAAATAAATTTAATTAAAATAAAAATAATAAAACAAAATAATGTGTAGTACATAATTGATGGTAAGAAATTCATAATATGTCTCTTAGATCAATCTTCATTTTTACGTAATTTTATCTTCTCAAACTTTATTATCTGTTTTTGTGTTTTTTGTTTGCTTGTGCATTCTAGTGATTACTAAAAGAAATTTATTATCTCCCACCAGGAGGATGGATTTTCTAATTGTGTGTATGTTTATGTCATTTTTTATTGTATATGTTTTGAGCTATGTTTAGTTGCCTGCAAGATTTGTTATAATGTATTGATCTCTTTCATCCCTAACAATGCTTTCTTTCTTTAACATTTAGAGTTTCTATGTCATGGTTGTTGTGGCTTGGTTGGAATGTCATCCAGTAACTGAGGGCTGCAAGTTTGATTCCCAATCAGGGCACATACGTAGGTTATGGGTTTGACCTCTGGTCTGAGCACATATGATCCCTAGCATGGTTGCATATGGGAATACAATCAGTTAATGCTTCTCTCCTGCATTGATGTTTCTCGCCCTTCTCGCTCTCTCTAAAAGCAATGCAAAAATGTCCTTGAGAAAGAAAAAATATGATAGTTTTTCTGAAATTAATACAGTCACACCTATTTCACTTGGTTTAATATTTTCTTGGTAGATTTTTTATTCCTTTTGCTTTGTACCTTTTGGTGTGCTTATGTCGAAGTATATCTCTTAAACTAAAATTTAGCCAGATTAATTTGTATTTTTAACAAAGTCAACTAGTTTTAATTTATCTATGTATAATCTTAGCAAACACATTTATCTAGATTACTTGTGTATTTAGAATTTATATCTACCATATTAATATATGGTAGATTTTAAAAATTATTTCACAAGTAATATTTGTTTTGATATTTACCATGTATTTATTAATGTGTTTTTACACTATCTCTTGCTTATTAAATTTCTTATTATATCACTTTCTTCTGTCTAAAATATGAAACTAAACATCATTTTAATGAAGGCCTGATGGGAATAAATTTTCTGATTGAAAAAATTTTTATTATATTTTTGTTCTTGACAAGTAATTACACTGAGTAGAAAATTATTTACTCTAGATGGTGGCGAGAGAGGTGGGAGCAGAGCCACTACCCCCTGCACAAGGGTGAAACACCTAGCCAATCTACTGAGGAATGGAGCAAACAGCCAACAGTATCCCAGCATATATGAAGGCTGAAGACAAAAAATTGTAGAGGACATTGAAAAGTCAGATGGTAAGGAGAGTGCTTCAGGACAATAAGGTCCCTGGGACCAGCATGGGGACCAGGGCAGCTACAGTCCCAGGACTGGTGCCAGTTAGGCCTGCTGCAGTGTTCTTGGGAGAGAGCCAGGTCAACAGCTCCCTCCCCAGCCAAATAAGGTTTGAGTGGCACCAGGAGGGACCTGATGCTTGAAGTCACAGAGAGGGGGATAAGCCTGAAGTGGCAAACTCACAGGGGCAGTGAGCACCCACAGAGACTGTGTGTGCCACCTGGGGAGAGTTGAGAGTTGGGCCATGAAAGGTGCTGACATGTATAGTCCATGGTCTGGCTGGAGAATAAGCATGTGTAAGAGGACATGCCCTTGAATGGATCAGCGGGCTTGAGCAGGAGGAATTTCTCAAAAAGAAAAAGTGCAAAAAGACACACTCAGTGGCTGTCTGGGGAATTCTCCTGCAGCAGCTGCTCTGGCCTCCTCCCCAACCAGCCACAGTGTCAGTGGTGCAGAAGACCCTGCTCCCACACCCAAAGCCCTGGGGAGAGTACTGTGCCTGAACTTGTGGAACTTGAGGCTGCTGAGGATCTGGGTTGGAGGGTGGAAGAGTGCTGATGAGCAAGGGAGAAAAGTGAAAACAAACCTCCCCTCAGACTGCTGCAGCCAGGAAAGCCAGCAAAACTGACTTGGCCAGTTTGAAGCCAGCAGGAGGCTTTTTTTTTTAAGTATCTTTTTTTCCCTTTAACTCTTTCTTCTCCTCTTTCTTCCCTTCCCTCCTTCCTTCCTTCCTCCCTTCCTTTCCTTCTTTCTTCTTTCTTTTTTTTATTCCTTCTTCCTTTCTTTCCCTTTTTATCTCTTCTCCCTTTCTTCTTCTTCTTCTTCTTCTTCTTCTTCTTCTTCTTCTTCTTCTTCTTCTTCTTCTTCTTCTTCTTCTTCTTCTTCTTCTTCTTCTTCTTCTTCTTCTTCTTCTTCTTCTTCTTCTTCTTCTTCTTCTTCTTCTTCTTCTTCTTCTTCTTCTTCTTCTTCTTCTTCTTCTTCTTCTTCTTCTTCTTCTTCAATTCCCACAAGTGAGAAAATAAAACCTGGAACTCTAAAAACAACAGAATGGAATCAAAAGAGGGGAATACTAACAGCTGAGACAATGAGACAAATTTCACTTTGCTACTCCAGAGAACTTGCAAGTTATTCTATATTTGTATCATTATTTTTTTCATCATTCTTACATCTTTCATTTTATTATTATTTTTGTATTTCTCTTCTTTCTGTATAGTCTTCTTTGCTTGGATGATTAAATTGCATTGTTTGACTGGTTTCCCTTGTTCTCTCTTCCATAGTGTATTGTTAGTTTACTGTCTTTCACTTAACTTGTATCCTATTAGCACACTACTGTAGGTCCTATACTTCCTATTCTGGTTATCTAAATCACATAGATTCTGTCATATGACTGTTGCTTCATTATTATTGTAAACGATACCTGTTCCATACAATTGTAAATACTACACAGAATCCCAGACCTTAGCCCACATTACTGTTTCCTGAACTTTATTACTGTTGTGGTTACCTCTATTCTCTCACACATTACATTATTTTCTATCCTTTACTCTCACTTGACTTCATAATCTGAAATTCCACAAGCTCACTACTTTCTAGATACAACTCACAATCCTTCCCTCCCCAAACAAGAGTTTTATCTTCTTTACACCCTTTCTTAAAAGTGGCTAATTGGGTGAACTATCAAAGTTAACACAATACATATCCAAAAGATCTCCCATCTCTTCTCTGCAGGCTGGTACTGTAAATATCATGGAATACATTCCTGCTGTCTTAAACCATTTCACACTCTCACTCCAGCTGATCACAGAAAAAGATTAGGTGGAAACTATGACCACCAGAAAACCTGCTGGAAGAGGAAACATGCACACACAAAAGGAACCACCAACAGATAACAACAGAAGAAGGTGAAGGAGGGAGTGGAAGACACAATAACACAACCCAGGACCTATCTGGAAATAAAACTAAATGGTGGAGAAATTACTCAGAATAAACAACTGAACAAGAGTAAGAGAGAATCATCAGGACCTTGTACACATGGAAGAATCAATTTCAACACAACTTGCCATTACCAGCACAAAAAATAAATAAATAAAAGAGGTGATAGGGTGAACTGCAGTTAACCAGCTGGTGGGAAGGACACAACAAAGAAAGACACAACAACAATCAAAACCTAAAGACATAAAGAGAGACAACATAAAAGGAAGCCCAAGCTGAGTGAGCTCAGGAGATCAAGGAGACTGCATCACTGAATCTCACAGGTATTCTACCATAGAAGTTCACACCATAAAAACAGGGAATCAGAAGAGACCAATTGAAGAAACAGACCATAATAAGAAGAGTCTCACAAACAATGGGAAGACAAAAAAACAATCCCCAAATGAGAGGAAAGGAGGAAATCTGAGAAAGAATGCTAAATGAAATAGAGGCAATACAACTATCAGATATTTAGTTCAAAGCAATGGCTACCAGGAAGCTGAACGAGTTCACGATGAGCTTCCAGAAACTATAGGGAAGCTACAATGAACTCACTGCAAACTATATCAACATCAAAAAGGAAATAGAAACTATCAACAAGGACCAAGAGGAAATGAAGAATACAATTTCTGAACTGAAGAACACAGTAGAAGGAATCAAAAACAGGCTGAAGGAAGCAGAGGGTCAGATCAGTGACCTGGAGAAAAAGGTAGAAACAAACATCCAGAAAGAGCAAGAAAAGGAAAAGAGTCTCAGAAAGAATGAAGAGGGGTTAAGGGAAATTCAGGACAATATGACATGTAATAATATCCATACAATAGGGATAGAAGGAGAAGGAGAAGAAGGAGAAGAAGGAGAAAAGGAAAAGAAGAAGAAGAAGAAGAAGGAGGAGGAGGAGGAGGCGGCGGAGGAGGAGTAGGAAGAGGAGGGGGGAAGGGGAGGGGGAGGGGGACGCGGAGGAGGGGGAGGAGAATAAGGGAAAGAAAACCTGTTTGAAAAAGTAATGATGGAAAACTTTACTAATTTGATGAGGGGAAAAGTCACAGAAGTCTGGGGAAATACAGAGAGTTCCAATCAAGATGGACACAAAGAGGACCACTTCAAGACACATCATAAATAAAATGGCAACATTCCAAGTTAAAGAGAGAATCTTAAAAGCAACAAGGGAGAAACAGGAAGTAACATACAAGGGGACCCCCAAAACACTAGCAGTTGACTTCTCAATGGAAAAACTCCAAGCCAGAAGAGATTGGCAAGGAATATTCCAAATAATGAAAAACAAAGGACTGCAAACAAGACTATTTATCAAGTAAGGTTCTCAAATGGTTCTCTAAAATGGAAGGCCAGATAAGGAGATTCCCTTACAAAAGAACCCTCAAACAAAATAACCCCTCCAAACCAGCTCTACAGGAGATGCTAAAGGGTTTGATTTAAGAACGAGAAGAAAAACAGTCAAAGAGAGAGGAACACAGGTACAAAAATATGGCAATGAATAAGTATGTATCCATAATAACCTTAAATATAAATGGATTAAAGGCCCCAAACAAAAGACACAGAATAGCAGAATGGATAAGAAAATAAGACCCACACATATGCTGCCTACAGGAGACCCACCTCAGAACAAAAGACCTACAGAGATTGAAAGTGAAGGGCTACACACAAATATTCCAAGCAAATGGACAGGGAAAAAAAGCCAGGGTAACAATACTCATATTGGACAAAATGGACTTCAAAAAGAGACATAAAAAGAGACCCAGAAGGTTACCTCATAATTCTCAAGGGAAGAATCCATTAGTAAGACATAAACAGAGTAAAAAAATATGCACCAAATATAGGAGCACCCAAATACATGAAGAAAACCTTGGAGGATAAGAAACATATTGACAGCAACACAAATATAGTAGGAGATTTTAACACCCTACTATCAAAAATGGACAGATCTTCCAAACAAAAAATCAACAAAGATATTGTGGCATTGAACAATGCCCTAGATGAAGTGGACTTAACTGAGATATATAGAGAGCCCTTCATCACAAAGGAGCAAAGTACACATTCTTTTCAAATCCACATGGAGCATTTTCAAAGATAGAACACATAATAGGACACCCTAACCTCAACAAATTCAAGAAAATTGAAATCATGTCACACATTTTCTCTGACCAGAAGGGACTGAAACTAGAAACTAACCACATGGAAAACAACCCAAAACATTCAAAATCATGGAGATTGAATAGCATTCTATTAAAAATGAATGGGTCAAGAATGAAATTAGGGAAGAAATCAGTTTCTGGAAACAAATAGAAATGAACTCACAACAATCTAAAACTTATGGCAGTCCTGAGATGGAAGATCATAGTGATACAGGTCTACCTAAATATGATAGAAACATTTCAAACAAACAGCGTAACCCTACTCCTATAAGAACTTGAGGAACAACAACAAAGACAACCCAGAGAAAGTAAAAGGAAGTAAATAATCAAGATCAGAGCAGGATTAAGTGACAGTGACTACAAGCACAATTCTAAAAATCAATAAATCCAGGAGATGATTCTTTGAAATGATAAACAAAATAACCAAGCAGATTCACCAAGAAAAAAAAAAGAGAGAGGATCCAAATAAACACAATTAGAAATGAAAGAAGACAGATTACAAGTGATGCCACAGAAATACAAAGTACTGTAAATAGTTAGTATGAATAACTATATGCCAAGAAATTGGAAAACCTAAGTGAAATGGATAAAATTCTAGAAAAATATAATCTTCCAAAACTCAATGAAGAAGCAGAAAGCCTGAACAGACCAAAAACACCTGATAGAATGAAACAACAATCAAAAAACTCCTGACACACAAAATCCCTCTACCAGACAGTTTCACAGGAAAATTTTACAAAGCATTTATGAGAGAGCTAATGCCCATCCTCCATAGATTATTTCAAAAACTTCAAGAAGTTGTAAGACTCCCAAACTCTTTTTATGAAGCCAGCATCATCCTAATCCCAAAACCAGATAAAGACACAACAAAGAAAGAAAACTTCAGGCCAATACCGCTGATGAACATAGATGATAAAATCCTTAATAAAATATTGGCAAAACATACCCAACAATACATTAAGAAGATTATACACCATGATCAAGTGGGATTCATCCCAGGGATACAGGGATGGTTCAATATTCACAAATCTGTAAATGTAATACATCACATAAACAAAAGCAAAGACAAAAATCACACGATCATGTCAACAGAGGTGGAAAAAGCATTTAATAATGTACAGCACCCATTTATGATCAAAACAATCAGCAAAGTAGAAATAGAAGGAGCATTCCTCAACATAATAAAGGCAATATTTGAGATACCTACAATAGACATCATACCCAATGGACAAATCCTTAGAGGTTTCTCACTAAGATCATAAACAAGACAAGATGATCACTTTCACCAAAGCTATTCAATATAGTACCAGAGGTCCTAGCCACAGCAATCAGCAAGAAAAAGAAATAAAGGCATCCAAATTGGAAAGGAGGAAACAAACTGTCATTTTTTTTTTTGCAGATGACATGATAGTGTACATAGAAAATCTTATATATGCCACCAAAACATTATTCTACCGAATAGGTGAATTTGGAGAATCAGTGGGATACAAAGCCAATACTCAGAAATTAAAGGCATTTTTGTACACCAACAATGAAACATCAGAAACCGATATCAGGACAAAAATCCCATTTGATATAGCAACAAGAAAAATACAATAACTAGGAATGAACCCAACTAAGGTCATAAAGAACTGCACTCAGAAAACTATACAACACTGAAGAAAGGAATTAAGGAAGACACAAACAAATAGAAGCATGTACCATGCTCGTAGATTGAAAGATTTAACATAATCAAAATGGCCATACTACCCAAAGGGATTTATAGATTTGATGCAATCCTTATTAAATTACCCAGGACATCAGGGTACATGCCTGGGTTGCAGGCCATGACCCCCAGCAATTGTACACTGATGTTTCTCTCTCTCTCTCTCTCTCTCTCTCTCTCTCTCTCTCTCTCTCTCTCTCCCTCTCTTCTTTCTCTAAAAATAAATAAATAAAATCTTTAAAAAATTACCCAGAACATATTTCACACATATAGAACAAACATTTCAGAAATTTATATGGAACCATAAAACACCCCAAATAGCTCAAGCAATTTTGGGAAAGAAGAACAAAGTAGGAGGGATCACAATACCTGACATCAAACTGTATTATAAGGCTACTGTAATCAAAACAGCCTGGTACTGGCATAAAAACAGGTACATAGACCAATGGAAGAGAATAGAGAACGCAGAAATAAACCCAAGTGTCTATGGTCAATTAATATTTGACAAAGGGGGAAGAAGCATAAAATGGAGAAAAAAATAGCCCCTTCAACAAATGGTGTTGGGTGATCTGGACAGTTACAGACAAAAAAGTGAAAATGGAGCACCAACTTACACCATACACATAAATAAATTCAAGGTGCATAAAATACTTAAATATAAGTTGTAATATCATAAAAGTCCTAGAGAAAATCATTGGAAACAAAACCTCAGACATTCCACACAGCAACATCTTCATGAATGTGTCCCTTAAAACAAGGGACATAAAGGAAATAATAAACAAATGGGGCCTCATCAAATTAAAAACATTTTTTTCTTCATGGCTAAAGAAAACAACATTAAAATGAAAAGAGAACCAAACATATGGGAAAACATATTTGCTCATGATACCTCAGACAAGGTTTTGATCTCCAAAGTATATAAAGAACTCAAACAACACCACTCCAGGAACGACAACAACAAAAAATAAAATTAAAAATGTGAAAAAAACTTGATCAGATGCTTTTCCAAGAAGCACATACAGAGAGCTCAGAGATATATAAAAATGTGCTCAGCATCACTAGCCATCAGAGAGATGCAAATTAAAACCACAAGGACATCCCAGCACATACTGATCAGAATGGCCATCATAAACAAGTCAACAAACAAGTGTTGGATAGGATGTAGAGAAAAGTGAACCCTAGTGCACTGTTGATGGGAATGCAGATTGGTGCAGCCAGTGTGGGAAGCAGTATATAATTTCCTTACAAAAGTAAAAATGGAACTGCCTTTTTACCCAGCATTTCCACTGCTGGTATTATACACTAAGAGCCCTGATACATCAATGTAAAAGAACCTTTGCACCCCAATGTTCATAGCAGCACAATTTGCAATAGCCAAGTGCTGGAAGCAATCTAAATCCCCATCAGCAAAATAGTGAATCAAAATCTATGGTACACTTACACAATGGAATTCTACACAGCAGAGAGAGAGGAGCTTATACCCTTTGTGAAAGTATGGATGGAACTGGAGAGCATTACGTTAAGTGAAATAAGCCAGGCAGTGAAAGACAAATACCATATGATCTCATCTTTAACTGGAACCTAATCAACAAAACAAACAAGAAAGCAAAATATAAGCAGAGATATTTAAATTAATACCAAACTAACAATATCCAGAGGGTAGGGTAGAGGGGACAGTGCAGAGAAGGGTTTTCAGAAACTACTATAAAGGACAATGGACAAAACTAAGCGGGAGAGTGGAAGCAAGGGTGGGAAGTTGGTTTGGATGGGGTGGGGAGAAAACGCAGACAACTGTAATTGAACAACAAATAATTTAAATAAAAAAATTATTTGCTGTAATCACAATAAAGGTTATTCGTCTACTTTTTTATGGATTCTATTATTGTTATTACTATAAAGAATATATCCATATGACTTTTCAAACAGATTTTCTACCTCTTGCTCCTCTTATGCTTATGGTATCCCTATTTATTTCCAGCAGTTTGTTTTTTATTTTAAGTGTTATTCAAGTACAGATTTCTACCTTTTACTGCCATTCAGCACCCCCAGCAGTCTCTACCTCCCTCCCGTTTTCACCCCCGTCTTGTTTTTATCCATGTGTCCTTTATACTTGTCCCTGTAAATCCTTCCCCCTTTCCCCTAAAATTCCCTCCCCTCTCCCCTCTGGTCACTGTCAGCCTGTTCTTTATTTCAGTGTCTTTGGTCATATTTTGCTTGTTTGTTTGTTTTGTTGATTAGGTTCCTGTTAAAGGTGAGATCATATGGCATTTGTCTTTCACTGCCTGGCTTATTTTGCTTGGCATAATGCTTTCCAGCTCCATCCATGCTGTCATGAAAGGTAGGAGTTCCTTCTTTATTTCTGCTGCATAGGATTTTATTGTGTAAATGTACCATAGTTTTTTGATCCATTCATTTATTGATGGGCACTTATGTTGCTTCCAACACTTAGCTTTTGTAAATTGTGCTGCTGTGAACATTGGGATATATACGTTCTTTTGGATTGGCGTTTCAGGGTTCTTAGGATATAATACTAGCAATGGAATTGCTGAGTCAAAAGGCAGATCCATTTTTAGTTTTGTGAAGAAAATTCCATACTGTTTTCTATAGTGGTTGTATGAGTCTGCAGTCCCACCAAAAGTGAACTAGTGTTCCCTTTTCCCCACAATCTCTCCAACACTTTTTGTTTGTTGCTTTGTTTATGATGGCCATTTTGGCCAGTGTGAAGTAGTATCTAATTGTGGTTTTAATTTGCATCTCTCTGATAGCTAGCAATGCTTAGCACCATTTCATGTGTCTCCGGATCCTCTATATGTCCTCCTTGGAGAAGTGTCTATTCAAGTCCTTTGCCCATTTTTTAATTGGGTTGCTTGTTTTCTTAGAGTAGGGTCATGCGAGTTCTTCATATATTTTTCAGATTAAACCCTTGTCTGAGGTATCATTGGCAAATATGTTTTCTCATACAGTTGATTCTCTTTTTACTTTAATATTGTTTTATATAGCTCTGCAGAGGATTTTTTTTTATTTTGATGACATCCCATTTGTTTATTATTTCCTTTATGTCCCATGCTCTAGGGGACATATCAGTGAAAATGTTGATGCATGAAATATCTGAGATTTTCCTGCCTATGTTCTCCTCTAGAACTTTAATAGTGTCATGGCTTATATTTAAATCTTTTTTCCACATTGAATTTAGTTCTGTGTATGGCATAAGTTGGTGCTCAAGTTTCATTTTTTTTTTTGCATGTAGCTTTCCAGTTCTCACAACACCATTTTTTAAACAAATATTTTATTAATTATGCTATTACAGCTGCCCTATTTCCCCCTTGATTCCTTTCCACCCTGCACACCTTCTCCCACTCACATTCCCCCCCCTTTAGTTCATGTTCATGTGCCATAAGTTCTTTAGCTACTACATTTCCCATACTATTTTTGCCATTGCCCTATTTTCCACCTACCATCTATGCTACTTATTCTCTGTACCTTTTCCCCCTCTCTCCTCCTCTACTCCCCTGTTGCTAACCTTCCATGTGATCTC
The DNA here is from genome assembly GCF_019186645.2 of Phyllostomus hastatus. Lineage (NCBI taxonomy): Eukaryota > Metazoa > Chordata > Mammalia > Chiroptera > Phyllostomidae > Phyllostomus > Phyllostomus hastatus. The sequence goes on from NW_025334022.1 coordinate 15,377,551, forward strand.
CATTTCTGTGGTTCTTTTTCTGTTCTAGTTGCTTGCTTAGTTTGTTTTTGGTTTTGCTTTAGGTGTGGTTGTTAATAATTGTGAGTTTGCTGTCATTTTACTATACGTTTTTATCTTCTTTTTCTTAATAAGTCCCTTTAACATTTCATATAATAAGGGCTTGTTGATGATGAACTCCTTTAACTTGACCTTTTCTGGGAAGTGATTTATCTGCTCTCCCATTCTAAATGATAATTTTGCTGGATAGAGCAATCTTGGATGTATATCATTGCCTTTCATGACTTGGAGTACTTCTTTCCAACCCCTTCTTGCCTGAAAGGTCTCTTTTGAGAAATCAGCTGACAGTCTGATGGGAACTCCTCTATAGGTTACTGTCTTCTTATGTCTTTCTGCTTCTAGAATTGTCTCCTTGATTTTTATCTTGGCTAATATAATTATGATGTGCCTTGTTGTGTTCCTCTTTGGGTTCAACTTTTTTAGGACTCTCTGAGCTTCTTTAAAGAGGACATGCAGAAGGCCAATAGACATATTATAAGATGCTCAAAAAGATGCTCAACATCACTCATTGTCAAAGAACTTCCTTCAGATTATCACTGGACTTCCTGGAATGCTATTTCCTTTGACAAATTGGGGAGATTCTCCTTTATTATTTGTTCAAATAACCTTTCCACTTGTTGCTCTTCATCTTCTCCTTCTGGTACCCCTATAATTTGGATGTTGGAATTTCTAAAGATGTCTTGGAGGTTCCTAAATCTCTCCTCATTTTTTTTGAATTCTTGTTTCTTCATTATTTTCTCTGGCTGTTTCTTTTTTCCTTCTGGTCCACTCCATTGATTTGGGTCCCAGTTTCCTTCTCATCAGTATTAGTTCCCTGTGCATTTTCCTTCATTTCACTTAGCATAGCCTTCACTTTTTCTTCTAAGTTGTGACCAAAATCAACCAGTTCTGTGAGCATCCTGATCACCAGTGCTTTGAACTGTGCCTCTAATAGGTTGGTGTTATCTTCATCACTTACTTGTATTTGCTGTGGAGTTTTGATCTGTTCTTCGATTTGGGCCATTTTGTTTTGTCTTGTCATGCCTGTTTTGTATGAGGGGCAGAGCCTTAGTTGTTCACCAGGGTGGAACAACCCAGTTTTGGGGTTGTGAGGTTGTATGTGGGGGTGGGGTCTCAGAGGGAACAATGGCACCTGCTCGGCTCTCTTTTGGCTTTCATTCCCTACTGATGCTTTCCCCCAAGCAAACTGGGCCTTTCTGGTGCTAATTTCTGTGTGAGTGGGCTTGTGTACATTGTAGGACCCTGTGGGTCTCCAACAAACTCTCCTGTGAAGCAGGGAGTCTATCTCTGGGGCCCAACATCCCAGAAGTGTTTTCAATCAGTGTTTGAGGCTTTATTTCCCACCTCTGGGACCCTGGTTTGCGTAGTCTGTGTTGCTCCCCAGTTTTACCTGGTTTATCTGCATGTGAATGTGGGACCGCCTGGTCAGCCAGCTGCCTTGCACACAGTGCCTTGCTTCACAATTGTCTCGCTGGGTATGCCTGCTGTCACCATGTACCCGGGGTCTGCCAGCTGCCTACTATGTGCCCTGGGTTTGCCCATTATTATCTTGCATGTCTGGGGTGCCTTGCATTCCTGGTGCTACCACTTTTTGTGCCACAATCTCTCTCTGCTCGGCCGTCTGACTATGCCCTGCTTATTGATCTGGATGAATGTGTCTATTTTAACTCCTGGGTTGTCAGACTTCCATACAGTTCAATTTTCTATCAGTTTTGGTTGTTACTTTGTTTCTAAATTGTTGCTGTCCTTATTTTGGTTGTGCAAGGAGGCACAGTGTGTCTACCTATGCCCCCGTTTTGCCCAGAAGTATCCAACACCATTTTTAAGAGGTTATTTTTACTTCAATTTATGTTACTGCCCCCTTTGTCAAATATTAATTGACCATAAAGGCTTCAGTTTATTTCTGGGCTCTCTGTTCTGTTCCATTGGTCTGTGTGCCTGTTTTTATGCCAGTACCAGTTATTTTGATTATAGTGGCCTGGTAATATAGTTTGATATCAGGTATTGTGATCCTTCCTACTTTGCTCTTCTTTCTCAAAATTGCAGCAGTTATTTGGGGTCATTTATGGTTCCATATAAATTTTGAAGTGTTTGTTCTGTGTCTGTGAAATGTGCCATTGGCACTTTAATAGGTACAGCATTGAATTTGTAAATTTCTTTGGGTAGTATGGCCATTCTGATGATGTTAATTAATCCAGTCCATGAACATTGCATATGTTTCCATTTGTTTGTGTCTTCCTTGATTTCTTCCTTCAGTGTTGTGTAGTTTTCTAAGTACAGGTCTTTTACTCCATGGTTTGGTTTATTCCTAGGTATTTTTTTTTTCTTGTTGCTATATCAAGTGGGATTTTTTTCCTGAATTCTACTTCTGCTGTTTCATTGTTGGTATACAAAAATGCCTTTGATCTGGCTATTTATTTTGTATCCCACTGTTTTGCCAAATTAATTTATTAGGTTGAGCGGATTTTTGGCAGAGTATATAGGATTTTCTATGTTCACTATCATGTCATCTGAAAACAATGACAGTTTTGTTTCCTCCTTTCCAATTTGGATGCCTTTTATTTCTTTTTCTTGTCTGATTGCTGTGGCTAAAACTTCCAATATTATGTTGAGTAGAAGTGGTGAAGAGGAGAGCCTTGTCTTGTTCCTTATCTTATTGGAAACAATTTTAGTTTTTACCCTTTGAGTATGATGTTGGTTGTAGGTCTCTCATATATGGCCTTTATTATGTTGAGGAATGCTCCTTCTATTTCCACTTTGCTGAGTGTTTTGATCATAAATGGGTATTGTACTTTAACAAATGCTTTTTCCACCTCTATTGCTATGATCATGTGATTTTTGTCTTTGCTTTTGTTTATGTTTTATATTACATTTACAGATTTGTGAATATTGAACAATCCTTCCATCCCTGGGATGAATCCCACTTGTTCATGGTGTATGATTTTTTTAATGTATTGTTGGATGCAGTTTGCCAATACTTTGTTGAGGATTTTATCATCTATGTTCATCGGCGATATTGGCCTAAAGTTTTCTTTTTTTGTTGAGTCTTTATCTGGTTTTGGGATTAGGATGATGCTGGTTTCATAAAGAGAGTTTTGGAGTCTTCCATCATTTTGGATTTCTTGGAACAGTCTGTGAAGGATAGGGGTTAGCTCCTCCTTAAATGCTTTGTGGAATTATCCTATGAAACCAATCATTCCAGGGCTTTTGTGTGTCAGGAGCTATTTTATTATTGCTTCAATTTCATCTGCAGTTATTGGTCTGTTCAGGCTTCCTGCTTCTTCATAACTGATTTCTGGAAGACTATATTTTTCTGGAATTTTTGCCATTTCACCTAGGTTTTCAAATTTTTTGACATACAGTTCTTTGCAGTAATTTATTACAATTATTTGTATTTCTGTGGTATCAGTTGTAGTCTCTCCTCTTTCATTTCTGATTGTGTTTATTTGGGTCCTCTCTCTTTTTCTTGATGAACTTGCTTAAAGAATTGTCAATTTTGTTTATCTTTTCAAAGAACCAACTCCTGGATTCATTGATGCATAGAATTGTGTTTTTAGTCTCTATGTCTTTTAATTTTGCTCTGATCTTGGTTATTTCCTTCTTTTACTTGATCTGAGCTGTCTTTCTTTTTCTTTTAGATTTTATTTATTTATTTTTAGAGAGGGAAGGGAGGGAGATAGAGAGAGAGAATCATCAATTTGCGGTTTCTGGGGGTCATGCCCTGCAACACAGGCATGTACCCTGACTGGGAATCGAACCTATGACACTTTGGTTCGCAGCCTGTGCTCAATCCACTGAGCTATGCCAACCAGGGCTGAGCTGTCTTTCTTGTTGTTCCTGAAGTTCTTGTAGGCATATGGTTAGGTTCTTTGTTTGAAATGTTTCTATCTTTTCTAGGTAGGCCTGTATTGCTATGAACTTCCCTCTCAGGACTGTCTTCACTGTGTCCCATAAATTTTCAGTCGTTATGAGTTCATTTTCATTTGTTTTCAGAAATGATTTGATTTCTTCCATAATTTCATTCTTGATCCTTTCATTATTTAAATAGCATCCTATTCTATCTCCATGATTTTGATTGTTTTGTTTTGTTTTGTTTTGTTTTCCTTGGGGCTTGTTTCTAATTTCATTCCATTCTGGTCAGAGAAAATGCTGATGTGATTTCATTTTTCCTGAACTTGTCAAGGCTTGTTTTGTGTCCTATCATGTAGTCTATCTTTAAAAAATGTTCTCTATGCATTTAAAAAGAATGTGTATTTTGCTTCTTTGGATGAAGGGCTCTCATATATATCAGTTAAGTCCATTTCATCTATAGCATTGTTCAATGCCACTATCTTTGTTGATATTTTGTTTAGAAGATCTTTCCATTTTTGACAGTGTGGTGTTAATATCCCCTGCTATAATTGTGTTGCTGTCAATATTTTTCTTGAAGTCCTTTAAGATTTTCTTTGTATTTGGGTGCTCCTATATTGGGTGCATATATATTTAAAATGTTTATGTCTTCTTGATGGAATCTTCCCCTGTGTATTATGACTTGACCTTGTGGTTCTTTCTTTATGGCTGTTTTATGAAGTCTGTTTTATTTGATATGAGTATTACTATCCTGATTTTTTTTTTTCTTGTCTGTTTGCTTGGGAAATTTGTTTCAAGCCCTTCACTTTCAGTCTGTGTAGGCCTTTTGTCCTGAGGTGGGACTCTTGTAGGCAGCATATATGTGGGTCATGCTTTCTTATCCACTCAGCTATTCTATGTCTTTTGATTGGAGCATTTAATCCATTTATGTTTAAGGTTATTATTGATAGGTACTTATTTATTGCCATTTACATATCTGTGTTCCTCTCTCTCTCTCTCTCTCTCTCTCTCTTTTCCTTCCTTTCCTTAAAGCAGTCCTTTTGAATCTCTTGCAGAGCTGGTTTGGTGGAAGTGTATTCTTTAAGACTTCTTTTGTCTGGGAAACTCCTGTTTTGGCCTTGTATCTTGATTGAGAGCCTTGCTGGGTAAAATAGGCTTGGTTATAGGTCTCTGGTTGCTGTTACTTGGAATATTTCTGGCCATTCTCTTCTGGTTTGGAGTGTTTTGTTTTAGAAGTCATATGCTAATCTTGTTGGGGCTCCCTTGTATGCTAGTTCTCATTTCTATCTTGCTGCCTTTAAGATTCTCTCTTTGTCTTGGAATTTTGGCATTTTAATTATGATGTGTCTTGAAATGGGCCTCTTTGGGTTCCTCTTGAATGGGACTCTCTGTATTTCCTGGATTTGTGTGATTTTTTCTCTCGAAATTAGGGAAGTTTGCCATCATTAATTTTTAAAATAGATTTTCTATGCCTTGCTCTTCTTCTTCTGGTATCCCTGTTATATGGATATTATCACATTTCATGTTGTCTTGCATTTCTCTTAATCCCTCTTCATTCTTTCTGAGCCTTTTTTTTTTTTTTTGCTCTTTCTAGGTGTTTTTTTTTTTCTACTTTGTCCTCCAGCTCACTGATCCAGTCTTCTGCTTCATCAATCCTGCTTTTGATTCCTTCTACTGTGGTCTTCAGTTCAGAAATTGCATTCTTCATTTCCTCTTGGCCATTGTTAATAGTTTCTATTTCATTTTTCATGTTCATATAGCTGGCAGTGAATTAATTGTAGTTTCCCCATCATTTCTGGTAATTCACTGTGAACTCATTGAGCTTCCTGATAACCATTGCTGTGAACTCAATATCTGATAGTTGAGTTGCCTTCATTTTTTCTTTTTTAGCTTTCTTTCTTAGGCTTTCTCTTTTCCTTTCATTTGGGGATTGTTTCTTTGTCTTCCCATTGTTTGTGAGACTCTTCTTGTTAGCCTCCATTTCTTAAATTGATCTGTTCTGGCTCCTTGGGTTTATTGTATGAATTTCTATGATAGAATTCTTGTGAGATTCCGTAGTGCAGTCTCCTTGATCTCCTGAGCTCACTGGTCTTTGGCTGATGTTTAAGTTGGCTCTTTGTTTCTCTTTTGGTTTTGGTTGTTGTTGAGTATTTCTTTGGTGGGTCCTTTCCACCAGCTGGTTAACAGGTTTACTCTGTCCACAACCTCTTGTATTTTATTTTGCTGTTTTGGGCAGGTTGCGTTGAAGCTGTTTCTTGCATGTGTACAAGGTTTTGAAGATTCTCTCTTGATCTTGTTCAGTTGTTTGCTCTGGGTAATTTCTTCACTATTTATTTGTATTTCCAGATAGGTCCTGGATTGAGGTTAATGTGGCTTCCACTTCCTCCTTCACTGTCTTCTATTGTTATGTGTTGGTGTTTCTTTTATTGTTGGTTTTCCTCTTTTTGCTGGTATCCTGGTGTTCTTGCTTCCACCTATCTGTCTCATTTTTCAGTGTCTACTATAATTTTTTGTCTCATATTTTCATACATGCTGGGTTACTGCTGGCTGTTTGCTCTATTCCTTCATAGATCTGCTAGGTATTTCTCCTGTGTGTAGGGGGAAGTGGAATTTTCTACCTCCTACCTCACTGCCATCTTCCTCTGTCTGGTATCCCTGTTGTACAGATATTATTAAGTTTCATGTTGTCTTGCATCTTCATTAACCACTCTGTTCTTTTTCAGTCATTTTTAATTGTGTTGCTCTGTGTGAGAATTTTTTCTACTTTGTCATCCAGGTTGCTGCCTCAGTCCTCTACTTCTTCTAACTAGTTTTTAATTTCTTCTTATGTGTTCTTCTTTTCATATATTGTATTTTCCTTTACCCTATGGCTCTTATTGATAATTTCTGTATATTTTCATATTGGTATAGCTCACAGAAAGTTTCTTGAGTCTTCCCTGTAGTTCTTCGAAGTTCTCTCTGATTTCCTTGATCATCCATATAACCATTATATTGAACTCGATGTGTGATAGTCATTTCTACAATTTCATTTAACAATCTATATGGGGATTCCTCAATATTTTGGGGGATTCCTCCTTTTCTTTTGACTAGGGGTTGTTTCTTTTTCTCCCTGTTTTCGGTGACTCTTCTTGTTTGTTTTTGCTTGTTAGATAGTACTGCTTTGACTTTCTGATTTTGTGGTGTGCTATTCTAAGGTAGAAGTCCTGTGGGACTCAGTGGAGCAGTCTCTTTGATCTCTGGATCTTGTTGCTCTTGCACTAACCTTTTTGCCTTTTATGTGGTATCTATAGTTGTAATTGGGTTTTTGTTCTTATTGGTTTGTTCTTTGGTGGGTATTCCCCTCCCTCTGACTGACTTAGTGTCTCTCTGCCCTCCAAGTCTTGTAGTGTTGCACTGGTGCTACCATAACAGAAAACATACAGCCAAGGAAACACACCCACAAAATAACTCCCACCCACAATTTCACTATCAACTGAAAATGAGCCAATATTGAATTTATAACAAGATTAAGACTCTTATAAGAAAGGAAAAATGAATATGAGATGACTAACTGAAAGAAGATATATTTTGTGAGGTAGAGGGAGGAGCAATAATAAAAGTAGGAAATACAGAGAAGCAAAGCTGGCAATAAATAAAATTTGCTTTCTAACTAATAAGGGGGGAGGGAAGGTGGAATAGAGTAAGAAAGAAAAAGTGTACAGTGTTAGGTTAAAACTGAAATTGAAAGAAAATTTAGATATGTCTATATATTTATTGAGAGAAAAATACAGACATATATATAAATATATATATATATATATATCCACCACAGAAATATGAAGAACTAATGACTAAGATTTATATAGGTAGGATGGTAAATACAGGTCAAAAGAAAGACAGAAGAGCTTAAGAGATATCCAGAGGAAAGATAAGTTATTTCGAGAGAATTGAGAGAGAAGGAATACTGAGTGTGTGGGATGAAAACCCAGCTAAGAAAAGGGGAAAAAATAATGTTTAAAATGAAAAAAAGAAATGGCAGAAGGAAGGCAAAATGGAGTAGTAGAGGGGAATGGTGAAATTTGAGATTTGAAATACAAAGATAGTCACTTTCTAGAAGTAAGATTGTAAAAGTGTGATGACCACTACCTTATCCACAACCTATAAGCAATGGTGTCCAAGGTATAGTGAGAATAAGGGTGTTTTAAAATGTTTTTAAAGATTTTATTTAGTTCTTTTTATAGAGGGGAAGAGACCAAAAAAGAGAGGGAGAGAAACATCAATGTGTGGTTGCCTCTAATATGCCCTCAACCAGCGACCTGGCTCTCAACCCAGGCATGTGCCCTAGGTTATCCTATCATTCACAGGCCAGCACTCAGTGCACTAAGCCACACCAGCCAGGACAGAATAAGAATCAGAAGGAATGTGAGATGACTAATGATAATTACAAATGGTCTTGAGGGTCTGGAGAGGGGAGCAATAGTAAGAGTGCATAATGGAAACCAGTTGTAGCAAGAGAGAAAATATAATTTAAAATAAATATATGAAGAGGTGGGGAGGAGGTAGTATGAAGTGTAAGAATGGAAAATCAATATATGAGATTAGAAATAAACAATATTATAAAACCTGATATCATATCATGCCCAAACTTGAAAGATATGAACTGAATGTTAAACAGTTATGCAGGAGAGAAGATAGTGCATTGTTGCACCTGTCTCTTTTTCCTCTGCTCTGCTGGGTTTTGTAAATCAGGGCCTATGAACTTTGTGGTACATAGTGCCTGGCAAGTAATATCTGGCAAAAGGTCTGATTGGTGTTTTTTCTTCTTTCCTCTGAGGAAATGTATGAAGCAGGAAACTCCTGAGCCTGGCCTCACCAATCCACCAAGCATACAATCCTGCAAGTGGGGATTTGGTTCATCTGTCTGTGAAAGGCTATGGCTGATTACAGCAAACTCCAGGCATTCATCTCCTGATTTCCAGACTCAAGCCTACCATTCTCTCACAGGAGGTTCATCCCAAATTCCGTACTCTGAGTTGCTCTCTACTCACAAGCCATGCTGGGTTGCATCTGCCCCTTCCTTCAGTGTATTCTCTGCCTCTGTATTTTTAGTTAGTAAAGCCACTGAACCCTAACCAGGTGCATAGGCACTTGAACCTTTGTCCCTGTAAACCTCAGGATGTGCCACAGCCCCTCTTTTAAAAGAGTTTCTGAATGGCCCCAACACTGTCATGCCTTCTCTCACTGCCCTGGTAGTTTTCAGGTCCTGAACCAATCTACAGCCATCCCAACTCTATGCAGTCAGCAGTACTGGGCAGAGCCATGTTAGCAGTGTGCGTAGAAAGCCCAGGCCATCAGCCCCCGGGTACCCCACTGGTGGTCCAGTTTCTGTGTACTCCTATGCACTCCCCACACTAACATGCATATATGCACTCACTAACAAACACTTTCACTACTCTCCACTTTGTGTTCTGACTTCAAATATAGTCTGTGTCTGTGAGCAGATGAGTGGAGTTACCAGCTATTCTGCTACCATCTTGGATGTCCAAAAAACAATGTACCAAGAATTTTTATTAGTTTCTTATTTCTTCTTCAAGGAGTCATTCAAGCTTAGAGTTCATAGCTTTTTCAAAATAAATCTTCAAACTTTCTTCCTTTTTAACTAGGCACTTTCTTTAATTTCTATTCCATTGTGAAAATTCTTCAATCATTATTAATCCATTCATGTTCTGTTCACCCTTTGAGATAGGTTATTGCCAATAGTCAATCGGGAGTCTTAGGCTGAAAAATTCTCCTGAAAAGAGGTGAGGGGAGCATATTTCAAACTGGGAAAGGGACTGTTGGATCTGTAATAATACAGGTGCTACTTTTTATGTTAACCTTAGTAAATACATATTTTATTTCTTGTTAGAATCAGGGCATTGATGATATCCTCCATAGGGGGGGAAAGGAGTTATACAATTAAGAATGTTAAACTTGAGCTATGGGTGGATTGAGCATGGGCTTCAAACCCAAAGCATCACAGGTTCGATTCCCAGTCAGGGCACATGCATGGGTTGCAGGCCACGGCCCCCAGCAACTGCACATTGATGTTTCTCTCTCTCTCTCTCTCCCCCCTCCCTCCCTTCCCTCTCTCTCTCCATCCCTTCCATCTGTAAAAATAAATAAATAAAATCTTAAAAAAAAGAATGTTAAACTTATCTGTTGGGTGATAGATATGGAAACAAGAGATTTTAATTTGTTGAAACTCTGATATGCATATATGGTAGAAATAATTCTATTGTCTTATACTTTAGGTAACTAAATAAAGTAAATAACAGTTGTGACTTAAAGCAAAATATATAATTAACAAAAATGAGTGTAATCTCAGGCTGCATGCAGGTGAAGTGACAGGCCTAATTTTGCAGCACTCTGCATAGGGATAGTGTGTTCATATTTAAATATTATATTTTAAAGGGCCCCATAACACATGGAAGATATAAGAGCACCTTCAACATTTATGTCACATAAGAAATATCTCATGAAACTGAGGATGTTACCCTGGGGAAGACTAGAATGAAAGTAGGGGAAAAGTGGGGAACATAAATAAATATTGTTTTTCTAAAATCAGAAAACTTTTCAGACAGAAGACTATCGTATCTGGGACTAATTAGTGCAGATGCATTGCAGTAGAAATGCACTAGAGAAGATGTGAAAGGAACTGGATTTCTAGTGTCAGTGCTGATCATGTTCATACCACAACAGTTAATGCCATAGATCTAAAATAAGGACATTTATGTTGATAGTTAAAATTTCTTTTAACTTTGACTTTTTATGATGTCAGACACTGTTTATCATAAGAAAGAGTTGTCAATCATGAAGCTTTCTGAAAAGGAAGTGGGCCACTTAGAATAACAGGGAGTTTACAGTCACTACATGTCTTTAAGGGGAAGAATATTGAGGAAGAGATTTGGGGACTGGGTAAATATTAGGATTATTTTACCTCTGAAATCTTTGTCTACACCAAGAGTTTTGATGTGGAAGCAATGAAAAGAATAAACTTGGAAATAGTTTTGAATTTAAAGAATATTACCTTCATATATTCCTATAGTTTTCTTTATTTTAAGATTCTGTATATTTCTTACCAGGGTCTCAAGAAAATGGATTGTAATGGTTAATTTTATGTGTCAACTTGACTGAACCACAGAGTATCAGATATTTGATTAAAATTATTTTGGGTGTGTCAGCAGGCTATTTCTGGATTAGATTAACATTTGAATGGACAGACTGAGTAAAGCAGATTACTTTATTCAATGCTAGTGAGCCTCATCCATCCACTGAAGGCCTAAATAGAACAAAAAGGTGAGGAAAGGGAGAATTTTTTCTTTCTGTCTAGTTTTTAGCTGAGACATTGATCTTCTCCCAACTTTAAAGTAAGAATTAAACTGGAATTCACACCATCAATTCTTTAGGTTCTCAGGTATCAAGACTCAGACTGGAACTATACCATCAGTTCTGAGTTTCCAGTTTGTTGACTGCAGATTTTGGAACTTCTCAGATCCATAATTACATAAACCAAGTTCTTATAATAATCTCTTTATATATTTTTCTCTGAATTCAGAGATTCTATAAATACCTTACATCTATAGATGTTGTTATCAGGATGTATGGACAATCAATATACTGGTGTAGTAGTATCTATATATCACTCAGTGGCACAGAAAACCTAGATTTAAATCATGGATTTAATAATAATTATCTTCATTACCTTTTCTTATATTACTTTCTTTATATGAAAAATTGGGATACTAATGAGCAAGATAATAAGAAGCTAAGAAAGCTCCTTGGCAAGTAGTATGGGGAAACTGAGACAGATACCTGAACAAACTGGCTGAGCAATTTACATCCAGATATAGAAGGTCACCTCCACAAAGATAACATCTAGGCCTCAGTTGCATTTCAGCATTAGGCATAGAAAAGCAGCAAAATCAAGTAGGTGACACCAGGACCAGATGCGATGACTAATGAATCCCTGCTTTGTCAACCAATCAATAGAGACCATGAGGATGAAAGGATGCACATAGAAAAGTTAATGAATATTCTATTGAGATCCTCCCTTCAGACCTCCCCTAAACTTTTGTCCTTTAAAAACCCTCAAAAACAAAGGTCCCACCTTGCACTCTCCCTCTTGGAAGCACACCCATGCCTTTCCTTCCCCTCTCTTCTTCCCCCAGAGACATGCATCTTCTAAACTCTAAGGTCCCGATGAGAGTTTCAACCACATGAGAAATGGACAGTAGGAGCTCAGCTCATCCCAGGCTAACCCTTGAACCCTTCTCCCAGGACTTCTTTACTCTGACTTTTCAGTAAGTCAAAACATTCTCACCTAAGCTCATTTCTTTACTATAACATTTTTGGAGAACCAAAGAAGCCCTGCATAGGCTCTCTCTTGTTGCTTCTTCTATCCTAAGTCCTTACTTTTTTCTTTGTCCCCAACTTCAATAAATATACCTTCAAAATCACTTGGACTCATATTTTGAGATCTTTTCTGAACAAAGTCAAGAATACACACATACACTACCAACCAGCCCTAAGCAGATCAGTTCCACTTTGGGCCAAGCCCCTATTCCAGTAACAGTAACACTCATCTCAGCAGGGTTTATGTGAATATATTGCCCAGCATACTCTCTAGTGTATTATACATCTAAAAAAAAACAGTTGAATTTTCAGTATACTTAGTTTAGACACATTCCATAGTTTCTGGAGCCTTGACTATGGAGTCAAATAGAAATGTGCTTAAATAATAGTTATGTTATTTGTGCTATGTTTTATCTTGCCCATTTATATGAGCATTTTTACCCTCAGTACTTTAATCCACAAAATGGAAATAATGATAATTTTATCATCAGGTTGTTATAAAATAATGTACATAATGTTCTTAGTCATGTTAGGCACTCCAGAAATGTTAGCTGTTATTTTAATGGACATAACTCTTGCACAAAGTAAAGAGTGTCTAATAACTATTTTAGGCCCATGCCTTAAGTCTTTTTATATAACCAACTCTTGATTTTTATATAACCAATTTTTGATAGTTCTTATCAAATGAAAAAATACATAGGTAATGGAAAATAATGGGTGCTGTCCAAACATATATATTTGTCTTAAAATATAACCAGACATGCATGGTTTCTATCTTTTTTTCCTGTGTCTGCCTTCTGTCCCTGCTACTGACAGTACCACAACCTTGGGAAGAGGAGGAGGGTAAGGATTGAAAGGTGATTGCATGCAGTGAGGGGAATTAAGGCCAGGAAAAGAGAAGAGAGAAAAAAGAAGAGAAGAGGACATAGGATGTGAGGAATTCTGAGACTCCTGACTGCATCAGCATATGTCAATTAAGAATATACACATAATTTCAGAATAATCTTGTCAGAATTTTTAGAGTGAATCATTTCAATTCTTACCACTGTGTATTTCTCAAGATACAGAACAAGAATGTGTAATAGAACCACAAGGAAAAATTGGAAATGTAAAGAAGTTCATGCATTAACCCATTTTGTCTTCCTGCTTCTTTAAAGTATATTTGCATGTAATTGGCTGAAGAATCTGTGCAAGGAAGGAAGGTCAGGAAGTGGAAACAAAAATAGCAAAGAGTGCTCTGCCAGAATTTGGGAAATGAAGCATAAATAAGAGATTTATGTCAATCAATATCTGAAATATCTTTTTTCACTTAACAGCCACCACAAAGTGACAAAATACTACTTAGTTCTGTAGAGTAGATGAGCTGTAAAGACTTTCTCTTCCACACTAGTTGCCAGAAAGAACTCTAGTCAAAGAACTGTGACTGTAACTTAAATGAAAACATGCCAGGGATGAAGTTCTTTAAAATAAAATCAGCCCTGTCTGGTGTGGCTCAGTGGATTGAGTGCTGGCCTACTAACCAAAGGGTCACCAAATTGATTCCCAGTCAGGGCACATGCCTGGGTTGCAGGCCAGGTCCCCAGTAAGCAGCATGCGAGAGGTAGCCACACATTGATTTTTCTCTACCTCTCTTTCTCCCTCCCTTCCTCTCTCTCTAAAAATAAATAAATAAAATCTTAAAAAAAGAAAATAAGAAAGAGAAAGATGGTGGCCAATTGAGTGGAAGATGAGCCCACTTGCTCATGTCCCCAGTGCAGATTTTCAACTGATCTTCTGACACATGACTGAAACACTCAACAGAATCTTATTTGATGTGAATTTTTGAAGCCAGGGAGTGCATAAGAGACTTTGTATTGTCTGGTATGAAATTTTGTTACAGAACCCCTCCTATGCTGTTCTGAAACAGCTGTGGGGTGTGACTGCCCACTATCAAGAAGTGTGACTCTCAACCCAAGAGTTTGCTGAAAAAAGAAAGGGGTTGTTTATTTACAGGTTATACAAATCCGGAGAAATGGTGGATTTCTGCTGTTAAGTTCCATTTCCTTTAAAACACCCCAAAACATGTAATCCTGGCCCCCTTTGCCAACCCAGGCCTGCCATGGTCCGGCTGCCGCTGGGTCCAAGGGTTCCTGAAAGGTGGGTAAGGTGTCAGCGATGGGAAACAGATGACAACATGACTCAAAGGATGGTGAAGCTCTGTTCTGTTTATTGCAAGTACAAGCAGGTTTTTACATTTTCATTTTTGGTAGTGATTAACATTTGCGGTTAGGCAAAGCAGGAAAATTTTTTACCCAGATATTAGGTCACGCTAGTCTAGTAACTTTTTAAATCAGACAATTAGAAATAGCTGTATATACAGAGTTTGAATGTCTTATTGTTTCTTAAAGTTATCAGAAGAAGGATATGCTAGATTGAGTAGAGGTTATAGGAAATTTATTATAAGGCCTTTGTGATGTCTAACTTAGCTATCTATCTTTTCTGTCTAAAATGTTTTTCTATGTACTATGGACTCTGACTCCCTGGCAATTGTTTCTACGTACTTAGTTTGCAATAGCTAACCAGCTTTTCTTATTTCTTTGCCTGTCTAATTCTAATTGATATATATTCCTATTCAAGGTAAAGCAGGGGCTGTTACTCCAACAACTTTTAGATATTCAGGGGCTATTTCATTAGAGGGGATTTTGTTCTCTGGTCAAATTATTTGTACAACTTCATTGGAATTATGTGAATCACTAAACCTGAAATACACATATATAACAATCCCACCACCTTTTGATCACCAAAACAAACATGTAAGGAGAGATAGACAGGAAATCCAGCCACAGTAAGTTCTTTTATGGGAACAGTCGTGGATAATTTCTTACTCAGGTTTATAAACACCTTGTTTAAACAATTTGGGCATGATTCAGTAGTCTGGGGAGAATTAGTTGTCCCTTCAGAATTTCCCTCAAAATTAATCATTGACTTACTTTGAGCCTCTTTCTCCTCATGGCCTGTTCTTATGGGAATCAGGGTACAAAGTAAGACCATGATTAGTATCAGGAAGGAAGTTATTAAGAGCGATCCCCAGGAAAATTACCACCCCCCTTTGTATGCCACATTCTCTTCAAGGAAGATGGATTCCTTGAATTCCTTCTTTCCACGTTCAGACCTTGTCAGACAACATGGTTGGAAGAGGACATGGCACAGGCCAGTTTCAGAATATGCCAGTCAGAAATACTTTTAGAAAAGTAGAAATCTTTAGCTCAGCATTCCTGGTTACAATTTAGCATTCCAGGAATTTCCCACTAATCTGTGTTTGGTTGGACAGGTCCCCACACAACTCCATCCACTCTGCCACCATGTTCTCCAAGCAGGTTTCCCAGAGGTCTCCTTTTTTCACTCTAGCTCTTATTCCAAAGCACTGTGGCACTTCCTTACTTCAAACCACTTGGCACTTCTTTGTACACTAGATGTCATATCTAAATCACCCTACTTCATGGCTCTTTCCTCGTGGTTACCTTCCTTATGGCTGCCATCTATTATTGACCTCATGGCTGATGGGGCAGATCTTCTATGCCATTTCAAACCACATGGCTGTTACCCTTCTTTTTCAGCTGTCATGATGGAATCCCCCCCTAGTTCACAGCTCCTTATTCATAGTTCCCTCCTTCTCTCTCAGTCCGTCCTTATTTTTAAATGCTGACCCAGAACTTCCTATGTGAATTTATATCCAGCTCCTCATACCATGTGCTACATTTGCCAGTTGGCATGTATCTTTTATTTCCTTTGGCTGCCTTCTTTAGTCAGGGTAAGCATCTCCCATGACACACAGATATCCAGGGTGAGCTACCTCCCCTGGTTATGTACTGAGTCACTGAATGCTCTGAAAGTCACATAGACCTTTTGCCTGAGGCTGCAGCATAGCTATCAACTAGCTATTAAGTTGATATTGTAGTGAAAAATATTCATTTTCTTTTTATTTCATTTTATTATAATTTTTCATTGTTATTGTTGTTCTATAGTTCTTTCCATTTACCCACAACACTCCCCGCACCCCAGCCTTTTTTATTATTTCCACTATTTTTCCCCTGCATAGCCTTTTAGCATTATTTCTTTACCTTTGATTTTGTTCCTGTTATTTCACTATTTTCATCTGTTGCATATACTTTATTTTTTATTATTTTATGTTAGTTTTAATTCCAATATAATATTTTACTCTTCCCTTCCCTTACTCTATTTTGCATTCATCATTCTCTATCTTATTTATGTCTTTAATTTCATTTTTCCCTTTCCATGCCTTGTTGCTATTCCTCATCCTTACTATTTCTCCTCCTTTCATCCTCTCAAAACCATCTTTCTTTCCATTAGTCATCTCACATGTTTATCCCTTATGTAGTTCCACCATTATTAATATTTGCTCGAATTTTATTGATATTGAGGTTGTTGTTGTATTTTTTTCTATTCTATCCCCACATATTCACTATTTATTTTTTATTTCTTATTTATTTTTTATTTTAAATCTCATATTTTACTGTTCTTCTGTCTTGCTCCACTTGGCTTCCTCCTGTCCTATTTTTGTTT
Source organism: Phyllostomus hastatus (assembly GCF_019186645.2). NCBI lineage: Eukaryota > Metazoa > Chordata > Mammalia > Chiroptera > Phyllostomidae > Phyllostomus > Phyllostomus hastatus. Next base: position 15,394,393 of record NW_025334022.1, read on the forward strand.
TAAATTTTATCTTCTCCCTTTCTTAGCCTGGTTTCTAAACCTTACACTTATTTTTCCCCTCCATGTCCTATCAAAATTAGTTTTCTTTTCCTCTAGACATCTCACAAACATTTTTTTCTTTTCTTATTGGTTTTAAATTATTACTATTTTCTTTTCACCTTTACCAGTCTTTGTATCTTTGTCATGGATATTGTTGAGGTGGATGTTTTGCTGAAGTTTGGTTCCTACTATTTCATTTTTGTCTTTTTTCCCCTCCAAATCTCATATCATACTATTCTCTTCTCTTACTCCAGCTTGCCCTATTCCCTACCTTTTTATGTGTTAAATTCTATTTTCTCCTTTCCATCATCTTGTTTCTATTCCCTACTCTTGTTATTTCTCCTTTGCCAACCCTCTGTAAATAATTTTTCATTCTGTTAGTCATCTCATGCTCTTTTTCCCTTTTGTATAATATTTTATTCACTTTCTACTTTTGTGTATCTTAATTCTATTGTTGTTGGTATCAATGTAGTGATTAGGGGATATTTCTGCTGGTGTGGGTTTTGTTTGCTGAGTTGCTTTGTTTTATTCAAACAGATCTTGTACAGCAGCATATGAGACATGGGGCGGGGTGACTCTCAGTCAGACAGCCAGAGGGGTGAATACACCAAGGAATGAGCCAAAAAAACTGAAATCCAATTACAAAAAGAGAGTCCACAAAAACATATAAAGAATATCCCTAGGGCATGCAGCTCAGGAGTTCATGGAGACCACACTACTGAGTACTACAGGACTCCTACTACAAAGGCCACACCATGAAGCTGAGAGTCAAAGAAGATCAATAAAATACACAGAAACAAACAAAAAAGCCATGAAAAATGGGGAAACAAAGACAAACCAACCACCAAAAAATAAGGATATATTCCCCAAAAGAGTGCTAAATGATTGAGGCAAACAATTTATCAGACAAAAAATTCAAAGAAATTGTTATAAGAATACTAAAGGAACTCAGTGAGAACTACAAGGACCTTAACAGGACCTACATCAGCATGAAAAAGGACATAGAATCTATGAAAAATATCGAAGAATAAATGGAGAATACAACATCTGAAATGGACATTACACTAGAAGAAATTAAAAGCAGGCTAGGTAAAGCAGAGGATTGAATTAGTGAGTTGGAAGACAAGTTAGAACGAACTATCCAGTCAGTGCAACAAAACAAAAAAAAAAACTCAAAAAGAATGAAGATAGTTTAAGGGAGCTGCAGGGTGACATAAAATATAACAATATTTACACCATAGTGTTTCAAGAAGGATAAGAGAAGGAACAAGGTATAGAAAACATGTTTGAAAAAATGAAGAAAGAAAATGTCCCTAACTTGCTGAGGGAAGTAGTTATGCAAATTCAGAAAGCACAGAGGACACAATCAATATGAATCAAAAGAGGCCCGTTTCAAGACACATCATAATTAAATTTGAAGACAAAGACAGAATCTTAAAGACAGCAATGGAGAAACAGCTAGTAACATAGAAAGGAGTTTTAATAAGACTTTCAGCTGACTTCTCAAAAGAAACACTGTTGAGCAAGAAAAGAATGGCATGAAACATTCCAAGTAATGAAAAAACAAGACCTGCAAACAAGACTACTTTACCCTGCAAGACTATCATTTAAAATAGGTGGAAAATAAGGAGCTCACCAGATTAAAAAAATGATAAAAGTACATCTTCACCAAACCAGCATTTCAAGAGATACCAAAGAGACTGCTTTAAGAAAATGAAGAAAAAGAGAGAGAGAACACAAGTACAAAAGGAAAAATGGCAATTAAAAATACCTATCAATAATTACCTTAAATGTAAATACATAAAAAGCCCCAATTAAAAGACATAAAATAGCTGAATAGATGAGGAAACAAAATCTGCATGTATGTTGTCTACAAGGGACCCACCTACAACCAAAAGACCTACACAGACAGAAAGTGAAGAGATAGAAAAACATCCCAAGCAAATGAATATTAAAAACAAACAAAAAAAAGTAGGGTCACAGTACTTGTATTAAATGAAATATACTTAAAAAAGGCCATAATAAGATACAAAGAAGGTCACTACTAATATAAGGGTGTCATCCAACAGGAGGATATAACCTTTCTAAACATATTTGCACCTAACATAGGAGCACCTAAATACAAAAGGAAAATAACACAGAATTTTAAGGAGATCAAAAGCAATTACAGTAATTGTAGAGTTTTTTTTTAATTTTTTAAATATTTTATTTATTTACTTTTAGAGAGTGGGGAAAGGGAGGGAGAAAGAGAGGTGCTGAAACATTGATGTGTGGTTGCCTCTCACACATCCTAAACAGGGGACCTGGCCCACAACCCAGGCATATGCCCTGACTAGAAATTGAACTGGCAACTCCTTGGTTTGCAGATAGCACTCAATCCCTTGAGCAACACTAGCAAGGGAAACTGTAGGGGATTTTAACAACCAACATCATCAATAGACAGAATGTCAAAACAAAGCATCAAGAAGGATATTGTGGCATTGAATAACACCTTAGATCAAATGGACTTAATTGATACTTACAGAGCATTTCACCCCCAAAAAGCTAATATGCATTCTTTTTCTAATGCCATGGAACATTTTCAAAGATAGACCACATAGTACAACACAAAATAAGCCTCAACAAATTTAAGATAATTGAAACCATATCAAACATCTTATCATATTACAATAACTTGAAACTACAAATGAATATCAAGGAAACACAAAAAACAATCAAATATATGGAGACTGAATAACATGTTATCAAACAATGAATGGGTTAACAATGAGATCAAGGGAAAAAACAAATAGTGATTGGAAACAAATAAAAATGAACATACAACATCCCAAAACCTATGGAACACAGTAAAGGCAGTCTTAAGAAAGAAATTTATAGCAATACAGATCTACTTAAATAAAATAGAACATTTTCAAATAAACTTCCTAACTCTACATCTAAAAGAACTACAGGAACAACAACAAACAAAGATCAAAGTGTGAACAAAGAGGGGAATAATCAAGATAACAGAATTAAATAACAGAGACATAAAAATTCAAAAGATCAATGAATCCAAGAGTTGGTTATTTGAAAACGTAAACAAATTTGATAAACATTTAAACAGACCCATAAAAATAGACAGAGTACCCAAATAAATAAAATCAGAAATGAAAGATGGGAATTAACAACAGATAACACAAAAATACAAAGGATTGTACAAAATTACTATGAACAACTATAGGCCAAGAAATTGGACAACTTGGGCATAATGGGTAAACTTCTAGAAACACACAGTGTTTCAAAACTGAATCAAGAAGAAGCAGAAAGACTGAATAAACTGCTACCAGCTGCCAAAATTGAAGCAGTAATGAAAACATCCTGGCACATAAAAGCCCTTGTAAGGTTGTCTTTACAGGTGAATCTTACCACAAATTCAAAGGAGAACTATCTCCTTTTCTTCTCAAATTATTCCAAAAAGTTCAAGAAGTGGGAAGAATGTCATTTTTCCCCCAAGGCCAGCATTACCTTAATTCCAAAACCAGGTAAAAAGACAACAAAGAAATTAAATTACAGGCCAATATTTCTGATGAACATAGATGTTAAAATCCTCAACAAAATATTGGCAAACCACATCCAACAATACATTAAAAAGATCATACACCATGATCAAGTGGGATTTATCCCAGAGATGCAAGAATGGAACAATATTCTCAAATCAGGAAATCTAAAACACCACATAAACAAAATGAAGGACAAAAACCACATGATCATATCAATAGATGCTGCAAAAACATTTGATAAATAAATTCTAGCACTAATTTATGATGAAAACACTCAGTAAAGTGGGAAAAAAGGGAACATACCTTAGCATAATAAGGTCCATATATGAGAACCTATTGCCAACATCATGCTTAATGGAGAAAAGCTAAAAGAATTTCCTTTAATATCAAGAACAAGACAAGGGCTTTCACCACTCTTATTCAGCATAGTACTGGATGTTCTATCCTCAGCTATCAGACAAGCAAAAGAAAGAAAAACATCTAAACTGGGAAGAAATAAATAGGTCATTATTTACAGATTACATGATAGTGCATGGAAAACCCTATAGTCTCCCCCTTCCCCCCAAAAACTACTTTATCTAATTAGTGAGGTTGGAAGAGTAGTAGGATAAAAAGTCAATATTCAGAAATTGAAGGCATTTTTGTACACCAACAATGAACTATCAGAAAGAAAACCTAGGAAAAAGTTCCATTTATTATAGCATCAAGGAAAATAAAGTACCTAGGAATAAATTTATCCAAAGAGATAAAAGACAGACCTACACTTGGAAAACTATTGAACACTGAAGAAAACAATTAAGGAAGGTAAAAATAAATGGAAGCATACACTGTGTTCATAGATTGGAAGAATTAACATCATTAAAATGTCCATACTACCCCAAGTTATCTATAGATTCAACACAATCCCATTAAAGTACCAGTAGCATATTTCACTGATCTAGAACAAACACTCCAAAAATTTATATGGAACCAAAAATACTCCAAATAGCCTCAGAAATCTTAAGAAAGAAGAATAAAGTTGGAGGGATCACAATACTTCATAGAAAAATATACTTCATGCCCAATGTAATAAATCCTGGTACGGCTAAAGGACACATAGATTAATGGGACAGAATAGAGAATCCAGAAATAAACCCGTGTCTCTATGGTCAATTAATATTTGACAATGGGAGCACAAGAACACATTGGAGTAAAAATTGTCTCTTCAATAAATGGTGTTTAGAAAACTGGACTGGTGAGTGCAAAGAAAATGACACTAGACCACCAGCTTACACCATACAACAGAATAAACTCAAAATGGATAAAAGACTTCCTCATAAGTTGTGATACCATAAATGTCACCATAAAAATATAGTCATTAAAGTTTCAGATATTCCACATAGCAATATTTTTGCTGATATATCTCCTAGGACAAGGGAAATAAGGGAAAATAAACAAATGGGACTACATCAAACTAAAAACACTTCTGCATGGCTAAAGAAACCATCATCAAAAAGAAAAGGGAACTGACTATATGGGAGAACATATGTGCCAATGACACATCAAACAAGGGTTTAATCTCTAAAATATATAAAAAGGACTCATATAACTCAACACCAAGAAGACACATAATCCAACTAAAAATAGACAAAGGACCTTAATTGACACCTCTCTAAGGAGGACATACAAATGGTCTATATTATATGAAAAGATGGTCAACATCACTATCCATCAGAGAGATGTAACTTACAGCAATGACATATCACTTTATTCCTGTCAGAATGGTTATCATTAATAAATCAACAAACAACAAGTTTTGATGAGGACATGGAGAAAGGGGAGCCATAGTGCACTGTTGGTAAGAATATAGGCTGATTCAGTCACTTTGGAAAACAATATGAAATTTCCTCAAAAAATTAAAAATGGAACTTCCTTTTGACCCAAAATTTCCACTGCTGGGAATATACACTAAGTATACTGAAACTCCAGTTCAAAAGAATTTATGCACCTCTATGTCCACAGCAGCCTTATATACTATAGACAAGTGCTGGAAACAACCTAATTGCCCATCAGTAAATGAGTGGAGCAAAAACTTCTGGTATATTTACACAATGGAATAATATGCAGCAGAAAGAAAGACAGAACTCTTACACTTCATGACAGCATGGATAGAACTAGTGAAATAAGATAGTCAATGAAAGGAAAATGCCATATGATCTCACTTATAAGAGGAATCTAATGAACAAAATAAACTAATGATCAAAATAGAACCAAACACATGACAACCTTGAACAGAATGACAGCAGCCAGAGGAGGGGGTATATAATGGTGGAAAGAACGGGAAGGGACTAGTGAAAAAAACATATATGAATGAGCAATGGACATGGACAATGGTGTGGGGATTGACTGTGGAAGCTGTGGGCAAGCTTGGTGGAGGAAGGCAAAGAGGTAAAAATTGCAACAATTGTAATAGAATAACAAATAAAGAAGGAAAAATAAAGTATTTTGAAAAAAAACAAAAAAGCAAATGAAGACAGAAATAAATGGACAATTCTGTTAAAGTGAATATAATCAAAACTTAGCAGCTTCTCATAGGTTTCTTTGTGAAAGAGAGTTTGTGAAGCAAAGGACTTATTATCCTGCACCTAGCCAGTTATTAATAGAGAACAGAAACTGGGAATGGGGTAGTGCTGCTTAGAAGAAGTCAGAGAGGAGTCTACTAGTTAACACCACTCACTGTTTACATAATGGAGAGCCATTTTAAAGGTTGTCAGTATGTTTTAGGAGTCATTTCACAGCCTACATAGTAAAAACTCAATTGGCCACAGTGGATTTTCTTCCATTCTTACATGCTTTGCATTTCAGACTCTCAAACTGGGAATATTGAAGGACAAATATCACTCCCCAGATAAAGGTGTATCATCTTCAGGTAAAAAAAATGGAAAAGCAGAAAAGAAGAGAGGTACAACATTTTAAATGTGACAAACACTAAATACAATTAAGACTAGCTAGTTTCATGTGTGTATGTGAGTAAAGAAACCACTTTTAGTTAATTTTTCTAGGGAAAAAATAGCCCAAAACCCAGTACGCAGGTCTTCCTTTCATCTTTTTTCCTTCTTAGTTTAGAAAATATACACCAATAAAAGAACATGTAATGTTTACTGTGTTTAGTGAACATCTGCAATATGCTGTAGGTGTGTGTATACATTTACATTTCTTTATACTCATTATATACCTATGAAATATGTGTCATTGTTATCCTCTTTCTACAAATGAGGGTGATAAAGATAGGATGTTTAACATTCTTGAAATCACACAATAAGTAAATGGGAGACTTTTAATTTGAATCTTGATCTGGGTAACTCAAAAACTCATGTTTTTAATTATATTTTCCTCTCTAAACTGGCTGCTGCTGACATCAATATTCACACATTAGTGACTATTGACAACAGCTTGTCATTATGTGTGTGGTGAAAAGATTTCATACTTCCACAACATGCCTACTCATAGAAATAGCTGTGCCCCCTCTTCTTTCTGCCAGCTCATCTGTGTAACATATACTCCTTTCAGTAATCCAGTCTAAGTTACCCCAATGGGCAACTAGCTATTGGAATCAAGAAGGTTTTCATGCACCCTCACCAGTTATTTCTCAGACAAACTGTCACAAATTCTGCTCTCTCAATTGCTGTAATGAAAACACAGGGGTAAATATGATAACTGTCTACATTAAATAGCAACTGAGTAGCCTGAAAGGATGGATTTGCTTTCTCAATGATCTAATCTGTTCTTACAGAGGAGCTCATATATGGAGAATCAACATTTGATTTTATCCTGTGCGCTGTATATGATTATTCCATATGCATCATTTTCATTTTATCTACAATACTGTATAAGTTCTTTGAGACCAGGAGTGTGCCTTCTAAATATTTTGTATCCTCTCTCCTCTAACTGGAGGCATAGTGTTTAACAAAGACATGACTTGGTATCTTGAGAAAGAGAATGAGAAAAATACTGTATCAGTTGACATTTACTGGATAGAATGACTACAAACTTTAATGACTTCAATCAACAACCATTAATTTAGTTCATGATTCTGTATGTTGGTAGTTTGGAATGGGCTTAGTGAGGCAGTTCTGACTTCTGCTGTACTAAATAATTTGTGAGTAAACAGCTGCCAGTCAAACAGGCAGTTCTGCTTTAAGGGGTTGGTTGACTGTTGGCTCTGGCAATAGGATTACAAAAGCAGGTAAGTAGGTTATGTGTTTGTCATTATCCAGTAGACAAGCCTGGCAGGATTCTAAAACTGAGAGTGAATGTGTATAGGACTTCCTGGGGTCTGGGATTGAAACTGGCCCACTTTCTGTCATATTTTATTGGCCACAAGAAATCAAAAGGACATCCCATGAACCAGAAGTGTCTGATATCCATATCTTGATGAGAAAGCTGAAAAGTTTTTTTTTACCAGAAATGCTTCAAAATTATTAAGCACTTATTTTATGAAAAGTACTTGTAAAGCTATATTCATACCTGTGAGTGGAAAACTCATATAGCCTACTTAAAGTCACAGCTGTTAGTAACTTAGATTTGACCGAATCTGAATACAGTTATATTCCTGCCACTCAACACTGTCTCTCAATTAAAAACTAAGGGTAACACAATATATCTCAGTCAACTTGCTCAACATATTACTTTAAGCATCACTTATTTGGCTACCATAACTTAAAAGATAAATTATTTTTCTTCATACCTTTAGATACATTTTACACTATTTTTTCAAAACTGGGGTATTGGAACTAGATAAACAAAATTCAAACCCTGACTCCCCACTTATTAACTTACTAATTCTGGGCAAATAACATCTTTGCCTCATAACATGCTCATCTCTAAAATGGAGTCAGCAATAACACCTATCATATAAATCTCTTATGAAAATTAAACTAATGCAATACCTATTAAAGTACCAATGGAATATTTCAAAGATAGAAAAAACACTTCAAAAATTTATATGGAACCACAAACAACCACGAATAGCTACTGTAATTTTGATAAAGAAGAGGAAAGTAGGAGGGATCACCATACCTGATACCAAACTGTATTACAAAGCCACTGTAACCAAAACAGCCTGGTACTGGCATAAAAACAGACACATGGACCAATGAAACAAAACAGAGAACCCAGAAATAAACCCAGGTTTCTACACTCAATTATATTCGACAAAGGGAGTGGCAACGTAAAATGGAGTGACAATAGCCTCTTCAACAAATGGTGTTGGAAGAGCTGGAAAGCTATGTGCAAAAAAAAAAAAAATGAAACTTGAGCACCAACTTACACCTTATACAAAAATAAATTCAAGGTGGATAAAAGAATTAAATATAAACTGTGACACTATTAAAGTCCTAGAGGAGAACATAGGCAAGAAAATCTCAGATATTTCATGCAGAAATATTTTTACTGACGTGTCCCTTAGAGCAAGGAACATAAAGGAAAGAATAAACAAGTGAAATCTCATCAAAATAAAAAGTTTCTGCACAGCTAAAGAAAACAGTATTAAAATAAAAAGAGAACCAATTATATGGCAAAACATATTTGCCAATGATACCTCAGACAAGGGTTTAATCTCCAAAATATATAAAGACCTTACATGACTCCACTCTAAGAAGACAAGCAACCCAATTAAAAAATGGGCAAAGGACTTGAACAGACACTTCTCCAAGAAGGACATACAGAGGATCCAAAGACACATGAAATGATGTTCAATATTGCTAGCTATCAGAGAGATGCAAATTAAAACTATAATGAGATACCACTTTACACCAGTCAGAATGGCCATCATAAACAAAGCAACAAACAAGTGTTGGAGATATTGTGGAGAAAAAGGGACCCTAGTGCACTGTTGGTGGGATTACAGACTGGTACAACCACTATGGAAAGCAGTATGGAACTTCCTCAGAAAACTAAAAATGAATCTGCCTTTTGACCCAACAATTCCACTGCTAGGATTATATCCTAAGAACCCTGAAACACCAGTCCAAAAGGACCTATGCACCCCAATGTTCATAGCAGCATAATTTACAATAGCCAAGTGTTGGAAGCAACCTAGGTGTCCATCAGTAAGTGAATGGATCAAAAAACCATGGTACATTTATACGATGGAATTCTATGTAACAGAAAGAAAGAAGGAGCTCCTACCCTTTGCAACAGCATGGATGGAACTGGAAAGCATTATGCTAAGTGAAATAAGCCAGGCAGTGAAAGACAAATACCATATGATCTCACCTTTCACAGGAACCTAATCAACAAAACAAACAAGCAAAATATAACCAAAGACACTGAAATAGAGAACAGGCTGACAGTGACCAGAGGGGAGAGGGGAGGGGATTTCAGGGAAAAAGGGGAAAGATTTACAGGAACAAGTGTAAAAGACACATGGACAAAAACTAGTGTGGAGTGGCAATGGGAGGGATGTGGGGAGTTTTGGGGGGTGGGTTGGGATGGGAGTAAAAGAGAGAAAAGTGTACTTGAACAATTAAAATAAAAATAAAAAAGAAAGTTAAACTAATGCATATAGAGTTCTTAATATACACTGTGACATAAGACACTTGATAAATGTGTATATATATATATATATATATATATATGAATATATATTTGCTTAAGCAACATCTGCCAAATAGTATATTAATGAACTTTTTCTTTCACACATCAGAAAGCCAACCTATGGGAAAACAGAATATATTAAAGATTGGAAAAAGAGATGTAATACTTAAATGGCATAGGCTTTGCCTTCCTTTCACTGTAGACTCAGCACTATCAAGATATTGAAACTCCCCATTAGATATGGATTGTGAAAAAGAATGTCAAAAGAGATAGAGGTTTTATTTAAATAACTGTATTTTTCACAGTGTGTCTAGAGAAATTCCTTGGGGCTGAAACTTTGACATTTGGCAAAAGTTGCCTTGTTAAATAAATGTATGTGTCATTACCTTGAAAGGAGTGCTCTATCTTTGGAGTGTCCTCTAACTTTAAAATTCTTTCTATTGAAAGGTCAGATGTGCTAAGAAATTTTCTTGACTACTTCCTCATTTATGAGGCGAATTATTTTTGGACTATTGAATTTTTAGGATATATCAATGATTTTGTACCCAAATTTAAAAATAAATTAAATATATTAAGTAAATATTTAAAACAAAATTAAAAGGCTTAGAGGTCTAAATAGGGTTATCAAAAACATTGCATACCATTTTTAGTTTTCTGAGGAAATTCCATGCTATTTTCCACAGTGGCTAAGCAATACCACTGTTGGGATTACACCTTAAGAATCCTGAAACACCAATCCAAAAGAACTTATGTACCCCAATGTTCATAGCAGCACAATTTACAATAGCCAAATAATGGAAGCAACCTAAGTGCCCATCAGTAAATGAGTGGATCAAACAACTGTGGTGCATTTACACAATGGAATATTATGCAGCAGAAATAAAGGAGCTCCTACTCTTTGCAACAGCATGGATGGAAGTGGAAAGCATTATGTTAAGTGAAATAAGCCAGGCTGTGAAACACAAATACCATATGATGTTTCACCTATAAGTGGAACCTAATCAACAAAACAAGAAATCAAGCAAAATATAACCAAAGATACTGAAATTAAGAACAAACTGACAGTAATCAGTGGGGAGGTACAGGGAACAATGGGGGGAGGGATGGGTTTTTAGGAACATGTATAAAGGACCCATGGACAAAACCAAAGTGGGGTAGGATCAAGGGTGGGAAGTGGGAATGGCTGGGGTCAATAGGAGTGGTGGGGGGAAATGGAGACTATTGTACTTAAACAACAATAAATAAATTAAAAATTAAAAATTATTGACATTTCCAATGACATTATTTAGAAGTGAGGGAAAGGAACACACAGGGTTGGGCAAAAATAGGTTTACAGTAGTTCTCTTAGAAAATAATGCAATAATTAATAAATAGTAAAATAAGAATCAACTGTTTTTCATACAACTGTAAACCTACTTTTGTCTTACCCTGTACAATAAGAGTCATTCTGTCTTAAGGTTCATGCCTTTATACCACATTGGGTTAACAAACTTCTATAAAGCTTTTAAACAAATAGCGACTGGGATATAAGCCACTCATGCTCAGTTTTCCGTAGTGAGTCAAGATGTTTTCCCCTTCACTAGCAAATATATGAAATTACCTGTAAAGCCAAAATCAAGGGACTATGAGTTTTGATTGATCTGGTGGATGGAAAAGAGCTTTGAAACATGTTCTTCAAAGGCTGGACAGCAGTGAATGGAACAAAAGTGGAGGGGGGGAACATTTAGAAAAGTAAGAAAATAAGTATCTGTCTTGGTGGGGAGAACTTTAGATATGGGAGATATGGGAGAAGGCTCAGAAGACATGGAAATGGACTCTTAGCTAACAAATTGCTCCCTTTTACCATTTTGCCTGTGAACATATACACCAATGAAAATCGACTTTGTCATAGGTGTTCTATGATTTACTTAGTGCCCATTATGATTTACTTTGTACACAGTAAAGTACCCATTATGTTTCTTCAAAAAGTACAACTTCAGGCCATATTATAGAGAAAATAATCATTTCTCAGGAAACATTACTGTGCTTGTATTTAATATCCAGGCTGCCATCCCCATATATAGGTCAAAGTTTTCCAAAAATTTGATCATATATTTCTTTTATTATTACAAAAATACTTTTTTGTTGTTCTGACTGAGTGGCTCAGTTGGTTGGAGCATCATCCATACACCAAAAAGTTGCAGGTTCTATTCCTGGTCAGGGCACATACCTAGATTACAGATTTGATGCCCCATCATGGCACACATACTGGAGACAACTGATCAATACCTCTCTTTCTCTCTCTCTCTCTCTCTCCCCCTCCCTCACTTTCTCTCTCTAAAGTCAATAAGAAAACTTATCCATGGTGAGGATAAAAAAATGTGTTTATGCATTAATACCCCAATATGTTTGTTTCTCATTCATGTAGGTTCATGTGCTACCATGTATGATTTTATTTATTTATATATATATATATATATATATATATATTATATATATATGAAAACCATAAAAACGAAAATTTTAAACAATGAGTATAAAATAGGAAGAAGTTTTAATATTTACTCTATGCCTACCAATCAATTATCTTGTATATCATGAAAGTAAACAATGTCCACTTTGAAGATTACTAGAATGTGTGATTGTATTTACTACAGTCCCAATCAGAAAACAGGTACTAATGAATCACTGTGTATGCTGCTATTTTCTCATTTATTTCTAATAATCCTATCCCATTCCATATGTCCCTTATATTCTTTCCACCATTTTCACATATTTTTCTCACTTTGTGTTTCTATTAATCTGTCTGTTTTCCAGATCACCAATCCCCCTTTTTGTTCTAATCTTTCAATTATAGTGTTTTAAATTTTAGATACTGCACTTGTTAATTCTAGAATTTCCATTTGATTTTTATTTTTAATAGATTAAAATTCTATAGAGAAATTATGAATATTTTCATCTAATTTCTATATCTGTACACTTTATTAAATATATTAACTGTGGCTACTTTGTAGTCTTGTTTTTGCTATTGCCAATAGCTGGATCATATATGCATCTTTTTCTATTATTCTTCATTATCTTGGATTTTGGTGACTTGATACCTTTTCTGGACATGTCTTTTACATTTCTGTTGAATGTCAGACCTGATGTATGACAATTCAAGAAGAGATTGAACTACTTTGAGGTCATGCTGCTTCTGCTGCTTTTTGTTTCACCTCTTTCACATCAGCAAAATGTTTCCAGCTGAGGACTTTTTTTTTCATCTGGGAAACAACAACAACAACAAAACAATGCCGCTTGGGATGAGATCAGATAAATAGGGAAGGTAGTAAAGAGGTCATGCTGTTTTTCATGCAAAACTGCTGAACCCCCAGCACAGTGTGGGCAGGTGCACTTGTAAATCACCCATTATGAAATTGGCAAACACATTGAAAGAGTCTTCCAAAAAATTCTCTGAAGCCAAATGCAGCATCTCACAACAGTGCCACATGGTAAAATGATACAGATGGATTCCTAGAACACTCACCTAGCAGGGGAAGCCTGTACTACAAGGGGTCTGCACTCCAGAAGATAATTTATTTTTTTATTTTATTTTAATCATTGTTCAGGTACAGTTTTCTCCCTTTTACTCCCATTCCAGCCCACCCATCCAACCCTCCCCACTTCCCTCCATAATTTCTTTTAAAGGGGGAAATTGGCTTCCTATGTATCTGTTCTTCGTAGATTATTTTTTGGTTGTTCTTTTGAAGAGAGTTTCTATGTCACAGCTATTCAATTTCAGAACAAATCAACATTTCTCAAACCCGTATGTATGTCAGCAACCTATCAAGAAACTTATTTTAAAATACAGATTTTCAGGAGTTTTGGCCAAGATGGAGGCGAAGGTAGAAACCCTTCACTTCATTGCACAACCAAAATGAGGATAACATCACATCTAAAATCAATAGACAACCAGAAGTGCCAGAAAATCAAGCTGCATGGAACTCCAACAACCAAGGAATTAAATAAACAGTCAACCAGAATAACCAGACCGATGCACTGAGACAAAGAAATATGGCCAAATGACAAATGAAAGAACAGAGCAAAGCTTCGGAAAGAGAGCTAAGCAATGAGGAGATAGCCAATCTCTCTGATGGAGAATTTAAATCCCTAGTAATCAAAATGCTCACAAAACTGATTGAGCTTGGTTGAAAAATTAAAAAAAAGAAAGATACCCAAAATAAAATGAAGCAAAATAATCAGGGAACCAACAATGACAGGAAGGAAACCATAACTCAAAGCAAAAAAAGAAATAAATAAATATCCAACTGGAACAGTATGAAGAAACAAGAATTCCAAATAAATAAATAAATAAATAAATAAATAAATAGAGGCTGAGGAATCTCTGAGACAACCTGAAATCTTCCAATATGCAAATTACAGGGGTTCCAGAAAGATAGGAACAACAGCAAGAAATTTAAAACTTATTTGAACAAATAATGAAGGAAAACTTCCCCAAACCGATGAAGAAAATAGACTTCCAGGAAGTCCATAAAGCCCAGAGAGTCCCAAAGAAGTTGGATCCAAAAAGGAACATACCAAGGCACATCATCATTAAGTTACCCAAGATTAAAGATAAAGAGAGAATCTTAAATGCTGCAAGAAGAGAGAGTTACGTACAAACAAGTGTTCGTAGGACTACCAGCTGATTTCTGAAAAGAAATCTTGCAGGCAAGAAGGGGCTGGAAAGAAGTATTTGAAGTCATGAAAGGCAAAGACCTACATCCACGTTTACTCTATCCAGAGAAACTTTCATTTAGAATGGAAAGACAGATAAAGTGCTTCCTGGATAAGGTTAAGTTAAAGGAGTTCATCATCACCAAGCCCTTATTATATGAAATGTTAAAGGGGCTTATATAAGGAAAAGAAGATCAAAAGTATGAACAGTAAAATGACAAAAAACTCACAACTATCAATAAATTCACCTAAAAGAAAAGACAAACAATGAAAACAAAAACTAAGCAAGCAACCAGAACAGGGACAGAATCAGAGAATGGACATCACATGGAGAGATTTCAGTGTGGAGGTGACAGGGAGGAATGCAGGGGGAAGGCATAAGGAAGAAGAAGCATAATTGGTAGGCATTAAATAGATGGGGAGAGGTAAAAAATGGTATAGGAAACAGAGAACTCAAAGAACTAATATGTACAACCCATGGACATGAACTAAGATGGGGGATGCTGGAAGTTTGGGGGATGTAGGGTGGAGGAGGGAAAATGTAGGGGACCATTCTGTGTGGCATGGGCCTAGCTTCCAATTGGAGATGCACAGGACCCATGCCCATGGACATGATCTCCCATGGGGAATCAGGCCTGCAATGTACCTAGGCAACTTTGAGACTTGCTCTTGCTAAAACTCCCTCACCCTGAATTGAGGCAGCAAGTGCTTACTCTAACTTCCTAAAATCCAAGCTAAACCTTCCAAGCATGAGTGTAACTGGTTGAACTACTTGTCCCTTTTCTTTTGCAAATATCCTTCTTCTGTAATGTGATTAGCAGCAACTCCTTTGTTTTCTGTAAAAGGTAACCACCTAAAGCCAACCTGTGCATAGTAAATGAGGACCATCTTGTAATGTGCTGAGAAACCAAATAAACGCAAGTTATGGCAAGGGCAGAGGCTTTTGTTCCCCTTGAGAGAAAAGCCATGCTCGCCCTTTTCCTCCACAGGACTTGGTAGTCCTTGTGAATGTCTTGTGTCTCATCCACAATATGGCTGACCCCACGAGCCAGGACCCACATCAGGATAAAGGGGAAAATTGGGAAAATTGTAATAGCATAATCAATAAAATATACTTACAAAATAAAATAAAACAAAATAAAATAAAATACAGATTTTTCAGTTTATCAGAAACCAAATAAACAAGTATATCACAATATGGGACAACTTAGGGGACTGAAAACTAAAACAAACAAACAAACAAACAAACCTCTGGGTAATATGTATGAATCCATTCCGAGACTAGAAATTGAATATAGATGACCTTGGATGCCTTTTCCAACTCCAACAGATAATGGTTTTATTACAATTTTTATTAAGATGAGAAATAATGAATTTTAGTTTTATTTGCATATTTCATTTTGGTCAGTGAACATTTTTAGCTTGTTCATCTAAATATTTCCAGAAATGTAAAAGAACTGTCTTTTGTTGTACTTGATTTTAAAATCAAACAAAAATCCATAAAGCATTTAGTTTTGTCCACATTGGTGCTAACATCACAACCTGCAGGGATTCTTAGTTTTGTGCTTATGTCTCTTTTATTTACACATAAATTAGTGCAAGTTTCACATAAATGGCCACAGAGCATAAACTCTTCAGCAGATTAACAACTGTTTTCAGGTTTTGGTGACAATATTTCTTCAGTAAGCTTTCAGTGACATATATGGGTCTCAGTTTTATCTCTGGTATGCATTTTTTCAATCACTAAAACTTATGTGATTAAGGTACTATAAGGAAGGAAAATTTATCTCCCAGAAGGAAGATATAGTTCCTATGTGCTTATCATGGGACAGTGCTCAGCAAAACATATGCTGGTTCTAAATAAAAGCCTCCAAAAATTTAAAGATTATAGAACATGAATTATTTCACAATATGATGTCCTTTTGCTGAGTATTTTAGTTCCAAGTACTATTTTAATTTGTAGAAATGAGGATTATGTTTGGGTAATGTTCTCCAAAGAAATTATTTTCATGCTTCCAGATTGAAAGAAAAATATCTCTTCAGAACAAACAGCATAAGACCACAATTTGAAGTGCCATAATGTGTGTGTTTATATGTGTGTTTCTGTGTTTATGTGTGTGTTCACGTGTTGAAATAGAGAGACATACATAGACAGAGATAAGAAATGCAATGTTTATTTCTGTCTAACCGATTCTATCTGTAGGGTAAAATCTAAGTTCCCCTCTAGTTTCCTGACCTGTCAGTGTCTTCACTGGAGATATTCTCCAGATGAAGAAACAGGTTTCAAAATTTGAAGGAATATTTCAAAGAAAAATTAAGGTAATATCTGATTGATAGATTGGTTGATAGTGAAGTTATATTTTAAAACCTAGTACTTAGCCCTGGCTGGTGTGGTTTAGTGGATTGAGCACTAGCCTGTGAACCACAGGGTTTCCAGTTTGACTTCCAGTCAGGGCACATGCTTGGGTTGCATGCCACATCCCCAGTAGGGGGCACACATGAGAGAGGCATCCACACACTGATGTTTCTCTCATCTTTCTCCGTCCCTTCCCCTCTGTCTAAAAATGAAATAAATAAAATCTTTTAAAACCTAGTACTCAAAGTCGAAACAAAGGTTAAAACAAAAACAACTATCTAGTAAATGTATTTGAAAACCTCAGGAAATATGTATAAAGGACACATGGAGAAAGCCAAAGGGGACAGGATCGGGGCTGGGAGGTGAGGGTGGGAGGGGCAGGGAGGAATGGTAGGGGAAAATGGAGACAACTGTACTTCAACAATAACAACAACAACAACAACAACAACAACACCTCAGTGTTTACTGAATTCACTTTGATTCTATCAGTCCATTATCAAGTATTTGTTGAGTGCATGCGCCTGATTTTTTTTGTGTGTGCACTTTAAGGGAAATTTAAGTTTCTACTCATATATGATGAAAATAAGTGGACAAAATTTGCCAGAAATCTTGCACAATCTAAATGTTAGAAGTATTTAAAAAGATCATCTAATCCCAGCTTCATTAAAAGAGTCTACAATGGATGATCTAGCCCATTTAAGGAATTGTCTTCCATTACATCAAAACAAACAAACAAAAAACCCTAAAAATTTTAGAAAGCTAAATTTATAGGTCTCCCTAAAAACATCCATTCCTTAGCACTAATTCTATATTGTGACTCATTAATGGATATTGCTTATTAGTGTCTGATTATCCAAACATGGGAAGTTGGAATGAAAAGGTTGTGCAGGTTTCAGCTAATTTAGAGAAATAGCCTTATGAAGATATTTCTATTGTTTTGAAAAGTCAGAAGCCAAGACCACAGTAATGTCAAGATAGTAAGTGTACACAGGAATAAAAAAAATGTACTGTTTAGCAGGAGCCAGATAAAATAATGTTCTGATTTATTAAAAATGTCTTCTTGGGAAAAATAAAATATTCGAGACAAAAGTAGTAACATCTCTTCTAATTCACCTGGGTTTAGGGAAAAAATAAGACAATGAAAGATACCCCCCTTTTTCTGATGTAACAGCCTTATGAAGAACGGCCACTCAGAGGCTGGTTTTGCACTAGTAGAATTTGAAGAAAATGTAAAAATTTGGAGTCAGATGTTATTTATATATCATATATTTTCCCATTTAAAGTATGATTTAGGGTTTTTTTTTTGTATATTCATGGAGTTGAGGAACCATCACCACATTCTAATTTTAGAACATTTTATCACCCCGAAAGAAACTCTATACACATTAACAGTTACCTTTATTCTCCCATACCACACACAGCCCTAGGCAATCGGTAACCTACTTTATCTCTATAAATTTGCCCATTCTAGATGTGTTATATTAATGAATCATAAAGCAGATTTTTTTGTATATGGTTTCTTTTATTTAGTGTAATGTTTTCAAGTTTCATTCATATTGTAGCATCTATCAGACTGTATTCTTTTTTATTGTCAAAAATAATATTTCCTTGAGAGTATATACCACCTTTTCATTATTCATTCATCAGCTAATGATCATTTGAAGTGTTTCCACTTTTTTATATTAATATGAATAATGTCATTAACATTTGTATGCATTTAAAAAAATTTTATTGTTGTTCAAGTATAGTTGTCTGCATTTCCCCCCCACCTCCCCACTTGAGCCATCCTCACCTCCCTTCCCTGATTCCAAACCCCCTTGGTTTTGTCCATGTATCCTTTATAGTTGTCCCTGAAATTGTTTATGTGAATGTAAATATTCATTTCTCTGGGATATATACTGAGGAATGGAATTGTTGAGTCATATTGTAATTCTATCCTTAAATTTTAGAGGAACTGCCAGATTATTTTCCAAAGTAGCTATACACTTTTCTATTCCACTGTCAGTGAATGAGGTTTCAATACCACTACAGGTCACCAAAATATATTAGCCTTTTTTTAAAAACAGTTATAGTAGGTGCAAAGTGACATATTGTTATAACTTTGATTTCCATTTCCCTAATAATTCATGATATTAACCATTTTATGTGATTATTAGTCATTCATATATCTTCCTTGGTAAAAATATCAGATCACAACATTGCCCATTTTTAAGGATCACTTATTATGAGTGTATGAGCTTTAACATATTCTTTTTTAAAGATTTTTTTTACATTTTAGAGAGAGGGGAAGGAAGAGAGAGAGGGAAACATCAGTGTGTGGTTGGATCTCATGTTCCCCACACCAAGAACCTGGCCTGCAACCCAGGCATGTGTCCTGACTGGGAATCAAACTGGTGACACCTTGGTTTACAGCCCAGTGCTCAATCCAATGAGGTACACCAGCCAGGGCTTAATAAAACATTCTTTATCAGATACAATGTACAAAAATTTTCTGCCATTATGAGTTATCTTTTCACTTTATTGATTATATCATTTTCATCACAAGTTTTTAATTTTTATGAAATCCATCTTATTTTTATTCTTTCCATCAAAAATTTTATTGCATTATTTTTATTTAATTAAATTTATTAGTATAACACTGGTTAAAAAAGATTATATAGGTTTCTAGTGTACAGTTCTGTGAAAATAATCTGTATATTGCATTGTGTGCTCACCACCCAAATTCAAATCTTCTGTCATCATGTAATTGGTTACCTTTACCAAACTGAAAGCAACAAATAATCAAGGAAAACAAACAAAAACTCATTTATTCATTTTCTTGTGCTTTGTTAGTGCTTTTGTAGTCATAACTATGAAACTATTACCTAACACAAGAAATATTTACTCATGTTTTCTTCTAAGATATTTATTTTTAATGCTAATATTTATGCTTTCAAGCTATTTTGAGTTTTTTTTAATTTGGTGATATTGGGTTGAAAGACATTATTTTTTTCACTTTTTAATTGATGTTCAAATACAGTTGTCTCCATTTTCCCACCACCACTTTCACCCGCCCTACTCATGCCCATATCCCATTCTCAATCCCACTCCCCCCCTTGGCCCTGTCCATGGATCCCTTATTCATGTTCATTTATGTCCCTTTCCCTTCTTTTCAATGTTATTTCCCTCTCCCTTCCCTTCTGGTTACAGTTTGTTGTTTATTTCAAAGGCATTATTTTTTTTAATATTTGATTGCCTGCACATGATTCGTTGAAAAGGTTATTCTTTTTAAAAAAAGTGTCTTGGCACTCACTTGTCAAAAATAAACTGACCATAACTGTAAGGGTTTATTTTTACAATTTAAATTAGATTCCATTGAATGTCTATTTTATGCCAGTGTTATACTGTCTTGATATCTGTATTTTTTAGTAAGATTTGGAAAAGGAAAGTGTGAACGTCTTTTAATTTATTTCGGTGCTGTTTTGCAGTTTTTAGTATATAAGACTTGTACTTCTTTTGTTGATTTTATTCCTAGATCTGCCCTGGCCAGTGTGGCTCACTGAATTGAGTATTGGTCTGCAAACCAAAGGTTCAGTTCCTAGACAGGGCACGTGCCTGGGTTGTGGGCCAGGTCCTTAGTAGGGGTTGTGCAAGAGGCAAGCACATATTGATGTTTGTCTCCCTCCATTCCCCCTCTCTAAAAATAAATAAATAAAATAAATAAAATATTTAAACACTTAAAACAAAATTATTCCTAGATGTTTATTTGTTTTTGATGCTACTGTAAAAGAATGTTTTCTTTACTTCATTTTTGGATTGTTCATTGTTAATGTATATTTTGAGTGTGTCTTTCTTAGAATTATGTTATCTGAAAATGGAGATAATTTTAATTATTTCTCTGCAACATGGATGCCTATGATTTCTTTTTCTTTCCCAGTTTCCCTAGATAGAACCACCAATACAGTGTTTAATAGAAGCTACAAGAGCAGATATCCTTGTCTTGTTTTTGATCTTAAGTTGTGGGCTTTTATGTATGTCCTGTATCAGGATGAGAAATTTCCCTTCTATTTCTGCTTTGATGAGTGTTGTGTTAATCATGAAAGCATGCTTGATTTGTTTCAAACACTTTAATGCACACATGATATCATATGTTTTTGTTCTTTATTCAATTAATATGGTACATTACCTTAATTTGTTTTGAAGCATTAAATAAAACTTGCATTATTGGAATAAATGCCACTTACTCGTGGTATATAATCATTTTTTAACTTTATTGGATTTCTTTGTTAACATTTTGTGAGAATTCTTATGTCATGTTTATGAAGGACATTGGCCTGTAGGTTTGTTTTATTTTAATGTTTTTTTTTTCTGGCATTGGTATAAAGGTGTTACTGCCCTCATAAACTAAATTGGGAAGCATTGTATCCTCCTCAAAGAATTTGTGATCATATTGCTTCTTTATTAGATCCTAGGGGAGAAGATGGCCCTGATGTAGGTGGGAGCAGAGCCTACTTGCTCATGCACACAACTAGAACACTTAGTCAATCTCCTGAAAAACAAAGTGAACAACCAATAGAATCTCAGCTGATACAAAGTTTGGAAACCAAAGTGTGAAGAGGATGCTTAAAAATGGGTGGTAAGGAGGTTTTATAGGCCTACAGAGAACATCCCCAGGCCTATCCCACCAGAGACTGGCTGCTGTGGGGACATTGAGGAGATCTGGGTCAGTGATAGCAGTCTAGCAGCTCCCTCCACTCCCATTACAGAGAAGTCCCAGATCCTTCCCTGGAGAGACCTGTACTCATAAAGTCTCTGGGGGGTAAAAAAAAAGAGCAGCAAGGGACACACAGCCAGCAGCGAACCCAGGCTGGGGTGGTGGTCACTGGCTGGGACAGTTCCAGAGAATTTTGGGGGTCCTGGTGACACCCAGAGCTGGAAGAGGAGGGGCCCCATGACTGGCCATGACCCAGATAGGCTCTGAACTTGCCAGAGAGTTGGACTGTGTGGAAAGCTGGTCAGTGGTTTGGAGTTGCAATGGCACCTAAAGTGATTTTTCCAAAAGGGGAACTGAGGTGCACCATGCATGAACCTTGTGCATAAAGCATCACAGCCAACAAAGAAGAAGGAATGTGGATGTGATTTGCTATCACTCAGAGCACCTCATAGACTGATCAAAGGGAGGCAGCAGGGGCTCAGAGCTACAGTGACACCCAAACAGAATTTTTTCAAAAGAGGAACTGAGGTGAACCCTGTAGGGACCTCACATGTGCAACACCCAGGCCAAAAAGAGAGAGGAGTGTGGGCACAATTTGCTCCCATTCAGTAAACCTCATGGACTGATTAAATGGGTGCAAAGTGAGGTGGTTTATTGGCACTGGACTGGCACAAATGTGCAGAGTGGAGAGTGCAGGCCACACAGTGCTCTGAGGTCATGGGCTGGAAACTGGGCACCTGTGATTATTGTAGCCCAGACTGAACCAATATCCTTGCAGAATCACAGGAAAGGGAAAAACGGAAACCAGACCACCTGAGCCTGTAGATAACAGGAAGCTCTACAAAACCATCTGGGCAGGCTTAACAATCAGGAAGCTTTTTTCCCCCCAAAAGTAAGACAGTAAGACCAGGAACTGAGAAAAAAAAACAGAGATAGATCCAGAAAGAAGTCAGAATGTGAACACCAACAGCTGAGACAAATTTCACTTTGTTCTTCATCAGAACTTGTGTGTGTGTGTGTTTTTTTTACTACTTACTTCTTTCCACTTATTTAGGTTCTCTTTCTTTGTTTTTATTGTTTTTTAATTATCCCTTTCATATTGCATTTTAATTTTTCTTCTTTCACTGAACTTGTATTCCAAATAACTCACAAGTCTTGTTTTTTACTTATTATTTTTACTCAGATTATATATTACTTATCATACTATTGTTATTCCAAGTCCCACACAACACCCTTCCTTGGTCTTAATCCATTCTGCCATGCTGCCATAGTATTCTCTCACATACTATGCCACATTTCTATCCCTAACTCTCACTATTTCTCCTCCAGCTAACTTCACAAAAGCACTCTTCTCTCTTGAGTCACCTTACATTCTTCTTCCCCCCCTTAAGAGCCTTATTTCTTTTCCACATCTTATAAACTGTGGCTAAGTGGATAAAATACCAGAGTTATGACACTAATTCTCCAAAGGAACTCCTATTTGTTCACTCTTTGTTTGTACTTTAAAACCTGTAGAATACTCTTCTACTACCTTACTCCATTTTCTCTTCCCCTGCCCCTGATCAATTGAGTGAGGATTTTTATTTCATTATTTTCTCTCTCTCTCCCCCCATCTCAATCAGGGCTTTACTACTTATTAATGTATGTCCCCAATCCTATCAAAATCATTTCTCTTTACTCTAGCCATCTCATATTCACTTTTCCTTTTCAGCAATATTCTTATTACAGTTCTACCTTTATTAAACTTCATTTAACTGTCATTGCTATTGACTGTGTCATGTTTTTTACTCAATTTTGCTCCCATTGGCCCAGTACCTTTTCAATTTTACTTCAAACTTCATAGTATAATTTTCCCTTTTCTTACCCAATTGTTCCCATGATCCTTTTGTGTTTTACTTACATTTTAAATTTTGTTCTCTCCCTTTATTCACCTTGATTCTATCCCTACTCTTATCAATTCTCCTCCCTCTTACCACACAATAACACTTTCCCCTGTTTTAGTCATGTCATATTCCCTTCGTCATATCATATTATATCCAAAATCTCTCTTCACCTTTATTAATCTTATTTCAGTTGCAGTTGAGATTGCTGATGTGGTAGGGGGATTATTTTTGCTGGTGTATGTTTGGTTGTCTGGTAATACTGCTTTGTTAACGAATACCTGTACAATAGCATACAAGACAAGATGGGAGCTGTGATTAACAGTAAGCCACCTGGAGGGAGAATCCACCAACAAAGAAGTCACTAACAGGTAAAGGACATGTACAACAACAGAGCCCACACAAACAGAACAAAGGGCAACCCTAGAGCATCCAGATCAAAGAGACTGCACTACTGAGTCGCACAGAACCCCTATCACAGTAGTTTATTCCATGAAGACAGCTGGCAAAGAAGAGCATCTGGAATCAGAGTAACAAACAAAAAGATTCACCTAAAATGGGGAGACAAAGAAAAAAATACAATCAAAAGGAATGGAAAAATCTGCAGCAAAAGAGATAAATGAAATGGAGACAAGCAAACTATAAGACATTAAATTCAAAAGAATAATTATAAGGATGCTCTAGGAAGTCACAGACAACTACAATTGAGTAATATCTAAAACAACATGAAAAAGGAAATAGAAACTAAAAACAAGAACCAGGAAGAAATGAAGAATACAATATCTGAAATAAGAGATATACTAGAGGTATTAAGGGAATTAATCCCTTAGAGGGATTAATCAGAGGACTAGAGGAATTAATCAGAGGACTGAATAGTAAGCTGGGAGATAAGGTAGAAATAAATATCCAGGTAGAGAAGCTGCACAAAAAAATATTTAAAAAAAACATGAAGATAGCTTAAGGGAACTGCAGGACAACTTGAAATACACCATTAGAATCATATAAACACCTGAAGGAGAAGAAAATGAGCAAGGGGTAGAGAACATGTTTGAATAAATAATGAAAGAAAATTTCCCTAACCTGGAGAAGGAAGAAGCCATACAAGCTCTGGAAGCACAGAAAGTCCCAATCAAGATGAACCCAAAGAGACATACTCCAAGACATATAATAATTACTATGCAAAATTTTAAACACAAAGAGAGAGGCAGAGCGAGAAGCAAAGCAAGAAGGGAGAAGCAAGAAGTACCATACAAAGGAGCTCTGATAAGGCTAGCCACTGATTTCTCACCAGAAACACCACAAGCCAGAAGGAAATGGCAAGAAATATTTTAAGTAATGAAAAGCAAAAACCAGCATATGAGACCACTCTACCCAGCAAGGATCTCAATTAACATGGAAGATGAAATAAGAAGTTTCCCAGAGAGGAAAAGGCTAAAAGATTACACTTCACCAAACCAGCATTGCAAGATATTATAAAGGGACTACTACAAGAAGATGAAGAAAAAGAGAGAGGGGGAGGAGAACAAAGGTACAAAGGGGAAAAATGAGTAAGTACCTATCAATAATCACCTTAAATGTAAATGGAGTAAATGTTCCAATCAAAAGACAAAGGGTAGATGAATGGATAAGAAAACATGACCTGCATATATGCTGCCTACAAGACCCACCTAAGAACAAACTACCTACACAGGCTGAAAATGAGAGGTTGGAAAAAATATTCTAATTAAATAGACAGGAAAAAAAGCTGGGGTAGCAATACTTATATCATACAAAATATATTTTAAAACAAAGGTCATAAAAAGAGACAAAGACACTTCATAATACTCAAGGGAAGAATACCTCCACCTCCTTGCTCATAACCCTCCATGTGATCTCTATTACCATAAAATTGTTCCTGTTCTAGTTGTTTGCTTAGTTCATTTTTTAAATTTTTTTATGTTTATTTGTTGATAGTTGTGAATTTGTTGTCATTTTACTGTTTATACTTTTTGATCTTCTTTTTCTTAGATAAGTCCCTTTAACATTTCATATAATAAGGGCTTGGTGATAATGAAGTCCTTTAACTTGACCTTATTTGGAAGCACTTTATTTACCCTTCCATTGTAAATGACAGCTTTGCTGGATACAGTTATCTCAGATGTAGGTCCTTGTCTTTCAAGACTTTGAATACTTCTTTCCAGTCCCTTCTTTCCTGTAAGGTTTCTTTTGAGAAATCAGCTGATAGTCTTATAGGAACTCCTTTGTAGGTAACTGTCTCCTTTCCTCTTGCTGCTTTTAACTCTCTATCCTTTCCCTAGCTGGCGTGGCTCAGAGGACTGAGTGCCAGCCTGAGAACCAAAGGGTCACCAGATTGATTCCCAGTCAGGGCACATGCCTGGGTTGTGGGCCAGGTCTCCAGTAGGGTACATGAGAGAGGCAACCACACATTGATGTTTCTCTCCCTCTCTCCCTTCCCCTCTTTCTAAATATATATTTTTTATCTTCTTATATTTAATCTTGGGTAACTAAATTATGATGTGTCTTGTTGTGTTTCTCCTTGGATCCAACTTCTTTGGGACTCTCTGAGCATCTTGGACTTGCACGTCTAGCTCCTTCCCCAGATTGGGGAAGTTTTCTTTCATTATTTGCTCAAATAAGTTATTGATTTCTTGCTCTTCCTCTTCTCCTTCTGGCACCGCTATGATTTGGATGTTGGAATGTTTAAAGTTATACTGGAGGTCCCTTAGCCTCTCCTCGTTTTTTTTTTTTTTGTATTCTTGTTTCTTTATTCTGTTCCATGTGGATGTTTATTTCTTCTTTTTGTCACAAATTATTGATTTGAGTCCATGTTTAGTTGCCTTCCCTGTTGGTTCTCTGTATATTTTGCTTCTTTTCAGCTTGTATAGCATTCATTTCTTATTTTATTTTGCAGCTGAACTCAATTATTTCTGTGAGCACCCTAATTACCAATGTTTTGATTTCTGTATTTGATAGGTTGGCTATCTGTTTCTCACTTAGTTCTTTTTTCTGGAGTTTTGATGTGTTCTTTTATTTGGGCCATATTTCTTTCTCTCTGCACACCTCTTATGTGGTAAAGGGTGGAGCCTTAAGTATTCACCAGGGCAGGATAACCCACTTCACTGGGTTGTGGAGCTGTCTGTGGGGCATGGGTCAGGCAGAGAACAATGTTGCTTGCTAGCTTCCTTAACTCTTGCCCAGCTTTCAGTCACTTCCTTCCCTTCCCACAAGTGGATTGTGCCTTTTCAGATGCTGATTCTCAGGTAAGTGGGCTTGTATATATTATAGGATCCTGTGGGCCTCTTCAACGGGCTCTTTTGTGAGACTGGGAGTCTCTCCTGCTGCTGGGATTCCCACAGGTTTTTATAGTCAGAGCTTTTGATGCTTTATTTCCCTGCACTGGGACACTGGGTTACACAGTTTACCATGCCCCCTAGTTTTTCCTCCCAGCTTATCCGCACTTCGGTGTGGGAAATCTTGTCTGCCAGCCGCTGCCTCATCCATTCTGGGTCACTAGCCACTACCTTGCCACTCATCCTCTCTGCCCCTGACTCTGCCCCTCCTACCAGTCTGGATGAATGTTTCTTTAACTCCTTGGTTGTTGGACTTTCATGCAGTTTGATTTTCTGGCACTTGTTTTTTGTTTTGTGTTATTTTTTAATTGGTTGTTATCCTTCTTTTGGTTGTGCAGGGAAGAGAAGCATTTCTACCTCTGCCTCCATCTTGGCAGGAACTCCTGAGGTTTTAATTTGCATTTCTTTGGTGATTAGTGATGCTGAGAATTTTTTTCATATGTGTATGGGCCCTTTGTATGTCCTCCTTGGAGAAGTGTCTATTCAGGTCTTTTACCCATTTCTTAATTGGGTTGTTTATCTTCCTGACATTGAGGTATATTAGTTCTTTAGTTCTTTATAAATGTGCTTTGGAGATTAAACCCTTGTCATAAGTATCATTGGTGAAAATGTTCTCCCATACAGTGGGTTCCCTATTTGTGTTGCTGATAGTTTTATTAGCTGTGAATAAGCTTTTTACTTTTATGTAGTCTCACATGTTTACTTTTTGCTTTGTTTCCACTGTCTTAGGAATTCTTTTGGCAAAAATATTTCTACATTGAATATCTGAGATTTGACTACCTATATTTTATTCTAGGATTTTTATTGTTTCACTACTTTACATTTAAGTTCTTTTTACATTTTGAGTGTATTTTTGTGTATGGTGTAAATTGGTGGTCTAGTTTCATTATTTTGTTTTGCATGTACTAGTTCAGTTTTCCCAAAACCATTTGTGGAAGATACCATTTTTGCTCCCTTGTATGCCCTTGCCACCTTTGTCAAATATCAATTGACCATACAGGCATAGGTTTATTCTTGGGTGCTCTGTTCTGCTCCATTGATCCATGTGTCCTTTTGCCAGTACCAGGCTGTTTTTATTACAATGGATTTACAATATAGTTTGATATAAGGAGTTGTGATACCTCTAGCTTCATTTTTCTTTTACAAGATTGCAGGGGCTATTTTTTGGTTCCATATAATTTTTTAGAATATTTGTTCTGGTTATGAGAAGTATGCCATTGGTATTTAAATAAGAATTGCATTGAATGTATAGATTGCTTTGGGTAAAATGGCCTTTTAAATGATGTTAAATTTTCCAATCCATGAACATGGTATCTGCTTCCCCACATTTGTATCTTTCTCAATATATTTTGTCAGCAGCCTATAGTTTTCTGAGTACAGGTCATTGACCTCCTTGCTTAAATATATTTGTAGGTATCTTTTTTATTTTTTTGTTGTAATGGTAAATTATATTGTTTTCTTTGTTTAACTATTTCATAGTTCATGACTGGTGTATAAAAATGCCATCAATTTCTAGGTATTACTTTTGTATCTTGCTACTTTGCCAAATTCATTTATTAGGTGACGTGGACAATGGTCCACAGTGTCTGTGGCATTATGGCTGAGACAAGACAAATTCACATGGACTACTGAGTCCTGTGGAGGAAAACGGACAGCATGGTCACTCTCTCAAGGGGAGAGTGCACTGACTCTTGCCTTGACAAGCTTTTATTTGCTTTGATTTGCATAGGAGTACAGGGAACATATGGAAAGCTCATCAATCATTGTCAAGCAGTAATGATCAAATAGATAACATTCAAAGAACTTTGAGGGCCTATTCTGAGTCAGAGTCAAATAGCTAAAGAGCCATAACATTTTGGGGAAACAGTTTCATTTCATACTTGGACCCTTATCATTTAAATTGAAGGTATTAGCAAAGCAGGTTTCACAGGATTTTATGTATTCTTTCTTAGGCCTGATCACCCCAGGGAACTGGCCATTTCCAGGACAGGGCCACACTCACCTCCGACATTGTTTCAGGCTTAGGTTGAGCAGGGGAAGTAAGGCAGACAAGAGATTAAGAACTTCTTGCAGACAGAATGAGGACTCAGACTATGTCAAAAATGAGAGATGAGGGTCCATCATTCCCTATCTCCATAGCCTCCCAAGTTCTTCCCTGAGGGCCCCCCCATGCCTATCTTAGGTCATCCCTCCCTTGAGGAATATTATGCATCACTGGCTAACTGGTCATGCACTGGGGTCCAGGCAGGGTGAAATAAAGTGGGCAGAGGCAGTGCCCTTGCCAGGGGGATAAGCTTTGTCTCCTTAGTGGGTTTTGGCCCCAACATCTCTCACTCAGCCTTAGCCATGGGAGGTTACAGCTTCTGAAACCAGGCAGGGCAGTTCCCAACAATTAGGTCTAGTAGTTTTTTTTTTGTGAATTCTTTAGGATTTTCTGTGTACAATATCATGTCATCTGTGAATAATGACAGTATACTTCTTCCTTTCCAATTTGGTTGCCTTTTCTTTCTTCTTCTTGTCTGATAGCTGTGACTAAGACTTCCAGAACTATGTTGAATAAGAGTGCTGAGAGCAGATAGCCTTGTCTTGTTCCTGGTATTAAGGGGAAGGCTTTTCGTTTTTTCCCATTGGGAATGATGTTAGCTGTACATTTTTCGTGTATGGCTTTTTATTATGTTGAGGTATAATCCATCTATTCCAACTGTGCTAAGGGTGCTTATCATAAATGGGTGCTGGATTTTATCAAATGCCTTTTCTGCATTTATAGATATGATTATGTGATTTTTATATTTAATTTCATTTACACAATGAATCACATTTATTTATCTGTGAATATTGTACCAACCTTACCTCCCTGAAAAAAATTCCCCTTTGTTAAGGTGTGTGATCTTTTTGATATATTCTTAGATCTTGTTTATAATATTTTGTTCAGGATTTTAGCATGTATATTTACCAGGGATATTGATCTCCAATTTTATTTCTTTGTTGTGTCTTTACCTTATTTTGAATTTAGGATAATATTGGACTCATAGACAAAGCTTGGGGATCTTCCCTATCATGGATTTTTTTTGAATAGTTTATGAAGGATCAGTGACAGTTCTTTGAATGAAAAGTAAAATTATCCTATGAAGCCATCTAGTCTAGGACTTCATTGTGACAAAAGATTTTTTATTACAGTTTTGATTTCATTCATGTTATCAGCCTATTCATGTTTTCTGTTTTCTTCCATTTTCAGTTTTAGGAGATTGTATGTTTATTGTTTTATACTTTTATTATATGGTTGTCCAAGTACAGTTGTCTCCATTTTCACTGCATCATACCCCCTGTCACCCCACACATCCCTGCTTCCCACTCTTGAACCTACCCCCTTTGGCTTTGTCCATGTGTTCCTCATACAGTTTCTCTGATGGCCCCCTTCCCTATTTTCCCCCATTATCTCTCTAACCCCTCCCCTCTGGTTACTGTAAGTTTGTTCTTTATTTCAATGTCTCTTTATATTTTGCTTGCTTGTTTGTTTTGTCGAATAGGTTTCACTTACAAGTGAGAGCATAAGGTATTTGTCTCTCACTTCCTGGTTTATTTCACTTAACATATTGCTCTCCAGTTCCCTCCATATTGTAATGAAGGGAAGGAGCTCCTTCTTTGTTTCTGTTGTGTAGAATTCCACTGTGTAAATGTACCATTGTTTTTTTTTCCCACTAATTTACTTATGGGCTTTAGACTGCTTATAGCCCTTAGCTACTGTAAATTGTGCTGCTATAAACATTGGGTACATAGGTTCTTATGAATTAGTGTTTCAGGGTTCTTAGGGTATAATCCTAGTAGTGAAATTACAGGGTAAAAGGCAGTTTCATTTTTAGTTTTCTAAGGAAATTCCATACTGTTTTTCACAGTGGCTGTACTAGTCTGCATTCCCATTAACACTGCACTGGGGTTCCCTTTTCTCCACAGCTTCTCCAGCACTTATGGGTATTGATTTGTTTACAATAGCTATTCTGCCTTGTGTGAAGTGGTATCTCGTTGTGGTTTTAATTTGCATCTCTCTGGTGCCTAGTAATGTTCAGCATCCTTTTATATGTCTCCAGACCCTCTGTGTGTCCTCCTTGGAGCAGTGTCTGTCTAGGTCTTTTCCCTATTTTTTAATTGGATCTTCCTGGTTTGGAGTTGTGTGAGTTCTTTATATATTTCAGAGCTCAAACCCTTGTCTGAGGTGTCATTGGGAAATATATTTTTTCATATGGTTGGTTCCATTTTCATTTTGCTGATGTTTTCTTTAGCCTTACAGAAAATTTTTATTTTGATGAAGTTCTATTTGCATATTATTTCCTTTATGTCCTTGCTCTAGGGATTGTATCAATGAAAATATTGTTGCATGGAATATCTGAGATTGTCCTGCGTACATTCTCATCTAAAACCTTTATGGTGTCACAAATTATATTTAAATCATTCACCCATCTTGAGTTTATTTTTGTCAGTGATGTGTGTTGGTGGTCGAGTTTCATTATTTTGCATGTAGCTGTCTATATCTCCCAACACCATTTGTTAAAGAGACTATATTTATTCCATTTTATGCTTCTGCACACTTTATCGAATATTGATTGACCATAGAGACATGGGTTTATTTCTAGGCTGTCTATTCTCTTCCACTAGTCTATGTGCCTCTTCTTATGTCATTATAAGACTGTCTTGATTATAGAGGCCTTGTAATATAGTTTGATGTAAGGTGTTGCGATCCCTACAACTTTGGTCTGCTTTCTCAAAATTTCTGTAACTCTTCGATGTTCTTTATGGTTTCATATAGATTTTTGAAATGTTTGTTCTATGTGAAATATATGGTTGGTATTTTAATAAGGATTGTATTGAATTATGCATTGATTTTGGTAGTATGGACATTTTGATGATATTATTTGGTCCAATCCATGAACATGATATATGCTTCCTTTGTGTGTGTGTGTGTGTCTTCCTTAATATCTTTCTTCAGTGTTGTGTAGTTTTCTGAGTACATGTCTTTTACTTCCTGGGTAAGGTTTATTCTAGCTTTTGTTTTTCTGGTTGCTGTATCAAATGGGATTATTTCCTGATTTCTGTTTCTGATATTTCATTGTTGGTGTACAAAAATGCCTTTGATTTCTGAATATTGACTTTGTATCTTGCTGTTTTATCAAATTCACTTACTAGGTCTAGTAGATTTTTGGTGGAGCCTATTGGGAATTTTATGCACACTAACATATCTTCTGTAAACAGTGACAGTTTTTCTCTTTCTTTCCAATTCAGATGCCTTTTATTTCTTTTTCTTTTCCAATCACTGTGGCTAGGATTTCTAATATAATGTTGGATAGAAATCATGAAAATAGACATCTTTGTCCTATTCCTGATCTTAGTGGGAAAGCTTTTATTTTTTTACTGTTGAGTATAATGTTGGCTGTAGGGTTCTCACCTATGGCCTTTATTACTTTGAAATATGCTCTCTATACTCCCACTTTGCTGAGTGTTTTTTTCTTCTTTTTTAAAATATATTTTATTGATTATGCTGTTATAGTTGTCCTATCCTCTCCCTTATTCCTCTCACCCTGCAACTCCCTCCCACCTACATTCTTCCCTCCTCAGTTCATGTCCATGGGTTGTATGCATAATTTCTTTGGCTTCTACATTTCCTATATTATTCTTAAACTCCCCCATGTCTATTTTGTTGCTACTATTTATGCTTCTTATTCTCTGTACTGTTTCCTGAATTATCCCCATTCCCACTTCCCACTGTTAACCCTCCATGCGATCTCCATTTCTGTGATTCTGTTCCTGTTCTAGTTGTTTGCTTAGTTTGTTTTTGTTTTGTTCTTTAGGTTTGGTTTTTGATAGTTGTGAGTTTGTTATCATTTTGCTGTTTGTAGTTTTTGATCTGCTCTTTCTCAGATAAGTCCCTTTAACATTTCATATAAATGCTTGGTGATGATGAACTCCTTTAACTTGACCTTATCCAGGAAGCACTTTATCTGATCTTCCTTTCTAAATGATTGCTTTGCTGGATACAGTAATCTTGGATGTAAGTCCTTCACTTTCATGACTCTGAATACTTTTTACCAGCCCCTTCTTGCCTGCAAGGTTTCTTTTGAGAAATCAGCTAATAGTCTTACAGGTACTCTTTTGTAGGTAACTATCTCCTTTTCTCTTGCTGTTTTTAAAGTTTTTTCCTTATCTTTAACCTTGGCTAATATAATTATGATGCACCTTGGTGTGTGTTTCCTTGGGTCC
This sequence comes from Phyllostomus hastatus, assembly GCF_019186645.2. Classification (NCBI taxonomy): domain Eukaryota; kingdom Metazoa; phylum Chordata; class Mammalia; order Chiroptera; family Phyllostomidae; genus Phyllostomus; species Phyllostomus hastatus. The sequence continues at coordinate 15,427,770 of NW_025334022.1, forward strand.
AGTTTCCTTGGGACTCTCTGGGCTTCCAGGATTTCTTGGAAGTCTATTTCCTTTGCCAGATTTGGGAAGTTCTCCTTCATTATGTTTTCAAATAAGTTTCCCATTTATTTCTCTTCCTCTTCCTCTGGCACCCCTGTGATTCAGATGTTGGAACGTTCAAAATTGTCCCATAGGTTCTGAAGCCTCTCCTCATATTTTTGAATTCTTGTTGCTTCATTCCATTCTGGTTGAATGTTTATTTTTTCCTTGTTGTCCAAAGGGTTGATCTGCGTCCCAGTTTCCTTCCCATCACAGTTGGTTCCCTGTGCATTTCTCTTTAATTCATTTTTCATAGACTTCAGTCTTTCCTCTATCTTATGACAGTACTCAACCATTTCTATGAGTATCCTACTTACCAGTGTTTTGAACTGTGCATCTGATAGGTTGGCTATCTCTTCTTTGCTTAGTTGTATTTTTTTTTCTTGAACTTCAGTCTGTTCTTTCATTTGGGCCATATTTTTCACCTGAGAGCATCTGTTACCTAGTAAGGGGCAGAACTTTAGGTATTTGCTAGGACAGGACAACCCAGGTCACTGCATTGTGGTGCTCTATGTAGGAAAGTAATCCAAAAAGGTACAATGCTCCTTACTGGGCTCTCAACCTGCTTTCAGTAACTTCCCCAGCTACCCACAAATAAACTGGGGCCTTCTTGTGCTGATTCAAAGGTGAGCGGGCTTGTGTACATTCTAGGACCCTGTGGTTTTCTCCAATGAACTGTCCTATGAGGCTAGGAGTTTCTCTCCCTGCCACAACCCCACAGGTTTTTCAGTCAGATGTTTTAATACTTTATTTCCCTATGCTGGAAAGCTGGGTTGTGCAGACTGTCTCACTCCCCAGTTGTTCTCCCAGTTTATCTGTGTACAAATGTAGGACAGCCCTGTCTGCCAGTGGCCACCTCACCTGGTCTTTGAGTCACCACCTTGCCTGCCCTAGTCCTCCAGCTGCTGGTTTGTCATAAGTGCTCTCCACCCAGGTGCCCATCTTCACGTCTCCTACCAGTCTGGATTAATATGTCTTTTTTTAACTCCTTAGTTGTTGGACTTCCATACAGTTTGATTTTCTGGCAGTTCTGGTAGTTGTTGGTGTGTTTGTTTGTTTGTTTTTAAATTTGTTGTCATTCTTTTAGTTTTGTGAAGAGGCACAGTGTATCTACCTTATGCCTCCACCTTGGCTGGAAGTCCCTGAGTATTTATTTCATAAATGAGTGCTATACCTTTTCCACATCTAGTGATATGATCATGTGATTTTTTTCTTTCTTTTTGTTTATGTGATACATTACACTTATTGGTTTGCAAATACTGTACCATCCTTGCATCCCTGGGATGAATCTCACTTGATCGTGGTGTATGATCATTATAATGTGTTGCTTGATACTGTTTGCCAACATTTTGTTGAGGATTTTAATGTTTATGTTCAGCAGCAGTATGGGCTTGTAGTTTTTTCTCTTTGTTGTGTCTTTATCTGGTTTTGGGCTTAGGATGATGATAACTTCATAAAAAGAGTTTGGGAATCTTCTCTCATCTTGGATTTTTGGAATTGTCTATGAAGGATAAGGGTTAGCTCTTCCTTAAATGTGTTGTAGAATTCTCTAGTGGAACCCTGCTGTTCAGGGCTTTTGTGTTCTGGGAGTATTTTTATTACTGCTTTATATTTCACCAGCTGTTTTCAACCTGTTTAGGCTTTCTGCTTGTTCTTCATTCAGTTTTGGGTGATTATGTTTTTTTTTCAGAAATTTGTCTATTTCATCTAGGTTTTCAAAATTCTTGACATATAGTTGTTCTTAGTAATTCCTTACAATCCTTTGTATTTCTATGGTATTGGTTGCAATCTGTCCTCTTTTATTTCTGATTTTATTTATATGGGTCCTCTATTTTTTTCTTTTTTGAAGAGTCTACTTAAAGGCTTGTTGACTTTGTATAACTTTTCAAAGAAACAGCTCCTGGATTTTTTGATGTTATGGATTGTTCTTTTATTCTCTATGTCATTTAATTTGGCTCTGATCTGTGTTATTTCCTTCTTTTTACTCCCCCTGGATTTTGTTTGTTGCTGTTCCTCCAGTTCTTTTTGATGTTTGGTTAGGTTGTCTATTTGAAATGAATCTATCTTATTTAGGTAGGCTTATTTTGCTATGAACTTCCCTCTCAGGACTGCCTTTGCTGTGTCCCAGAGGTTTTTGACTGTTATGTGTTCATTTTTATTTGTTTCTAGGAACTTTTTCATTTTTTCATTGATGTTAGCATTAACTCCTTCATTGTTTAATAGCATGCTATTCAATCTCCATGAATTTGAATGTTTTTGAGTTTTTTTCTTGAGGTTGGTTTCTATTTTCATGCCCTTATGGTCTGAAAAAAATGCTTAATATGTTTTACATTTTGTTGAATATGCTGAGGCTTGTCTTGTGTCCTATCATGTGGTCTATCTTTCAAAGTATTCCATGTGCAATTTAAAAGAATGTGTATTTTGCTACTTGGCATGTGAGTTCTATATACATCAGTTAAGTCCATTGAAACTAGGGCACTGCTAAATGCTGCAATATTCTTGTTGATATTTCTTGGAAGATCTATCCTTTTTAGACAGTGAGGTGTTAAAATCCCCTAGTATAAGCGTGTTGCTTTATATATCATTCTGGTTCTCCTCCAACATTTTCCTTATATATCTGGGTGCTCCTATGCTGGGTGCATATATATTTACAATGTTTATGTCTTCTTGATGGATTCTTCCCTTGAGTATTAGGAATTGTCCTTCAGTGTCTCTTTGTATGTCTTTTGATGTAAAGCCTATTTTGTCTGATAGTAATATTGTTATACTAACTTATTTTTCTGACTATTTGCTTGGGATGTTTTTTTACAACCCTTCACTTTCCGTCTGTGTAGGTATTTTGTTCTGAGGTGGGTCTCTTGTAGGAAGTATTTGTATGGGTCATGTTTTCTTATGCATTCAGCTATCTTATGTCTATTGATTAGAGCTTTTAATCCATTAACATTTAAGATTATGGATAGGTACTTAATCATCCCCCCTCTTTATTCCTGTCTTCCTCTCTCTCTCACTTTTTCTTCCACCTCTTATAGCAATCCCTTCAGCATATCTTACAGTTCTACCCTAATGGAGTCATATTCTTTCAGCCTTCTTTTGTCTGGGAACTTCCTTATTTTGTCTTCCATTTTAATTGAGAGCCTCTCCTGTGTAGAGTAGTAGTGGCTGAAGGCCTTTGCTTTTTATTACTTGGAATATTTCTTGCCATTCTCTCCTGGTTTGCAGTGTTTCTGTTGAGAAATAATCTGCTAGCCTTATCAGAGCTCCCTTGTACATTACCTTGTTTCTCCCTTGTTGCTTTTATGATCATCTCTTTGTGTTTATAACTTGGTATCTTAATTATGATGTATCTTGGAGTAGACCTCTTTGGGTTCATCTTGATTGGGACACTCTGTGCTTCCTGAACTTACATAGCTTTTCCATTCTCCATGTTCAGAAAGTTTTCTGTCATTATTATTTCAAAAAGGGTTTCTATCCTTTGGTCGTTTTCTTCTCCTTCTTGTTTTCCTATGATTCGAATGTTGTTAAGTTTCATGTTGTCTTGCAGTTCCCTTAAGATATCTTCATTTTTTTTAGTCTTTTTTCATGCAGCTGCTCTACCAGGTTATTTCTTTCTACCTTGTCTTCCAACTCACTAATTTGGTCCTCTGCCTCATCCAGCCTGTTTGTAATTCCTTCTAGTGTGTTTTGTATTTCAGTAACTGTATTCTTCATTTATTCCTGGTTCTTGTTTATAGTTTTTATTTTCTTTTTCACACTGTAATTGTTCTCACTCAGTTCATTATAGTTTTCTGTGAGTTCCTCGAGCATCCTTATAACCATTCTTTTGAATTCTATTTCTGATAGTTTACTTACTTCCATTTCACTGTGCTCTTTTAGTGGGGAGTTTTCCACCCCTTTTGATTGCAGGTTCTTTCTTTGTCTCCTCATTTTAGGTGAGTCTTTTTGTTTGTTTCTATGATTCCCAATGCTCTGCTTTGTTAGCTGTCTTTGTAGGGTGAACTATTATGGTAGGAGTTCTGTGGGACTCAGTGGTGAGGGCTCTTTAATTGCCTTGTATGGATGTTCTAGGGTTGCACTTTATTCCACTTGTTTGGGTTCCTTTGTTGTACTTGGGCTTTACCTGTTGGTGGCTCCTTTGTTGGTGGGTTCTCCCCTCCAGTGGGTTTACTGGTGTTCACAACTCCCACCTTATCTTGTATGTGGTCAGGGTAGGGGCAAAGGTGAAATTGATTAGTAAAGTAGGAGAGTATTGTATGGCATTTAAAGTACCAACAAATAGAGAACAGATAGAAGGTCCTTCGGAGAAGCATAGCAATAACTGATATTTCACCCAACTAGCCACTTTTTATGGAGGTAAGACTCTTATTAGAGGGGAAAATAATGTGAGCTGACTCCAGAAAGCAGAATGCTTATGTGAGGGTAGATGGTGAGATACAGTGAGAGTGATAGAAATTTGCATAGTGCTTGAGAGAATAACGTTAAACACAATGATGATAAAACTCAGGAAGATCATGAAATGGATGAAGACCAAGGAAGGGTTCTGTGTAGGATTTGTAACAACAATAATATGACAAGAAATATACAATCTGAATTAAAACAATGAAAAGTAAAAGACCAAGAGTAGTGTGTTGTTGGAATATGAGTGAAGTGAAAGAAGAAAATTTTAAATGCAATATGAAAGGGAGAACAAAGAAAACTAGTCAAGTGATGAAATCAAACAATCAAACAAAACAGAAAACCAAAAGGAAAAAAGAGAAATAAGAAAATAAAATAATAAAAAGAAAATAATAATAATAACAATTACAAAATGCAAGTTCTACAGGATAGCAAAGTGAAATTGTTGTTGGCATTAGCCTTTTGATCTCTCTCTAGATCTTTGTTCCTTTCACAGGACCAGGTGTTATTGTCGCGTGCATGGGGAATGAAAAAACCTCCTGCTGACTTTAAACTCTCCAGTGGTTCTGCTGGTCTTCCTGGATGATGCAGGCAGTGGGCAGCTGGGCTCCATTATTTTTTCTTTCCTGTGGTTTTGCAAGGTTGGGGGCTCAGTTTGGGCTACAATAATCATAAGTGCCCATCCTCTAGCCCAAGCTCTCAGAGCACTGTGCAGTCCCTGTGGTCCATATGCACCAGGCTGGCACTTCTAACCCACCTCATCATGTAACTCTTTGATTAATCTGTCAGGTGCACCAAGTGGGAGCAATTTGCACCCCCCATCCTCCCTCTTTGCTGGCCTGCATGCTGCACAAGTGCAAAGTCCTTTCAGGGCAGTTTAGTTCCCCTATTAAATTAAGTCTCTCTGGGGATTGCTACCTCCCTGAGCCCCTGCTGCCCTCCTTGATGAGTTTGTGAGGTGCCCTGATTTGGAGGAAATTGTGCCTGTCCTCTACCCTCTTTGCTGGCCTGGCTGCTGAGCATGAGAGTGCTTGCACAATGTCTGCTAGCCTTTTTTTTTTTTTGATGGAATTCCCCTTGGTTGCAGGAGGCCTTTCCTTACAAGCACCCAGCTTTTGACACAGCCCAATTCGCTGACACAATCTGGGTCATGGTCATTCGCAGCCCAACTCTTACTCATTCTCCAAGTGTCACCCTGTTCCCCAATTTCTCTGGCATTGTCCCAGCCAGAGAGGACAGTCTGAGCCAAGGAATGCAGCCTGCTGTGTCTCCCATTTCATCTTTACTTCCAAGAGACTTCAAGCATCCAGGTCTCTTCTGGTGCAGGACTGGCTTCCCTGCTCTAGGAGGGGAGGGAGCTGAGAAGTTACAACTGCTGACCCAGCTCTCCCCCAAAATTCCTAAGGTAGTTGCAATTGCTGGCACAGGGCCCTGGAACTTCAGGAGCTATGGACCCCTGGCCCTTCCCATTGGCCTCCAAAGTCTCCTTATCATGCATTTTTAAACATCCTCTGCAATTTTTGGCTTCCAAACTTCATATAAGCTGGGGCCCCACTGGCTGTTTACTCTGTTCTTCAAAAGATTGGCTATATGTCCCAGTTGGGTATACGAGCAAGTGGGCTCAGCTCCCACCTACCTCATTGCCATCTCCCACCTTCAAGAGATTGTATGTTTCTAGAAATGTATCCATTTTGCCCAGGTTTACCAATTTCTTGGCATATAGCTCTTCATAGTAATTTCTCACATTACCTTGTATTTCTGTGATATAAGTTGTTATTCTGCCTCTTTCACTTTATTTATTTGAATTCCCTCTTGTTTATCTTTTCAAAGAACTAGCTCCTGGATTCATTGATCTCCTGTATTGTTTTTTAGCCTCTCTGTCATTTTTTTCTCCTCTGATCTTGATTATTTCTCTCTTTCTACTTGCTCTGGACTTTGTTTTTTGTTTTGTTTGTATTTCCTTTAGGTAAAGTGTTAGAATGTTTATTTAAGATTTTTCTTGCTTCTTGAGGTAGTTCCAAAGTGCTATGAGCTTCTCTCTCAGAACTGCTCTCACTATGGCTCATAGATTTTGTATTGTTTTGTGTTCATTTTCATTTATTTCCAGGAATTTTTTATCTCCTTTTTGATCTAATTGGTTTCCCAATCATTATATAATAACATGCTATTTAGTTGCCAAGTATTTGAATGTTTTTTAGTCTTTTATTGAGATTGATTTCTAATTTCATGCCATTGTGATCTGGGAAAATGCTTGATATGATTTCAATTTTCTTGAACTTGTTAAGGCTTGTTTTGTGGTGCAATATGGGGTCTATCTTTGGAAATGATCCAGGTGTACTTGAGAAGAATGTATATACTTCTGCTTTGAGGTGAAATGTTCTGTAAATATCAATTAAATACATTTAATCTATCATTTTTATTGCCATTATATCCTTGGGTTTTGTTGTTGTTGTTGTTGTTGTTGTTTGGAGGGGGTCTGGAAGATATGTCCATTGTTGACAATGAAGTGTTAAAATCTCCTATTATGACAATATTGATGTTGATGATATTTTTCTTAAAGTCCACCAAGATGTTTTTATATGTTTAGGTGCTTCTGTGATGCATATATATTTACAAGATTTATATCTTCTTGTTGGATTGATTCCTTTAGAATTATGTAATGACCCTTTTTTATGGCCTTTGTTTTGAAGTCTATTTTGTCAAGTATATCCCCCCTCTTTTTTTCCCTTTCCTTTCTGTGGATTATTTTCCTCCATCCCTTCCTTCCAGCCTATGGAAATCTTTTGCTCTGAGGTGTGTCTCTTGTAGACAACATATATACATATATGGGTAATGCTTTCTTATCCATTCAGTTATTCTATTTATTTTTATTGGAGTATTTAAACCACTTATATTTATGATTATTTTACATAGATACTTATTTATTGCCATTTTTATATCGTACCTATATTTCCCTATCTTTCTATTTCTTCTTCTTACAGAAGATCTTTTAACATTTCTTGCAGTGCTGGTTTGGTGGTAGTAAACTCCTTTAAACTTGCTTTTTGTGGGAAGCTCATTATTTGGCCTTCCATTTTAAATGATAACCTTACTGTGTAAAACAATCTAGACTGCAGGTTCTTAGCTTATATTACGCTGAATACTTTCTGCCAATTTCTTGTGGCCTGTAGTTTTTCTGTTGATAAATCCGCTGAGATTCTAATGGAGGCTCCCTTGTATTTAACTATCTTTTGGTGCTTTTAAAATTCTCTTTGTCTTCAAGCTTTGACATTTTAATTATAAGTCTTACTACAGGTCTCTTTGGGTTCATTTTTTTTTTGGGGGGGTGGGGGGACTCTCTGTCCTTCTTGAAATTGTGTGCTGTTTTTCACTACCAGGTTAGAAAAGTTTTTTTGCCAATATTTCTCCACATAGGTTCTCTATCCCTCTCTCACACCCATCTTCTTCTGGCACTCCAGTGATGTAGATGTTGTTATGCTTGATGTTATCCCAGAGGTGCCTTATAGTTTTCTCACTTCTCTTAAGTCTCTTTTCTTTTTCTATTTTTCTCTTTGGGTGCATACTGTTATCTTTTCCTCTAATTCACTGATTTGGTCTTTTGCTTCATCTAATCTACTATTGATTCCTTTATAAAAATGCTTCATTTCAGATGTTGTAATCTTCATTTTTGACTGGTTCTTATTTATGGTTTCTACATCTTTTTAAAGCTTATTATCTCTTTATTTAAGTTCCCACTAAGATCATCTATTTTCCCCCAAGGTCTTTGAGCATCCTTATAACCACTTTTTAAAACTCTGCATCTGATATTGGTGTTGCTTCCATTTTATCTATATCTTTCATTTCTTTTTGTGGAAATACCTATTGTTCTTTTGCTTAGGACATCTTTCTTTGTTTTCTCATTTGATGTCTGTGTGTTCAGTAAGTGTGCTATGTCTCCCAAAACTATTTTGATTATTTTGTGATAAATATTTCTTGTTGAAATTAGTTGTCCAATCCTTTGGGACACCTGAACTCTGCGGTCTAGGAGTGTTTCTTGTGGGTTTTGTGACCCCTGTTGTAGTTGAATATTAAATGCTAGTGGCTTTTTGTAGGTAGAGTTATCCCTTCAATCTGGGTGAGTAAGAATAACCCTTGCCCTACATGTGTGGGATGCTGTGTAGTTGCTGTCTTTTGATGAGGTGTTGTTCCCAGCAGCATCTGGGAACTTCAGGAATTCACCTCTATGTATACTGATTCTGTAGCTAATTGGTTTGGGCCCACCACTGATTTTGTTGGTCCTGGTTCCAGTTGTGTGGGTTTCAGAAACAGGTTGCTTTCTGATGTTTTATGTAACCAGCCCTAGGCTACCAGGCTGTTTGTCACTTCTGTCTGTGTTTACTGGATCTGCTTCTGCATGTGAGAGGTCAATCTGTGTAAGACTCAGCTTTTTCCTGCTTGCAGTTGGTAGGAGCTCTGTATAAGTGCAGAGGCTCCCTGATGTTGGCCTCCCCCTTGCAGCCTTTCTGCCGCTCCCAGAAGTGACCTGTTTTGTTTTGTTTTTTTTTTCTAGAGTATTTTGAAAAGGATGTATAAGCTGTGACCAGGTCTGTTGAGATAGGGTTAGCAGATTTCCACTTTGTTGGTCCTGCAGTCTGGGAGACCCTCATTAAGGTGAGAGTAGCTGCTACTAATGCCAACCCCTTTACTCCTTGCCAGAGACTCTGACACTTGCTTCCTCATGGGTGTTCAGTGCTAATCCAGGATGAGTATATTCAGCTTTCCCTTTTGCCGGAGTGAGCTCAGAAACACTGGACTTCAGGAAATGGATCAAAAGAGTCTCTAATTGGGTCTGGGGCAAGAGCAGACCACAGGTGGGAGATAAACTCTCTCACTCCAAGAACTCAGTAGGAGTGTAAGCTCTCTGTCCTGGCCCCAGGTGATATCCTTCAAATATTTTGATAGTTCTTGTTTGGAGTTTCTCTTTCTTTTCCCTGAGTAATGCACCCAGCAGGAGACTCTTGGACCTGGCAGGGCTGTTCTGCAGAGGTTCCCCATTGGGGATGGTGCCTGTAACCCTGCAGGAGGTGGGTGGGCACTCCTTTCCCTTCACAGGAGATTGTATGCTGAGAGTAGGTTTGCCTCCATGCAAAGTATACCAGTTGCTCAACTCTTGCCTCTCTAACTTGCAGCACATAGCCTCTATAGGAGATACAGTTTAGAAATCTCTGCTCAGCACATTCCCTGGTTTTCTTGCAAGCTGAGTTGGACAGGGCCCAAAATCTCCTCATTTACACAAATCTGATTTTTCTGCACCCCTAGTCTCAGTGGGGAAGGACTGGAGATTTAGCATGGCTTGGTGTGGCTGAGAAAAGTTCAGAAAGGGCCAAGTGTTTCTTTCATTTCGTCTAGGTTACTCTCTGCAGCCACAGCAGCATCAGGGGTAGTTCATAATAGGGGGCTGGGGTGCCACCCACATACCTAAGAATGGGGAGATTGTGTTTTTTTTTCAATCCACTCAACGAGTTCTCTGTTTTGATCTCCATCTTAAACCTGTCCTCCAGCCAGAGATCCTCATTATGCCACTGCTCTTTGACACCCTCAGAAGTCCTTTTGGTTCAGTGTGGTTTCTCTCTTAATCTAAACTTGTATAATAAACTCTTCCATCTGGTACCTCAACCATAGACACACTTCACACCGAATTTGTGACCTCTGATTTTCACAGTAATGGTGAAACCTCACTATATCCCACTGCCAGAGACTTCATAGCCTACCCTATTGCTGTGGATATTTTTATGATCACATAGTTCAGAGGGGAGGGAGCTCCAGAGCTGAAATTTCAATCTGGATTCTTTGCTGTCAGAATAGCTGCACACGGGTCCTTGCCCATCCTTGTTTCAGATCCTTTTAAAATCTCTGTGCAGTACCTACACTGCAGTACTGAGTCACTATCTGGTTCTCCACACATAAAACCTCCCCAAGGAGTGAAATCTCTCCCAAAGTCACAGCTGGCTGCAGCCTGTAGGTGTCTTTGAGAGACCCAAGTGTGGCAACCTGGCCCCTTTATTAGTCTGAGCCCATAACCTGAGTTCTCCAAGTTGACACTTCAACACTGGAAGCACTGATTGCTGTGAGTGTGCAGCCTGGGCCTCAGAGACTCAGTAGATTCCCCAAGTTTCCCCTGATTAGGGTTGGGGATCCCTGTCTGGGACTAAGGCCCCTGGCTCTGAGGGTGGAAGGGATTTTGGAGCTGAGACTTTATTCTAGTCTCTCTGTTGGCAGAGTGGCAGTGCACAAGATCCTTGCTCATCAACTGAGAATAGAAACTTTAAATAGAATGAGTAATTTCACATTCAATGGGCATATGCCTTGGAGTAATTGTGAGATGATACATATGACTGTGCTTTCCTTTCAGTTAGTCTAAGTTTTAACATACCTCCTATAATTCAAACATGTTCCCATGCTCAGTGTGCTTTTTTAATTTTTAAAATATGTATTTTTATGCAACATGGCCCTAAATGCATCCAACTATTTTATCTGGTACTCAAAGGAAGACACAGCAATCTGTTCCAACACAATAGAAGAAAACTGTCTATGTTGAACTCACTGGAAGATAATATGTAGCTCTCAAACCCTGTACTTCCCCAGAATAGTTATAGCTATATTCTATTTACATCTTATGAGACAACTTTATAATTAATTCCCCCATTCTGCACCCAGATGTATCTATGCTATATAGCAAACTCAGATAATTCCAGGCAAATCTTTCCTTGAACAGTGGCAATAGCCTCTATTTTTCACTTTGTTTATATCCTGGTTTATCCCTCTGTGTTGGTGAGAAAATACAAGCTGATGAGAGATACTGTTATAAGAGAATCTCCCAGAAACTCTGTTCTTCTTACCAATGCAGTAAAGAGTTACAGGTCAGCAAGTCTATTATTGTGCAAGCAGAGTTTATTGGAGGTATGTTCTCATGGAAAGAATAGGACTTTCTGAAGTGAGGGAGAAAGGCAAGAGCAAGGGTGGCAATGGCAGGGGTGGCAAGTTTAAGGGGAAGACCAAGAGCACAACAGCAAGAGAGAAAGAACAATAGAGATATCTTTTCCTCTTAGGAATTATATAGTTGGTCGGGTGAGCAGTGAGGGAGAAGAAGTTACATATTGATTGACAGGTAAAGGTGGTGCTAGCTTTCCAAGACAGGGGTTTGAATACTCAAAGGTATTAATAGGCTTCTTCTTTTAGGTACTATGGGCCCTTTCCAGCTTTTCAGGCTTCGGGATGAAAGCAGTTTCAAAGGCTTTCTTTCCCAGATAATGGAAAAGATACACAGAATTTCAAGGACTGCTGAATCAGGAGGTGGGACATGTATCCCTCCTTCTCCCTGCCTTTGTTTCCCTTCTTGCTGCTCACTCTACTGTAACAATACATAGCAGGGACTCTCTCCTGAGCAAGTTGAATTCATATTTCTTTCATTAAAATGGTTCTCTTTCCTGGAGATGCATTAGATATTGTCATCCTGGCTCAGTTTCATTAGACATATCCAAGTATTTCTAGTATCCTTCCATTAAGTTTTAAACTCACAATGGTAATCCCTCAATAAAGGTTGATTATAAACTAAGCACAAATTAATAAAAGCTTATCTATTTATAGCACAACGTTATTAGATAATCCAGAGGTAGAACTGAACTTCTGTGAAAACCTTGATACTAGGACTTTGGTAATAATCATGTTGTCTACTGTGGTGCTGCAATTCTTGCTTAAAAGTTGCAGCTAGTCAGGTCTACAATTTCTAAAGAGTAAACCATTAAGAGTTACACTGCCAGGTAAGTTACTTATGGAAATGAAATAAGTTTGTTAAATGAAATAATTTCCTTGTATATCTTTATAGCTTTATTGTTTGAGAGGATTTTTCATCTTAAAAACGAACAAAAACATAAAGTTTTTTTTCTTTCTCTACTGTGCAACATTTTCAGATCATGGTATTCAGACTTCCTAGCTCAGAATTACCAATAAAATTGACTAAAAATGCAAATTCACTAGCCCTTCTATCAGTTTTTGAAATATTCCCAAATGATTATGATATACAAACTACAACATGAACAGGTACCTACAGATAATTCTAATACAAACTACAGTTTGAAAACCACTGATCTAGGCATTGCAGGCATCCCAGAAAGTAAAGCTGATTTGTTGAGTAAAGTAGTGAGAAAGGTTTTGTCCATGCTGCCCCCAGCCATTCTTTACTTTGTTAACAATAGAAGATTATTTCTATACTTTCAAAAATAAGTGGTGTTTTTTTTGACATTTCAAGTTTGGATCAGTTTCAGCCTATTTATTAGTGACCAAATAATACTATTCTGTCACCCTGTGGTGAGGCTCAGAGAGTCTGTTCTCTGGAAAGTGCTTCACCTTTGTGTGAGAATCCTGACTCCTGGTTTCCTGGTTGTGGTTAATAATAGTTCCTCATGAACCTGGTTCGGGGGAAAATTGTGTGCTGGCTGCAGGGCCACCTATTGATTTAAAAAATGTGTGGCTTGCTTTCCAAGACAGGTTGGCTGCCACTGTGTTTTGAGTCACTTCATTTTAACATGAATAAGAACTGCAGAGGGAATTGTTTTGAAAGGTTTTTTTCACTAGCTCTTTTATCTTTATCAGCCATTTAGATCATCAGTGCAAACTTGTCATCACTGGATGGAAATGTTTTCACTAGAGACTTGTTCAGGGTAACAAGTTAACTTTCACTGTCAGAGAGTTACTGTTGGGTCACTGAATACCTTAAATGAAACATGTTTATGGGCTTTAGGTAAGTTTTCCTGATTCTATATACACTTCTGTTCAACCTGCAAATGTCTCTGAAATGCAAAATGGATACGCATAATGTTATAAACATTTAGAAATTTAGTCCATCTGTTGTGCCAGTGTTCAGAGGAACAAAAATACATCACAGAATTCTAGGACTCAAGGATACATTGGAAAAAATAGTTTACCAGTTATCTTAGGGACTCTTGAAGCAACTTTGACTGACAAATGTCCACATACAATAATTTCTTCTGTTTTTCTCTCTCCTTACCTTTCAATCCCTTGTGTCCTCAACACATTCTTTCTTATTTTATTTCTAAATTTCCTGATTGAGGATTGCCAACAGTACTACTGATAATCTAATCTCATTTATTTTTCTGCATAGAGAACTACACTAATAATTTTAATGTTACATTGAGGTGTACAAGAACTGCTCATGCTGTTAGGACAAAGAAACCTAGTTTTAAATTCTGGTTATATAACTAGAAAATGTCATTAGACACTGATTCTTGATCCTTAAAACCTTCATTTTTATGTGTAAAATAGGGCTCAGGATTTCTACATCATGGAATAGATTGAAAATACCAACATTTATGGCAGGAACTCAGTAAAATCTGCCCTTAAAACTGATTAATTCTTCAAAGAATTAATTACCTAGGTATCTACATAAGAACATTCTTTATAAAACTGAGAGTAGAATGGAAGCTATAAAATGTCTTCTGTGGTTGGTAAGGATTAAATATATCACAGGCATTGTGTCATGGATGACATTTATTATATGTTCATTGAATGTATTTTATGAAGATTAACAGAAAAATGTTACTGGTAATAAAATCATTCACTCTAAATTATCCAAGATAAAGTATTTAAAATGAGGACTATTACCGTGTTTCATGGAAAAAATCACATATTTTACAATAAATTTGTTTACTAACTATATTTCCTGAAAGTAGACTGAAACATCTTTTGTTAGATCCCTAGGCCTAGTTTTAGATTGGGACATGTGATAAACTTAGTTCCTGGAAATCATGTAAAATAGCATAGTAATTTGCTTAGGGCTTTCATGCCTGGCATAGCAGTCTCAAAACCCCAGAAGCAGAACAATGCTATAAAAAAATAGTGAACTGGAGGTTAGTCTGAAGGTAGAGGTCAGATACCAATCTACTTCGAATATACCTCCACAGTCCCATCTTGATATCTGAAATTTAATTGTCTCTAAATCTGTCTTTTTTCACTGGTATTTAACAGTGGAGTGTCTGGGAAGGCAGAAACATTTTTCATTAATGAAGATATATTGTTAAGTTAATTAAATACTCTGCTTTAGACAAAAACATTTAAAGTTGTGCTATGTTATTTGTTAGCCAGACACTGATTTAAAGAAAATTAGAGATTTGAAACTGAATTGAATATACTACCAATAATCAGTCTTTTCCTTCTCCCCCTTTGATTCTTTATGCCACTGACTGCCACATTGGATAGATAGCATAGACAAGGGACATGTGAGGTCTGTTTGGAAAAAGCCCAACCATTGTTAATATAATGAATGGTTTGCACAACATTGGTGTAACCTGGAAGCCAAGGACAGTGGACTGGAATGAGCATGTGTGAACACTGATGACTTCATTGTACTTGTCAGTGGGGTCAGTAGACACCATTGAGTGAGCATGTGTACTGTGTGGCTGCCACATTCAAAATGACTGAGTAGAGCAATGAGTCTACATCAAATTTTACATTAAGCTTGAACATTCCTCCACATAAACTATTTAAATGATTCAGAAAGCCACAGCTATGGGCAACTGCTGATTGACCGCTTCAGCCTGACAATGAGGCTGCTCATGCATTATGTCTTTTGCAGATTTTTTCTGCGAAACATCAAATCTCCCAGGTGACTCAGCCACTTACAGCCCATACTTGGAACCCTGTGACTTCTGGATTTTCCCCAAACTAAAATCACATTTGGAAGGGAAGAGATTTCAGACTGTTGATGAGATTCAGGAAAATATGAAGAGGCAGCTGACAGCAATTGGGAGAACTTTGTGAGTTCCCAAGGTTCCTGCTCTGAAGGAGACTGAGGCATCATTGTCTTATGTACAGTGTTTCTTGTATCTTGTATCTTCTTCAATAAATTTTTCATATTACATGGATGGATACCTTCTGAACAGACATCAGATATTAGCTGTACTGTGTGAAGTTCCAAGGAGAAGCAATATCTAAATGAGAATGTGGGGCAAGGGAGAAGCCTATGAAATTATGTGAACCTGAGAAGGTTTCCATCTATCATGGACCATTGGGACAACACAAAAGCTGACCGTAAACAAAAATATATGTTTTGGATTTGTCTTATTTAATAAAGTATAATCATTACCTGTGAAAATAAATCTGACTATTTTAAATTAGTAGAGGCACTTCATATACATTTATTTTGCTTTACATTTAGCTGTGCTTCCATCTATCAAAAATGTTATAGTTAGGCAAGGATGTGACCACATATCATTAACCCTTTATGTGGTCAAATAATTAACCTACTTAAACCACAAGAATTTCATATTGTTATGAAGATTTATACCTGTAACTGAATATAGACATTCAGTTGAATAAAAAAAAGTGAAACATATTTGTATTTTGAAAATAGCAATGAAAATTAAGTAGATGAATAAAATGAATGGCTTCAAGACAAAGTGCATATTTTATTATTTTTCTCAAGTAAAAGAAAGTTAGCAGGGCAAAGGAGTAAGTATTATATTGGTTTTTATCTATTAATTTACAGGAGGGAAAAGACCCCTGTTATTATTTGACCTTGTATTGATTTAGTTTCTCACACAGAAGTTTAAAACCTCTCTTCTCTCCTTTTTCCCCCCAAAGTAGGTGCTTTTTTTTTTCTTTCTGGCAATTTGTTTACTCAGCAAAGGTTTCTTTCAAAGGAAAAAAAAATCCCTGGTGATCACAAGGGGTGATAGAGGATAGCTTGCCCTTTTTCTGTGGGAGAAAAATAATCTATTTGCAAAATAATTGGGAAGTTCAATCAAACAGTGAATTTATCCTGGACAGGAGAAAAAAATATCAAAAACTAGTGCAGAACAAAATTACACAAAAATATAAGGAATTTAGGTATTATTAGGAGGCCTATATTTTTTCACAAATATGTTTGACTTATGGTGAGAATAGGTCAACCATATTTCTAGGATATATACCAAAAAATTCTCAATCCATCCACCCATCCTGAAACAGCACATCTATAGTTTGACATCAGATAGTTTGATACCTGAGTGGTTTTCAAAAGGTTGCTATATCTGACAACAGCAAGTCATGTTTGACTGAAGGAGATGGAAATCATATTTCTTATGCCACTGGAATAACTGTGCTCTCTATTCTTTATCTCTGTTACAGAAAAACATGAACTGAGAATTATCTTTGAAAAAAACTACTGATTACAATCAATCAGGCTGACAAATCACTTGTAGACATAATCACAGTAGTATCTAAAAACCATCTATATGCTCACTTAATCTGAATAATTGTTATAGGTGTTCCTGCTCCTTATGTAGTTCTTCATAAATCTTTGTGATAACTGTGTATATTAAATTTCTAGAGATGTAATATATAAGAGCCCCAAATACAGCTCACAAGCATTTACTAATTCAAAAATATTACTGACTACCTGCTAAGTAATAAGCAATGTACTAACAATATAACAGAAAACAGAAAAAAATAAAGGAAGGAAGAAAGGAAGGGAAAGGAGGAAAGGACATAGAAAAGAAGGAGGAAAGAATGTCAGGGAGTAAGGAAGAGAAAGACAAGACCCCTGTTTTCATGAAGGTTTCATGTTAATGGAGGTGATTAACATAATCATTAATATAGCTTGGTTAATGATTAATATAATCATTAATATAATAATTAATATAATACAATTATACTTACATATTAGCAAATATGATAAGTGCTAAAAGTAAAAGAAATGCCACAAAAGCATGTACTAGGGAAATTTGACTTAATTAGGGAGATTATAGAAGACATCCCTGATGTGCCAGTCAAGCAAAGACATAAAGCATCAACAGCAAAGGGTAGGGGAGACTGTTTCTGTGATTGGTTTCTACAATATTTCGTACACCACTCTGCATTCTTATCCTTGCAAATTGGAATGGAACAGGGAAGAGCCATCATGATCACCTTTACCAACATGTTTTGAAGCCTCCTGCAGATTTGAGCCAACCATAAACCCTACATTGACATATTTCCCTCTGTGTTACTCCCAGTCTTTCTCCCAAGGTCTGGAAAGCTAAAGACACTTCAAAAGGAGCTTACTCCTGATTCAAAATGTATACATCCTCACACATTGATTTGGAGGTGGAGAAGCAAAAGAAAATAAACAAAGAATCCTTTTTATAATAACACTATTCCTCCTATCAAAACGTGATAATCCTTGATATTTCAATAGGTCTTCCTTTAATCCACGCAGTGAAAGACAAATACCATATGATCTCACCTATAAGTGGAACCTAATCAACAAAACAAATGAGTAAGATAAATATAACAGAGACACGGAAATAGAGAAGGTAGGGGGTGAGAGGGTAACGGAAGAAAGAAGGGAAGGAGTCATCAAGGAACATGTATAAAGGACCCATGGACAAAGCTAAATAGGGGAAAGACTGAGGGTGGGAGGTGGGGGTGCATGAAAGGAGAAATGGTGGAAGGAAAATGGAAACAACTGTACTTGAACAACAATAAGAATAATTAATTATTTGATTAGTTATTAATTAAATAAAAGTTTCCAGTTTAATTCTTGCCCTACATTTCTGTCTCTCCCTCTCCCTCTCTCTCTCTCTCTCGTGCTCTCTCTCTCTCTCATCCCTTACCTTACTAAGATACAACCTTACTAAACTCAATAGTTATTTTTTTGATAATCCATATCCACCATACCAATATCTTCTATGTGGTTCAGAGAAGTACAAACATAAAAATTATTAAACCAATAATTCCAACTTTTGAGTTTAATTATCCACATAAACAAGTAGTAAAGACTTTCTGAAACATTTAATTTTTTTATGTGCAAAGACATTTGGCTTTTCCCCCCTGAGTATGTGCATGATGTAACACAGGTTGGATTACTTTGTGCAAAACATAATATTATGTCTAGTATACATTAGCATTATTTTAATAACTCTTTTTTGTTTTTTTAACTTAAAAAACTTTTCCAGGAGGGCTAAGAGGGCATCGGAGTAGCAAGGAGCAGATTCGGCTTCCCTCTGCTCAGGGGCGAAAATCCTGACCGATCTATGGAGTAGAGAAGCAAGCAACCAACATACTTTAGCATTTTTGAAAATAGGGGACTAAGGATTGTGGCAGAACCAAAAAACCAGACCCTAAGAAGAGTGCTGCAACAAGGTAGGGTTCTGGAGACCAGCATTGGTCCGAGGGTTGCAGCCCCAGGCCCAGGGCCTGCTGCTGGGTTTGCCATAGAGTCCCTGGGAGAGAGCAAGGACAACTGCTCCCTCCCCAGCCAAACAAGGTCTGAGAGGCACTGGGAGGAATCCAGGTGCTAGCAAACCACAAGGGCTGTGAGCACATTTGGAGGCTGTAGACACTGGAGAGGCTGGGTCCAGCAACAAGCCCAGACCCCCACAGTCACTGGTCTGGTTGGAGTGTTTGGCGGTGGGAGAAGCCAGGCCACTGTGGGGAACAGAAGGCTTGAACAGGAAGAATTTCTCAAGAGGAAGGAATGAATAGACAGACACTGCTTGGGTAATCCTCCTAAAGTGATCAGTTGCTCCAGCCTCCCTGCCACCCAGACATGGGCCCACGGGCACTCCTACAGGGAGAGTATCCCCACACCCCAGTCCACAGCAGTAACCCTGGGGAAAGACCTGATTCCTAAACCCAGGGCTCAAGGCTGAGGAGCCAGTGCAAGCTCTGCTGGCTGAGGAAGAAAACCCATACCAATCACCTCTCAGCCTGCCACAGCCAGCAAGAGCAGAAAAACCAGTTTGAACACTTTAAAACAAAGAGACTTTTTAATTTGATTCTTTTTTTTAACAATTTTTAATTTTTTAATTTTTACTGTTTTTATTCTCTTTTGATTTCTTTTTCCTCTCTTTCCTGATTCCTTGTTTTATTCCTTCCTCCTTCTTTTGCTCCAATTTTATCTCTTCTTCCTTCCTTCATCTGCCTTTTCTATCTTTACTTTTTTAATTTTTTTCTAAATACCTACAAGTGAGACAAAATCCTGGATCTGTGAAAAGACCAAAGTTGAACCCAAAGAAAGGGGCATCACAACAGCTGGGACAGTGAGATAAATTTCACTCTGCTATTACAGAGAACCTGCAAGTTATTGCATATTTGTATTATTATTATTTTTCCAGTATTCCTACATTTTTTAATAGTATTTTTGTATCCCTTTTCTTTTTGTATAGTCTGCTTTGCTAGGCTGGATATATTGTATGACCTGACAGCTTTCCCCTGATATCTCTTTCCATATTGTATTGCTAATCTACTGTCCTTTAACTCACCTGTGACCCATTATCACACTACTCAAGGTTCTGTACCCCCTATTCTTGTTACCTAGATCTCATAGATTCTGTCATATGATTATTGCCATAATATTATTGTAAATAACTACTGTTCCATTCAATTGTAATTACTTCACAACACTCCCCCCCCCCCCGAGATCTTAGCCCATTTCAAAGTTTCCTGAACTCTATTACTGTAGTGGTTAACTCTATTCTCTCACACACTACACCTATTTACTATCCTTTACTCTCACCTTACCTCAGAGTCTGACCTCCCACAACCTCCCTGCTTTATAGATCCAACTCACAATCCTTCCTTCCCCAACAAGAGGCTTACCTTCTTTCCATCCTTTCTAAAAATCAGCTAGCTGGATGGAAGATCACGGTGAACACTATACATAGTCAAAGGATCTCCTATCTCTTCCCTACTTGCTGCTACTGTAAATATCATAGACTTCTCTGTTGCTGTCTTAAACCATTTTGCCTTCCCCCTTCAACTGATGACAAAAAAAGAATAGGTGGAGGTAGAACACCAGGATACCCACCGAAAGAGGAAACCAAACAACAAAGGAACCACTAACACATAACAACAGAAGAAGGTGAAGAAGGGAGTAGTAACCACACAATCCTCAATCCAGGACCTATCTGGAAATACAACTAAACAGTAGAGACAGTACCCAATACAAACAACTGAACAAGAGCAAGAGAGAATTCTTTAAACCTTATAAACATGGAAGAACCAGCTTCAACAGAACCTGCCCTCACCAGCACAACAAAATACAGGAGGTGGTGGACAGAGTGACCCTCATTTAACAAGCTGGTGGGAAGGAACCACCAAAGAAAGACTCAACAACAATCAAAACCCAAAGGCAAACACAGAGCCAACTTAAATGACAGCCCAAGACCAGTGAGCTTGGGAGATCAAGGAAAGTGCACCACTGAAACTCACTGCTATTCTACTAAAGAAGTTCACACCATAAACCCAGGGAGACAGAATAGATCAATATAAGAAGCTGAGACTAACAAGAAGAGTCTCAAAAACAATGGGAAGACAACGAAACAATCCCCAAATGAAAGGAAAGGAGGAAGCCTCAGAAAGAATGCTAAATGAAATAGAGGCAATTCAACTATCAGATATTGAGTTCAAAGCAATGATTGTCAGGAAGCTCAATGAGCTCACAATGAGCTACCAGAAACTACAGGGAAGCTACAATGAACTCACCGAAAACTACATCAGCATGAAAAAGGAAATAGAAACTCTCAACAAGGGCCAAGAGGAAATGAACAATACAATTTCTGAACTGAAGAACACAGTAAAAGGAATGAAAAGCAGGATTGATGAAGCAGAAGATCAGATCAGTGAGCTAGAGGACAAAGTAGAAGAAAACACCCAGAAAAAACAAGAAAAGGAAAAGAGGATCAGAAAGAATGAAGAGGGATTAAGACAAATGCAAGACAATATGAAACATAATAATATCTGTATAATAGGGATACCAGAATGAGAAGAAGAACAACAAGGGATAGAAAACCTATTTGAAAAAGTGGTGATGGAAAACTTCCTTAATTTGATGAGAGAAAAAGTCACACAAATCCACGAAACACAGAGAATCCCAATCAAGAGAAACCCCAAGAGAACCACCTCAAGACACATCATAATTAAAATGGCAAAATTTCAAGACAAAGAGAGAATCTTAAAGGCAGCAAGAGAGAAACAGGAAGCAACGTACAAGGGAGCCCCAATAAGGCTAACAGCTGGCTTCTCAATGGAAACACTCCAAGCCAGAAGAGAATGGCAAGAAATATTCCAAGTAATGAGAACCAGAGCCTGCAACCAAGACTACTTTACCCAGCAAGGCTCTCAATCAAGATAGAAGACCAAATAAGAAGCTTCTCAGAAAAAAGAAGTCTAAAAGAATACACCTCCACTAAACCAGCTCTGCAAGAGATGCTAAAGGGACTGCTTTAAGGAAAGAAAGGAAAAGGGAGAGTGAGAGAGGAACACATACATAAATGTCAATGAATAAGTACCTATCAATAATAACCTTAAACGTAAATGGATTAAATGCTCCAATCAAAATACATAGAATAGCTGATTGGATAAGAAAACATGACCCACTCATATACTGCCTACAAGAGACCCACCTCAGGATAAAAGACCTGCAGAGGCTGAAAGTGAAGGGCTGGAAACCAATTTTCCAAGCAAATGTACAGGAAAAAGAAGGCCGGGGTAGCAATACTCATGTCAGACAAAATAGACTTCCAAAAAAGGACCATAAAGAGAGACCCAGAAGGTCATTTCATAATACTCAAGGGAAGAATCCACCAAGAAGACATGAATCGTGTAAATATATATGCACTCAACATAGGAGAACCCAAATACATAAAGAAAATCTTAGAGGACTTCAAGAAAGATATTGACAGCAACACAATTATTGTGGGGGATTTTAGCACACTACTATCAAAAATGGACAGATCTTCCAAACAAAATATCAACAAAGATATTGTGGCATTGAACAATACCCTAGATGAAATGGGCTTTACTGATATATACAGAATCCTCCATCACAAAGAAGCTAAATACACATTCTTTTCAAATGTATGTGGAACATTTTCAAAGATAGACCACATGATAGGACACAAAACAAGCCTCAACAAATTCAAAAAAATTGAAATCATGCCAAGCGTTTCCTAGGATCACAAGGGACTGAAACTAGAAACCAACCCCAAGGAAGAAAACCCAAAACACTCAAAATCATGGAGATTAAATAGCATGCTATTAAACAATAAATGGATCAAGAGTGAAATTAGGGAAGAAATCAAAAGGTTTCTGGAAACAATTGAAAACGAATTCACAACAGCCCAAAACTTATGATACACAGCCAAGGCAGTCCTGAGAACAAAGTTCATCGCGATACAGGCGCACCTAAAAAAGATAGAAACACTTCAAACAAACAACCTAACTCAATGTCTACAAGAACTCGATGAACAACAACAAAGTCAGCCCAGAGCAAGCAGAAGGAAGGAAATAACCAAGATAAGAGCAGAATTAAAGGACATAGAGACTAAAAGCACAATTCTAAGGATCAGTGAATCCAAAAGCTAGTTCCTTGAAAAGATAAACAAAATCAACATGCCTTTAAGCAGACTCATCAAGAAAAAAAGAGAGAAAACCCAAATAAACACAATCAGAAATGAAAGAGGAGAGATTACAACAAATACCACAGAAATACAAAGGATTGTAAGAAATTACTACGAAGAACTGTATGCCAAGAAATTTGAAAACCTAGACGAAATGGACAAATTTCTAGAAAAATATAATCTTCTAAAACTCAATGCAAAAGAAGCAGAAAGCCTGAACAAACCAATAACAGCAAAAGAAATTGAAGCAGTAATCAAAAAAACTCCCAACACACAAAAGCCCAGGAGCAGATGGTTTCACAGGAGAATTCTACAAAGCATTTAAGAAAGAGCTAACCCCTATCCTTCACAGACTATTTCAAAAAATCCAAAAAGATGGAAGCCTCCCAAACTCTTTTTATGAGACCAATATCATATCCTAATTTGAAAACCAGATAAAGACACAAAAAAGAAAGAAAACTTCAGGCCAATATCGCTGATGAACATTGACGCTAAAATCCTCAACAAAATACTGGCAAACCGCATCCAACAGTACATTAAAAGATCATACACCATGACCAAGTGAGATTCATTCTAGAGATGCAAGGATGGTACAATATTGGCAAATCAGTAAATGTAATATATCACATAAACAAAAGCAAAGACAAAAATCACATGATCATGTCAATAGATGCAGAAAAAGCATTTGATAAGGTACAGTACCCATTCATGATAAAAACACTCAGCAAAGTGGGAATAGAGGGAGCATTCCTCAACATAATCAAGGCCATATATGAGAGACCTACAGCCAACATCATACTCAATGGGCAAAAATTAAAATCTTTTCCACTAAGATCAGGAACAAGACAAGGATGTCCACTTTCACCACTTCGATTCCATATAGTACTGGAAGTTTTAGCCACAGTGATCAGACAAGAAAAAGAAATAAAAGGCTTCCAAATCGGAAAGGAGGAAAAAAAAACTGTCATTGTTTGCAGATGACACGATAGTGTACATAGAAAACCCTGTAGACTCCACCAAAAACCTGCTTGACCTAATAAATGAATTTGGCAAATCAGTGGGATACAAAGTCAATATCCAGAAATCAAAGGCATTTCTGTACACCAACAATGAAACAGCAGAAGCAGAAATCAAGAAAAAAATCCCATTTGAAATAGCAAAAAGAAAAATGAAATACCTAGGAATAAACCTAACCAAGGAGGTAAAAGACCTATATTCAGAAAACTACATAACACTGAGGAGAGCAATTAAGGAAGACACAAACAAATGGAAACATATATCGTGTTCATGGATTGGAAGAATTAATATCATCAAAATGTCCATACTACCCAAAGCAATTTACACTTTCAATGCAATACCCATTAAAGTACCAATAGCTTATGTCACAGACATAGAACAAACACTTCAAAAATTTATATGGGACCATAAATCACCCTGAATAGCTGCTGAAATTTTGAGAAAGAAGAGTAAAGTAAGAGGGATCACAATACCTGATATTAAACTATACTACAAGGCCACTGTAATGAGAACAGCCTGGTAGTGGCATAAAAACAGACACATGGAGCAATGGAACAGAACAGAGAGCCCAGAAATAAACCCAAGTCTCTACAGTCAATTAATATTTGACAAAGGAGGCAGCAACATAAAATGGAATAAAAATAGCCTCTTCAACAAATGGTGTTGGGAAAATTGGACAGCTACGTGCAAAAAAAATGAAACTCGGGCACCAACTTACACCTTATACAAAAATAAATTCAAGGTGGATAAAAGACTTAAATATAAACTGTGACACCATTAAAGTTCTAGAAGAGAATGTAGGCAGGAAAATCTCAGATATTTCACGCAGAAACTTTTTACTGACATGTCTCCTACAGCAAGGGACATAAAGGAAAGAAGAAACAAAGGGGACCTCATCAAAATAAAAAGTTTCTGCACAGCTAAAGAAAACAGTGTCAAAATAAAAGGAGAACCAACTGTATGGGAAAACATTTTTGCCAATGATACCTCAGACAAGGGTTTAATCTCCAAAATATATGAAGACCTTACATGACTCCACTCTAAGAAGAAAAGTAACCCAATTAAAAAATGGGCAAAGGACTTGAACAGACACTTCTCCAAGGAGGACATACAGAGGATCCAGAGACACATGAAAAGATGTTGAATATCGCTAGCTATCAGAGAGATGCAAATTAGAACCACAATGAGGTACCACTTTACACCAGTCAGAATGGCCATCATAACCATATCAACAAACAACAAGTGTTGGAGAGGTTGTGGAGAAAAGGGGACCCTAGTGCACTGTTGGTGGGACTGCAGACTGGTACAACCACTATGGAAAGCAGTATGGAACTTCCTCAGAAAACTAAAAATGGATCTTCCTTTTGACCCTGCAATTCCACTGCTGGGACTATATCCTAAGAACCCTAAAACACCAATACAAAAGAACCTTTTCACCCCATGTTCATAGCAGTACAATTTACAATAGCTAGGTGGTGGAAGCAACCTAGATGCCCATCAGGAAATGAATGGATCAAAAAACTATGGTACATTTACACAATGGAATTCTATGCAGCAGAAAGAAAGAAGGAGCTCCTACCCTTTGCAACAGCATGGATGGAGCTGGAAAGCATTATGCTAAGTGAAACAAGCCAGGAAGTGAAAGACATACCATATGATCGCACCTTTAACAGGAACCTAAACAACAAAACAAAGAAACAAGCAAAATATAACCAAAGACACTGAAATAGGGGACAGACTGACAGTGACCAGAGAGGAGAGAAGAGGGAATTTCAGGGGAGAATGGGTAGGGTTTACAGGAATAAATTTAAAGGACACATGGACAAAAACTATGGGGAGGGTGGTAATGGGAGGGAAGTAGGGAGGGTTGGGTGGGTGGGTTGGAATGGAGGTAAAAGGGAGAAAACTGTACTTGAAAAAAATTTTTTTTCCAGATTCAGAAACAAAGGTGATGTGAAGTAACCTATAATTTTACCAACAGATATTACTTTATACTCTTTTGATGGTTGAAGATATATATTTAAAAACAAGGTGAATGGAAATGTAAGTGAGTTTCTTAAATAGTAAAAAATATAATTAATAAGTGTCTACATTTTTTAATTCATTAAGTTTATGTAAGTAATTTTTCCATTAAGATCTAGACATTCTTATTTTAGTATTTTGCCATTCATTTTCCTACTAGACCTTTCAAGGACTCAATTCTTTATTTTTCTCATTTGGTATGCATTAGATACTCTTGTTTATGTTCCTTTTATAATGGCTTGCTTTTTGTACTTAAATGCACATAATTTAGGTATTTCTTATACTTTTGTTAATGATTTGTTTTCTATTTTCTATAGGATTCTCATTTGTATTTTATTTCTTTACATAGATTTTAAACCAAGTATATGGCCTTCTTTCTGCTTTTCTTTCGGGCCCATTTTTAAAAAATACAGATTCCTCTGCCATTTAGAAGTATATCATTATCTTAAAATTGTCATTTAAACCATAGATTAATGTGTCATAGGAAATATAAGTATAATATGAATGGAAAAATATAAATATAGGTTTAAGTAAATGATGGAATGTTTACACATTGGGCTATCATGTAGCAATTAAAATTATAACGGCAACAAGTCTATTAAAACAGTGTGGATGTCTATACTATCATGATTAGTAGAAAAGGCAAAATATGTTGTTTGATATGCAATATTATTATGGACTTGTAGAAACAAAAAACAAACACTCTATAGAAAAAAATACTGGAGGTATATATGTGAAAAGAGCAGTGATTATTTCTGCACAATGAGTTTAAGTATTTTTTTTGTTTTTTCTTTTTATTTATTTTTAGAGAGGAAGGGAGGGAGAAAAAGAGGAAGGAAAATATCAATGTGTAGTTGCTTCTCACATGGCACCCACTGGGAACCTGGCCCACAACACAAGCATATACCCTTACTGGGAATCGAACCAGTGACCCTTTGGTTCTCAGCCCATGCTCAATGCACTGAGCTACATCAGCCATGTGATTTTTTCTTTATATCTCAACTTTATGGATACATATTTAATGAAAATTAATATTTTTTTCTTTCTAAATATGGCCTTCATTGAAAAAGCTTCAATAATACAGGTTTTAAATTCCAAATTTATTCATTTACTATAGAAGATTGTGGT
Source organism: Phyllostomus hastatus (assembly GCF_019186645.2). NCBI lineage: Eukaryota > Metazoa > Chordata > Mammalia > Chiroptera > Phyllostomidae > Phyllostomus > Phyllostomus hastatus. Next base: position 15,454,823 of record NW_025334022.1, read on the forward strand.
AAGAACAATAGCTTCTAAGCTGATACCCAATGATGACAGACTCCTGGCATTTATGCTCTTCTGTAATCATTTCCCTTTGAAAGTATGCTGAAAAAAGTGACTTGAATTTAATAAATAGAATACAGTAAAATGAAGGAAATGTCACTTCCAAAATCAGGTCACAAAAACTAGGGCATTTGTCTTCCTTGTGTTCTCCGGCTCTCCCTTCTTGCTCAGTCTAATGAAGCTAACTTCCTTTTGGGGAACTGCTTTGAGAAAGAGCCTCCTTGGCAAGTAACTGAGAGCTGCCTCCAACTGATAGCCAATGAGGAAACAAAGCAATCAGTTAAATATTTTGTAATGAACTGAACACTAACAATAACCAAATAAGTGAGCTTGGAAGCAGATTCTTCCCCAATGGAAGTATCAACCAGCCCTTGCAGACACCGGATTCCACCCTCATTAGAGACTGAAATTGAGGACCCAGAAAATACAAGCCTGAACTTTTGGCCCATCAAAATTTTACACGTTTATAGTGTTAAGCTGTTAAGTTTTGGAGTAATTTGTAATGTGGTCATAGGTAGCTAATGCAAATATATTCTGGCACTTTTAAACATTTTAGATTTTGTTTCACCCAAGTATTCTCCAAATAACCCTTGTGATTAAAGGATGATCCAATGATTTAAAACTTGGTAGTGGAAATCTGTACCATTGATTAAATAAAAATATATAAATAAAGGTAATTCTAATTGCATGAGACAAATGGTTACTGTCTTTAACATTTGTGTGTAATTTAAAACTCCAATACAAGGACTATTGTTCAGCTGAATGTGAATGTAAAAAATTTCAGTGGATGACACAGAGAAGATAATATTATGCAGAAAAGGAAATGGTAAATTCCTGACTCATGTATGTGGTCTTTGGAGAATGAAATATCTCTCTTTCTATTCTTAACCCTTGCATACTTGGATCAAAAATTTACTTAAAAACAGTAAGTAATAAGATTTGAACAGGAATTACCTAAGTCTACTCTTTATACTTGCCTCTGAGGGCAAGGAGAGAGACCAATTTTATTACATGTTACAACCCAATACATTATTTTCCCTAGGTAGTATTTGCTCAGTTTGTTAATGGCTTCTATATCAAAATGTTATGCAATAGTAAAAATCAGAACTTCCATAAATTGATATAAATGAATCAAAAATATTCATTTAAAAAATCATTACAGAAGAGAACACTGCATCATAAAGAATGATGAAATTGACGTAAAATTTATTTTTTATTGTTTAAGTACAGTTTTCTGCCTTTTCCCCCCACCACTCCCCACCACCCCAGCCCTTCCCACCTCCCTCCCCTGGCTCTACCCCCCTTGATTTGGTCCATGTGTCCTTTGTAGTTGTCTCTCAAAACCCTTCCTTCTTTTCCCCCATTATCCCCTCCCACCTCCCCTCTGATTACTGTCAGTTTGTTCTTAATACTATATAAAACATTGTACATAACATTATACATTACAATATCTATAACACTATACATTGTTTATTAAGATAAAGATATAATAAATATTTGAGCAAATACCTGAAAATTGTACACACCAAATAAAGAATAAAGGTTATTCCCTAAAAGTTAGGAAAGTCCCATCAGTGTCGGAGTGACCAAGATTCAATTGATCTTTGGAAACAGTAGGGAATATAAGCTAAGATGATTTTGCAAGTGGGGTCCTTTTGGCTTATTTAATGATTCTCTTGTCTCTACAACTAAATGCATAGTAGAAATTGATATTACATGATTGTACTTCCTTTTCTGTTTTTACCAACTGGAAATAAAACCCACATGTTGATAAGTAACTTTAGGACTTATAACCCTATTGACATCTTTGAGCTACAAGTCTCTGACGATTTTTTCAATGTGATCATGTAGTAAAGAGGAGCAACCTTTACATTGATGCACCACTCAGGGTTTTGGATTTATCACTCTTTTGAAAATCAGCTATTAAGTTGTTATTTGGGATCTTGTTGAAATTGAACACCTGACCCAAAAAGGCCTTGTGACTGTCCAGATTGATATTTCCATTTATAGGTGGATCATGTCAGACTAATGACTCCTAAGGTGAGGAAGACCCAACAAACCTCACTTTTTAAATGGAAATAAGAAAAGATGAAATACAGCCATTTGCAATAACATGAATGGACCTTGAGAATATCATACTCAATGAAATATGTCAGGTAGAAAAAGTTAAGAACTATATGATTTCACGCTTATGTGCAAAATAAAATTGAAAACAACAAATTAACAAATGAGAAAAACAAACAAATAAAAACTCATAGATACAGACAATAGTATGGTGGTTTCCAGAGGAAGGAAGGTGAAAGGAGAGTAAAGGGTAAAAGGGTTCAAATATATGATAATGGAAGATTTGACTTTGGATGGTGAACACATGATTCAATATACAGTTGATGTAGCATGGAAATGTGCACTTGAAATCTACAAGTATATAATCTTATTGACCAATGTAACCCCCCAAATTTAATTTTTTAAATTGTATATTAAAGGATATATCCAGACTCATGTGGACCTTTGATTTTACATAGATAAATTGGCAATTGTCCCTTTAGAAGAAATTTTGTTTCACACTCTGCCACTTGAAATAAAACTGCTGGTTCAATGTGGCCCTCAATCACAGAGTTGCTCCTAGCTGTTTGGGCCTGCTTCACTGCCTAATCTGAAAGAAAAGTGTCCACTAGACTGTGGAAGCTGTTATATCTCAGATCCATCTACACAGAACTGAAAATGGACATGGTTACTCCACTGATAGGACAGAGCTCAAGGCTGTTCTCATGCTTCTAGCCAATACACTTTAAAATGAACCATGTTATATTTTTACTATTGTCATTGACACAGTTGTTTTATTTGTTATCTGGAAAACTAGAGACTGGCGAATTAAAGACTTTACCTCTTACTGTTTTAAGCTCTGAAAACAATGGCTCCTGAACAAAATGTCAGACTCACATACATAGATGCCATGTGAGACCACATTCTCTGAAGAGATTGAGCAGAATCAAGCTGCTACTTAGGTATGTACTTATCAGATTGCTACCAATGCTGAATGGATCTCTTACTGTACTGCCCATGGTGAAATATCCACCAGCACAGACTTGGCACAAAGTAAAATGCTCCATGTTTCTGACGCACAGAAGATTACAGCATACCAGACTTGCAACCTCTGCTAAAAGTTGTCTTGGTATCTTTTTAAGTATATTTTATTATTATGCTATTAAAGTTGTCCCAAGTTTTCACATTTATCTCCCTTTGCCCTGTAACCCCCCACCCTCCTGCATTTTTCTCTCCCTTGGTTCATATCCATGGGTTATACATATAAGGTCTTTGGTTCTTCCATGTCTTATACTATTCTTAACCACCCACTGTCTATTTTGTGCCTAACATTTATGCTTCTTATTCCCTTTACTTTCCCCCCATTTTCCCACTCCTTCTCCCCACTAATAACCCTCCATGTGATCTCTAGTTCTGTGATTCTCTTCCTGTTCTTGTTATTTGCTTAGTTTTTTGTTTTTTAGGTTCAGTTGTTGATAGTTTTGAATTTGTTGTCATTTTTTGTTCATAGTTTTTAATCTTCTATTTCTTTTTTTTAAGATTTTATTTATTTATTTTTAGGGAGGGAAGGGAGAGAGATAGAGAGAGAGAGAAACATCAATGTGCGGTTGCTGGGGGTCATGGCCTGCAACCCAGGCATGTACCCTGAATGGGAATTGAACCTGCGATACTTTGGTTCGCAGCCCGCACTCAATCCACTGAGCTATGCCAGCCAGGGCAATCTTCTATTTCTTAGATAAATCCCTTTAACATTTCATATAATAATGGCTTGGTGATGATGAACTCCTTTAACTTGACTTTATCTTGGAAGCACTTTATCTGCCCTTTCATTCTAAATGATAGCTTTGCTGGATACAGTAATCTTGGATGTAGGTCCTTGCCTTTCATGACTCTGAATACTTCTTTACCAACCCCTTCTTGCCTACAAGGTTTCTTTGGAGAAATCAGCTGATAATCTTATGGGAACTCCTTTGTAGGTAACTGTTTCTTTTTCTCTTGCTGCTTTTAAGATGCTCTCCTTATCTTGAATCTTAGGTAACTTAATTATGATGTGTCTTGGTATGTTTCCTCTTGGATCCAATTTCTTTTGTACTCTCTGAGTTTCCTGGACTTCCTAGAAACCTATTTCCTTCACCACATTGGGGAATTTTTCCTTCATTATTTGTTTGTATAAGTTTTCAATTTCTTGCTCTTCTTCCCCTTCTGGCACCTGTATGATTCAGATGTTGGAACATTTGCAGTTGTCCCAGAGGTTCCTCAGCCTGTACTCATTGTTTTGAATTCTTATGTCTTCATTGTGTTCCAGTTGGATGTTTAATTTTTTCCTTTTATTCCAAATTGTTGATCTGAGCTCTGGTTTCCTTTCCTTCACTGTTGATTCCTATATGTTTTCCTTTATTTCATTTTGTGTAGCCTTCATTTCTTCCTTCATTTTGTGACCAAATTCAACCATTTCTGTGAGCATCCTGATTACCAGTGTTTTGAACTCTGCATCTGATCAGTTTATCTCCTCATTGTTTTGTTTATTTTCTGGTGCTTTGATCTATTCTCTTGTTTGGTCCATATTTCTTTGTCTCAGTGCAGGTATTATGTCACAAAGGGCAAAGCCTTAGGTATTCACCAGGGCAAGGCGACCCTCTTGGCCGCATTGTGATGCTGTCTGTAAGGGAGGGATCTGAGAGGGAACAATTCCACTTTGTCACTTGCTCAGCTCTCAACCCGCTTTCTGTCACTTTCCTCATTTCCCACAAGTGGATTGTGCCCTTTCAGGTGCTGATTCCAAGGTGGGTGGGTTTGTGTATGTTCTAGGATCCTGTGGGCCTCTGCAATAGACTCTCCTGTGTGAGTGGGAGTTTTTCTCCCTGCCACAACCCCCACAGGTTATTATAGTCAGTGGATTTAAGTCTTTAGTTTCCTGCACTGAAACCCTGTGTTTTTTGGTCTGTCTTGCTCCCTAGCTGTTCTCCTGGCTTATATGAGCCTGAATGTGGGGTTGCCCAATCAGCCAGCACCTACCTTGAATGTGCAGTGTGCCATGCTTTCTCTTTACCCCAGCTGCCTGTCTCTATCCCTCCTACCAATCTGGATGAATGTTTCTTTAACACTTTGGTTGTCACACTTCAAAGCAGTTTGATTTTATGGAAGTTCTTATTGTTTTTTTTAATTGATTATTATCCTTTTTTTTTGGTTGGTCAAGGAAGTGGGCAAGACATTTATACCTATGCCTCCATCTTGACCTGAACCTGTCCTGGTTTCTGATGATGGTAAAATCTAAATAACACAAGTCACATTGCCCTGCCTACTCCTGAAAGAATGACTATATTGAACCTTCGAACACTTATCAAAGCTAACTGTGTTGCTTCATGTCTGTTGACACTTTTTAAGAGCATAGGGTTTTTGTTTCAGTTTGATTAACTGATGCTAGTCATAACATGATAATCCTTAAAATTACTATGTATCATGTGTTCAGCTTCCTGAATCATTTATAGTCTGACAATGGTGCTCCTTTTATAAAAGTGACTCAACAATGGGCCAATAAGGTTTTCGATGTTATTGTTACTTTCTCAAAATCACCTTAAAAAGATTGAACATTCCATTTTAACTCTGACTGTTCTCTTCTTAGTAAGGCAGTTTTGTCACTGAATTTAGTTTTCTGCACAATTGAATCATCTCCTCTCAGCAGGTTCCTGGAAAATGATCAGGACAAAAGGGGGAGTCATTATAATGTTCTATATTGAAAATTCAGAATTCTACCCTTACCATTCCTGAGCATGATTCATCATCCCTTTCCTTCAACAATAGCTAGCCTGGCTTATAAACTATCCAGATGCAGCCTAGACAAAAGGGAGTATAAAGAATTTAAATTTAACTCTGGTTAAGTTTCATAACAATTCCCTTGCCTTTCTTGCACCTGACTCTTAGGATATTATTGGGGTAAAATGTGATGTACAGCACCTGGAATAGAATGCAATAATATATTGTGAAGATGGAAGGAGAGGAATGCCTTAAACTTAAAAATATTGCAGAGAAAAGGACATGAACTAATTTTTGTCTTTCAGAACTACATCTGGACCACAAATAAAAGTGCCAGGTGCAGCCTTTCAAAACTCTTTCCAGAAGATCATATTGAGCTGACTATTAGCTACCTCCAACCATAAATTAATCACTATTTTATGTAAACTTGCAAAAAAATCTCTATCAGAAAGGAGATGTCTCCAGCTCCTGTACTTCCCAAGTATGTACAGCATAAGTTTAACTGAATGCCCTTAGTCATAATAGGAGATGTCTCCAGCTCCTGTACTTCCCAAGTATGTACAGCATAGGTTTAACCAAATGCCCTTAGTCATACCCTCCAAAAACAAGTATTATAATCAATTATTAAACTGAATCTGCAATATTAAGGCTTACCAGCTGGCTGGGATACCACATTAGGGCCACTATAAACCTGTGTCCTCTGGTGTTGGACCACTGGTGTTGGATCACTGTAAACAATGCTCTTTCCATGGGATTCAGATGCACCACCTGTACTTCCTATATGAAAACCAGGTATTAACTTGCCTCTCTGCAAAAAAACATGGTGAATTACACCCTAGTTAAAGATGATTATAAGACACCTTCAAGAATTAAGGAAACAGTACCTTGGCCTTAGAAGTCATGCAAGTTAGCCTCTACTCACTGGCCAGGGTTGTTATAAAGGATATAATTGTACTAGATTTCCTCTTTATGAACCAAGGTGGATTCCGCACAATCACATCCATTTGTAACTGTATCAATACCTTGGGAAAGGTTTTAATGCCAAATAGAAAAATTGGTACAAACACTCCTTTTTCCCTGTACCTTTGCCCACATTCTCTCCCCTCCCCCTCCTCATTGATAACCTTCCATGTGATTTCCATTTCTGTGATTCTGTTCTTGTTCTAGTTGTTTGCTTAGTTTGTTTTTGTTTTTTTTAGGTTCTGTTGTTGATAGTTGTGGGTTTGTTGTCATTTTACTGTTCATGTTTTTTATCTTCTTTTTCTTAGATAAGTCCCTTTAACATTTCATAAAATAAAAGTACTTGGTGATGATGAACTCCTTCAGCTCGACCTTATCTGGGAAGTACTTTATCTGTTCATGCATTTTAAATTATAGCTTTGCTGGATAGAGTAATCTTGGATGTAGATCCTTGTTTTCATGAAGCATTCAAAGTCCAACAGGTTTTCTTACACCTGCTATAAAAGATTATGGTTCTTTAAATCCAGATCCTTAACCTGTGATACAAGCTTACTATGGGTGCAGCCTCCAAGAAAGCTTCTCTGCATCATTTCCTTGTTCAAGGCACCCTATGTGAACACATAATTTAAGATGCTACCATGCCATGAATAATAAACATTTTTTGACTCTTACCCAGGAGGCTAATGTTTTTTGTTTGTTTGTTTGTTTTTTGCCAGAACCCATGAAACGGACTGGCTAACATATTAACTTTCAAGTAGGGTAAGTTTTCAGAACCTTCGGAGCTCTTGACAATAGTTTTGTCCAATCCTTTTTAATGGCTGAATAATTTTTGTTATGCAGATTATTTTACCAGCCCATTAATTTTGGAAAACTACTGTATTTCCTTTTTTTCTGCTATAACAACATTGTAGTGAATAGCCTAATTCATATATCTTTGTACATATATATACATGTTTCTGTAGGACAAAGGAAATCCTTGTAATAAAAATGTTTTTTAGAGAGAGATGGTGGCAGAGTAGGAGAGTTTGTTTCACCCTGCCTCCCAGAATCAAGCTGAAAATCAAAATAAAGAGATGAACATCCACCAGAAATAAACAACTGAGACTACCTGATGAGGGGGTACTTAATCAAGGATAGTAGAAAATAACCTCATGACCAATAGAAAGGACAGGGGTGCAAAAGTAGCCAGCACCACTTTCATGGGTGGTGGCTTACACTGATTTTACAGACAGCAACTGAGGCAGCTGCATGACTGAAGTAGTTTCCCCCAGAGAGGAGTGAATCCTTGGACCTTAGACTGGGCTACCAAATACAGAGCGCCAGTGTTGGGATTACCCACCCAAGTAGCATCCAGCAGTGAAAGGCCACAGGTATTTTTTACCCACTGGAGAAAGATGGAACCCACTGGAGACAAAGCTACTTTTCTTTTCTAAGGTGCCAAGCATAGGTTTTGCATTCATGACCACTCACCTTTGGCTCCAGCAAAGGGAAGGCAGCATGGTCTACAGTTGTGTGAGGAGAGTCAGGAATGGGAGGCTTGGGGCAGAGTTGGGAGAGGTGTAGGGGAGTAGTTTCTGGGTTCCCAATACTGTGATGTGACACCATATTGCAGAAGACATTTTTCTTGAGAAGAACAATCCCCTTCCAGGGAGGAAAAAATGACCCCACCCTGTAGGAAAATTGCTGCTTGCCCCATCTTCTTGAAAGCCTCCTAGCCCCATACTCTGGGATCTTGTTTGCCACGCCCTTTGAAATACTGCTTGCCCACCGAGAATCTTTCTTACTTTCCCCCACCCTGCATCTTGCCCTTGCTGAGAATATAGCAACATGAGCAGCCAGACTTGAATGTTAGAGACTGGCTTTAGGACATAGCCATTACATACACTTTCCCCTCACAGGAGAGCTAGAAACACCATCAGACCCAAACTCTGGGCTTTGGAGGCCCCACCTGCTAACTTACTATAGGCTTTGCCCCACTGAGTTCAGGGAAATAATCTGGGAAATACTCAGATGTGTGAACACAACCGCCATCTTCCCTGAAGTTGGAATGACACCTCCCACAGGAAATCTATAGGTTGCATCCTTGTGATTACACCAGAATCCCTCTCAAAAACAAATGGGTAAGCAGCTAGACTAAGACTAATGACACAGCCACAGGCAGAGGCAGGTGGAGGCAGAACCTACAGTGATTTCAGTCATTAGTTGACCCATCCCTGGTCCTTGTGCTGATAAAAAGCCAGAAGTGCAGGACAGTGAGCACAAGTCCTGATGCAGCGAAGCCTAAAAGAGAAAGCCATAGGCTGTGGATTGCTTGTAGCTTTGAACCCGCTACCTAGAGTTAGACAGGTCAGTGTTGAACATTCACTTACAGCAGCTCAAGAACACCAGAGTCATATCCAGATGGAGAAGCCAGCAGTCAAGCACTAAACCCTGCTGAGATGAATTTCATCTGAATCTTTTTCATTATTTGCATTTTTATTTGCATAGCTTTTTAATATTTTTTATTTTTCTTTAAATGTGTTTCTATTTTTTCACTATTTTTATTTCAAACCTCATATTTTACTCTTCCATTTTCTTAGTCCATTTTGCCTTTTTCCTTCTCTTTTTTATTTTTGTTTTAAATTTTATTTTCCCCTTTCTTCACCTTGTTCTTATTATTTCCCCTCCCTCTGTCCTCTCAAGATAATTTCTATTTCTTTTAGTCATCACATTTTTTTCTTGTTATATTTTTATTCTCTTTCCACTTGTGTTAATTTTTACTCATTTGTCATTGATATTGCTGTTGGTATTTTTCTTCAATTTCATTCGTATTTTTTCACTATTTTGGGGAGTGGGGGGGGAATGGAGACAACTGTACTTGAACATCAATAAAAATTTCAAATATATATTATTCTTCCATTTTCTTACTCCATTTTGCCTTCTTTCTTTTTTAATTTTCATTTAAAATTTTATTTCCCCCTTCTTTGCTTTTTTTCACATTCCATACTCTTGTTATTGCACCTTCTTCTATCTTTTCAAAATCATTTTTCTTTCCTTAGTTATTTCTTATTCTTTTATCTTTCTTACAATATTCTTATTCTCTTTCCACCTTTATTGGTCCTAGCTTATTTGCCATTGATATTGCTGTTGTTGGGAGATATTTTGGCTGGTGTGGGTTTTGTTTTCTGACTTGTTTTGCTCTATTAGTACCTGCACAACAGCATACAAGACATGATACATATTGAGAATCTCAGACAGCCAGGCAGAAGCAAGAATGCACCAATGAATGGGCCAACAGTAAACAGAACCCAAGTACAATAGGAGAGCCCACATAAGATGCATAAAAAACATCCCTTGAGCATCCAGCTCAGGAGACCAAGGAGACTGCCCCACTGAGTTCCACAGAACTCCCACCAAAAAAGTCCACCCCACAAAGACAGGGAGTCAAAGCAGAACAATGTAATACATAGAAATAAACAAAAAGAGTCTCATAAAATAGGGAGAGAAACAACTCCTAATCAAGAGGAAATTAAGAATATATATTAAGAATATGAGAGAGAGAGAGAGAGAGAGAGAGAGAGACGGAGAGAGACGGAGAGATACAAAGGGGAAAATGGCAATGAATAAGTAAATGTCATTAATAACCTTAAATGTAAATAGATTAAATGTTTAATCAAAAGACATAGGGTACCTGAATGGATAAGAATCATAATCCACATATATGCTGTCTACAAGAAACCCATCTGAAAATAAAAGATTAGCACAGTCTGAAAGTGTAGGGATGGAAAGAAATTTTCCATACAAATGAGAAAAAAACTGTGGTAACAATACTTATATCAGACAAATTAGCAATTAAAACAAAGGCCATAAAAAGAGACAAAGTGGGTCACCACATGATATTTAAGGGAGTAGTCAAACAAGGGAATATAACCTTTGTAAACATATATGCACCAAATATAGGAGCACCTAAACATATAAAGAGAATCTTAAGGTACTTTAAGAAGGAGATCAACAACAGTACAGTCATAGTAGGGAATTTTAACACCCTACTGTCAAAAATGAACATATCTTCCAAACAAACAAACAAACAAAAAACAACAAAGATATGTTCCATTATTTGACACTAGATCAAATGGGCTAAATTGGTATTTACAGAATATATTACCTCAAAGAAGAAAAATACATATCTTTTTTAAAAAAGTATTTTATTTATTTTTAGAGAGGGGGAAAGTAGGGAGAAACTGAGGGAGAGAAACATCAATGAGGTGGAGATATATTGATCAATTTTGTTTCATATGCCCTCATCTGGGGACCCAGCCCAGAACACAGGCATGTGCACTAACTGGGAATCAAATCAGCCACCTTTCAGTTCATAGGCCAGCACTCAATCCACTGAGCCACACCAGCCAGGAAAACATACACATGTCTTTATGGTCAATTAATATTTGACAAAAGGATCATGAGCATATAATGGAGTAAAAATAGCCTCTTCAATAAATGATGTTGGGAGAATTAGAGTGGTACTTACAAAAAAATGAACCTAGGTCACTCTTCTACATGATACAGTAGAATAAATTCAAATTGTATAAAAGACTTAAATATAAGTTGTGATACCATAAAAATCATAGCAGAAGACATAGTAATATTTCAGATATCTTACATAGCAATATTTTTGCTGACATATCTTTTAGTGCAAGGGGAATCAAGGAAAAAAATAAACAAATGAGATCATATAAAATTTTAAAGAAACTTCTGCATGGCTAAAGAAACCATCACCAAAATGAAAAGGGAACTGACTGTAAGAGAGAACATATTTGCCAATGATATCTCAGACAGGCACTTGACCTCCAAAATATATAAAGAACTCATAGGACTCAAAACCAGGAAGACAAATACTCCAATTAAAAAATTGGCGAAAGACCTGAATAGATACTTCCCCAAGGAGGACATACAGATGGCCCATAGATATATGCATAAATGCTTAACATCACTAGCTATCAGAGAGATGCAAATTAAAACCACAATGACATACCACCTCACACCAGACAGAATGGCCATCATTAATAAATCAACAAACAACAAGTGCTGGCAAAGTGTGTGCAGAAAAAGGAATCCTAGTGCACTGTTGGTGGGAATACAGACTGGTACATCCACTGTGGAAAATAGTATGAAATTTTCTCAAAAAATTGAAAATGGAACTGCCTTTTGACCTGGCAATTCCACTGCTGGGATTATACCCTAAGAGTCATTAATACAGGACTCATGGGCATGAACAATGGAGAGGTGACAGTGGGAGTGGGGAATGAGGTAGGAGTGAGTAATGGGTAAAAAGAGGAGCAACTGTAACTGAACAACAATAAAAAGAAAAATAATAATAATTGAGAGTTAAAATTTAAAATAAACAAACAAAAAGAATCCTGAAACACCAATTCAAAAGAACCCATGCACCTTTATGTTTACAATATTTACAATAGCCAAGAGCTGGAAACAGCCTAAGTTTCTATCAGTAGATGAATGGATGAAAAAAAAAATAGTTGTACATCTACTCAATAGAATACTACATAACAGAAAAAAAGAAGAAATTTCTTCCTTTTGTGGCAGCATGAATGGAAGTGGAGACTATTATCCTGAATGAAATAAGGCAGTTGGTGAAAGACAAACACCATATGATCTCACTTATAAGAGGAATCTAATTAACAAAATAAACTAATGAGCAAAAGGGAACCACAGGCATAGTATCGTGGAACAGACTGACAGCAGTAAGAGGGGAGGACAGAGGTAGGGACTGTTAGAAAGAAAATGAAGGGATTATTCAAAGATCATATATGAATGACCCATGAACATAGACAATTGTGTGGGGATTGACTACAAGAGTGGGGGTAAGTCTGGGTGGAGGGGGTTAAGGGAGAAAATTGGGATAACTGTAACAGCATAAAAAATAAAAGATTATAAAATACTAAACACAGAAAAATAAAAAATAATACTTAAAACATACAAAGTGTTTCTTATAAGTATTCAGTTATGTGCTAAACAGTAACAATCACCTACACTTCTGTCAACACATTGTGAGAATACTCTTTTGCTTATAGTTGAAAAATTCTATGGTCTTTCAATTTTAATTTCCTGACACTAGTGATAATGATTACTTTGTCCTGTTTATAGATTATATTTCTTTTCTAAATATTTTCATGTATGTAATAAATTGTATTATGTAATTTTATTTTATTGAATTATGAAAGCTCTTTATATTATATATTTTAGTTCACTTTGTTGTACATTATAAAAATATAAATTCCAATTATATAATTTGTCATTGAGCTAAGCTAATGGTGTTTAAATCGCAAAGAGGCTTAAAAATTTATAGTCACAAGAGATAATCATTTGCTTTATAGCTTATAGTTTGTTAGACTTGTTAGGGAATTCCTTTGCTAGTCTATGCCATGCTAATTTCTTGTAATAATTCTTATTTTTTCTTGTTTTATAAACCAATCATTTATTACAGGAGACCATAACCACATCTGCTGTAAATATCTTTCATGTGAGAATTTAACTTTCCAATTATTATACTCTCAAAATTATATCATTTGTAATATGTTAAATGTCACTTGCTACTTCTCAACTTTTAGTTAATAGTCCATAATAGTCCTTTATTTAAAGGTAAAAATACAGCTCTGAATGGTGTGGCTCAGTGGATTGGGTGTTCTCCTACAAACTGAAAAGTTGCTGGCTAGATTGCAGTTAGGGCACATGCCTGGGTTGCAAGCTAGGTCCTTCTGGGTTGGGGATGCATGAGAGCAAACCTATCAATGGTTCTCTCACATATTGATGTTTCTCTTCCTCTTTTTCTCCCTCCATTCCCCTAACTCTAAAAATAAATAAATAAATAAATAAAATCTTTAATGTATATATTAACAGATGATATTCTTTATAAATTTACACAAAACACTTCATCAGGGAAGCACAAATTATGTTTTATTTTTCTTAGAGATATTCCAAAATTGAACCAGAATTTACTTTGCAATTATTTTTATATGATCATAATGTAGTCAGTGGTATCTTGCCGAAGGTCATAAAAAATGATCTTTCATAGCCTTGGCTGGTGTAGCTCAGTGGATTGAACACGGGCTGCGGACCAAAGTGTCGCAGGTTCGATTCCCAGTCAGGGTACATGCCTGGGTTGCAGGCCATGACCCCCAGCAATTGCACATTGATGTTTCTCTCTCTCTCTCTCTGTCTCCCTCCCTTCCCTGTCTAAAATAAATAAATAAAATCTTTAAAAAATGATCTTTCATGAGGCTAAAATCTACAGTAGCAGTATAATATGTGTATCAATTTATGTATTTCCTCACTGAACCACATTGTCTTTTAATTGTGGCCAAAAGAAAAAGAGAAAGTGTTTACAGAAAAATATGTGTGAAAGTTACAGAAGAAAGATTTTAATCAAAATTATGTGTTTAATATCTCCACTTCTATCACCCAGCTGGAATCTGAGTTTTTCCTCATTCTATCGATTTGGTTGAGAACAGCTGCTTGTGATTGCACAGGCAGTCTTCTCCAGCCTTCTGCTTCAGGCAGCAGTTTGTGCCTTTCTCTTTGAAATTAGCTGGAACCATTTTAAGCATTTTCCTGTTTCCCCTACGCACATGAAACACTAGGATAAGGATTATAGCATCTGTCCTTCTCAAGATTATGTGAAGTTTTTACAATGTCCTTGATTGTTTGAGATCCAGAAAATTAAGAAGATAAGTATGAAAGTTTGTGGCTACACTAGCTCAAGATAGAAAAGCAGATAGAAAGCAGTCATCAGAATATACAGGAAGAAAAGAGCACTTGGACAGAGTCAGCAGTATGTCATATCAAAGGTGGTTCTACATTCAGAAATAAAATGCAAGGTTCCTAAAGGATTTAACTTGCTAGGTAATAGAAACCATAAAGAGAGTATTCCTGTGCTGGATTGGTGAAAGAATCTAGTATGCTCTGGATTTTCCTGCTGAGGTCCTTTTTTGCTCACCCAGGTCCATAGTGAGCACTCCTAGTCAGCCTGCTATTCTTCCCACCTGGCCCCACTCAGTAGAGTCTGTTATTACCATTGCTGATGTTCTTATAATGTTTGGAAAAGCAGAGGACTCTGGAAGTTTCCTCAGAGAGAACTAATTTGGCTGGAGGCAGACAATAAAGGGAAATAAGAAAGGACATGGACATAACATTAGGGAAAAAATTAGTGATGTCAGAGGAGAGAAAAAAGACTGCCACACAAGGCAGTAAGAAATTCCATCCTTAGTGTCCCAGGTTCGATTCCCAGCTAGGGTACATTCCTGGGTTGCAGGCCATAACCCCCAGCAACCGCACATTGATGGTTCTCTCTCTCTCTCTCTCTCTCTCTCTCTCTCTCCCTCCCTCCCTTCCCTCCCTAAAAATAAATAAATAAAACCTTTAAAAAAAAAGAAATTCCATCCAGAATAAAAGAATGATGAAATCTTTCAAAACATATAGGTGCACAACTCTGCAAATGTGCACATGCACACACAGAATAAAAAGGCTGCAGTGTTAAGGCTGGAAAGAAAAAATAATGCTTTTGGGTGGTGGAAATTTAAATTTAATCACTTACTCCTTGGAATCTGTATAAGATATCTTAATAATAATAATAATACAAATCCCCTGGCCAATAATGTTGTAAAGTGTCTGCAAAATGTAAACCTGAGCCACATTATGCAGGAGGTAATGCCATTTGCACTTTTTATTTCACCTGTAAGTGCTCATTACCCTCAAAGTCTAGGAGTGTTTTGTGTCCTATTCTTATAGGGCCTGGCCCTCATCTGGATGCCAGCTATTCCCAATTATACTGCTCCAGGATTATGCCCTTCCCCAAGCATGGAATGCTTTACAAATTCCTGTTCAGCATTCAAAAGCCGTAATCTCCATGAATATTTTCTTAACCTCCTCTCTTCAGACATAGGGTAATTATTTCCTGGTTCTAGGCTCCATTTCTAGTATCAAGTCTCTATTATTTACCAAAAACAGTGTGCTTACTAGATCATGTGTTCTTTGGTGGTAGAAGCCCTACTTTTTGTAAGTATCTATGACTATATCTGAAAAAGTAACTCAGTGAATGTGTGAATGAATCCATCCATTTTATTACTATTACTTATAATTTGTGCTTTTTCCTCTCTTCAGTTTTCTTCCTTGAAGATTTTATAAGAATTCTAATCTTGTCTAATGTGCAAGTTGGTGTAGTATAGCCTGAAAAGCTTTGCATCTGCTTCTATAGAGTCTATTTCTGATAACGGGTGCCATATTTTATATGAGAACATCTAAGTTTTCACTCTTTCTCCTTTCCATTATATTCATTTTTAATGTCACATTTTCTGAATCTCTAGGTATATTACATCACCTACTTTTCTTTTCTATGACAAAGAAAAGTGTTTTTGCTGTGACATATAACACCACTTTTCCCTTTTATTGTATGTTTATATTTCACCTTATAGTCCAAGAATTTGAAAGTGAGTATGTCTATAGAAAGACCTGCTGCAACAATACTTTAGCTGTGTTGATTTCTATAATAAGAATTACATAATAAACATCTAATAAGATGTGTCATTAAATATTTTTACTAAACTGAAGAAAATGAAAATATAACACTACTTGTTAATGGGTAAGTGAACTGCTCTTTATTATGGAAGCTAAAGGGAAAGACACATTTTAGAAATCTCTGTAATTACCAACTCTTTCTTATAGCACTGGCTATAGTGAAGTACAGAAAGTTGTGTTATATACATATATCTTTTGCATTACTATACCATTCATACTTGCTCTCCTGCTTTCAAACTATATGGAAATACCTAAGAAACTGTGCTCCAAATTCATATAATTCTTAGTAATGGTAAAGCCTTGGGTTGTTAGACATCCAGAAATGATGCTGAGATACTCTATGAAGTAGATTATACCATTTATATTTTTCTATAACTGTTATGGATATTCATTTCTCTCATACTCTAGAAGTGCTCCCTGTACCTTTATTTCAAGGTCTTGCTTTTATTTGGCCAAAAATTAATCCCCATTATAGTGCCAGGGGATGATATCCTAAAGAGTGCTTCTCACAGTGAGGGCTGCCAAGGCCTGGCACCAGAATTATCTCTAAGGCTTTTATTAAAATGCAGGTCCCTGGGTCTAACCCCAGGACTACTGAATCAGGTATTCTGGAAGTGTGGTATTGTCTTAAAGAATTAAAGACAGAGGACTTGGAAAATGGCAGCATGGTAGGAGGGAGCAGATTCCACTTTTCCCTACACATGGGAGAAAAACTAACCAATCTATGGAGGAACAGATCAAAAAGCCAACAATATCACAACATTTATGAAAATTGGAGATCAAAAATTATAGTGGATATTGAAAAACCAGATGGTAAGGAGACTGTTTCAGGATAATAAGAGCCCAGGGATCAGTGTGGGTACCAGGGAGGTTGCAGCCCCCAGGCCTGATGCTCCCAGGTCTGCCTCAGGGCACTCGGGAGAGAGTGGGGTCAACCGCTCCCTCCCCAGCCAAACAGGAATTGAGCAGCACCAGGGGAGGCCTCCTTGCTTGAAGGCACAGAGAGGGGAGTGAGGACTGAGAGACAATTAAACAGGGGCTGCGAGCATCCATGCATAGCCCTGGGAAGAGTGTGTGCCCCACCCTGTGCAACCAAGGGTGGCCTGGCTGTAGGCCTGCGCCCCCAACCGGGAGAGAGTGTGGTTTTGTGGAAGACACAGACCCTACAGCCCTGAAAATGGAAAACGGGCACTCCATTGGATCCCCAGTGCCCAGGCCGTGCACTGAGTGGGGGGGAGTGAGCGCCCCCTCAGGATCTCTGGACCTCACACCTTGAACCCAGAACAGGTGCAGGTGCTACCTGGAATCCCAGAACCCCTGACAGTGAGCTCCAAAGAGTGTGCTTAGGAGCGCCCGGACCCACACACAGGGCACTTCAGAGAGGCACCACACCAGTTCTGGGGAGAATGCAAAGCCAGCCCTGGGGACATTACTCCAGAGACTGACTGAGTTCTGACTGGGAAGGGTGAAAAGCGATTCTAATCACCCCTTAGCCTGCTGAAGCCAATAAGACCAGAAAAACTGGTTTGGCCAGTTAGAAACCAACAAGAAATTTTGTTGTTGTTGTTTGATTGTTTGATTTTATCTTTTTTAAGTAACTTTTTATTTTTTAATTCTTATTATTTTTATGTCTCTCAATTCCTTATGCTTCTCTTTCTTTCACTCTAGTGTTATCCCTTCCTTTCCAAATTTATCTCTTCTTCATTCCATCTTCTGATTTTTTTCCTTTTTTTTTTGAACCAGCAAGTTACTGCATATTTGTATTACCTTTTTTCATTGTTCTTACATTTTTTATTTTAATAGTATTTTAGCATTCCTCTTCTTTCGGTATACACTTATTTGCTTGGCTGGTTATACTGTATCGTTTGGTAGGTTTCCCCTGTTATCTCATTCATAGGGTATCGCTAATTTACTGTCCTTCATTTGTGTTCCATTAGTCCACTACTTAAAGTTCTATGCTCCCTATTCTTGTTATCTAGATCTCATAGCTTCTGTCATATGATTGTTGCTCTAATATTGCTGTAAATAAAACCTATGCCACATGAATGTAAATACTACACAACACCGCTCCCAGATCTCAGCCCACTTAGCAGTTTCCCAAACTCTATTACTGTAGTGGTTAACTTTATTCTCTAACACACTACACCTATTTACTATTCATTACTCTCAGCCTATCTCAGAATCTGACCCCCCACCGTCTCACTGCTTTCTAGATCCAACTCACAAACCTTTCCTCCCTAACAAGAGTCTTATCTTCTTTCCATCCTTTCTAAAAAGTGGCTGGTCAGGTGGAAGATCACGGTTAACACAATACATATCCAAAGGGTCTCCTATCTCTTCTCTACTGGCTGCTACTGTAAATATCATAGAATACTCTCTTGCTGGCCTAAACCATTTTCCCTTACCCCTCCAACTGATCACAAAAAAAGAGTAGGGGGAAGCTGTGAACACCAGGATACCTGAAAGAGACTGCACCACTGAATCTCACAGGTATTCTACCACAGAAGTTCACACCATAAACTCAGGGAGCCAGAACAGATAAATTTAAGAAGCAGAGGCTAACAAGAAGAGTCTCACAAACAATGGGAAGACAAAGAAACAATCCCCAAATGAAGAGAGAAGAGGAAGCCTCAGAAAGAAGCTGTCTCAGAAATGAAATAGAGGAAACTGACCAATCAGATATTGAGTTCACAGCAATGGTTACCTGGAACCACAATGAGTTCACAATAAGCTATGAGAAATTACAGGGAAACTACAACAAACTCACTGCAAACTATATTAACATTAAAAAATAAACAGAAACTATCAACAACAGCCAAAGGAAATCAAGAATACAATTTTTGAACTGAAGAACACAGTAGAAGGAATGAAAAGCAGGATCAATGAAGCAGAAGATTGGATCAGGAAATTGGAGGACAAAGTAGAAAAAAAAGCACCCAGAAAATCCAAGAAAAGAAAAAGAGACTCAGAAGGATTAACACAAATGCAAGACAATATGAAATGTAACAATATCTGTATAATAGGGATACTAAAAGGAGAAGAAGAGCAAGGGATAGAAAACCTATTTGAAAAAGTAATGGTTGAAAACTTCCCTAATTTGATGAGAGAAAAAGTCACATAACTCCAGGAAACACAGAGAGTCCCAATCAAGAGGAACCCAAAGAGGCTCACCTCAAGACATGACATAATTAATGGCAAAATTTCAAGACAAAGAGAGATTCTTAAAGGCAGCAATGGAGAAACAGTAAGTAACATAAAAGGGAGCCCCAATAAGGCTAGCAGCTGACTTCTCAATGGAAATGTTACAAGCCAGAAGAGAATGGCAAGAAATATTCCAAGTAATGAGAACCAGAGGTCTGCAACCAAGGCTGTTTTCTCCAGCAAGGCTCTAAATCAAGATAGAAGGACACATAAGGAGCTTCTCAGACAAAAGAAGTCTAAAAAAATACACCTCCACCAAACCAGCTCTGCAAGAGATATTAAAGGCACTGCTTTAAGGAAAGAGAGAGAGAGAGAGAGAGAGAGAGAGAGAGAGAGAGAGAGAGAGAGAGGGAGAGAGAGATATATGAATACAGGAACGTAAATGGCAATGAATAAGTACCTATTAATAATAACCTAAAAAGTAAATGGATTAGCCCTGGCTGGCATAGCACAGTGGATTGAGCGTGGGCTGGGAACCAAAGTGTCCCAGGTTCGATTCCCAGCCAGGGTACATTCCTGGGTTGCAGGCCATAACCCCCAGCAACCGCACATTGATGTCTCTCTCTCTCTCTCTCTCTCTCTCTCCCCTCCTTTCCCTCCCTAAAAATAAATAAATAAAATCTTAAAAAAAAAGTAAATGGATTAAATGTTCCAATCAAAAGACATAGAATAGATGAACGGATAAGAAAACATGACCCACACATATGCTGCCTACAAGAGACCCACCTCAGGATAAAAGACCTACACAGGCTGAAAGTGAAGGACTGGAAATAAATTTTCCAAGGACACAGACAGGAAAAAATATCGGGGTAACAATACACATGTCAGACAAGATAGACTTCAAAAAAGGGCCATAAAGACAGAGCCAGAAGGCCACTTCATAATAATCAAGGGAAGAGTCCACCAAGAAGACATAAACATAGCAAACATATAGGCACCCAACATAGAAGCACCCAAACACATAAATAAAATGGTACAGGACTTCAGGAAGATATTGACAGCAACACAATTATAGTGGGGGACTTAAACACCCCATTGTCAAAAATGGTGAGCTCTTCCAAACAAAATATCAACAAAGATATTGTGGCATTGAACAATACCCTAGAGGAAATGGACTTAACTGAAATATATAGAGGGAGTCCTCCATCCCAAAGAAGCTAAATACACATTCATTTCAAATGCACACGAAACATTTTTGAACATAGACCACATGATAGGACACAAAACAAGCCTCAACAAATTCAAGAAAATTGAAAACATACCAAGCATTTTCTCTGATCACAAGTGTCTGAAACTAAAAACCAACCCCAAGGAAAAAAACCCAAATCACTCAAAATCATGGAGATTAAATAGCATGCTATTAAACAATGAATGGGTCAAAAATGAAATTAGGGAAGAAATCAAAAAGTTTCTGGAAACAAATGAAAATGAACTCACAACAAACCAAAACTTATGGGACACATCCAAGGCAGTTCTGAGAGGGAAGTTTATAGAGATACAGGCCCATCTAAAAAAGATAGAAACACTTCAAACAAACAACCTAACCCAATGTCTAAAAGAATTTGGGGCACAACAGCAAAGACAGCCCACAGCAAGCAAAAGGAAGGAAATAACCAAAATTAGAGCAGAATTAAAAGACATAGAGACTAAAAGGTCAATTCTAAGGATCAGTGAATCCAAGAGCTGGTTCTTTGAAAAGATAAACAAAATTGAGAAGCCCTTAAGCAGACTCATCAAGAAAAAAAAAGACCCAAATAAACACAATCAGAAATGAAAGAGGAGAGATTAGAACTGATACCACAGAAATACAATTCATTGTAAGAAATTACTATGAAGAACTCTATGCCAAGAAATTTGAAATCCTAGGTAAAATGGACAAATTTCTAGAAAAATATAATCTTGCAAGACTCAATGAAGAAGAAGCAGAAAGCCTGAACAGACCAACAACAGCAAATGAAATTAAAGCAGTAATCAAAAAACTCCCAAAACACAAAAGCTATGAACTAGAGGGTTGCACAGGAGAATTCTACAAAGCATTTAAGGAAGAGCTAACCCCTATCCTTCACAGACTTCCAAAAAATCCAGAATGATGGAAGACTCCCAAACTCATTTTATGAAGCCAGCATCATTCTAATCCCAAAACCAGATAAAGACACAACAAAGAAAGAAAACTTCAGGCCAATATTGCTGATGAACATAGACACTAAAATCCTCAACAAAATATTTTCAAACTACATCCAATAATACATTAAAAAGATCATACACCGTGAACAAGTGGGATTCATCCCAGGGATGCAAAGATGGTACAATATTCGCAAATAAGTATATGTAACACATCACATAAACAAAAGCAAAGACAAAACTCACATAATCATAACATTAGATGCAGAAAAAGCATTTGATAGAGTACAGCACCCATTTATGATAAAAACACTCAGCAAAGTGGAAATAGAGGGATCATTCCTCAACATAACAAAGGCCATATATGAGAGACCTACAGCCAACATCATATTCAATAGGCAAAACTAAAATCTTTTCCACTAAGATTGGGAAGAAGACAAAGCTGTCCACTTTCACCACTTCTATTCAATATAGTACTGGAAGTTTTAGCCACAGTGATCAGACAAGAAAAAGAAATAAAAGGCATCCAAATTGTAAAGGAGGAATCAAAGCTGTCGCTGTTTGCAGATGATAGTGTACATAGTGTACATAGTGTATGATAGTGTACATAGAAAATCCTATAGACTCCACCAAAAACCTGCTTGATCTAATAAATGAATTTGGCAAAACAGTGGGATACAAAGTCAATACCCAGAAATCAAAGGCATTTCTGTACACCAACAATGAAACAGCAGAAGCAGAAATCAAGAAAAAATCTCATTTGAAATAGCAAAAAGAAAAATGAAATACCTAGGAATAAACCTAACCAAGGAGGTAAAAGACCTGTATTCAGAAAACTACATGACACTGAGGAAAGAAATCAAGGAAGACACAAACAGATGGAAACATATACCGTGTTCATGGATTGGAAGAATTAACATCATCATAATGTCCATACTACCCAAAGTAATTTACGGATTCAATGAAATACCCATTAAAGTACCAATGGCTTATGTCACAGACATAGAACAAACACTTCAAAACTTTATATGGAATCATAAATGACCCTGAGTAGCTGCTAAAATTTTTAGAAAGAAGAGTATAGTAGGATGGACCCCCATACCTGACACTAAACTATACTACAAGGCCACTCTGTAATCAAAACAGCCTGGTACTGACATAAAAACAGACACATGGAGCAATGGAACAGAACAGAGAGCCCAGAAATAAACCGAAGTCTCTACAGTCAATTAATATTTGACAAAGGAGGCAGCAACATAAAATGGAATAAAAATAGCCTCTTCAACAAATGGTGTTGGGAGAACTGGACAGCTATGTGAAAAAAAATGAAACTCGAGCACCAACTAACACCTTACACAAAAATAAATTTAAGGTGAATAAAAGACTTAAAAATAAACTGTGACACTATTGAAGTCCTAGAGGAGAACATAGGCAGGACAATTTCAGATATTTCACACAGAAATATTTTTACTGACATGTCCCTTAGAGCAAGAGACATAAAGGAAAGAAGAAACAAATGGGATCTCATCGAAATAAAAAGCTTCTCCATAAGAAGCTAAAGAAAACAGTATTAAAATAAAAAAGAGAACCTATTTATGGGAAAACATATTTGCCAACGATACCTAAGAGAAGGGTTTAATCTTCAAAATATATAAAGAACTGACATAACTCTATTCTAAGAAGACAAGCAACCCAATTAAAAAATGAGCAAAGGAGCAAAGGACTTGAACAGACACTTCTCCATGGAGGACATACGGAGGATCCAGAGACACATGAAAAGATGCTCAATACTGCTAGCTATCAGAGAGATGCAAATTAAAACCACAATAAGATACCACTTCACACCAGTCAGAATGGCTATCATAAACAAAGCAACAAACAACAAGTGTTGGAGAGGTTGTGGAGAAAAGAGGTTGGAGGGACTGCAGACTGGTACAACTACTATGGAAAACACTATGAAACTTCCTCAGAAAACTAAAAATGGATCTGCCTTTTGACCCAGCAATTCCCTTGCTGGGACTATATCCTAAGAACCCTGAAACACTAATCCAAAAGAACCTATGTACCCCAATGTTCATAGCAGCACAAGTTACAATAGCTAAGTGCTGGAAGAAACCTAGGTACCCATTAGTAAATGAATGGATCAAAAGACTGTGGTACATTTACACAATGGAATTTTATGCAGCAGAAAGAAGGAAGGAGCTCCTACCCTTTGCAACAGCATGGATGGAGCTGGAAAGCATTATGCTAAGTGAAACAAGCCAGGCAGTGAAAGACAAATACCATATGATCTCACTTTTAACAGGAACCTAAAGAACAAAACAAACAAACAAGCAATATGTAGTCAAAGACACTGAAATAGAGGACAGGCTGACAGTGGCCAGAGGGGAGAGAAGAGGGAATTTCAGGGAAAAATGAGAAGGGTTTACAAGAACAAATATAAAGGGCACATGGACAAAAAGTAGGGGGTGGTTGAAATGGGAGGAAGGTGGGGAGGGATGGGTGTTGTGTGCTGGAATGGGAGTAAAGGACAGAAAAATGTACATGAACAATGATTAAAATAAAATAAAAAAAGAGTTAAAGACAATGTATTCTTATAGGTACTATTCAATTTAACTTTGTTTTAACTCATACATGAACAATATTACTAGCCCCGTTACCCATCTCATCTAGTTCCAAAGATGGACAACACTTCTTTTTGTTTTAATGTTACTTTAAATGTTATTTAATGTTTCAATTATGGTTGGCATACACTATCATATAGTTTCAGGTGTACAATCCAGTGGTTAGACTTTATACAACTTAGTAAGTTATCACCCTGATAAATCCAGTACCCCTCTGACACCATACATAGTTATTACAATATCATTGACTATATTCCCTATTCTGTACTTTATATCCCTGTTACTATTCTGTAACTACCAATTTGTATTTCCTAATCCTTCACATTGTTCATCTATATCCCCAACTATCCTCCCATGCTAAAGAAGATCCATTAACATTTCTTGTAATACTGGTTTAATATGATGAACCCTTTTAGCTTTTTTTTTTTTTTTTGGTCTGGGAAATTCTTTATCTGTCTTTATATTCTAAATAATAGCTTTGCTTGGTAGATTAATCTTGTTTGTAAGTCCTTGCTTTTCATTACTTTAAATATTTCTTGCCAGTCCCTTCGAGGCTGCAAAGTTTCTTTTGAGAAATCAGCTGACATTCTTATGGGGGCTACCTTGTAGATAATTAACTGTTTTTCTCTTGCTGCAGACAAAGACAAAGATTCTCTCTTTTTTTTAATCTTTGGAATTTTAACTAAGATATGTCTTAGTATGGTCTCCTCGCATTCATCTTTTTTGGACTCTGTACTTTTTGGACTTGTATATTTTTTTTCTACAGGCTAAGGAAGTTTTTGGTTATTATTTTTCACATAGATTTTCTGTTTTTTGCTTTCTCTTTTCTCCTTTCAGCACCCCCATGATATCAATGTTG
This sequence comes from Phyllostomus hastatus, assembly GCF_019186645.2. Taxonomy (NCBI): domain Eukaryota; kingdom Metazoa; phylum Chordata; class Mammalia; order Chiroptera; family Phyllostomidae; genus Phyllostomus; species Phyllostomus hastatus. Next base: position 15,479,996 of record NW_025334022.1, read on the forward strand.
GAATGTTTGAAATTGTCCCAGTGTCTCCATATATTATCTTCATTCTATTGTATTCGGTTTTCTTTTTGCTGTTCTGATTGGGTATTTTCTGTTTCCTTATCTTCCAAATCTCTGGTTTGATTCTCAGATTTATCTACTCTACTATTGATTTCCTGTAAATGATTCTTCATTTCAGTTAATGTACTCTTCATTTTTGACTGGTTATTTATTATGTTTTTAGTTTCATTTTATGTTTCCTATCTCTTTACTGATGTTCTAAGTTCATCTACTCTTGTCCTAGGTTAATTAAGCATCTTTATAACCATTGTTTTGAACTCTGTATCTGATAAATTGCTTGTCACCTTTTTGTTTAATTATTTTTCTAGACTTTTTCCCTTTTCTTTATTTTGGGACATGTTTCTTTGCCTCTTCACTTTGACAGCCCCTGTGTTGGTTTCTATGCATTAGGTAGAGCTACTACATCAACCAGGTTTGGTGGAGTGGCATTATGTAGTAGGTATTATGTAGGGTCCAGTAGCACATCCTCTGTAATCACCTAAGCTAGGCACTCCAGGTGCACAGCATTTATGCAGTCTGTGTACACCCTCCTATTGTAGTTGAGACTTGATTGCTGTTGGCATGTCAATGGGAGGGACTCAAGCCTGAGCAAGATTCATGTCAATTGGGCTCTTGTGTCTGATGAATACATATCATGAGTGTGTAACTTGTGGAAATGGAGATGTTTCAGCGTAGTCTGAATCTATCTATCAGGCTAGCTGGCTTTGGTGTCTCCTGGGAGGTTCAGGCAATGGTCAGCCATCACCTGTGATGTGCCTGGGTGCTTGGGCCCACTGGAATGATCCAAAGAGCAGTCTGAAGATGGCTGCTAATTATGCTGAGCTTAGAGCTGCCTGAGAATGTACAGTTGTGAACCAAGGCTGGCTGCTGCTCATGCTGGGCCTACAGTCACATAGTAATAGGTATGGGATACCCAAAGACCAGATATTGCTTGTTCCAGAAATTTTAAGAAAGTCCAAAGCATGAGCCAAGATAGTCCATTTGTATTAGAATGCCACTGGAATCAGCTTGGATCAGCCAACAACTTCGGTGGGTCAGGGTCTGAGTGTTAGCCAGGTTGATGGGAAGCAAGACATGGTTCTTGATTTCAGGCTCTGTTTAGAGATGCCTTAGAGAATGAATAATGGTCTCTTCCAGCACATCTGTCTATGAGAAAGCTGTCCCCAGCTCTCATCCTGATGCCAAGCAATTTAATTCCTCCCTGTATGTACCTGGAACCTTTTGACTTGCTGCCTCAGCACTGTATTTTAAAGCAAGTGAGCCTGAGTAAGTCTGTGAATAGGCCTAGAAGCCTTCCCTCTATGCCAGTAACAATTCCCACTAGTTTTTACAGTGAGAAATTATGAGGACCTCTCTTCTTGGCTCTAAAATCCCTTGCTTCTCTGGGGAACCTCTGCATTAGAAATACCACTCCCAATTTTTATCCATCTCATGTGGTGGTGGCAAGCCCATTCCATGTTTCCATTCTTCCTACCAGCCTTGATGTAGCTTCTTCTGTATACCTTTAGTTGTAGGACTTCTGTTCAGCTACATTTCAGGTGGTTGTAAATGATGGTTGTTCTGTAGTTTAGTTAAAATTTTAATATGGTTGTAGGAGGATTTGAGTCCCACATTTACCTCTGCCACCATCTTGACCAGAACCAGCAACATTTCTTTTATGGAATTAGGTTTAGGTATAATGGCATAATACTAGTATTATACATGAAGAGATATTATAAAATAGTTTGGTGATCTTGGTTGTTTTATTAAAAGTTGTTGAGAAGATTATTTACTACCTTACACAGCATAATATGCATGAAGAGTCACAATGCAATTTTCTACCCTATTGTTACTTTTTTCTGTATGTCACAGCATGCAATTTTATTACTAATCACACCTTTGCATTAATCTTACTTTGATAACCTTTCTAATTCCTTCATCATGGTTTCCTTATTCATTAATGGCAAGTATTTTTCCACTAGTCATATTTGTGTATACTACCTTAAATATATTCTGTAAAAAGTCAGAATATAAATAAATATAACCATCTTAAAACCAATCATAAAGAAAATAAAAAATTGTAAAGGTTCTGAAACCTCTTAGTATAGAAAAGAGGCTGAAATCAGTGTACTGTAACATGAGCTCTCTAGGCATCTAAATAGACCAAATGTGAAGATATAATATTCATTTTCTAGATCCATATTAAATCCTCAAGAGTATGCCAAAAAAAAAAAGAAACACTGTACTGTCTGTATTTAGGTGTAAAGACTTGTAGACTAGTAATTAATCTTAACTAAGGATATTTTGTTTGTTTGATATATTTCCTGGGATGATTAACTGAGCTGAAAATCACTGTGAGATGACTTTTTTGTTATGCTGAAAGTTGAATTCTTTAGTTTTCCAACATTCATGAATGCATGTTTTGGACATACTGGAAACTAGCTGAACTAAATGAACAAAACTTGTTTTTAACCAAAGTCTACTTGATAATATTGTTGAATGTTTCGACTAGATTTTTGACTTTGTCTTCTTAACTTATTTTGGTTTTCCATTATAATTTATCCCACTTATACACTCTTTGACTTCCACATACTCCCTTCTTCCACAACCATCACACTGTTGTGCATATCCATGAGTTCATTTTTGTTTTTACTTGATCCCTCCACTCCCAACCCCCAGAGCTGTCAGTCTGCTCTGTATCTCTGAATCTGTCTCTGTTATGCTTGTTAGCTCAGTTTGTTCATTAGATTCCATATATAAGTCAAATCATAGGGTATTTGTCTTTCTCTGACTAGCATATTTCACTTAGCATGATGTTTTCCAGGTCCATCCATGATGTTGCAAAGGATAAAATTGTATTATTTTTAATGGCTGAGGAGTATTCCATTATATAAATGTACATAGTGAATGTTTCATCTTAACTTTCTGGGGAAATAACTGCTTTTTCTTAAGCATCTTTTTTTTTACTGTATAACAGCTTATTGCCATTCTGGTGTAAGACAGGCAGATCACCAGCCAGTCATGATCACTAAAGGGAAAATGACTCCCAAGAATAACATCACATGAAGACTTAAAGAATAAACCTATGATAAGGATAAAATTAGGGCTGAAACACCTTCTGCAAATCTTTTTCTATGTCTCAGTATGAGATGAAGTCTGTTATAGATGCAGGTTACCTAATGTCTTATAAATCAGTATTTTTCTTTTTTTCAATATGTATTTATGGAATAATTTTAACTCATTACTGATCATAAGATAATTTTTCTTTTAGTAATATGGACAAACATGCTTTCAATTTTTCCTCAAAATATTGAATCTCACCAAGGTGAATTTTGGCAATTGCCCAGTTATAGCCAGAATGTACTATTGAGATTAAAACAATAAGAAATGTGTGTATGTGGTGCTAGGATCAGAAGAAGGCATTCTTTAATTCTGATTTTATTTGATTTTACATAAAAATAAATAACCTATCCAATGACACATGTCAAATTTGAAGCCATGGAAATTTAGAACAAAACATTTTATTGAAAAGAATAGAGAGCACATGAATGAGCCTTTTCAATTTGCTTGCCTCATGGCTAATCTACCAATATGACATGCACCTATCAATAAGAAATTATATCTGTTGCTTTCTCACAGATCAAATATTTAAAATGCAATAAAACTGATTTATTTGTTACTATAAAATATAATATATGGAATGATCCTGTGTTAATATTACCTGTGTTTCATCAAAGAGAAATAGGATGTCTTCAGGCAATGTGTTTAAGGTATATTGCCTACATGGATAAACTCCTCAGGGTTTAAGAATCCTAGGTGCAGTTAGTCAGGTCTTATCTCAATCAGGTACTTTTTCTTCATCAAAGGTGGAGCAGCTATTTTAACTGAGAATTTCACATAAAGAGCAACAAGGAGTTCTTGTGAAAACAGTAGAAGAAACACTATTCAATAAACTACATATGCTTTATTAGTCATGAATCTATTTTATTTTTACTTAACATTAAAATAAGATATGGCTACAGTATAAATCCAATATCAATACCAGTTCTTCCATAAAAGGGAATTGAATATTTGATATGGCTAATTTGATTCTACCCTATGCCTAAGTTTCCTTCCCTCATTTGTCTACTTTGTGTGATCTGTTGATCGTATTCTGATATAATACTGATCCATATCTTATAGATTTCCACACCAATCCATATTAGATAAATAAATCTCTCTGTTTGAAATTGTGTTGTTTTATTTTTTTAATTAATTCTGCTGAAGTTGGTTAATAAATTTATATAGGTTTCATGGGTACAATTCTATAATACATCATCTGTATATTGTATATATTGTGTGTTTACCACACCAAGTCAAGTTTCCTTCCATCACTATTTTACCCCATTTAACCTCTCCAATCTCTCCTCACCTCTCTTTCCCTCTGTTAATCACCATACTATTATCTGTCCACTACAGGGTTTTTTTGCTACATCCCTTCACCTTTTTCACCCAACCTTCCTCCCTTCTCCCCTCTAATAGCTATCGGTCTATTCTCTATGAGTCTGCTTCTATTTTGTTTGTTAGTTTATTTTGTTCATTAGTTTTTACATATAAATGAAATCACATGGTATTTGTTTTTCTCTAAGTGGCTTATTTCACTTAGCATAATGCTCTCCAATTTAAACTATGCTGTCCAGAAAGGTAAGATTTCTTTCTTTCTCTCTCTCTTTCTCTCTCTCTTTCTTTCTCTCTCTCTTTCTTTCTTTCTTTCTTTCTTTCTTTCTTTCTTTCTTTCTCCTTCTCTCTCTCTCTCTCTCTCTCTCTCTCTGCAACTGAGTAGCATGTTATATTCAAAGTATAAAGATCCTAGAAAAAACATAGACAGTAAAATCTTGTGCTTTTCTCATAGCAATATTTTTTGTGATACATCTCCTTTGGCAAAGGAAACAAAAGGAAAAATAAACAAATGGGACTGCATTAAACTAAAAATATTTTGCACAGCAAAGGAAATCATCAACAAAATGCAAAGGCAACTCATTGAATGGGAGAACGTACTTGCTGACACATCTGATAAGGGGTGAATATCCAACACTTATAAAGAACTTATTATAAAACTCAACACTTAAAACATTAATAGTCCAATTAAAAATGGACAAAAGACTTGAATAAATACTACTCCAAAGAAGACATACAGATGGCCAATATATATATAAAAATACTCAATATCATTACATCATAGAAATGGAAATCAAAAGCACAATGAGATATCACCTTATACCTGTCAGAGTGGCTATCATTAATAAATGAAAAACAACAAGTGTTGGAGAGGATGTGGAGAAAAGAGAACCATCATGAACTGTTAGTGAGACTGCAAATTGATGTAGTCACTATGGAAAACAGTATTCAGTTTCCTCAAAAAAATTAAAAGTGGAACTGTATTTTGACGAAGTGATTCCACTTCTGGGGATTTATCCAAAGAAACCTGAAATACTAATTCAAAAAATGTATATGTACCTCTATGTTCCCTGCAGTGTTATTTACAATAGCCAAGATTTGAAGCAGCCCAACTGTCTATGAGTAGATGAATGAATGAAAAGGCTTTGGTACATTTACACAATGGAAATTGTATAAAGTTCATCATTAAAATAAGAAGTCATTATCAGTGTCTTTACATAATTCCAGTCATTTATACTACTGCACAAATTTGTATAAATGTAAATATGTAGTTAAATTGATTTTCTCAAAACATCCTTTTTAAAACATCTTGCTACAGTTTGTTAATGCATGGAAGGCAATATATTGCAAGAGTCGGGGGGGCATGGTTAAAGTTAAACCAAGAGCAAGTGTAAATTAATTGATATAGTACTTGCCCCATAGTGAGTTCTCATAAATGATGAACTGATAATGATAATTATTCAAGTACAAAATCCCACCTCCACTTGCTGTGTGACTTAGAGTGAATTTTTTAATCTCTCAGTGTTCTATATTCCCATGATAATTGTAGTAAGTTTTCATAAAAATGAAACAAAATGACTTATCTGATACAGTGCAGTAACTGAAACATTGCTGGTGGACTCCATCTTCTACTTCTTGTATCACTTAACTAAACATCTTTTTAGCTATGCTTTTGCCATGTAATCATTTAATACTAACTATATTAATGTGTAAGCTATATGAGCATAGTGGGACAGATCTAGGTGCTTGGTGAACTGTAACATTAAAGTGAGTTTCTAACACAATAAGTCCATTGTTCTACAGAGTCGATGTAAGTTTTTAGGCAAAATACAGGCAAAAATACTTTTGGAAGTATAGCAAGTGATATCCACTTGATCTTTTCTAAGGAAAAAGTGAACCATAATTGGAAGTCTTGCCAAGATACTAAATGTTGTTTTGGTTTGGTTCTTTCTGTCCTATGTGCTCTAGAATTTTCCCACAAGGAAAGGATGAAACTGTTAAGCACACAAATTGTGTTGACCCTCAGATAGGTCCCACGATGTATTCAAAGGATAGAGGGCAGAAGACTGGTCCAGGCTGTACCCTGTGTGGTATTAAATGACCAGTAATTTAGTATATTTTTATGTACAATTTTTAATTTATTTCTGAAATAAAGTTATTTCAGTATTAATGTTAAGCATGTTAACATTCTTTTTAAATACATTTTTTTTAAATTCTTGTTCAAGTACAATTGTCTTCATGTTTCCCCTAACACACCCCCCTGCCCCCCAAATCCCCACCTCCCTTCCTCGAGCTTACTCCTTTTGGCTTTGACTGTGTATCCTTTATACATGTTCCTTGAAGTCCTTTGCCCTATTTTCCCACATTATATCCCTTGCCCCTCTTCCCTCTGGTTACTGTCAGTTTGTTCTTTATTTCAATGTCTCTGGTTATATTTTGCTTGCTTGTTCATTTTGTCAACTAGTTTCCACTTCTGAATGAGATCATATGGTACTTGACTTCCGCTGCCTGGCTTATTTCACTTAGCATAATGCTCTCCAGTTCCCTTCATGTTGTAGTGAAGAGTAGGAGCTCCTGATTTCTTTCTACTGTGTAGTATTCCATTCTGTAAATGTACCACAGTTGTTTTTTTATCCACTCATTTACTCATGGATGTCTAGATTAGTTTCAGCACTTTCCTATTGCAAATTGTGCAGCTATGAACATTGGGGTGCATAGGTTCTATTGAATTAGTGTTTCAGGATTCTTAGGGTATAATCCCAGCAGTGGAATTGCCTGGTCAAAAGGAAGTTTGATTTTTAGTTTTCTGAGGAAATTCCATGGTGTTTTTCACAGTAGCTGTAGAAGTCTACATTCCCACCACCAGTGCACTAGGGTTCCCTTTTCTTCACAGCCTCACTAGCACTTGTTTTTTTTTTTAATTGTTTATGATGGCCATTCTGACTAGTGTAAAGTGGTATCTCATTGTGGTTTTAATTCGCATCTCTCTGATGGTTACAGACACTTAGCATCCTCTCATATAGCCATAAGCCCTCTGTATGTCCTCCTTGGAGAAGTGTCTGATCAGTTCCTTTTCCCATTTTTAATTGGATTGTTTGTCTTCCTGAAGAGGAGTCATGTGAGATATTTATATATTTTGGAACTGACAAAATATATATGATCAGACACTTGGAGAAGTGTCTGATCAATCCCTTTTCTGACATATCATTGGTAAATATTTTTCCCATAGGGTTGATTCTTTTTTCATTTTGCTGATGTTTTCTCTTTTTTAAGATTTGATTTATTTTTTTATTTTTAGAGAGGGAAGGGAGGGAGATAGAGAGAGAGAAACATCAATGTGCAGTTGCTGGGGGTCATGGCCTGCAACCCAGGCAGGTACCCTGACTGGGAATCTAACCTGAGACACTTGATGTTTTCTTTAGCAGTGCAGAATCATCTTAATTTGACGTACATAGTTTGATTTTTTTTTCCTTTATACCCCTTGCTCTAGGGGACATATCAATGAAAATATTGCTGCATGGAATATCTGAGATTTTCCTGCATATGTTCTCCTCTAGGACTTTGACAGTGTTGCACTTACATTTAAATTTTTTATCCACCTTGAGTTTACTTTTGTGTATGGTGTAAATTGGTGGTTGAGTTTCTTTTTTTCTTTTTTCTTTTTTTGTATGTAGCTGTCCAGATCCCCCAATGCCATTTGTTGAAGAGCTAATTAAACTCCATTTTATGCTTCTACCCACTTTGTTGAATATTAATTGACTATAGAGACTTAGGTTTATTTCTCAGCTGTCTATTGTGTTCCATTTGATAGATGTGTCTTCACTTATTCCAATACCAGACTGTTTTGATTATAGTGACCCTAATATAGTTTGATATTAGGTATTGTGATCCCTTCTACTTTGATCTTCTTTCTCCAAATCACTGTAGCTATTTGGGGTCATTTATGGTTCCATATAAAGTTTTGAAATATTTGTTCTATATCTGTGAAATATGTCATTGGTATTTTAATAGGGATCATGTTGAATGTATAAATTGCTGTTGGTATTATGGACATTTTGATGATATTAATTCTTCCAACCCATGAACATGGTATATACTTCCATTTATTTTTGTCTTCCTTAATTTCTTTCTTTGATGATTTTGACTCAACCATTAAAAGGATGGGTGGGTTGGGATGGTAGTAAAAGATAGAAAATTGTACTGCAATAACAATTTAAATAAAATTTAAAAAAGGATGTTAGTTGAACATCTGACAAACACAAAAATGTCATAAAGGCACTCTATGAATTATTCTACTAAGTAGTTTGCTGGTTAGGTTGAAGCAAACATAATTTTTTCCTTGTGTGTCTCCTTTTCATGCTTTACTTTCAGTGCAGGCTTTTGGGAGCCTCAGCCTTCCCAGATTTTTTGCCCTGATAGGTATTGGGGACTCCAACTCAGATATAGAAGGGCCATCTTGCAATAGTGGATGAAGGAATTCTCAGAGTGGGAAATAAGGTTTAAGGAGGACCCTTGTCTTCTTCCTGATCTTAGGAGAAACAGTTCTAGTTTTTGCCCATTGACTAGGTGGCTTTGTACACTGCACCATATTACTGGGATGCTTTAAGCACATTATTTTTTTATACTTACCTGAGGACTTTTTTTTTTTCATTTATTTTATAGAGAGAGGAAAAGAGAGAAGAAGGAGAGAGAAGCATCGATGTGAGAGAGAAACATTGATCAGTAACTCTCCATACGCTCCTGGACTGGAGAGGGAACCCGAAGCCTAGGTATGTGCCCTGACCAGAAATTGAACCCACAACTTTTCAGCTATGGAATGATGCTCCAACCAACTGAGCCACACTGGCCGGGGATTAAACACATTCTTAATGGGTGGTATCAGGCTCAAATTGTCTATGCACTCAGTATATTTAATTTCCACGCTTTTCTCTTTGAATTTTTGCCAGAATTTCACTGCTTTCTTCAGTCTGTTAGTTGGCCTATGCTACCCTTTTGGATTCATTTTCCTCAGTAGGTGGCAAAAGTGACTTAGTTATTTGTTACCAGAAGGAAAAAGGCTTTGATAAATAACATCACTTACTTGTTTTCACTTTTATCTTTACGATGAGTGGCATTATTTTATTTATAAAATATGTTTTTAAAATGTGTTTCATATGTAACATACACTGAATGAATGACATGTAGGTCAAAGGCTCTGAAAATAGTCTCTTTATACTATAGACCCCTTAGTAAGAAATTCTCTCACAGGAAAGCTGACCCAATATATATATATATTGCTTGATGTACTGTGTGCCTATCACATGGGACTATTGGTTTGCATCTATGTAAGACAGATGATCAGTTGCTAATTTCCAACAACATTAAATTAATTAAAAATAAAAATAAATGTAGGTGACAGGTAGATACATAGACAATTTTTTCTATTTTTGTTATTTTAATCATTGTTCAAGTACAGTTTTCTATCTTTTACTCCCATTCCAGCCCACCCACCCAACCCTCTCCACTTCCCTCCCATTACCAACCTCCCCCTAGTTTTTGACCATGTGTCCTTTAAATTTGTTCTTATGAACCCTACCCATTATCCCCTGAAATTCTCTCTTCTCTCCCCTCTGGTCACTGTCAGTGTGTCTTCTATTTCAGTGTATTTGGTTATATTTTGCTTGTTTCTTTGTTTTGTTGTTTAGGTTCCTATAAAAGGTGAGATCATATGGTATTTCTCTTTCACTGCCTGGCTTATTTCGCTTAGCATAATGCTTTCCAGCTCCATCCATGCTGTTGCAAAGGGTAGGAACTCCTTCTTTCTTTCTGCTGCATAGAATTCCATTGTGTAAATGTAACATAGTTTTTGATCCATTCATTTACTGATGGGCATCTAGGTTGCTTTCAGCACTTGGCTATTGTAAATTGTGCTGCTATGAACATCTGGGTGCAAAGGTTCTTTTCTATTCGTATTTTAGTGTTCTTAGGATATCGTCCCAGAAATGAAATTGCAGGGTCAAAAGGCAGATCCATTTTTAGTTTTCTGAGGAAGTTCCATACTGCTTTCCATAGTGGTTGTACCAGTCTGCAGTCCCACCAACAGTGCACTAGGGTCCCCTTGTTGTTTGTTGCTTTGTTTATGATGGCCATTCTGACTGGTGTGAAGTGGTATCTCATTGTGGTTTTAATTTGCATCTCTCTGATAGCTAGCGATATTGAACATCGTTTCATGTGTATTTGGATTTTTTGTATGTCCTCCTTGGAGAAGTGTCTGTTCAAGTCCTTTGCCCATTTTTTAATTGGGTTACTTGTCTTCTTAGAGTGGAGTCATGTAAGTTCTTTATATATTTTGGAGATGAAACCATTGTCTGAGGTATCATTGGCAAATATGTTTTGCCATACAGTTGGTTCTCCTTTTATTTTGATACTGTTTTCTTTAGCTGTGCATAAGCTTTTTATTTTGATGAGGTCCCCTTTGTTTCTTCTTTCCTTTATGTCCCTTGCTGTAGGAGACATGTCAGTAAAAAAGTTTCTGCGTGAAATATCTGTGATTTTCCTGCCTACATTCTCTTCTAGGACTTTAATGGTGTCACAGTTTATATTTAAGTCTTTTATTCACCTTAAATTTATTTTTGTGTAAGGTGTTAGTTGGTGCTCGAGTTTCATTTTTTTTTCACATAGCTGTCCAGTTCTCCCAACACCATTTGTTGAAGAGGCTATTTTTATTCCATTATATGTTGCTGCCTCCTTTGTCAAATATTAATTGACTGTAGAGACTTGGGTTTATTTCTGGGCTCTCCGTTCTGTTCCATTGCTCCATGTGTCTGTTTTTATGCCAGTACCAGGCTGTTTTGATTACAGAGTGGCCTTGTAGTATAGTTTAGTGTCAGGTATGGGGGTCCATCCTACTATACTCTTCTTTCTAAAAATTTTAGCAGCTACTCAGGGTCATTTATGATTCCATATAAAGTTTTGAAGTGTTTGTTCTATGTCTGTGACATAAGCCATTGGTACTTTAATAGGTATTGCATTGAATGTGTAAATTGCTTTGGGTAGTGTGGACATTTTGATGATGTTAACTCTTCCAATCCATGAACACGGTATATGTTTCCATCTGTTTGTGTCTTCCTTGATTTCTTTCCTCAGTGTCATGTAGTTTTCTGAATACAGGTCTTTTACCTCCTTGGTTAGGTTTATTCCTAGGTATTTTATTTTTCTTTTTGCTATTTCAAATGAGATTTTTTTCTTGATTTCTGCTTCTGCTGTTTCATTGTTGGTGTACAGAAATGCCTTTGATTTCTGGGTATTGACTTTATATCCCACTGATTTGCCAAATTCATTTATTAGGTCAAGCAGTTTTTTGGTGGAGTCCATAGGATTTTCTATGTACACTATCATGTCATCTGCAAACAGCGACAGCTTTGATTCCTCCTTTGCAATTTGGATGTCTTTTATTTCTTTTTCTTATCTGATCACTGTGGCTAAAACTTCCAGTACTATATTGAATAGAAGTGGTGAAAGTGGACAGCCTTGTCTTGTTCCTGATCTTAGTGGAAAAGTTTTTAATTTTGCCCATTGAGTATGATGTTGGCTGTAGGTCTCTCATATATGGCCTTTATTATATTGAGGAATGCTCCCTCTATTCCGACTTTGCTGAATGTTTTTATCATAAATGAGTGCTGTACCTTATCAAATGCTTTTTCTGCATCTATTGATATGATCATGTGGCTTTTGTCTTTGCTTTTGTTTATGTGATGTATTACATTTACAGATTTACAAATATTGTACCATCCTTGCATCCCTGGAATGAATCCCACTTGGTCATGGTGTATGATCTTTTTAATGTACTGTTGGATGTGGTTTCCCAGTATTTTGTTGAGGATTCTGGCGTCAATGTTTACCATCAGCAATATTGGCCTGAAGTTTTTTTTTTTTTTTCTTGGTTGTGTCTTTATCTGGTTTTGGAATTAGGATGATGTGGGCCTCATAAAATGAGTTTGGGAGTCTTCCATCTTTTTGGATTTTTTGGAAAAGTCTGTGAAAGATAGGGGTTAGCTCTTCCTTAAATGCTTTGTAGAATTCTGTGAAACCATCTGGTCCAGGGCTTTTGTGTGTTGGGAGTTCTTTTTTTTTATTACTTCTTCAATTTCTTTTATTGTTATTGGTTTTTTCAGGCTTTCTGCATCTTTTTCATTGAGTTTTGGAAGATTATATTTTTCTAGAAATTTGTCCATTTCATCTAGGTTTTCAAATTTCTTGGCATACAATTCTTCGTAGTTATTTCTTACAATCCTTTGTATTTCTGTGGTACCTGTTGTAATCTCTATTTTTCACTTCTGTTTGTTTATTTGGGTTTTCTCTCTTTTTTTCTTGATGAGTCTGCTTAAAGGCTTGTCGATTTTGTTTATCTTTTCAAAGAACCTGCTCTTGGTTTCATTGATCCTTAGAATTGTGCTTTTAGTCTCTATGTCATTTAATTCTGCTCTCACCTTGGTTATTTCCTTCCTTCTGCTTGCTCTGGGCTGTCTGGTTGTTGTTTCTCGAGTTCTTGTAGACATAGGGTTAGGTTGTTTGTTTGAAATGTTTGTAACCTTTTTAGGTAGGCCTGTATCACTATGAACTTTCCTCGCAGGACTGCCTTGGCTGTGTCCCATAAGTTTTGGGTTATTGTGAGTTTGTTTTCATTTTTCCAGAAACATTTTGATTTCTTCCCTAGTATCATTCTTGACCCATTCATTGTTTAATAGCATGCTATTTAATCTCCATGATTTTGAGTGTTTCGGGTCTTTCCTTGGGGTTGGTTTCTAGCTTCAGTCCCTTGTGATCTGAAAAAATGGTTGGTATGATTTCAATTTTTTTTTGAATTTGTTGAGGCTTGTTTTGTGTCCTATCATGTGGTCTATCTTTGAAAATGTTCCATGTACAGTTGAAAAGAATGTGAATTTACCTTCTTTGGTATGGAGGGCTCTCTCTATATATATCAGTTAAGCCCATTTCATCTAGGGTATTTTTCAATGCCACAATATCTTTGTTGATATTTTGTTTGGAAGATCTGTCCATTTTTGATAGTGGGGTGTTAAAATCCCCCACAATAATTGCATTGCTGTCAATATCTTTCTTGAAGTCCTCTAAGATTTTCTTTATGTATTTGGGTTCTCCTATGTTGGGTGCATATATATTTACAATATTCATGTCTTCTTGGTGGATTCTTCCCTTGAGTATTATGAAATGACCTTCTGGGTCTCTCTTTATGTTCCTTTTTTGGGAGTCTATTTTGTCCGATATGAGTATTGCTACCCCGGCCTTCTTTTTCCTGTACATTTGCTTGGAAAGTTTGTTTCCAGCCCTTTACTTTTAGTCTTTGTATATCTTTTGTACTGAGGTGGGCCTTGTAGGCAACATAAGTGCGGGTCATGTTTTCTTATCCATTAAGCTATTCTATGTCTTTTGATTGGAGCATTTAATCCATTTATATTTAAGGTTATTATTGATAGGTACTTATTCATTGACATTTCCGTACCTGTGTTTCTCTTTCTCTTTTCCTTTCTTTCCTTAAAGCAGCCCCTTTAGCATCTCTTGCAGAGATGGTTTGGTGGAAGTGTGTTCTTTTAGACGTCTTTTGTCTGAGGAGCTTTTTATTTGGCCTTCTATCTTGATTGAGAGCCTTGCTAGGTAAAGTAGCCTTGGTTGCAGACCTCTGGTTCTCATTACTTGGAATATTTCTTGCCATTCTCTTCTGATAGATAAAATTTTGATAAACATATGTAAAGAGGAAATGCTCATTCACTCTATTTCTCTATATAAGAAAAACATGTAGGCAAGATGGAGGCATAGGCTCAAATGTTTCACTTCCTCTCACAACCAAAAGAAGGATAACAACCAACTTAAAAACAAAAAACAACCAGAATAACCAAAAATGCATTTGCATTGAAGTCTGACGACCAAAGATTCAAGGGACTATTCATCCAGACAGGTGCGCTGAGACAAAGAAATATGGCCCAAATAATAGGACAGATCCAAACTCCAGAAAAAGAGCTAAGGGATGAGGATATAAACTGTCTGATTCATATTTCAAAGCACTGGTAATCAGGATGCTAACAGAATTGACTGAGCTCAGTTGTGAAATGAAGGAATAAATCAAGGCTGCACAAAAGGAAATAAGAAATATATACAGGGAACTGACAACGAAGGGAAGAAAACTGTGTCTCAAAACAATATGGAACAAAAGGAAGAAATAAACATCCAAATGGAACAGAATGAAGAAACAAGAATGGAAAAAAATGTGGAGAGGCTTAGGAACCTCTGGGACAACTTTAAGATTTCCAACATTTGAATCATGGGGATGCTGCAAGGAGAAGAAGAAGAACAAGATATCAAAAATATATTTGAACAAATAATGAAGAGGGATGTCCCCAATATGGTAAAGGAAATAGACTTCCAGAAAGATCAGAAAGACAAGAGCCACAAAGAAATTGAACCCAAGGAGGAACACACAAAGACACGTCATAATTAAGACACCCATTATTCAAGATAAGGAGAGCAGCTGAAAAGCAACAGGAGGAAAAGAGAGAATTATCTACAAAGGAGTTTCCACAAAACTATCACCTGATTTCTCAAAACAAACCTTGCAGGCAAGAAGAAGCTGGCAAGAAGTATTCCATGTCATGAAAGACAAGAACCTCCATCCAAGATGACTACACGGCAAAGCCATAATTTAGAATGGAAGAGCAGATAAAGTGCTCCCCAGATAAGTTCAAGTTAAGGGAGTTCATCATCATCAAGCCTTTATTATATGAAATAGTAAAGGGACTTATCTAAGAAAAAGAAGATGATCAAAAAATATGGACAGTACAATGACAATAAACTCACAATTATCAACAACTGAACCTTAAATACAAAAAGAAAAAGAAAGCAAACAGTAAGAACAGGAACAGAATCACAGAAACGGAGATCACATTGTGGGTTATGAGTGGGGAGGGGAGGGATAAAATGAGGGAGGAAGGTACAGGGAATAAGAAGCATAATATGTAGGCACAAAGTAGACAGAGGGAGGTTAAGAATAGTATAGGAGATGGAGATGCCAAGGAACTTATATGTACCACACATAGACATGAACTAATGGGGTGGGGGAATGCTGGAGGGTGTGTGTGGGTTGCATGGAGGAGGGTGTAAAGGGGAAAAAGAAATTGGGACAACTGTAATAGCATAATCAATAAAATATGCTTAAAAGAAAAACTTATATAGAACTTAGTAAATGCCAAGTGTGATTCTGATTCAGATAGATGATGACAGATTAGATAGACAGATAGATGATAGATAGATAGATAGATACATAGATAGATAGATACATCGAAAAATAGATAGATAGATGATAGATATTACATAGACAAAATGTTTGTCTTATATAACTAAGTTGCTCACATAAATGTTATAGCAGAACTACTGTGAGACCTCTGACAACACTGGGTTGGAACTGGGACTATTTGTTCAAAATTGACGGTTATTTCACTGATTTTTTCAAAGCTTCTTAAAGAGAAGAAGTGAGATGAAAGACCTATATTTAAATGTATCCCTGTCTGTATTACTAAAGCAGATGTATTTTAAATCAAAATAACTTCTTACTGTTTTACTCTATATTTAGGCTGTATAATGAAATGGGATTGGTTACTTCACTTTGATGTTTTCTTTTTTGATTTCAGAGTCTGCTTGATACCATTAATTTGGTTTCTTTATAAAAAACTGATTTGTTGAGCTTTAAGAATAAAATATGAGAGATTTATATTCATTTAGGTAACAAATTCATTACTTGACTGAAGTTCAGAGTCCTCATTCAAACTAATGGATATAGATACCAAAGACAAAGAAAGAATGCAGCTCAGTATAATTGGTAAATCCCTCCTTTGACAATGAAATTTTATTTAATAAATCATGTGCTCTTTGTTGTTGAAATTGATAAAGTCCCTTGCCCACTGCTAAGAAGCATTACAGAAAAATGATATTTTCATGAGGCATTTTAGCTCTGTCAATAAATCTTCTGTTTTGGGTAATCTGTAATTGAAACAGATTTTTTTAGTACTTACTCTCATTCTCCTCTGAGAAGGTCTCTCACAAGTCTGGTATACTCTCATTACTTTTTTATACAAAAAGGAGCAGTCAATTCTTTGTTAAAGAAACATAAAGTGAGAAGGATATGACATTTAGATGCCCAATCAGTAAAGGGATAAAAACTAAGCCCATTGTCAACAAATGCATTTTAGTACATTTCTCCTAATGATATTTATCAAGTGCCTATGCACACACACACACACACACACACACATACTTGATCTATCTATCTATCTATCTATCTATCTATCTATCTATAATCTATCCATCTATCATCTATCTATCATCTATCCACTTACTATGCTTAGTACTATACAATACAAATTAAATGGATTTGGTCTCTGATGTCTTTCAGTTTACACCTTCCTTTGAATGAAATGTTATATTGCAGTGATTAAAAGGGCCAAATCAGATCAGGACAGTTATATCCACCTCTCTGAAGAATAGGTTATTGGCGTTTGTGTTTACGTGCTAGCCTGGTTGGGAGATGCAGAAATAGCAAGGGCACTCTCTGTGCTTTCCTATGCTGATTATTTACAAAGGTGTCTAGGCATCTGAGGCTTTAACTAGAAATTTCATAAATTATTTCTGGTTAGGACTAGTAACTAAAAGAAGAGAACATTTATCTTTCTGGAGGCCTTAAAAGAACAACTTCTCCCTGTGTATTTTACCCTAACGTTTTTGAAGTAGATTTTTTTGCCTCTATTAAATACCCAGTGATGTACATATATAAGCCCTCTGCTAGTCACAACTGCAGAATTACAAGTCTTGTAGATTTTTTTAAGTTACTATGAGTAGTCATGAAGTATCATATAATGAAAAAACTCAGACTGAAAGTTAGAAAGCCTGTATTTTAGTCCTGGTTCAGATATTAAATAGCTGATTAATTAGGGAAAAGTTTTTCACATCTGGGGTTTAGTATCACTTCAAAATTTGAAAAATTAGATTTAAATACCATTTAGTTTTAATATTCCATGGGACTGCATGTGACCTGACCACTATGTGGAAGTTTCATAGTAACCTAAGGAACAGTAAAAGGATAAGGATATCTACTTCTCTGTTCTATGTTATATTATTAATGTGTTTCTAATTTATCCTAAAATACATGTGATAGCCACTTTTGAAGTAAAATATTGCATAAATCAATGACTGATATGATTAAGTTTGGAAAGGTAACCTAGAGACCCAAGAATAAAAAGTCTTTTCTTTAAAAAAAGTAATCAAACATATTATTGACTATATAGAATCTAATTTTACATTCTGGACAAATAACATAATTTCAAATATAAAATTTAAGGGTTTGGGTATCAGCCCAAAATTATTAGAAGTATGTTTTGCTTTGTTCTAAGGAGGAGGAGGAGGAGAAAGGAGACATCTGACCTCATCTTCATCTTTCTTTCAGATGTCATGGTCAAATATAAGTGGAAAAAGTACATCTGGAAGATGTCTAGTAAATATTTAATGAAAGCAACACTCTTAAGATAAGTTTATATGGAATGACCTATTTCAATAATATAGTAATATATTGCCTTACCTTTTTCTTTAGCAGGGTAAATATTTCTGAATCCCACATGCAAAAAAGAAATACAACTCAGGGATTAAATCTTTAATAAAATCTATTTTTACCTTTACAAACTTTAGTCTTCCCTGCATATATTTCTGACACGTTTTCCATTTATTGTTTTCATCCACTGAATAAAAATGTAATCAAAGCATGTTAGAAATACAAAGGTACCTTAGCCTTCACAGAATCGAACCTGTTTATTTACCAGATGAGAAAATCCTGTCGACAGAAGTGACATACCCAGATTCTTCCAGTTTGCATCACCACACATAGCATTAGACTCTATCATGAAGTGTGAAATATGAAGGACAGTGAATGAAATTGGATGGTAAGTGGGAAAACAAAGCAAAGATAATATGAAAGAATAAAACATAAATGTCCAAATCTTCTTCCAAAATAGGGCCGAGAAACCACCTACACACCAAATTCTGCCTGTGACCTGGTTTTCTACAGCTCTCAAGCTAAGAATGACTTTTTTGAAGTATTTTTATTGATTATGCTATTACAGTCTTCCCAATTTCCTCCATTACCTGTCTCTGTCCTGTTCCCCCAACCCTCCAGCATTCCCCCCTTAGTTCATGCCCATGGGTTGTACATATAACTTCTTTGACTCCTCTGTTTTCTACACCATTTTTCTCTCTCCCCATCTATGTTATGCCTACTAGTTATGCTTCTACTTCCCTGTACCTTTTCTCCCCATTTCTCCCTTCCTCCTCCCCACTGAAATACCTCAATGTGATGTCCATTTCTCTGATTCTGCTCCTATTCTGGTTGTTTGCATAGTTTTCACTGTTTTTCTTTTCTTCTAGTGCATTTGTTGATAGTTGTGAGCTTTTTGTCATTTTACTGTTCATATTTTTATCTTCTTTTTCTTAGATAAGTCCCTTTAACATATCATAATAATGGCTTAGTGATGATGAACTCCTTTAACTTGACCTTATCTGGGAAGCACTTTATCTGCCCTTCCATTCTAAATGAAAGCTTTGGTGGATAGAGTATTCTTGGATGCAGGTCCTTGCCTTTCATGTCTTTGAATACTTCTTGCCAGCCCCTTCTTTCCTGAAAGGTTTCTTATGAGAAATCAGCTGATAGCCTTATGGACACTCATTTGTAGGTAACTCTCTCTTTTTCCCTTGCTTATTTTAAGATTTTCTCTTTATCTTTCATCTTGGATAACTTAATGATGTTGTGTCTTGGTGTGTTCCTCTTTGGTTCCAACTTCTTTGGGACTCTCTGGGCTTCCTGGATTTCCTGGAAATCTATTTCTTTTGCCAGATTGGGGAAGTTTCCCTTCATTATTTGTTCAAACAAGTTTTCAATTTCTTGCTTTTGCTCTCCTTCTGGCACCCCTATAATTTGAATATTGGAACATTTCAGGTTGTTCCAGAGGTTTGTAAGACTCTCTTCACCTTTTTGAATTCTTGATTCTTCATTTTGCTCCAGTTGGATGTTTATTTTTTTCCGTTTTGTTCCAAATTGTTGCTTTGACTCCTGGTTTCCTTCCTGTCACTTTTGGTTCCCTGAATATTTTTTCTTTATTTCACTTTGGGTATCCTTCATTTGTTTTTCATTTTTTGATGAAGCTCAATCAGTCTGTGAGCAGTCTGATTATCAAGGCTTTAAATTCTCCATAAGAGAGGTTGGCTATCTTCTCACCACTTAGTTCTCTTTTTGAGGTTTTGCTCTATTCTTTCATTTGGTCCACATTTCTTTGTCTTGGTGCCCCTGATGCCTTGTAAGGGGGAGGGGCCTTAGGTATTCACCTGGGCAGGGCAACCCTCTTTGTTTCACTGGTGCACTGCCTGTGGGAAAGGAGCAAGAGAGGTAATAGCACAGCTCACCTGCTTGTCTCTACCGCACTTTCTAATGGACTCTCATGTGAGACTGGGAGTTTCTCCCACCACAGCAACCACTATAGTCCACAGTCAACTCTGAGTTTCAGTTTTGCCTTCGGTTAGCCCCACCCATGCAGCCCACTGCTTCTCCACAGCCTGCTTTGCCTGCTCGGTCCACTGTCTCACTGTTGTTTTTCTAAGCTGGCCCAGGAGGTATGCCACCTTACCAGTCTGGTTGTTCTGGTTGATTTTTTCTTTAATTCCTTGGTTGTCAGAGATCCATGCATTTTGATTTTCTGGTGCTTCTGGTTGTTTATTGTTTTTAGTTTGGTTGTTATCCTCCTTTTGGTTGTGTGAGGAAGTGAAGGGTTTCTACCTCTGCCTCCATCCTGACCAGAACTCTGAGAATGACTTTTATACTTTTAATGAGTTGTTTTTAAAAAGAATATGTGGCAGAGACCATCCATGGTCCATAAAACCTAAAATATTTTCTATCTGACCCTTTATAAAAAACATTTGCTAACTCAAGATTAAAACACTATAAAGACCACACACAGAGTACAGTTAAGTGAAACCCAAATGACCTTCATAAAAATCTCACAATGTGTGGATTCATCCAGGAATAGTTTGCTTCATCCATTTTCCATTCCAATCCACTATATCTAATATCTAACCACAGAGACCAAAAGAAGAAATTCTTTTTCAGAAACCACCAGGATCTTTTTCTCAGTAAGAGTGTAATTTTCAGAATAGGTCTCAGGGTTAGAAAATAATTTATGGATTCTTTGTTCCAGTTCCCTCTTGTATTTTTCAGTTTCACATTTTTAAGACTTGACACATCCTACTGTTTATGTCTTCCTTCTTAAGCTCTAAGGAAACTATTACTATGTTGAACCATATGAAATTTTTAATACTCAATTAGTTATGACTAAAAAATGGCAATATTACATGGTTCAACTTAATGTTTAGCCTTCTGGTCACCTCAGATTTTTCTCTCTCATCATTTTGATATGTTTATCTTATTAATAATTCTTTTATTTGTGCTTATGCAACTCTTCACTTTCTAGAGATTCTTTATGCAGTGAAGACATAGTTTCTAAGGTTACAGATTGCCCTTTGCAATGTCTTAGCTGACTGAAGTTACTCTGAATACTTCATTCAAGTATACTGACCCAGCCCTAATTATTAATAGGTATACACAGTGATATGAGTTTAGTTTACAGGTTAATAAATGGCTTGCTTCTGTTGCTAGTTTGAGATCACTTGGTACCATGCAAATGCATACTTACCTGGAAAAAGTGCATAACTTGGTTTTTTTTGAAGAATTTAACCAATTATCAGAAGTAGAATTATGGATATATTAGCACCCAAATCTTACCATCCATTGCAATATATGGGATAGACTGGTGTACTAATCTAATAACTACATTATTCCCTCCTTTATTTAAAGTGGTACTCAGTCAAGCTTGCAGAAATGAAGCTTATTGTTAAGAAGTGCAGTCAAGAGGATAAAGGGGAGATAGGTGGTGACAGAAGGAGTTTTGACTTGGGGAATTGAACACACAATACAATATACAGATGATGTATTATAGAATTATACCCCTGAAATCTACATAATTTTATTAACCAATGATACCTTAATCAATTCAATAAAAGTAATTTAAAAAGAAATGAAGTCAGTTTGAATTGGAAGTGCTCTTTTTGCCCATATATTAGGCATCGTGATGCAGCATTTCAGAGACAAAGAGGTCAATAAGTGGAGATTTCTTCTAACACAAAGAGCATAGTGAATACAGATATTGATTATGCCAGTGCATTTGAAGACAAAAATGAAGAAATGTAATAAAAAACAGTATAATGTAGAGGAAGGCTGTTTAGTTTACTGTAATGGTTTAGAGCATACAATTCAGAATGACATCATTCTGTATTTGAATCCCAGCTTCTTTTCTTACAAGCTATATATAGCTTGGGTATATTATATGATCTTTATTTCTCTATATAACATGGATATATTATCAGCCTTATAATTCTATATATTTCTGACAAATATTAAAGAAAGTAACATATAAAATAAGGATTCAATAATACCTAGGTTATTAGTGTTAGTAGAAGTAGTAATAACGATAAGTTAACATGGATGATAGTGAAATTGATAATATTCCCCAAGATTACTAAGATCTGAAATGCTTAAAAAAATTCAGTGAAGTCACTAAAATGTTAGTTGAAAACACAACTCAATAAAATGAATTTAAAGAAGATACCTATTGTTTAAAGTTCATGAGAAGTATAGTGCAAGTTCAATGATGGACTTTCACACATTATTTATGTATATTTTTGAGTTACTGAAATGTTCAAAGGACTTTACTGCATTGGAAAAAGAAAGTTTGGACACTTGAGAGCTTTACAAGGCAGACTTCTGTGAATGTTATGAACTATTACATAAAATCCTATGTGGTGATTGTTGAGGGGGCAGTGGAGGTGCAACTTGGTTTAAGGATGATGAATAGTAATGGAAAATACAATAAAAATAAATCATTAAAATGCAAAACAGATAAAAGTAGAGTTTTTTTCTGGTTATATGGAATGTGAAAGGATACAAAACCATTTACACTAAGAATCACCTTCTCGGCCCTGGCTGGCGTAGCTCAGTGGATTGAGTGCGGGCTGGGAACCAAAGTGTCCCAGGTTCGATTCCCAGCCAGGGTACATTCCTGGGTTGCAGGCCATAACCCCCAGCAACCACACATTGATGTTTCTCTCTCTCTCTCTCCCTCCCTTCCCTCTCTAAAAATAAATAAATAAAATATTAAAAAAAAAAAGAATCACCTTCTCCCCCATCTATCCCAGGGTGCCTATTGCCACTTTCACTAACCCTAAATTTTATGAAACCCAGTTTGAAAATCACTTGCCTAATCAGTTATAAAGATGGTTTGCATAAAATATCAGTCTGGGGGCTTCTTCTTTAGTCTATATCAATGATTTTCATTTGGTGTGCTGGAAAATTATTCAAAAATTCAATATCTGATTATTTAGTCAAGAGCACTGACCTGTTTTTCCTCAGATTGTAAAATTTAAAAAACGACAACAACCACCACAACAATAGCCATCTGGTGTGAAGAATTAAAATTTATTTATTTTGTCATATTAGCAAACAATGTAATATATTTTTGGTGTGCCACAGAATTTTAGTAATTAGTTTAAATGTGCCCTGAGATGAAAAAGGTTGAAAATCACTGGTTTACAACACTCAGAGTGCCATTAGATGCATACATTATATGATAAGCATAATAAAATATACTATGTTCCACTCCTCTATTCATCATTGCATTATAGCAAGGGCAAGAAGAAAAACAAGATAGAAGAGTAGCAAAATTTAAACATAACAAAGAAAGAAAACTTCAGGCCAATATTGCTGATGAACATAGATGCTAAAATCCTCAACAAAATATTGGCTAAACACATCCAGTGATACATTAAAAAGATCACACACCATGACCAGGTGGGATTCATCCCAAGGATGCAAGGATGATGATACTGTATTCACAAGTCAATAAACATAGTACATCACATAAACAAAAGCAAAGATAAAAATCACATGATCATAACAATAGATGTGGAGAAAGCATTTGAGAAAGTACAGCACCCATTTATGATAAAAACATTCAGCAAAGTGGGAGTCAGAGGAGCATTCCTCAAGATAATAAAGAGACATGTGAAATGGTGCTCAGCATCACTAGCCATCAGGTGATGCAAATTAAAACCACAATGAGATACCACTTCACACTGGTGATAATGGCTATCATAAACAAATCAACAAACAATAAGTGTCTGACAGAATGTGGAGAAAAGGGAACCCTAGTGCACTGTTGGTGGGAATGAAGACTGGTGCAGCCACTGTAGAAAACTGCATGGAATTTCCTCATAAAACTAAAAATGGAACTGCCTTTTGACCCAGCAATTCCACTGCTGGGATTATACACTAAGAATCCTGAAACACCAATCCATAAGAATGTATGCACCCCAATGTTCATAACAACACAATTTACAATACCTGAGATCTGGAAGCAACCTAAGTTGCCATCAGTATGTGAATGTATCAAAAAATTTTACTACATTTAGAAAATGAAATGCTATGCAGCAGAAAGAAAGGAGGTCCTACCATTTGTGACAGCATGGATGGAACTGGAGAGCATTATGCTAAGTAAAATAAGCCAGGTGGTGAAAGACAAATACCTTATGGTCTCACCTTTAAGTGGAACCTGATGAACAAAACAAAGAAGCAATCAAAATATAGCCAGAGACATTGAAATTAAGAACAATCTGCCAGTAACCAGAGGGAAGGTGAGAGGGGATAATGGGGGTTAAAGGGGGGAAGGGTTTTCAGGAACATGTATAAAGGACACATGAACAAAACCAAGTGGAGGTGGAATCAGGGGAGTGAGGTGAGAATGGCTGGGGTGGAGGATGAGTGTTGGGGGCTAAATGTGGACAACTACACATGAACAACAATAAAATATTTTTTAAAGTGTAGCAAATTTTGATTAGCAAGAAAAATGTCATCAGTCAAATTTTCAAAATTGTAATGTTTGTGATGAAAAACCTGGTGGTCTCTAATATAGGGAACCTCAATATTATAAGTAGAATGGATGTGCTAAGCAAAAAGTAAATGCAAATAAAGAGAGAAAACACATGTTTGATGTCTCTGAAAATAATTTGCCACCACATATTGTTTCATCTGATAACATGATGAAAATAATTTTTTATTTTGTGTATTTCATGATACCAAGGAAGGACTCTAAAATGGCTTAAGTTGAAACCATGTGTTTGGCACATGTTGCAAAACAAAAATATATCCAAACAGCATGTAAAAAAGAAGAAATGATGTTCAAGAAGCATTATGAGATTTGATCAGGCCAAGAGAAAAAGAATAATGGCAACATCTCAATATATAAGAAGGGAAGATCCGATCCTCTCTATTCTTAAGAGTTTTTAACTATAAACTGGTATACTCTGTGTTCTCTTGCTTCTAATCATTTATATATACTCTGTCTAATACACCATTTCTCCTCTCACTCATATTATAACTCTTGTGTGTTCCTTAAGACTTCAGTTAGAATTTACTTTCAAACAACATCAACAATAATGACAACAGAAGTCCTTTGTCTGCCTCCAGTGCCCCTTTTGCTCAGAGTCCATGCTGGCTTGATTTCCTGTGTGCTCCCTTTTATTGTCCCATAGCACTTCCTATCTAATATTATAATTACCTGTTTAATTGTGCTTGTCCCTTACTAGACTATAAGCTCATTGAGGATAAAAACCTATCTGCTTTAATTATAATTGTATCCCCAACACAAAGAAAGGGACAGCCACAAAATAAATGGAATAAACAAAATAATGAAAGAATAAATAAGCAAAGAGTTCCTCATATCAGTGACTGAAAGGCAACCTTTGTGCATGATGTAATTTGAATTGTGCTAGAACAAATCTCTTTCTTAAAATAATCCCATTCCCTGTGGGAAGAACTCTGTCCAATAGAGCTCCTCCTGGCTGCCACGGATGAGAAGTAAATCATCCTGGATACAATCTTGTTGTTCTGGCAGTAAAGGAGGTGGTAATTCCCTCTAGTAGGGAGTGGCCTGAGCCTTTCTCCCAAATGGCTTTTATTGAGAATGGTATGTGTAGGTGTACACAGCATACATGGGTAGCTCATCAGTCAATGTCAAAAGGCTATAGTCATACAAAAACAGGTGTTATCTATACATAACAATTGAAGGAACACAGAGATTTGTCATAGGTTAAGGTCTGTTAGTCATGCTGACACCAGAGGGTCTTTAAGATGTGTTTCATGAGGTAAGGAGTTTACTGCTTATGCCTTGAACTTAAACATCTGGTTTATATTGACAGGGTTATACCAAGCAAAACAAGTTTCAAAAGATACAATGTATTTATAAGACCTGATTCCTGCAGGAACCCTCAGTGTTAGAGTCAGGTCATGTCTGCCACCTCTGTTACCTGGTTTTCCAGGAAGACTTACTAGCCCCTTTCAGAGCATGCTCTGGTGGAGCTGCCATCTCCAAAATCACACAGAGCAGTTCCCAACACCTTCCCCTTTTTTGTTTGTTATGGCAGCAAAACCAAAGGCACTGATGCCACTGTAATCAACAGGGTTATGCTAGGCAGGGAAAGCTTCAAAGGACAATATGGACATTCTTTTTCAGGCCATATTTGCCCCCAGGAGCTGTTTGTTCCAGTACAAGGACACAGCTGCCTCTGGCATTGTTTTCAATCTGAGTCAGATGGGGGAACCAAAATAGCCAAGAGATTAGGGGAGTTTTTACAGATAGAATAAGGATTCAGGCTATGATAAAGCTGAAGGGTGAGAGTCTTTCTGCTCCTTCTCTATAGTCCCCTAAGTCCTTCCCTGATGATCCCTTCACAATTGTGCCTGTCTTTGGTTTTTCCTCCCTTAAGGAATCATCACACCCATCATTGGCTGACCAGTCATCTGCCCAGGCCAAGCAGGGTGAAGTGAGCATAGATTCTGTCTCCTTAGTTGCTTGTGCCCCAAGGCCTTTTCATTCAGCCCTAGCTGTGGGACTCTTTTGCCCATTAATGAGGCTACAGTCTCTGAAACCAGGCAGGATGGCTCCCGACAATTACCTACTTTTCTTAGGATGTGACTTTCCACTATTTACAATGAATATTTTTTGGATTATGAAGACCATTTGGTACTCCCATAGCTCTTTCATGATTATGCAAATGTATGGGTAAGAATAATATGTTAATATACTCTGTTTCCATCTAATTAGAGGGTATGAGTACTGAACAATGATATATACAAAATAAGATTCTACGGCAACATTGTCCAGTAGATTATTTGTGATAACAGCAATGCTTCTAGTACAACTGAGAAAAATGAATATTAAATTTTATCTAAATTGAATTAATTGTAATTAAAAATTAATACAATTTTAATCCATTAAGTTAAATACAGAAGATATGAATTGCATAGTACAATCGTAAAAGAAATAAATACCAAAAAGAGAAAATGGAAAGCAATGTGGAGTCCATCAAAAACCACCCTGCAAGGCTCACAAGTCCAGTTCTTGTTCAGGGATAATTTAAGTTAGATAATACATGACAATGGCACAGTCAGAAAGGAATGAACAATCAGAGAGGTAGATAAGCCACTATATATACACACACACACACACACACACACACACACACAAATTATATATATATATATATATATATTTATATATATATCCTTCATTCATAAAATTATGAATGAAGGATACTATTATTTTAGCATCCCCGTATTCAAGGATTCACTAAGATTGATGGGGAATCCAAAAGATCCAAAGAAATCCAAAGAAATCCAAAAATTTAATTCAAAAGTTTATAAACACCCCTATGTTCATTGTAGCATTATTTACAACAGCCAAGATTTGGAAGCAGCTCAAGTGTCCATCAGTAGATGAGTGTGTAAAATGCTGTGGCACATTTACACAATAGAATGACACTCAGCCATAATAAATAAGGAAATCTTACCCTTTGCCACAGCATGGATGGACCTGGAGAATGTTATGCTAAGTGAAATAAACCAGTCAGAGAAACACAAATACCATATGATGTAACTCATATGTAGAATCTAATAAACAAAAAATATTAACAAGCAAAATAATGACATACACATAGATAGAGACTAGTTTTACTGTTCTCAAAGGTGGGGCAGGTGGGGTGGTAGAAGAATTGACAAAAAAGAAGAAGGAGGAGGAGGAGAAAAAGGAGAAAAATAAAATAACTCACGGACAGGGACAACAGTGTCATGATAACAGGGGGAGAGGGTTGGTGGGATGTAGAGGAGGGTAATAGTGGAGATAAATGGAGATGGACAGAGACTTGGCTTAGGGTGATGAACACAATACAGTGTGCAGATCATGTGTTGTAGAATTGTGTACCTTAAAACTGTATAATTTTGTTAATGAGTCACCCAATAAATTCAATAAAAAGAAAAAAGAAAAGATTGGCTGAAACTGGAAAAAAACACTGTGTTTTTCTCAGAAACTGGAATTCCACTGTAGTTACACAAATCTACCTTTCTTTATTTGATTTAAGTTAATTAAATTAGAATCTAACATTTATTACAGCACTTTTTCTTTTTTTTAAGATATTTTATTTATTCACGAGAGAGAGAGAGAGAGAGAGAGAGAGAGAGACAGAGAGACAGAGAGACAGAGAGACAGAGAGACAGAGAAACATCAATGTGCGGTTGCTGGGGGTTATGGCCTGCAACCCAGGCATGTACCCTGGCAGGGAATCGAACCTGTGACACTTTGGTTCGCAGCCCACACTCAATTCACTGAGCTATGCCAGCCAGGGCTACAGCATTTTTTCTTACTTTTTCTTTTGTACTTAACTCATCTTTCTACTTGTTCTTGTATTTAGCATTTTTAATGTTGTTGAATCACAGCGTGCTAATATTTTCCATAATGCTTAGTGACATATGATGACTTCCCAGCCAGAAATTCAGACCATTTAGGAAATATTTAAAGAATGAATAGCCACCAGAATCAATAAATGTACTGCTTCATTCCTAAGTTTGAGATAAATCTCTCATGTATGCAAATAATTTATCTAATAACTATATTTTACTATTGGTGGAGAAGCTTTAGTTAAATATGCAAATTGTAATGTTCTTCACCTTTCTGTAATTTGACACAATTATATGTGCTTAATATCCACAATTTATGACTGAGTAAATGTTCATAAAATATTTCATCTTTGGTGGTTGCCAAATCTATGGTTTGAAAATGTAAAATTATAAAAGCTAAAGGTAATGTCTTCAAATAGAATGATCTGAAACAAAGGACATTCTGATACTGATACACTTTGAGGACTGGTTTCAGCATTTATCTGGCTGCTTCTGATATATAATCTTTTTACACAAATGCTAGGGTACTTTTCCCACTCTGCCTAGATAATTGTTACAGATTTGTCCACCCAAAGCTAAAATACCAATTGATTTAGTGAGTTAAGTAAAATAACCAGTCAGTTAATTGGGGAAAGAAAACATTAAACCAATACTTTCACTCTAGTGACTGAGTGAATTGACCAGTTAATTGAGTCAGAAATATTGCTCCAGAAGTCTGAGCTAGAGTAGACTAAGTGTCATACCTCTGATAAAAAAAGAAAGCTGCAACTGAACCATTTTATTTGTGATTACATATATATATAAAATACACACACTTATGTGTGTGTACAAGGTTTGTCCAGAAGGTATCCAATCATGTAATATGAAAAAGAGAGATTCATTGAAGAAGATACAAGATACAACAAACATTGTACATAGGACAATGATGCCTTGGTCCATTTCAAGTAGGCACCCTGGGACCTCACACAGTTCTTCCAATCACCTTCAGCTGCCCCATTGTATTTTCCTGAATCTTATCGATGGTCTAAAATCTCTTCCCTCTCAAAAGTGAATTTAGTTTTGGGAAACGCCAGAAATCACAGGGAGCCCAATCTGGGGTGCAGAGGGAAAAAGACACCTGCATGATCTGATGTTTCACTAAATATCTCTGAATGAAATGTGATGCATGAGTGGGCATATTGTCATGAGGAAGCTGCCAATCACCAGTGCTCCATAGCTGCGTTCTTCTGAATCATCTGAATAGTTTCCACGTAGGAATGTTCAAACTCAACACAAAATTTGATGCAGATTTGTTGCTCTGCTTGCTCAGTCATTTTGAATGCAATGGCCACACAGTACACATGCTCACTCAATAGTATCTACCACCCCCACTGACTAGTACAATGAAGTTGTCATTGTTCATGCATGCATAGTCCAGTCCACTCCTCCCTGGCTGCCTGGTTACATTGATATGATACAAATCTTTCTTTTTATATTAATAAAGGCTGGACTTTTTCTGGACATACATTGTATATATATTTATTCATATTAATTGCTTTTAAATCTTACTTAAAATTGAAGCTATGTCAAGAGTAGTTTTAGAAGCTATGTCAATGTGAAATATGAAAATTAGTATAGTTTTATGAAGTTAAACCTGTGGATGTTCATATGTCAATAAAGGATTCTAGTTTTAGAATTTTTATTATATACATTTGCCAAATCAATCAACATGGACTATCTTAGTGCAAGTTCAACTGAAACTGAAGAAATATTTACTTTTACTGCCATGCTAACATATTGAGGAACCAAGCTATTCAGTTTATAATAAGTTGTATTTGGAAACATTTTTAATTCCCTCTTGTCTCTGAGGCCAACTAGATGCAGACTAAATTCAAATTGGCTCAGATAAAGAATTAAAATGAACATCTATATAAGTCTAAATCTAAATGTCTTTTCAAACTTCAAAGTGATTCTTTAGAGAATAAGTTATTTGCCAGGTTCAATTGACCATTATCCATCTCCATGGTCCTGCAAGCACAGTAAAGCACATATTTACAGGTTATATTAGGTCATTAAATATCTCTTTGTAAGGCAAGGAAATTCTATACTAACCATAGATTCTGCAGGTACTGTACTGTATTGGCCAAAAAGTTAATTGTTTTTTTCCTGTAAGATAACTCTAGTAGCACTTAGTTGTCTTTAACTTTATTCAAAACAATTTTGTTAAATTATGTTGTGAAAGCTGTCACATCAGCATGCATTAACATAACTTATCAAAGTTGGTGAATTTTTGTGTAGCTATTTTAATATTGAAGATGGAAGAAAATATGCAACATTTTTGGCATATGCTGCTTTATTTCAAGAAAGGTAAAAACTAAACTGAAGCACATAAAGAAAATTTGTGCAGTGTGTGGAGAAGGTGCTGTGACTGATGGAACATGTCAAAAGTGGTTTGTGAAGTTTTATGCTTGATATTTCTCACTGGACAGTGCTCCATTTTGGGGTAGACCACTTGAAGTTAGTAGCAGTCAAGTCAAGACTTTAATTGATAACAATCAACATTAAGCCATGCAGGAGATAGCCAGCATACTCAAAATATCCAAATCAGTAAAGTTATTGGTGAAAATGAAAAATACATCTTTTATTTTATGAGAAAAATCATATAGACTTTTAGGCCAACACAATATAAGCCAGCTACATTAGGGAGAGAGATCATGGTAGGCTCATCAGCCTATTTACACTTTTGCGGGGGGGACGGGGTCTCAGAACCACAATTCCAAATGCTGAATAAACATTTGAATGATTTCACCTAGATAAATATTAATACTTAAAACTCAAAATATCCAGAAGTTGGATTGTTGTTATGTTCAAACTTCCTATATTTACTTATTTAAATTTTGCAAATTCCTTAAGTGCATAAATCCTGAAGTCATCCTTTAAATGCCCACTCACTATAAAACCACACTAGTCAATAAGAATTTCTTATTAATTTGATCTTTAAATTATCATCTCTACTCCTGTTTCTGTCTGTCTCTATCTCTATCTAGCTTTAGCTGTAGCTCTGCTCTATCTCTATCTACCTCTAGCTCTAGCTTGTTTTTATCTCCACCTCTATCTCCCCTCTCATTTCTCCTCTTATTTTCATTTGTATCACCACTATTTTTATCCAATTGTCTAATTCCTCACATTTGAATTTAATACCTTAGTCACCTAACCTCCAATGTGTCCCAGCTGCAATCTCTTCAGAGTTACTAAAATAAAGCTTTAGCCATTTTGTTCAATGCCATGAAAAATCTTATGTGGCTTCTCCTTACCAAATAAATAAGTCCAAATTCCTAAGGCAAGTATGAAAGTTCTTGTAGTCTAATGATAACTGACATTTTCTAACCTAATCCCCAACTACTTCCCTTCATATACTTTATATGATAGTCAAACTAGACTATTTGTCATTCCAAAAATCAGACACTAATTTTCTGTCTATATTTTTCCCTTGGGAATAGCACTCTCTATGTCTTTGTTTTCTGAAATCCCAGATGCTTTTCAAGGTTCACCTAAAGTTCCTTTTCTCTGCATAATGTACTCTGTTTCTCCTTGTCATGAAGTCATTGCTACTTTGCTTGGACCCCAGAATTATATTTTTATTCCTCTTAGTGAATGTGCCCCATATTGCAAAAATAATAGTTATTTATATTTGTCAGTGGTCCTGCTACTTAATTAGAGTCTCGACTATAAGAGTTTAAGCTTATTCATTCCTATACCTCCATAACACCTAACAACTTATACTTAGTAACAGATCCAACATATTTGTAAAATGGATGTCTAATTACAAATAAATCAAATATTTAAATTTAGAGCTTTTCTCAGAAGAGCTTTAAATAATTCAAGGGTATTATCTCACATCTCAAAAACATTCTTGGGAACAAAGCAAAGGGACAATTGCTGTTATCTCTTTAAAGGACTAAGAGGCAAAACAATATACCAGAGTTGGTACCAGAGCTGCCTATCCAAGATGCCTGGATACTAGACAAGTGCTCATCCTCTTTACCATGATTGCTCTGAAATTAAATTAATACATATTAGTTTGGATGTAAATTTCCATTTCCTTTGCTTATCCAAGAGTTAGCTTTAATAGCCACATTTCCCTGGCTGGATTTTTGCCTCAAAGTCCAACTGTCCTCAATTCTTCCTCTACCCTCTGCCCATTGGCAGTTCTCAGTTCTCACTCCTCCTTGTCCCTTGTGTGGACATGTACACTGGTTAATGTCCTTTCTCCTGCTTGTTTTACTTTTGATGAACTAGTAATTAGTAGGCTTGTTCTATTTATTTTTCTTTCTCTTCTTTTCTGTGGCCATCCCTCAGGTAAGCCGAATTTACCTGCACTAAATTTTACATGTCATGGGTAGCCTCACACATAGTGAGGCAGGAAATGGCTGCAGCTAAGAGAAGGGAGGATAATGAGTCTATTTTCTAAGAGATGAGACCATTTTTAAATATGGCATTTCTTTTTAGATACAGAAGGTTGTTAGACTCCTCTTTATATTTTTTTGTCATCTAAGGTCAAGGGAAAAGTAGGAAAAAGTTGCTTCCTGGGATGATAGTGACACCTGAGCTGTTTGAAAACATTTAGGTATAAACATCATACTTTGCTAGCCACTAGTGTAAACAAGATGTCTGTGGGCTGGATCATGATAAACATTCTACTGTGGAAATAAAATACATCAGTTTTAGATCTAGCAGTAAAAAGTGAGAATGGGAGAGACAGCCATTTTTTGACAAGTCCAGACTTGAGCACAGCGTTTCAATGTTTCAATTAGTAGTGATATGATGGATGTGTGTGGGTGGGGGGCAAGTGTGTGTATAAAACATAATTTTTGACAGTAGAATCATCTGAATCATATGACACAGGACATACCTCTACAATCCCCAAAACCAGTTGAAAAAAAATAATATTGTACAACTTCTAAATTTTGTTTATCTTGATACCAAGTAGCTGGATTGAGTGTTATGGTTTTTCTTTTTATGTGATTATTCTGGGAATAAATTTTGTAATGCTATTTATTAGTTGTAATAAACTTGGAGCTATCAGGATTCTACCTTTTCTTACAAAGAAAGTGCCACCCCCCAACCTACTTGCACTTCTTAATCATAATCTAAATTAGAGGGCTGTGGGGGGCTCTCCCCACAGAGCTCCGCTGGCCACCACAGATGAGAACATGTCTACCAAGACATGATCTATTTGGGGAGAAAAGTCTGACCAGTATCTCAGAGGAGAAAGGTGTCAAACCTCTCTCTCAATGGGCTTTTATTGAGTTTAGCTTACATAAAGATGCATATCAAAGAAAGGAAGTATGGCTTACAGATAACATTTCTGGGATCACGGGGGTCTTTTTGTGTCAGGGTCTGGTAGACAGGCTGATGCCAGTTGGCTGTAAAACCTTTGGATTTAAACTTATTTTGTGCTTGGACCCTTAACATTTAAATTGAGGACATTCTTAGCAAAGCAGGTTTCACAGGACTTTATGCATTCTTCCTTAGGCCTGATTGTCCCCTACTGGGAAATGTCCATTCCAGCGCAGGGCTGCACCTCCTTCAGCATTGTTTCAGGCTTGAATAAGGCAGGGGAAGAAAGGCAGCCAAGAGATTAGGAGATTTTTTATGCTAGAATGAGGACTCAGGCTATGATAAAGCCAAGGGGGTGAGGGTCTTTTGTCCCTCCTCCACAATCCCCTAAGTCCTTCCCTGATGGCCCCTTTGCAACTCTGCCTGTCTTAGGTTGTTCCTTACTTGAGGAATCTTACCCATCATTGATTATCCAGCCATCCTCCAGTGACCAAGCAGGGTGAAGTAAAGAAGCAGAGGCTGCACTCCTTCTGGGAGGATAAGTTTTGTCTCTTAGTGGCTTATGGTCCCAAGGTCCCCTAGCTGTGGGGACTTTTTTGCCTGTTGGTGGGGTTACAGCTTCTGAAACCAGACAAAGTAGTTCCCAAAAGAGGGCTTATATAAAGTTTTCCCTCCTGGAAGACTAACTCATATCTACTTCTCTCTGTGGTGTATGACAACTACATATGTAAAATAATTCATCATTTATTCTAATCAAAATATAAATATGTATTCAATCTATAATGCCCTCCACTTCTGCCTGAACCCAGTAAACTATGTTGTATAAATGATAATCAGTAATAACCTGACCCCAAAATATGCTTTGGGTAATGATGAACATTATATAGTATTAATTATTCCAATAGTAGAATATGAAGTTAGAGAAAAATAATGGGGCAAGCTTGTTGCACTTGTCTTTTCTTTATCATCATGTGTATCACAAACCTGAGTTCACTGAGGATTTCCAGTGAAATTTCTAATGGGGAGATTATGGCATAATGTACTGTAAGTAAGGATGACCAAAGATGATTAAATAATACAATATTAATTGATTTATGTGACTTTAATTTAAACAAGACTTCAGTACTTCCCACTCTATAAGAAAAATATTAACTTAAATAAATTGTTAAATAACATTAGATTCACTTTTAATGAAACCAAATAAGAGTAGTCATTTTTATTCAGTGGTATGAAAATAATAAAAGAGGATAATTGTGAATGTAATGAAAATAAAAACAGACATGAAATTGCTCTGTAAATAATAATACAAAGTGGTTGCTTCTGCCAAAGTACTGTCAGGTGATATAGCACCATAATTATGTATCAGAGCTGACATACATAAAATGATTATAAATTAATGGTTAGTGTAACAAAATCATATGTTATCATATCATATACTTAATCACAGGGAACAAAGGACCTTTAAACAAATAAAATTATGAAATTAATCTAAAATTTTATATTTTATACAGTGTAAATTATGAAATTATTTTTCATATGATTAAGAATGAATTTATATACCTAGACATTTGAATTAGTTGGCTTCATTATATACAGTTATTGCTACTGCCTGTGTGACAGATACTCTCAACCTTACTGTAAGTACCTTAAGAGTAAGTCAATCCAGGAAAGGTTACAAAACTGGAAATTAAATTTATCATGGGTTATGTGATTGGTTTCAAGAACTAAAAACTAAATTGGAAAGGTTATTTGTATTATAAATTTACATATGTTAATTATAAATAGCACAGTAATTTGGCAAGTTGTGCCAGTCTCAGGCTTCATGAATACCCCAGTTTTACTTTAATATTTCATTCTTTTCACTTGATAAGTTAAAGACTAGGAGTGTAATTTCCCCCAAATACATCATCTCATTTTGTTATGTACTTGAGAATCCTGTGCATCTTTTCTGTTTGAAGTGTAGTGATGTTACCCATTGAATAACTTCTTCTTTGCAGTAAACATTGTCTCTCTACTATGCTCTTTTCTGTGTTTTTGACAAGCTCAATAAGTGGCAATATATACATAGCAAGGACATGAACAAATGTAACTGTTTAATACCTGTTAACTCCCAGAAATCTTTTAGTTTTGCAGTGAATCAATGCATGTTGATTCATTAAATTGAATCATTCATCATGTCTGTTTTATTAAAAGTTTCTCAGGAAACTAAATGTTCCATTCTGATAATATACTAAAAAATAGTGTTTATGCATAGTATGGCTTTGTTTTACTAATGTTTAGCCAATGCTAGAAACATGCATAAGTGAAATTCAGTCAGAAGAAAAGGAAAGTGATATAAATCATACTTCTTTGAGAAAAGGCTTTGTGTTAATGTTTATAATAAGAATCCATTTATTTGAGCAATAGAATGTGTCTACATGACATCAAAACATCTGGATGCAAAGTGAAAATTTTAGTCCATCATCTAGATGTTTCTAAAAACCCAGATGCCTTATGTTGATTAGACAAAGATTCCAGATAATTAATTGAAAGGTTTACTTTCATAGTTAATGTGAATATATTACTCTATTTTACACTCTGGAGAGGAAGTCATAAGAAGTCAAAGGTGGAGCATGAAATAGTACAGACAGAATGATTAGATACTTACAATTATTTGGTGCTTATGCAATTCCCAAAGTTGGCGGCTGTCTTTTTTTTATCTTTAAAACAACAATTTACCATAAAATATTTTCTCTGAAAATCCTATTTATTCTTTTAGAATAAATGTGTTGATTCATTGCAAAACTATAAGATTTCTGGGAGTTAACCGGTATTAAATAAGTAGATTAAAAAGTAAATATATTTAGATACAGACTCCCTGAAGTACCAATGTATTTTAAAAACAGAATGTTTTAATTATAAATATCAAACACAAAAGAAACTTTTCAACCTCTAGAGTCAGTTAAAAAGCATCTATTGAACATTTATATATAATTCCTTCACTAAACATTGAGTCATCCTATGTACTAAGCATTGTGCACAGGATCAAATAGTTTTTGCCCTCAAGTAACGGACATTCCAGTACAGGCAATAGAAATGTTAACTGATAATATTAGAATAAGATAAGTGCCAAAAGAGCCATATGCAAAGTGTTATTGAAACTTCAGTAATGAAGACACTGTCTGCCTAGGGTGGTGGAAGTGAAGTTGTAAAGGATAGTTTGATAGGAAAAATGTTGTTTGTGTGCAAAATCTTGAAAGAAAAGAACAAAGAGAACAATTTAAAAATCTAAAAAGTACAAAAAAGTCTACTTTTTAGAGGTATCAGAGAGTATACAGGAAGACAGAATTAAATAATCAATCTTCAAGAGAAAAGAAAAAATTTATCCCGCATATGACAAACATTTTACTTTTCATTCCCCTCAAGGAATTTGCTGATTCATAAGAGGCATTAATAGAGGGTGGTAAACTAAGCAGCTGTGAAGAAATGGTCACTAAGTCTCTGAGGAGTCTACAGAGCTTTTTGGCAATTTCATAAGGCTGAGAGAAAAAAAAATGGAGCCCACAGCTCCCAAAGTAGCCAATAAATAACTGGCAAAGATCCAAAATAAAAGGGAAGAGCAGAAAAGTGAACCAGACAGACCAAGCAGATTTTCTTCTGTAGGTATTCATCAAATTGTAAGTGGTGCTACAGATGGAGATGGAGCTTGGTGGTTGTGAGCAATGAATTGAATGGACTACAGAGAGTAAGTGAAGAAGTGAGATTTATTAAGAAAAATGTACTTTCCAGCCCTGGCTGGTGTAGCTCAGAGGATTGAGCACGGGCTGCGAACCAAAGTGTCGCAGGTTAGATTACCAGTCAGGGTACATTCCTGGGTTGCAGGCCATGACCACCAGCAACGGCACATTGATGTTTCTCTCCCTCTCTCTCTCTCTCCCTCCCTTCCCTCTCTAAAAATAAACAAAATCTTTAAAACAAAAAAGGTTGTTAAAAAAAAAAGAAAAATGTACTTTCCAAGATAAGGGGACAGGCCACCTCAGCTAGCAAGAATTGCCCCCCTTCTTCTGAAAGGGTGTGGGCTTTGTATGGGGTAGGGTTTTTTTTTCTGAATTCCTTTGTTTCCTTTGTTGGGCTTTTTACGACACATGCACAAGTGGTTATATAAGTTTTAAACTTCTGTGCATGCAATTTCCCACAATCTTCCTTAATTACTCACCCAGGGGTCAAACTTCAATGCTAATTTATTGTAATAGCATGATAATGAAGCAAGGTGAAACAACAGTCAGCTAAGCTAGGGTGTGCATGCAGAGCCCTTGCTGGGTGCCACAAGGTGTTTCTTGGTGACCAGGACACTGGACATTGGTTGGCTGATGGCAGTGTGGTGTCTCAAGGCTTCCTTATTCCTATTCTGTCTCCTGCCTCATGGTACGAACATAGAGATGGAGAAACCTAGCAGATTTTGGCTGTTGAGAAGCTGAGGTGCTAAAATTGTATCAGAATTTGATTAAGGCATCAGAACTTCTCTGAGTAAAATGGAATCTGCCGCGGCCAGCGAGGCAGTGGGTTCGAGACGCGCAGTGACGGACTGAAAAGAGAGAGCGACCAGTTGCTCTGGTGGCAAAAGGCAAGTTTATTGAAAACTCCTGTCATTATATAGTGAGATGTTCTAAAAATAGAATGCTTGCTACACGAAGAGAGTCTTTGTTCAAGAAAGTTTACACACCCCTCCAGGTCACGTACAGAACATCCCGAGACATGACAAACATCCTGGTTTAGATTAACTCCAAGGACACGACGCATCGCCCCCCAAGGCTCCGGCGCCTCCCCGTCCTTCTCTTGGGAACAATCCGATAACAAACAAGGCCGGGGTAGTGTCAGGTCACCTCCCCCGAGGCCAAGGAACAGGCCCAAGCATCATTCTCACAATGCAGGACCCTAACTCTTGACCCCTTCCTGGGGGCCTGGTTCCCCACATCTCCCCCTTTCTTGTTTAGGACAAGGCAATAGGTACCTCATGTCTTTTATAATCCAATCTTTGTCTTTTTAAATCGAGGTATAGATTTTGGATATGCCCAAGTAGATATCGCAAAATGCACGGAAGACAAAGCAGTAAGATAAGGACAACGACTCCGGTTCCTATGAACCGTTTTGTGCGGGCCAACATTAAGTCATTAACCTTTTGGATGATAGCAAAACCAGGGTCCTCATACCAAGGGGTGGAAAGGTTAACAGGTACAAAGGCAAAAGAAGGTTGTTTCAATATAGCAAATGAACTAACATTCATAGATAAATTAAGGCAGTTAGTTAGATAGCACTGATCACAGGTTAGGTTATATACAGTATTATGAGAGACCTGCAAGTCTCCAGCGATGAATGCGAAAGGGTCGGGCACACAAGCTATCACAGAAACATTCTTCTGATTTCCAGACCAAGAGATGGCGTCCTGAGCTCCTATGTGCATCCATTGGACCGCTCTCTTTGCTACGGTAATATACTGAAGAGAGGCCACAGCTTTCCACAACATAGTCTGATAGGTTCTATTGTTTCTGGTCCAAATTCCGTAGAGAAGATTTTGAGGCCACAACGAGCCGTTGCGAAAGTCACTCCAGTCACAAACCCCTTGATCGCAAACTGTTTGATTGAGATGGCAAATCCTCCAGGCCGGTCCCCATTGGCTGGGCGACGGGTCCGACTTCTGCAAGTTGGAATGTCGGCAGGGGGAGTTCCTATGCCAATCGTGGCGGAGGTATTGTTGCGTTTCAAATACAGCATATCAACACCCCAGTGAGTCCCATTACTAAAGT
This sequence comes from Phyllostomus hastatus, assembly GCF_019186645.2. NCBI lineage: Eukaryota > Metazoa > Chordata > Mammalia > Chiroptera > Phyllostomidae > Phyllostomus > Phyllostomus hastatus. The sequence continues at coordinate 15,519,491 of NW_025334022.1, forward strand.
CACTGTCCCAGTCCTCATACCTCTGGATAAGAGTACAGTTTTCCAGAGAGGTGGAGAAGCAAAGCGGCTGCGTCGTAGATATGCCTGAATAATTGACCATCGCACTCACTGGTATCATGTGTCCGACGGAAGGGGTGCCCAGTACCTGGGTGTTGTTGACATAAACTGGAATGAACTCGTTGTCTTCCCAAGTGACTGGGTGCATGACGAACACAGCGTTCAGGCAGCCAACGAGGAGTCTCAGCGTCTGTGGGAAAAAACACACACATACCCTCTTCCCCCATACTAATACTGGGTCTGGGCCATGGTGTGACCCGTCAATGGGATCTCTCCAATAAACTTGTGGGTATTGACTCATACGTGGGCTCCAATGACGGTCAGCTGCAGAGCGCCCCTCGGCGTCTAGAGTGAGGAAATTTAAAATGAAAAGGGAATGGGCTAACAGTAATTTCGGGGACCGAGGATCATACCATCTCCCCCCTTTTAATTTAGTAAGCTGGTGTTTCAAAGTAAGATGGGCACGTTCAACAAGCCCTTGGCCCTGTGGATTATAAGGGATACCGGTTTTGTGAATAATTCGAAAAGAGAGACAAAAATCGTGGAAAGTACGGCTGGTATAGGCGGGAGCATTATCAGTTTTCAGTACACGAGGGGTTCCTAAAATGGCAAAACAGGAAAGGAGGTGAAGAATAACGTTACGGGTATTTTCGCCGGGAAGGGGTGTAGCGCATAAAAAATGAGAACAGGTGTCAATCGTAACATGCAAATATTGAAGTTTCCCGAAGGAGGGAAGGTGGGTTACATCCATCTGCCAGAGATCGTTAGGGCGAAGGCCCCTAGGGTTGACGCCAAAATGAGGAACAGGGGATAAGGGAGCACAGGAAGAGCATGACTTGACAATCTGTCGTGCGGCATCCCTGGTCAAGCGGAATTGATATCGTAACGAGCGGGCTGACTGATGGTGAAGGGCATGAGAATCCGTAGCTTGCTGTACCTGTGACAGATAGACTTGTGTATGAAGATCAGCAAAATGATTACCTTGCGTAAGAGGACCAGGGAGCCGGGAGTGACCTCGAATATGTCCGACAAAACAAGGGGAAGAACGAGATTGAAGGAGGGATTGAATTGTAAGGAATAATTGGAAAATAGTAGGGTTGTGAGTATGGATCAGAGGGACTGTTTCAAGGACAGATAAGGCACGAACGATATATTGACTGTCAGTGTAAAGATTGATTGCCTGCTGAAAAAGCTCTAACGCGCGGGACACTGCATAGAGCTCAACTTCCTGTGCAGATGAAAAGGAGGTGGACCATACAAAAGTTTTATCAGGAGTAACTAAAGATGCTCTGCCATTAGAGGAGCCGTCAGTGAAGAGAGAAATGGCCCCTGCGATGGGGTCACTGACGACAACCTTAGGAAAAATGAAAGAGGCAACGTGCGCGAACTGTAGAATCTTGTCATGCCGGGAGGTGATGAGCTATTTCACCTGCAAACCCTTCAAAGGCAAGAGCAAAGGAGTCATTAAAATTCATCAACCAAGAATATTGCTCTGCAGTATAGGGGGATAATAATTGTGGGAGGATCCCTACCTAGGACTTGTATAGATAATTTACGGCCTTGCTGAACGCGCTCCGCCACCAGGGTAGGGTAGGAAGGAAGGGCTTTCCGCGGGGTGGCGGAGCCATGGAGCCATTGCAAAACACCCTGTTGGTAGAGAGCGCCCGTTGGTGTCAGCGAAGTGGGAATGATAATTAACTGCCAGGGCCGAGCGGGGCGACGGTCTCGGCTTCCTCGGCCCCGGGATGCGGCGAGCGCTGCTGCCGGGGGGCTGTAACACTCGGGAGGGCGGGCCCCCCGCCCGACCCCCCGCGAGGGGGGAACGAAGGGGCCCCCCCAGCCACCTTCCCCGCCCGGCCTTCCCAGCCGTCCCGGAGCCGGGTCGCGGCGCACCGCCGCAGGGCGAAATGCGCCCGGCGGCGGCCGGTCGCCAGCCGGGGCGGTCCCCCGGGCGACCCCCACCCCCGGCCCCGCCCGCCCGGCCCCACGCACCCGCCGGGTGGCGGGGGAGGGGAAGGGCGGGGGAGGGACCGGGAGGCACGGGGAAGCGGGAAAGACCCGCCGGGCCGCCGGCACGGCCGGACCCGCCACCGGGTTGAATCCTCCGGGCGGACTGCGCGGACCCCACCCGTTTACCTCTTAACGGTTTCACGCCCTCTTGAACTCGCTCATCCCTTAATTCTTTAAGCACAGACAATAATTCTTTCAGGGTTGGATTCGCCTCGCCGGCCGGCTTCTCATCCTCGGCCAAGGCGAGGAACACCTCCTGAGGGGGGTGATACGATGCTGCCTGCTCAGCAAGGTCCTCCCAATCAACTTCTGCTGGATCGGGAGCCCGCGATTTCTCCGATAAGTTCACTTCTGGCTGATCATACTTCAGCGGTGCCCATTTTAGGGGAGGTGCGGTCGGCGGAGGTGGTGGGGAATATAGATTCTCCGCCGAGCGAGCAGCACGGAGACTGCCCCGCGTGCTGCGCTCCCACTTGGCAAGCTCAGAATCCCCCCTTAAGCAGTCTCGAACAAGAGACCAAAGAGAGAACGCATCTACAGGTGTCTTCTCAGGGCCATTAGTTTGATAATGCTCTTTGATGCGCTCCCCCACTTTCTTCCACGTATCTATATTTATAGTCCCTTCTTCTGGAAACCACGGGCAGATCTGCTGAACGAAATCTACAAAGTGATGGATTTGCCCTTTCGACGTGGAAATTCCCCGTCCCCTCAATAGGGAACACAGTACCTGCTCAAAGAGTTCCCTCTCGGTAGAAAGCGAAACCCCCATTTTTATTAGCTCTCTTCGTCTACTCCCTGCTACTTTCATTTTTCTTTTTCTTTCGTGTACTTACCGGGCCCCTGTAGCAGCGGTCCTGTCAGGCTCTGCTGTCGTCAATCTCAGGACTCTGGTGGTCCCCCGAAGACCCCTGGTTCCGGTCCCTGTTCGGGCGCCACTTGCCGCGGCCAGCGAGGCAGTGGGTTCGAGACGCGCAGTGACGGACTGAAAAGAGAGAGCGACCAGTTGCTCTGGTGGCAAAAGGCAAGTTTATTGAAAACTCCTGTCATTATATAGTGAGATGTTCTAAAAATAGAATGCTTGCTACACGAAGAGAGTCTTTGTTCAAGAAAGTTTACACACCCCTCCAGGTCACGTACAGAACATCCCGAGACATGACAAACATCCTGGTTTAGATTAACTCCAAGGACACGACGCATCGCCCCAAGGCTCCGGCGCCTCCCCGTCCTTCTCTTGGGAACAATCCGATAACAAACAAGGCCGGGGTAGTGTCAGGTCACCTCCCCCGAGGCCAAGGAACAGGCCCAAGCATCATTCTCACAATGCAGGACCCTAACTCTTGACCCCTTCCTGGGGGCCTGGTTCCCCACAGGAATCAATCATTTACTGTATGTTTGGATCTTGTACAATTGTGGAAGCTGAGGTTGAAAACAATGGAAGACTGATGCCTCTATACATGAGGTAGGTCTACAGTTGGTAATGGTCAGCAGGGCAAGAATTTGAGGAGAAAACCAAGCAGAGCAGAATAAGAGCAGACTACAACTCATAAGGACTAACTGAAACACAAGAGGAGACAATGCAACCTGTGTTTGTCTATCACTGTTTTCAAGTTTATCAATGCATGCAACTTGCAGAAGGAGCTGCCAAAGTTTGTCATGGAGTTGAATGTGTGCCTAACCCCAGACTCAGAAAAGCTGAAGGAGTTATTGTAGGAGCTGGAGTAGCTGTATGCCTGGTTGTTGCTCTAAACTACCAAGGTAAGTCAGCAAATCAGCCACAATGTACATGGGCTGCAATGGTGCCTAGATTTTATGCCTACACCAACATTAAAAACATAATAGCTGGTGCTTCACTTTCACCTTCAAAATCTCACAGAACTTTTTTTCTAGAGGTCAATACTAACATAGAACTGAACAGAGAAAGGAATTCTAAGAAGTATAGTTTTTTCTTGATTCAGTATAAAACCACCAAAGGCAGACCCTTCTCAACTTGACACCCATATATACCTCTTTTAACCATATTAGTCTTCTGTCTTAAAAAAAGCACAACATAGTATGTAGGAGACCATTTTGCATGGCGTGGGCCCAGTTCCCACTGGGAGATGCACAGGACCCATGCCCACGAATAGGTTATCCCATTGGGAATCAGGCCTGCAATGTACCTAGGCCTCTTTGATTCTTTCTTTTTGCTAAAAACTCCCTCACCCTGAATTGAAGACATTTGCTGCAAAGTAACTTCCTAAAATCTATGCTAAACCTTCCAAGGATGAGTGTAACCAATTCAACCACTTTTCCCTTTGCATTTGCAAATATCCTTCTTCTTTGATGTGATTAGCGGGCATCCTCTCCTTTGTTTTCTGTAAAAGGTAACCACCTAAAGCAAACCTGTGCATAGTAAATGAAGACCATCATGTAATGTGCCCAGAAAAGGAATAAAAGCTTGTCAAGGCAAGGGTCAGGTTCGAGGTGCTCTCCCTTTGAGACAGTGGCCGAGGTGCTCCAAGGCTTTTTCTCCTCTTGAGCGAGAAGCCATGCCATCCCTTTTCCTCCACAGAACTCAGTAGTCCGTGTGAATTTCTAGTATCTCATCCACAATGTGGTAGACCCCACAAGCCAGGGTCGGCATCAACCACCCCTCCCAAATATCTATATGCATTTCTGCATAAAATTGTGTATACAATTTCAGGAAGTTCATGGGCATTTTCAAATCTAAGATTTGAATTCTAGATTATGAATTTCAGTATTATTCATTCTTCTAACCTCTACCTACTTTAAAGATATTTAAACAAAATATTGTCTGGTGCTGAAAATTAATTTGTAAATAATCTATACCTAGGCAATAGTTAAGAGGAACTATCAAGTGGAGAAGGATATGGAAAAAATAATACAAAGGTTCTAACTCATGAACACTGTGCTGACATGATTTCTTCATCTTTAACAGTTAAGGACAAGATATTAACCTTCTTGTGTTGTCCATTTGAACAGAGATATGCCACCATGAAGAATTTTTCAGCTGCCATGTTAATGACTAATTAAGCTTGGCAGCACTGTTACCAAGTGGCTCACATCCTACTCTTTGTTGGGCATTTTACTCTTCACTGATGCTTACAAACATCATTATAGTAAACCATGGCCTTGGAATTTCTGTAGATCATGTATTGATATATAAGATATTACTTGACTTTTGTTTTCATCACTTGATATAACTCTCCAACATGTACTGGCATCCCTTTATAAACAAGTCCTTCAATGTGGGTTCTCCAAAGACAGATACTGTAATAGTTTTCCCATCATATTTACTATGACATCAAATTGACATCATAATAGATTCTTTTTTGACTTGCATCCTTGTACATTTTCTTATTTTAATCTCTCATTATAATGACATCATAATTGGATCTCTGCAGATTTTCACTGAAGTTATGAGATAGTTAAAATCATGGCTACTCCACATTAAGCTGCACAAGAAATCAGCATTGTAAAAGAAACTTAAATATGGTCCTGATGAATAATTAATGATTACATTTAGTGATTGTTTTGTTTAAACACTCTGTCTTTCTGTATTAATTTAAAATGTTCCAAAAAGACAGTATTACACATTAAAAAATAACTAAGTACCTAGCAACCAGGAAAATTGCACTTCTGAGTGAGGTACTTTTGAATTGAAGTTTGCAAAACATCCAAAAGTATAGCTTGTGTTTTATTAACTAGAAAGTAAGTTATTTTTTCATTTTAAGTTGATTTGTGAAATAACTTGTCTCTGATGTAGTTATTAAAAAAAAGAAGTTACAAATATCACACTTCTACCAGAAACTATCAACTTAGCTAAAGCAGTCTTCAGCTCTCTAGATGTAGAAACTGAGAAGAAGAATTTGTGAAATAAACATTCTAAACCACTTATTAATAGAGATTGGTTAAAAAAGTTTGCTTAGAAGGAAATGAATGACATCTTTACCTGTGTAAGGAGTCACCACTGTCAATACTATTGGACATCTTTAATACAAACCAATGTACTTAATTCAGTTGGTAGCAAAAGATGTGGCATATTCCCTGCCTTCAAAGAATGTATACTCTAATTGTGAGGAAAATCATATATTTTAAAAGCTGATTGTCAATAAATACAAGGCTGCCCCATTAAAGACTTGATAAATGTTTGATTAAGATGATCAGTTCTGCAGCAGGAGTTCAAAAGGTTCAAATGTATTGGGCTCCTGGAACTACACTAATAAATCATCACTAATTTGGTGGCTTAAAACAAAATTTATCTCCCATTTCTATAGATTAGAAGTTTGATATGGGTCTCACTGGGATGAAATCAAAATATTGGAAAGGATATATTTCTTTCTACATATTTCAGAGGGAAATTAATTTCCTTGCCTTCTACAGGCCACCCATCATTCCTTTATGGTTTCATCCTCCATCTTCAGAGCCAGCAATGATGTGGCCCTCTGTTTATTTATTCCATAGTCACATCTTCCTCTGAATTATGCTTTCTTCTGCTTTCAAGGATTCTTGCAATTACATTCAAACTATATTGATAATCCAAGATAAGTTCTATATTTTAAGGTCAGCTAATTAGCAATCTTAATTCTACCTGCAGCCATATTTTCTCTTTGCGATTAAACCTATCATATTCACAGCTTTGATGACAAGGATTAAGCATTAGTCTGCCTACCACATCAACTAAACATTAAGATATTGGAGAAGGCTGAAAAAGGCCTCTTGGAGGAGATAAGCCTTGAATGGAGCTTTGAAGAAAGATTAAAATATGGAAGGGATTTACATTAGGACATACAAACACAACTAAATTGTAATTAATTCTGCAACACATTTTTAAGCCAATAATGTTAGCATGGTAGAAGATAGTGGATTAGAATGTAGGCATTGGAACTAGGCAGATTTAATTTCAAGTTTTGCTCTGTCAGTGGTAACTGTGTGACCTTGGAAAAGTCACCTAAACCATTTGATCCTCAATCTCTCATCCTTAAGTTAATGATAAAAGTAGCAGCTATCTCATAGTATAAGTGGGGAATTTAAATAGACAACACATGGGAGCTTCTGAATTCCAGTCCAGCATGTAAGGAACTTAGAAGTTGCCACTCCATCCTAACAACAAGGGAAAAGCTCAACAAAGTGAACAATCAACATTTCTTAGAAGTGAGGTCACAGAACAAGATTCTAACCACAAAATTAGAGAAACAGGAAGGCAAATACCAAGAATCACAACTTATTAAAACTGAAACCCTCAAGCAGAAACCTCTGAATGAACCAATACTGGGGTAGGTAAACCTATTAATAAATTGCTAGAAGTTAAGTATGGACAAGTCTGAGAGATAAAAACTCTAGGGAAGTCAGTCATGGGTGGCTGCTACACTTTAGTGAATTTTATCGCTATGAGTTTGGCCAGGTTCTCACAATAAATATCAGCAAAAATCCTCTCACGGTAGTGGTAAGGAGAGGGGGAAAGGAACCATTTTAAATATGTCGGAACATTCTATTCTTTTTAACAAGGCTTGACATCATATAAATTATTTTATCAGAGGCCAAAATATGGGGATTTACTAGAGCCTAACCAACCTGGAGGAAGGGAAATGCAAAAATCCAGGCATTCTACCTATCTACATGAGGAGAGAGAAATATTCCACTCCAGCCAACTCTAGCCATCTTGCCTAGCATAAAAGAGGAAAGGACCGAGAAGAACTTTTGAAGTTCAAAGTTTAGACACACAGGCTCACTAAAAGTCAGACTTAATCATAGGACTATGATTAAGAGTCTTATGCTTGCTCTTCTCCTATACCTTGCCAGCACATTATTAAAGGTCTATTTAACACACTTTCTTTTACCAAATTCATCATGTTCAACTCTCAACCCAAAACAAAACCACATACTAAAAAGCAAGAAACACAGTTGGAAGAGAGAACAAATATCAGAACTAAACTCACATATGGCAGTGATGTTGGAATGATGCAACATATAACTTAAAATAGCTATCATTAATATTCTAAGGTCTCTAAAGGATAAAGTAGACAGCACACAACATGAACAGAGAAATGGGAATTAAAAAAAAAGAAGTGCTACAGATCAAAAAGACTATAACAAATGAATGACTCCTTTGATGGGCCTATTAGTAAACTGGATAGAGCTGAAGAAATAATCTCTAAGCTTGAGGATATATCAACATAAACCTCTAAAACTAAAACTCGAATAAAAAAGGACTAAAAAAGAAAAATAATATACAAGGACTATGTGACAACTGCAGCAGATATAACACACATGTAATGGTAGTAGTGGAAGGAGAAAAGAAAAAAAGAACATAAGAAATGTATTTAAAAATACTGTTTGTCCACAATAATGAACCACAGATTCAGGAAGCTCAGAGAACACCAACAAGTAAAAAGTAAAAGCAAAAACAAATAAACAAGCAAATCCAAAACTAAACCTACACATATAACTTTCAAGCTACAGAAAAATTAAAATGGAATCCTTACAGAAGCCATGTTGAGGGGAAACTTCCGTATAGAGGAGCTAAGATAAGAATTACATTTGCTTCTACTTAGAAATCATGTAAACAATGAGAATGTAGTGAAACATTTAGTGTTGGAGAAAAAATTAAACTGCAGCATAAAATTCTATACCCTGTGAAATTATCCTTCAAAATTAAAGGAGAAATAAAGATTTTCTCAGATAAGCCAAAAATTGTTGAGGAAATCTGTTGCAGGTAGATATGCTTTGGCAGAAATGTCCAAAGAAGTTACTTAGAGATCAGGGACATGATATGGTCAGAAAATTGGCTCTACACTAAAGAAATGAAGAGCATTAGAGAAAGAAAAAGTGAAGGTAAAAGAAAAACGTATTTTCCTTATTCTTAACTGATCTAACAGATAACATTTATTCAAAATCACAACAGCAACAATATTTTTATTTGTGTGTGCTTCTGTATGCTTATGTATGCTAATACATAAGTGAAGTAAATGGTAGAAATGATACAAGGAATGGCAAGAAAGAATTAAGATTTTTTCCTTTTATAAGGTGCTCACTACCAGTGGAGCAGTATAGTATTACTTAAAAGTGGAGTAGGATTAGTTAAAAATATATTTTGTAAAATAAAGGGCACTTATTTTAAAAAGTAATAAAGAATATAATTGATGCTAAGAATGAGAGGAAAGGGAATCTTACAAAGTGCTCAAAAATTAAAAGCACAACTGTCAGAAAAAGAACAGAAGACAAATATAAGAGTAAACAACAAGAGAAACACATAGAAAACAGTAACCAATAACCAAACTATACCAATAATCACTTTAAATGTCAATGGTTTAAAACACCAGTTAAACAAGCAGAGATTGTCACAGTGGGTCAAAAAACATGTGCTAAAAATGTGCTAAACACATGCTAAAATGGAGGTGTAGGTAGATACATGTTGCCTCTTCATACAACCAAAAGAAGGACAACAACAAATTTAGAAACAAAAACAAACCAGAACTGCCACAAATGGAAATGTATGGAAGTCTGACAACTAAAGAATTAAAGAAGAAACATTCATCTGGACTGGAAGGAGGAGCAGAGATGGACAGCCAGGGCAGAGAGGATGTGTGGCAAGGTGGCAGCTGGTGGTCCCAGATTTAAATTAGGATAAACCAGGATGAACAACTTGAGGGGAGGCAAAGAAACAGCAATGGAAACCAAGGTCCCAGTGTGGGGAAAGAAAGCCCCAAAACCTCTGGCTGTAAAAAATCTGTGGGGGTTGCGGCAGTGGGAGAAACTCCCAGATTCACAGGAGAGTTCACTGGAGAGGCCCACAGGGTCCTAGAACATATACAAACCCATCCACCTGGGAATCAGCACTAGAAGGGACCAATTTGCTTGTCAGTAGTGGAGGAAGTGACTGAAAGCCAGTGAGAGCCACACAAGCAACATTGTCCTTTCTCTGACCCCTCCTTCACACACAGCACTACAACACAATGATGTGGGTAGCCCCACCCTGGCTCTTCTCCTTACTATTTAATAGGCATGCTGAGACAAAAAAAAATATGGCCCAAATGAAAGGATAGATCAAAGCTCCAGAAATAGAAATAAGCAATGATGAGATAGCCAACATATCAGATGCAGAGTTCAAAACACTGGTAATCAGGATGCTCACAGAAATGATTGAGTATGGTCTTAAAATAGAGGAAGAAGTTAAGGTTATTGTAGGATAAGTGGAGGCAGTTTGGCTTCCTCATCCAGGTGTCTGGGTATCTAATGGAAGCAGTGTTCCCAAAGCCTTGAAGGGGCCTGATAAGTAGTGTTCTCATAGTCTTCAGATTGGATCCAATAAACTGTTTCCATAACATGAAATGGGCTCACATGCACAGAATTATGCTATTTATATAATTTTCTGGCTTTTTGATGGCTTTGTTTGCCTCTAGTCCTTAAGACACTAAAGGCTTCTCACTAGACATGCAGCTTGCAGTGTGCATGGCTCGCCCACCCATGGATAAAGGGATGTCAAGCTTTCTCATGGCTCCACATATTTTCTTCTATCTCTCTGGAGCTAGAATGGACCTGACCAGACTTGACAGGCTGCAACACAATTAGATAATAGTAGAATGATTTGTTGCTGTATGGTATGAACACAGACAAGCCAGTAGCAGGATCCCCAGGGAGGGGGCCTGAATGGGTGGCAAGGCTCCTGGGGACTTGGTCTTCCCCTCCCAGGACTGGTCCAATGTCAGTGGTGCACAGACACAGTGGAGGAACCCCTTGGGTGGTGGAGATGATCTAGAAAAGCCCAGTGCCTGTGTGGGCATGGGGTCTGTGAGCTGGATGTTTCCTTCAGTTTTGCAAGCTGAGATAAAGACTACTGCTTCATGATGCAGTGAAGTTCCAAGAGACTTGAGAGGTAGCAGAAGCCCTGAAGGCTGAATAAGAGACTGCACTTTCTGACTTGGTGAAGTTACACAAAACTAAGGCAGAAAAAAAATCCTTGAAGGCTTGAATCTGTGCCTGGGTGAAAAGCCTCCAAGCAGTGGAGCTGAGGCACCCCACCTCTCCACTCATAGTGAGCAATTCAGGGCAAAAGCGTGGGGGAAAATGAACTGAGTTCCCTGAGGGCAGCAGACTATGGTGCCTGGGGGAGTTTGAATTTAGGCAGTTTAGTATCCCCTCCCCTGCCCCACATAGACATGGAACACAGTTGCCAAGAGTGCCTGGGCCAGAGGACTTCAGCATGGGCCAGGTGCTCTGACAGTGGCAGTGCTAGCATCCAGAAAGCTCTGCTCAGAGTGTGCTGATCAGAACAGGCGGGGACTGTGGTGGACAAGTAGCTTTTGCTGTTGTGCTTGTGTGCCAAGGCTGTGCATGGGGAACTGAGATTTGCAGCACAGTTCCAGAAGGTGGGGCTGCCATGGAAGCTATTAGAGCTGACAGTGTGACCTGGGAGACTGCAAGAAAACAGGCTGGAGTTGACACCCAGAAAGCGCACTGATAAGGGGGCAGGAGGGTCAACTAGCTGCAACAGTAGCAGCAGCAGCAGGCTCCACACAGTGTAGGAGGGCGCCTGTCAAAGAGGCCCCAGAAGAAGACAGCAGTCACTGAAGTCACAGTAACAGCAGCCAGGTGACCCAAAGGGGTGCAGTGGCTGCACCAGCAACTGGTGCTGTGCAAGTGTAGCCCCTGGTACATGTACACCCGTGCAGACCTAAATTATCTGCCCAGACCATGGGGGTATGGCCCCAAAAAGCACATCCTGTGCATTTAAAGGACCATTTGGCTGTTCCTCTCCAGAAGAGGGAAGAAATATCCTTCTGTCCCTGTGTGCTAGATGTGCATGTGACACAGGAAGGCTTTGGATGGGGTATGTGGCAGCGATCAGAATGACTATGTCAACCGTTGGGTTTCTGGTCCCAACTATGGAAGGGAGCAGAGGTATGGTACTCCTTAGCTGAAAACTCCTTAGCTGCAGTATATGCAGCCCTGTTGGCCACAGAGGCCATAACAGGAACTGCCCCCATGACAGGATCACCCATCCCATTGCAGGGTGGGTCCGGGGCTGTATAGCCAATTCTCATAGTGAGATGGTTCAGGAGCCCTCATTGGCTAAGTGGGAAGGCTTGTCTGCAACAAAGAACTACTGCATCCACTTGCCGCTTGCGAGCTGAGCTACAGGAAGTGTTAGGTCCAGTTATTTATGTAGATGAGAAATCTACTCTTCCTGTCTCTATAGAAGAGATGGAAGCTAACTGCTTCCGCAAAGGACAGGAACCTCTTTCCTCAGATGCATTGTACACTGATGGTCCAGCAGAGGCCAGCCGGCTGTGTGGACTGCTGTAGTAACTGAACCAGAGACAGACACAATTGGGTTTGACACTGGCGTGAGACAGAGCATCCAGTGAGCAGAACTCTGAGCCATATGGCTTGTGGCAGCCAATAAGGAACTGCCCCTGACTATTTGCACAAATAATTGGGTGGTGTACTGGGGAGTAACATTATGGATCACCGCATGGCATGCAAAGAAATGGATGTTTGTGCATAGGCCATCATGGAGACAGACTTTGTGGCAAGACTTATGAGAGTTAGGCCACCAGAAACAAATGACTGTATATCATGTTACTGCACATGCACTTTTGCTTCCCTGGGAATGATGAGGCTGATACTCTAGCCAAGATGTGTTGGCTAGAAATGGTACCTGCCAGTCCCTCAGGAAGGTAAGTAGCATAGTGACTACACTGTCAGCTCTTACATGCTGGTCAAGGGATTATGTGGTCTACCATCAAATTTTGGGGGTCACCTGTTACATTGGCAGAGGCACAAGAAGCTTGTGAAACCTGTGTTGTCTGCTTGTGAGAGCATCTCTGAATGCCTGTGAGAACTACTGGACAGGTGGTGCAGGGACAGGTACCACTGACCCAGTGGCAGGTGGATGTAATTGAGCCCCTACCTACTTCAGAGGGATGTAAGTATGCTATTACAGATGTGGACATGGCTACAGGACTTCTAGCTTCTTATCCCCCATGGCACCCAGATCAGAAAGCTGTAATTGCTGCACTGGAGCAGTTATGTGCTGCATATGAATGACCCTTAATCACTGAAAGTAATCAGGAGACATATTTTACTGAGGCCTTGGTACAACAATAGGCTTAGGACTTGCAGATTGACTGAAAATTTCATGTGGCCTATGATCCCCAAGATACTGGGATGATAGAACGGTACAATAGTCACTTAAAGCAGGTCCTATGAGCTGCCATCCTTATGCTGAGGGGTTGGATGAAATGCTTATGGACTGTCCTCTGGACTCTAAATGAGAGGAGTCAGAGGGGGTCCCAGCTCCAGTGGAAGCACTGCTCCACCATACTGAAGCTCCAATTCAGCTGCAGGCACAGACTAAGGATGCTTTGCTGAAACCTAGAATGGGAAAACAGGGAAATATTCTCTTACCCACTCTGGAGGGCCTGGAGTGAGTGCAAATGGACACTCAGATGTGGCCTTGAGAAATAAAAGCCCCTCACATGTGTTGGGTGGCTCTTGTTGCCCCTTGAGTTCAAGGGGTGGGAAGAAATGTACAAATAATGCTCTAGATTATTGAGACATGGTCCCCAGTCTTAAAGGTGACATAAAAAGGGCCAGCAGACCACAAAATACTGCTTTGTAGCACCTCTGTGATTTCCTTATGGCCCATTATGAGTTCTCTCCTATTATTGCAAGTAGATGCTGAGCCCCCAGTTGAGACATGAAAGGTCTGGTATTTGCACCCAAGAAAACCCCCTCTGCCAACCACTGTCTTATTGGCTGACCAGAAGCTTGCATGTATATTGCCTGAGGGTTGTGGTTTGCCTTTACTGGTGCCTATAACAGCCCTTTTTGTCCTTAGAGTACAAAGTAACAACTTAGTGGAATGGGTTCATACCTATGCCTCAGTGGCTAACCAACCAGTATGCTGGGTCTGCACTGAACATCTCCTGATCACATCAGCCAGCTTCCCATGGTGTATCTCTCCTGCTTCTGTCTCAGATTGGACTTGGCTTCAGGACCAGTGAAACAGTGAACATCCTTTGTAGAATGATTCCTGGATTACCATTTATGCTGGGGCAAAGCAGCGGTATGAATGGCTCCAACCATTAAGCGGCTACTCCATATGGGATGCCTCGGAGTGGCTCACAGCTCAGGACTTGGCACTGGCTGGACCAACTCCCCTTTTCATTAAGAACCCTAAAGGACATGTCCAGGTGGGCTGGACTCGGATTTAAACTCTAGAGCATTTCTGGGAGGCACACAATGAAGTGTGGGCTGCAGTTCCTACTGGAGCCTTCTGCGAATGTGGCTCATATGGGTGGCCTTACCTGCCTGGAAATTGGACTCGTCTTTGTACTTGGGGATGGCCCTATTTGCCTGCTGTAGTTCAGAAAACTCTTGTAATCAGTCCAGAAAATTGGAAAGCATCTAAAGCATGGCAGTGGGTATAGTATACTCCCTGGAGGTATTACCCATTAGCTGTTTTTTTTTCCCTCAAGTTGCTTCTGTAGTCACTGAGACTGAAATAGCTGCGTTGGCTTTGCACACTGCTCCTGCACTGAATGCAACACAAAATTCCTTAAGCCTGTTAAATGAAGAAGTGTATCAATTAAGAAAAGTAGCCTTACTAAATCATATGGATTTAGATATGCTTACTGCATCCCAAGGTAGGGTATGTGACCTAGTAGGGGCAGAATGCTGTGTATATGTCCCTGATGTCCACCACAATGTTAGTCAAGCATTACAGGCATTAGCCTCTAGTCTTGTGTCATTGAACACCTGGCAGGCAATTCTTTACAGGAATGTTCAGCATCCCTAACCACTGAATGGTGATGGGTTCTTGCTGTCCTGGGCAGCAGAGCTCATGTTTTGCTTGTTTGTTCCTATAGCCTATGCTGTTATTGTGGGTTATGGGTACAGGGCTCTGCCCTCCTTGCCAAAGGAACCTTGCTGAAGATATCCTCATGTGGACTTTACAGTGAGGTACCCAGAAGGGGTGGATTGTAGAGTAAGTGGAGGAAGTCTGGCTTTCTCACCCAGGTGTCTGGGTAACTAAGGGAAGCAGTGTTCCCATAGCCTTAGCCTTGAGGAACCCTGATAAGTAATGTTCTCATAGCCTAGAGACTGGTTCCGATAAATGTTTTCCATAACATGAAGTGGGCTAATGCACAGAGTTGTGCTGTGTTATATAATTTTCTGACTTTTGCCAGATTTGTTTCCCTCTAATATTTAAGACAGTAGGGGATTCTCACTAAATATGCAGCTTGAAGCATGCATGGATCACCTACCTGTGAATAAAGGAATGTCAAGCATCCCTACAGCTATGTGTATTTTCTTCCATCTCCTTGAAGCTAGAGTGGAACTGTCTGGCCTTGACAGGCTGCAGCACAATCATGCAAAGTGCAAGAAAGAAAAATATACATGGAACTAAGAGTGAAGGGAAGTAAACCAGGACTCAAATCAACAATTTGGAGAAGAAGGAAGGGATGCACTTTCAACCAGAACAAAATGCAGAAACAAGAATTCAAAAAATTGTGGAGAGGCTTAGGAACCCCCAGAACCACTCTAAACATTCCAGTGTCCATATCATAGGGGTGTCAGAAAGATAAGAAGAAGAACATGGAATTGAAAACTTATTTGAGGAGGAGAATATGGTTGTGAGATAGGTGGGAGCAGAGTCCACTTCCCCCTGTGCACGGGTGAAACACCTAGCTGATCTTCTGAGGAACAGAGTGAACAGCCAAAAGCATCCCATCATATATGAAGACTGGAGACCAAAAACTGTAGAAGACATTGAAAAATCAGATGGTAAGGAGAGTGCTTCAATAAAATAAGGTCCCTGGGACCAGCACAGGAACCAGGATGGCTGCAGCCCCAGGCCTGAAGCCTGCCAGGTCTGCTGCAGGATTCTAGGGAGAAAGCCAGGTCAACAGCTCCCTCCCCTGCCAAACAAGGTTTAAGAAGCACCAGGAGGGACCTGGATGCTTAAAGTCATAGGGGAGAGATAAGGTTGGAGTGGCAAACATGCAGGAGGGATGTGTACCCACTGAGACTGTGGACACTGACTGGGAAGAGTTGGGCAGTGATGAACCCTGACCTGGTCAGTCTCGGTCCAGTGGGAGAGTGGGGCTGTGTGAGAGGCCAGGTGCTTGTTTAGAACGGTAGGCTTTAGTAGAAGGAATTTATCCAAAAAAGAAAGAGAAAAAAGGCACTCAGCAGCCATTTGGGGGAATTCTCAGCAACAGCCACCCCTGCCTACTGCGCCCCTACTCCCACTGGCCATTTGCTCACTTCCAAAGCCCCAGAGATGGTGCATACCTCAAACTGCCACCCACAGGCACCTCCCACCTGGCCTCTCCATCCAGGGCCCTGCAGGGCCCACTGGCACTCTAAGAGGAAGACAGAGACACCCCCACAGAGTAGAACTGTAGGGCTGAGTCAGCAGTCCCCAGAAAGACTTAACTCAGTGGGGGGGAGGGGCTGAACTACCCTGAAGGGGTGCTGAGAATCCCTAGAATCTAGGACAGCAAAGAGTGAGAAAGTGGTGTATGAGTTGCCTCTAATGAGTGCAACTCAAGGACAGGGCAACTGGTGGACTAAAGGCATAGACTGGGCACAGAAGGGCACTGGGGGCCCAGCAGCAAACTGAGGAACTGGACTGGAGGCTGGGCAACTTCGAAGAGTGCTGCTCAGGAAACCAATTTCATATTTCTCCTCAGCCTTTTGCAGCCAGGAAGAGCAGCAGAACTGTCTTGGCCAGTTTAAAGCCAGCAGAAGACTTTTTTTTAAATTCCTTCTTCCTTCCTTCCTTCTTTTCCTTTTTTATTCCTTCTTCCTTTTATTTTGAATTCCCACAAGTGAGACAATAAAACCTGGAACTGGGAAAAGACCAGAGTCAGACCCCAAAAGGGGTCATCCCAACAACTGAGACAGTGAAACAAACTTCACTTTTTTACTCCAGAGAACTTGCAAGTTATTGCATATTTGTAATGTATCATTTTTTCATTATACATACACCTTTTATTTTATTGGAATTTTTGCATTTCTCTTCTTTCTATTTAGTTTTCATCACTTGGTTTGTAAAATTGCATTCTTTGACTGGTTTCCCTTGTTCTCTCTTTCATAGTATATTTTTCATTTTCCATCCTTCACTCCACTTGTGTTCCAATAACACACTACTTAGGTCATGTACTTCCTATTCTTGTTATCCAGATCTCATAGATTCTGTCATATGATTGTTGCTCCATTATTATTGTAAATAATAGCTGTTTCATACAATTATAAATACTACACAACACTGCTCCCAGATCTCAGCCCACTTCGTGGTTTCCAGAAAGTTATTACTGTAGTGGTTAACTCTATTCTCTAACACACTACACCTATTTACTATCCTTTATTCTCACCTGACCTCATAATATTACCTCCCATGAGTTCACTGTTTTCTAGACTCAACTCACAATCTTTCCCCCCTGCAAAACAATCTTACCTTCATTCCACCTTTTTAAAAAGTGGCTAGTTGAGTGAAATATCATGGTTAAAACTATACATAGACAAAGGATCTCCTATCTCTTCTCTACAGCATGGTACTGTAAATATCATAGAATACACTCCTCCTGGCTTAAACCATTTTGCTATCCCCATCCAACCAATCACAAAAAAGAGCAGGTGGGAGCTTATAACACCAGTATATCTGCTGCAAGAGGAAACCCGACAACAAAGGAACCACCAACAGATAACAGCAGAAGAAATTGAAGAAGGGAGTGGAAGCCACACTAACCTCAATCCAGGATCCATCTGGAAATAAAATAAAATAGTGGAGAAATTTCTCAGACCAAATAACTGAACAAGAGCAAGAGAGCAGCCTCAAAAACTTGTACACACAGAAGAATCCGCTTCAATACAACCTGTCCACACCTGCACAGCAGAATAAAAATCATGGTGGACAGAGTGACCCTCCGTTACTCTGTTAAGTGAGATGGTTGGAAGGACACATAAAAGAAAGACCCAACACCAATCAAAACCCAAAGACATACAGATAGCCAACATAAATGACAGCCAAAGACCAGCAAGCTCAGGAGATCAAGGAGACAGCACCACTGAATCTCGAAGGTCTTCTACTATAGAAGTTCATACCAGGAAGCCATGGAAACAGAACATATTAATTTAAGAAGCAGAGGCTAACAAGAAGAGTCTCACAAACAATGGGAAGACAAAGAAACAATCCCCAAATAAAAGGAAAGGAGAAAGTCTGAAAAGGAGTGCTAAATGAAATAGAGGCAACTCAACTAACAGATATTGAGTTCAAAGCAATGGTTATCAGGAAGCTCAGTGAGCTCACAATGAATTACCAGAAACTACAGGGAAACTACAAAGAACTCACTACAAACTATATCAACATGAAAAAAGAAATAGAAACTATTAATGAAGGCCAAAAGGAAATGAAGAACATAATTGCTGAACTGAAGAACACAGTAGATGGTATCAAAAGCAGGCTAGATGAAGGAGAGGATCAGATCAGTGAGCTGAAGACCAAGGTAGAGAAAAAACAACAACACCCAGAAAGAGCAAGCAAATGAAAAGAGGCACAGAAAGAATGATGAGAGGTTAAGGGAAATGAAGGACAACATGAAACACAACATACATATAACAGGGATACCAGAATGACAAGAATAACAGCAAGAGAAAGAAAACCTGTTTGAAAAAGTAATGATGAAAAATTCCCTAATTTATGAGAGAAAATGTCACACAAACCCAGGAAACACAGAGAGTCCCAATCAAGAGGAAGCCAAAGAAGCCCACTTCAAGACACATTATAATTAAAATGGCAAAATTCCAAGACAAAGAGAGAATTTTAAAGGCAACAAGGGAGAAACAGGAAGTACCATACAAGGGAGCCCTGATAAAATTAGCAGCTGATTTCTCCATGGAAACACTCCAAGCCAGAAGAGATTGGCAAGAAATATTCCAAGAAATGAGAACCAGAGACCTGCAACCAAGGCTATTTAACCCAGCAAGGTTCTCAACATGGAAGGCCAAATAAGGAGCTTTACAGATAAAAGGAGCCTCAAAGAATACACCTCCAAATCAGCTCTGCAAGAGATTTTAAAGAGACTGCTTCAAGAAAAGGAAGGAAAATAATGAAAGACAGAGGAATGCAGATACGAAAAATGTCAATGAATAAGATCATATCAATAATAACCTTAAGTGTAAGTGGATTAAATGCTCCAATAAATTTATAGAATAGCTGAATTGATAAGAAAGCATGACCCACACATATGCTGCCTACAAGAGACACACCTCAGAAAGGAAGACCTACAAAGACTGAATGTAAAGAGCTAGAAACAAATTTTCCAGGCAAATGGACAGGAAAAAAAGGAAGGGGTAGCAATAGACGTATCAGGCAAAATAGACTTCAAAACAAAGTCCATAAAAAGAGACCCAGAAGGTCACTGCATAATACTCAAGGGAGATATTGACAGCAACACAATTATAGTAGGGGATTTTAACACCCCACTGTCAAAAATGGACATATCTTCCAAACAAAATATCAACAAAGATATGGTGGCATTGAACAATGCCTTAGATGAAATGGGCTTAACAGATAGATAGATAGATAGATAGATAGACAGATAGATATAGATTATAGATATAGATGATATAGATATAGATAGATAGATATAGATATAGATATAGATATAGATATAGATATAGATATAGATATAGATATAGATATATAGAGAGAGCGTCCTTCATTCCAAAAAAGGAAAATACACATTCATTTTAAAATGCACATGGAACATTTGCAAAGATAGACTACATGGTAGGGCACACAACAAGTCTCAACAAATTCAAGAAAATTGAAATAATATCAAGCATTTTCTCTGACTACAAGGGACTGAAACTACAAAACAATGCCAAGGATAAAACTCAAAAACACTGAAATTGTGGAGATTGAATAGCATGCTACTAAATAATGAATGGGTCAAGAGTTAGATCAAGGAGGAAATCAAAAAGTTCCTGGAAACAATTGAAAATGAACTCACAAAAACCCAAAACTTATGGAAAACAAAGAAGGCAATCCTAAGAGGGAAGTTCATAGTGATACAAGCCTACCTTAAAAAAAAAGAGGAAACATTTCAAATAAACAACCTAACAAACCTAACCCTACACCTACAGGAACTCAAGGAACAACAAGAAAGAGAGCCCAGAGCAAGTACAAGGAAGGAAATACACAAGATTAGAGCAGAATTAAAAGACATAGAGTCTAAAAACACAATTCTAAGGATCAATAAATCCAGAAGCTGGTTCTTTGAAAAGACAAACAAAATAGACAAGCCTTTAAGCAGACTAATGAAGAAAAAAAAAACAGAGAGGACACAAGGAAACACAATCAGAAATGCAAGAGGATACATTACAACTGATACCAGAGAAATAGAAAGGATCATAAGAAATTACTAGGAACAACCACATGCCAAAAATATTTGAAAACCTAGGTGAAATGGACAAATTTCTTAAAAAACATAATTTTGTAAAACTCAATGAAGAAGAAGCAGAAAGCCTGAACAGACCAGTAACAGCAGAAAGAAATTGAAACAGTAATCAAAAAACTCCCAACACACAAAAGCCCTGGACTGGACAGTTTCACAGGAGAATTCTATAAAGCATTTAAGGAAGAGCTAACCCCTATCCTTCACAGATTATTCAAAAAAAAAAATCCAAGTAGATGGAAGATTCCCAAACTATTTTTATGAAGCCAGCATCATCCTAATCCCCAAAACAGATAAAGACACAACAAAGAAACAAAACTTGAGGCCAATATCACTGATGGACATAGGTGCTAAAATCCTCAACAAAATATTGACAAACCACATCCAAAAATACATCAAAAAGATCATACATCATGATCAAGTGGGATTCATCCCAAGGATGCAAGGATGGTACAGTATTCACAAATCAATAAATGTAATACATCATGCAAAGACAACAATCACATGATCACATCAATAGATGTGGAAAAAGTATTTAAGGTACAGCACCCATTTATGATGAAAACACTCAGCAAAGTTAGAATAGAGGAAGCATTCCTCAACATTATAAAGGCCATATATAAGGGACCTACAGCCAACATCATACTCAATGGGCAAAAACTAAAACCTTTCCCACTAAGATCAGGAACATGATTAGGTTGTCCACTTTCAACACTTTTATTCAATATACTATTAGAAGCCCTAGCCATGGCGATCAGACAAGAAAATGAAATGAAAGGCATCCAAGTTGGAAAAGAGGAAAAAACCATCAGTGTTTGTAGGTGACATGATAGTATATATAGAAAACCTTTTAGACTCCACCAAAAAACTGCTTGACCTAATAAATGAATTTGGCAAAAACAGTGGGCTACAAAGCCAATATTCAGAAATCATAGACACTTTTGTATACCAACAGTAAAACATCAGAAGCAGAAATCAGGAAAAAAATACCATTTGATATAGTAACAACAACAACAACAAAAATAAAATACCTAGGAATAAACCTAACTGAGGAGGTAAAAGACCTTTACTGAGAAAACTACACAACACTAAAGAAAGAAATTAAGGCAGACACAAACAAATGGAAACATATATTGTGTTCATGGATTGGAAGAATTAACATCATCAAAATGTTCATACTACCCAAATCAATTTATAGATTGAATGCAATACCTATTAAATTACCAATGTCATATTTCACAGATATAGAAGAAAAACTTCAAAAATTTATATGGAATCATAAACAACCTTGGATAGCTGCAGCAATTTTGAGGGTGAAGAGCAATCTAGGAGGGATTACAATAGCTAATATCAAACTGAATTACAAGGCCACTATAATCAAAACAACTTGGCACTGGCATCAGAAAAGATACATAGAAAAATGGAAGACATCAGAAAGTGTAGAAATAAATCCAAGTCTCTATAGTCAATTGATGTTTGACAAAGGGGCAGCAGTATAAAATGGAGTAAAAATAGCCTCTTCAACAAATGGTGTTGGGAGAGCTGGACAACTACATGCAAAAAAAAAAAAATGAACTCGAGCACCAACTTACACCATACACAAAAATAAATTCAAGGTGGATAAAAGATTTAAATATAAGTCATGCCACCATTAAAGTCCTAGAGGAGAACATAGGCAGGAAAATCTCAGACATTCCATATGGCAATATTTTCACTGATAGATCCCCTAGAGCAAGGGATATAATGGAAAGAATAAGCAAATGGGATCTCATCAAAATAAGAAGCTTCTGCATGGCTAAAGAAAACAGCATTAAAATGAAAAGAGAGCCAACCGTATGGGAAAACATATTTGCCAATAATACTTCAGACAAGGGTTTGATCTCCAAAATATATAGAGAACTCACATGACTCCACTCCAAGAAGATAAGTAACCCAATTAAAAAAATGGGCAAAGGACTTGAACAGGCCCTTCTCCAAGGAGGACACACAGAGGGTCCAGAAACATATGAAGAGATGCTCAGTATCGCTAGCTATCAGAGAGATGCAAATTAAAACCACAATGAGATACCACGTTACACCATTGGGAATGACCATCATAAACAAAGAAACAAACAAGTGTTGGAGAGGTTGTGGAGGAAAAGGAACCCCAGTGTACTGTTGGTGGGATTGCAGACTGTGCAAGCACTATTGAAAACAGTATGGAATTTCCTCAGAAAATTAAAACTGGAACTGCCTTTTGTTCCAGCAATTTCACTGCTAGGATTATATCCTAAGAACCCTGAATCATCAATCCAAAAGGATCTATGTACCCCAATGTTCATAGCAGCACAATTCATAATAGCCAAGTACTCTAAGCAACCTAAATGCCCATCAGTAAATGAGTGGATAAAAAAACTATGGTACATTTACACAATGGAATCATGAATCATACACAGCAAAAAGAGAGAAGGAGCTTCTACCTTTTGCCACAGCATGGATGGACCTGGAGAGTATTGTGCTAAGTGAAATAATCCAGGTGATGAAAAGCAAATACTATATGATCTCACATTTAACAGGAACCTAATCAACCAAATGAACAAGCAATAAAAATATAACCAAAGACACTGAAATTGAGAACATGCTGACAGTGGCCAGAGGTGAGTGGAGTATAGGGGAAAATGGTGAATGGTTTGCAGGAACATTATAAAGGACACATGGACAATAACAAGGGGGGTGTGGAAACAGGGGAGGGAGATGAGGAGGTCTGGGGTGGAGGGGAGGGGTGGGGGAAAAGGCAGAAAACTACTTCAATAACAGTAAAAATATTTAAAAATTTATTTGAAGAAATAAATGAAGGACATATTTTCATTGTTCTGTAGCCTGATATACTCTGGGGAGTTCTCTGCTAGAGATTCTAAGAACCCTTTGGATGTCAGAGATGCTCTTTTTCATCAGGAGCTTCAGAAGGCACCTAGGATGCCTGTGCCTGCATATCTGGATGCTTTTGATACCTTGAATAGTCAACACAATAATAAGATGTTTTCCATAATGTCTCTTTCATATTTCATATTGTTTCACTGAAATTCAAAACATATAACAAATCCCACTAACATCATAATTTAATACTAGTTCTGTAAATACTAGTTTTGTAAAAAGACATTTCCATCCTGCAGCAAGAAAAAAGGGAGGGGAAGAGTTGTAAATGTTATATTGTTTATTTTTTATTGTTTAAAGTCTATGTTCCATTGTTTCTTTGTTGACTTTTAAACCTGAAATCTGTTGTGTGGTGTAAAGAATATGAAATAATTTGTAAGTAAAAAGAGAAAGATCTCTGAATACATAACTCTAAATATTTTAAATGCCTTTGGCATGGACAGATAAAATATTTTATAGTTTGTGTGTGGGATCTTGATTATGTAGCTATGAATTATTTAAACAAAGTTTATGCAACAGAAAGAACAATTGTCTAAAAAAAGAAGGAAAAATAATTAAGGAGAACTTTCCCAGTCTGGCAAATCAAATTGACTCCCAGGAAGTCTAGGAAGCTGAGAGAGTCCCAAAGAAGCTGTACCCTGGGAAACACATTCCAAGGCATATTATAATTGCATTACCCAAGACTAAAGATAAGGAGAGAGTCCTAAAAGAAGGAAGAAAAAAGAAGACAGTTACCTACAAAGGAGTGCCCATAAGACTGATTTCTCCAAAGAAACCTAGCAAGCAAGAAGGGGTTAGAAAGAAGTATTCAAAGTCATGAAAAGCAAGGATCTACATCCAAGGTTACTCTATACTGCAAAGCTTTCATTTAGAATGGAAGGGCAGATAAACTGCTTCCCAGATAAGGTCAAGTTAAAGGAATTCATCATCACCAAGCTATTATTATATGAAATGTTAAAGGAGCTTAAAAAAGAAAGGGAGATAAAAACAATGAAAACTGAAATGACAAGAAACTCACAACTATCAACATCTGAACCTAAAAAACAAAAACTAAGCAAACAACTAGAACAGGAACAGAATCACAGAAATGGAGATCACATGGAGTGTTATAAGCCAGGAGAGGTAGTGGGGTGAGGAGAATGTGGGGGGGAAGTATGGGGAATAAGAAGCAAAAATGGTAGGCACAAAATAGACAGGGGGAGGTTGAGCAGAGTATGGGAAATTGGGAAACTAAAGAACTTATATTCATTCATGACCCACGGACATGAACTAAGTGGGGGGGATGCTGGTAGGAGGGTGGGTGCAGGGAAGAGAGGAATAAGGGGGGAAATGGGACAACTGTGGTAGCATGATCAATAAAATATACTTAAAAATCTTTCACTAAGAATATTTTAAAATTACTCATTTACACTTAAAATAAATTATCTCACCTTCTTTTCTAAATTTTTATTATTGAAAGATGAACACATTGGCAATATGAGGACAGTTTTTGCTGCCCTGGGTGCAATTTGGGGAGAATTGACATGTCTATAATGTTTCTTGTAAAGAATAAACTTCTTAATACCTTTCCATTAATTTAGATCTCCCGTATTATCATTCAATAACATTTTAAGTTTTGTTGAAAAAAAATAAACAAGTCCCCAACTTTACATTGTGTACAAGAAACCCATGTTAAATATAGACACATATAGATTAAAAGTAAAGGGATGGAAATAGATATCACTAATAATTGTTAGAGATAAGACTGATCAAAAGAAAGTGAAAGTGGCTATATTAATTTTAGATACTGCTGACTTCAGAGCAAGGAAATTTATGAAGGGTAAAGAGGGAATTACATGATGTCAAGCCAGTTCTCCAAGAAGATAGAACAGTCCTTAATGTGTTTGTGCATAACAAGAAAACATCAAAACAGGTGAAGCAACTATGACCACCTGTGTAGCTCAGTTGGCTGAGTGTCATCCTGCAAAGAAAAAGGTTGCCTGTTCAATGCACAGTGAGGGCACATGCCTGGGTTGTGGGACCAGTCCTCAGCTGGGCCTATGCAAAAGGCAACCGATTGAGGTTTCTCTCCCTCTCTTTATCCCTCCATTACCCTCTAAACGTAAATAGGAAAAGCTTTAAAAAGCTCTATAAAAAACACATGAGGGAAAAACTGATAAAGCTGTAAAGAGAGCTAGAGGAACAGAGCTTTATTATTGGAGACTACAGCATTTCTCTATAAGAAATGGACAGATGCATCAGGGAGAAAATGAGTAATGACATAGTTGAGCTTAACTGATATGTATAGACTATTAATTCTTTAACAACAAAATACATACTCTTCTCAATCACACATAGAACATTCACTAAGACCACATTTGGGGCCATAAAACACACCTTAACATATTTAAAAATAGAAATCATGCAATATCTATTCTTTTTCTTTTTAATAGTGTTTTCCCATTACCATTTAGTCCCTTTATGCTCTCCTTGCCCCTGCACCAGCAATCACCACACTGTTTTCCATGTCTACAAGTCCTTTTTCCTTTTTACTCAATGCTTCCACATCATCAACTCCTCTCCCACATTAGCTGTCATCTTCCTCTCCATCTATGAGTCCGTCCCCATTTTCCTTGTTAGTTCAGTTTGTTCATTAGATTCCACATATGGGTGAAAGCATATAGTATTTGTCTTTCATTGACTGACTTATTTCACTTAGCATAATGTTCTCAAAGTCTACCCATGCTGACACAATTGGTAAAATTTTCTATTTCTACTGCTGAGCAATACTACATAGTGTAAATGTTCCACAATTGTTTTATCCACTCATTTACTGATGGACACATGGGCTGCTTCCATATCCTGACTATTGTAAACAATGCTGCAATGAACAAAGGGGTGCTTATGTTCTTTTGAATTATTCTTTGGGTCCCTTCAGATCCCAGAAGTGGGATCGCTGAGTCAAAAGGCAGATCCATTTTTAATTTTTTGGAGGTATCTCCATACTGCTTTCCACACTGGATGCACCAATCTGCATTCTCACCAACAGTGTAAAAGGGTTCCTTTTTCCATATCCCTGCCAGTCTTTGCTCTTTTTTAAAATTGGGTGAGAATTTTCTTTTGTTTTTCTTTTTTTTCTTTTAGAATTTTTGAAAAGATTTTATTTATTTATTTTTAGAGAGGGAAGGGAGGGAGGGAGGGAGAGAGAGAGAGAGAGAGAGAGAGAGAGAGACATCAATGTGTGGTTGTTGAGGGCCGTGGCCTGCAACCCAGGCATGTGACCTGACTGGGAATCAAACCTGCAATGCTTTGGTTCGCAGCCTGCACTCAATCCACTGAGCTACACCAGCCAGGGCTCTTTTCTTTTTTTTTTTTTAGTGTTCAGTTTTGTGAGTTCTGTATAAATTTGGATATTAATCCCATGTTAGTTGGATCAGCAAATGTGTTGTCCCATTCTGTGAGTTGTCTTTTTATTTTGTTAAGTATTTCTTTTGCTGTGCAAAGACTTTTTGCTTTAATGTAATCCTATTTGTTTATTTTTTCTTTTGTTTTCCTTGCCTGGGGAGATATATTTGATAATTTAATGTTTTGAACAATGTCCAAAAATCTGTTGCCTGTGTTTGCTTCTATGATTTTTATGGTTTGGGGTCTAACATTTAAGTCTTTCATTCATTTTGAATTTATTCTTGTGAGTAGTGTAAGAAGCTGGTCTAGTTTCATTTATCTGCATGTTATCTGTCCAATTTTCCCAATGATGTTTATTGAATAAACTAACATTTGCCCATTGTATCTGCTTGCTTCTTCTGTTGAATATTAATTGATTCTAAAGGTGTGGGTTTATTTCTGAGCTCTCTATTCTGTTCCATTGATCTATGTGTCTATTTTTATGTCAGTACCAAGATATTTTGATTACTATGGCCTTTTAGTAAAGTTCCATATTAGGTAGCCTGATTCCTCCAACTTTGTACTTTCTCAGAATCACTATTGCTACCTGAGGCCTTTTACAGTTCCATGTAAATTTTTGAAATATTTGTTCTAGTTCTATAAAATATGTCAGTGGAATCTTGATAGGAATTGCATTGGATGTATAGATAGAAAGGTCAATGAATCCAAGAGCCGGTTCCTTGAAAAAATGAAGAAGATTGACAAAATCTTAACCAAACTCATTGATAAAAAAGAAAGAAGACCCAAATAAATAGATTCAGAAATGAAAGAAGAGAAAAAAAAACAACGAATACTAAAGAAATACAAAGGATTGTAAGAAAATTTTATGAACAGCTATATGCCAACAACCTGTACAACCTGGATGAACTGCATAAGTTCTTAGAAACATAGAATCTTCCAAAACTAAATCAGGAAGAATCAGAGAATCTTAATAGACAGATTACACATAATTAAATTGAAGCAGTGATCAAAAAACTCCCAACAAACAAAGACCCTGGACCAGATGGGGTTATAGTTAAATTTTAGCAAACATTTTGAGAAGAACTAAGAGCTCTCCTTCTCAAACTATTTCTTAAAAGTCAAGAGGAGGGAAGCCTCTCAAAATCATTTTATGAAGTCAGCATTATCCTAACTCTGAAACTGAACAAAGACACTGTAAAAAAGAAAATTACAGGCCAATATCCCTGATGAACATAGACACTAAAGTCTTCAACAAAATATTAGCAAACAGTATACAACAATGCATCAAAAAGATCATACACCATGATCAAGTGGAATTTATTCATGGAGTGCAGGGTTGGTACAACATCCACATATCAATAAATGTTATTCACCATATAAATAAAATGCTGGATAAAAACCACATGATCATATCAATAGATGCAGAAAAAAACATTTGATAAAATCCAGCCAATTCTCATCAAAGTGAGACTAGAGCAAACATGTCTAAATATAATAAAGGCCATCTATGACAAACCCATTGCCAGCATCAGTCTCAATGGAGAAAAACTAGAAGTGTTCCCCTTAATATTGGGAACAAGAAGAGGATGTCCGCTTTCATCTCTCTTATTCAACACAGTAATGGAAGTCCTAGAAATATAAATCAGATAAGAAGAAGAAATAAAAAGCATCCAAATTGGAAAGTAAGAAATAAAACTGCCATTATTTTCAGATGACATATTCAGTACAGAGAAAAACCCAAAGATCCCACCAGGAAATACTAGAACTGATAAATGAATTCAGAAAAGTAGCAGGATACAAGGTTAATATGTAGAAATCGGGTGCATTTTTATATGTCAATAAGGAACTAACAGAAAGGTAAAATTAAAAAATCTCATTCACATTTGCTACCAAAGCAATCAAATATCAAGGAATAAACCTAACAAAGGATGTAAAAGGCCTATACTTAGAAAATTTAAGACACTGAAGAAAGAAATTAAAGAAGAAACAAATAAGTGGAAGCACATACTGTACTCATGGATAGGAAGAATTAACATCATTAAAAGGTCCATATTATCCAAAGTAATGTCTCTTCTAAAGTCACAAATGAAATTAAAGTAGAAATCAACAGAAGGATAGTTGAATAATCCTCAAATACTTGGAGTTTAAATAATACATTCTAAATAACACATGGGTCAAAGAAGAAATCTCAAGAGAAATTTTAACATATTTTAAACTACATGAAAATTAAAATGTAACTTATCAAAATGTGAGGAATGCAGCAAGTTTTATAGGGAAATTTATAGCATTAAGTATTTATATTAGAAATGAGGAAACATCTAAAATAAACAATGTAATCTTTCACTTTAGAAAATGATGGATAGAAAAATTCAGTATTGTCAAGATGTCAGCTGTCCTCAACTTGATTTATAGATCTAATGCATTCTCAAAAAGTTATTGACAAACTAACTCTGAAGTTTATTGGAGGTGAAAGACCCAAAAGAGCCAACACAACATAAAAGAATAAAGTTGGAGGACTGACAACTTTTTAAAGCTATAGTCATAAAGACAATATGGTATATTCTTATCCAGTCAGTCATTCACAGAATATTTATTCATTTGGATATATGTAGAGATATAATTCTTATTGTATAGGGAATTATACTCCAGTTGTAGACATTGAATATTACCAAAATGTCACATTTTAAAATAGGTCTGAATATTTTAATGATCCACATTATCTTCATGGTACAATTAAGTCTGAGTATAATCTTTGCCACCAAGGATTGAAGTTTCTATTGTGTATGATTAAATATGCATATAAGTGCAGAGCTTAGTGAATGGCACATAATTGACATTCAGTATTAATATCAAGATATATAGATGCAATTTTATGTTGAGTTCAAAAGATAGACAGCACACATCAGGTTGTGAAGATGAAAGAAGTCTTTATAAAGGAGATGACATTTGTTATGGATCTTTCTAGTATTCCCTGCCTTTGTCTTCTTCTGCTCCCTGAAACTGATCTCACTGATGGGCTCTATCTTCTAGCATAGACATGTCCTAGTCTTGAGCCAGTACCAATGGAGACAGGAAATATATCAGTAATCTCATTCTTACCAACTCAGTATCTGAAAATAATTCTTATTAGCATTAAAATCGAGTATCCCAATTATAGCTAACCCTTGCACCCACAGTTATTACTTTTGTGCACACTTGGTCAGGATCTAACTGAAAGTGTATACAGACATGTTTAAAAATAATGGGTCACAGAAAATCTCCCATCTTTCTGTAAAAATTGATGTATTGATGGTGCCAAATCTCTTGAAGTCACAATGCTAAAAGGCTTAAATAGGAGCAAAACAATCGAAAAAGATGTCCTTGCTAATATAATGAAATTGAACCTGATTTGTTCATTTTTCATCAAAAGTGAAACGATAAAACTATACCAAAGGGCATGATGTAAGTAGACTTTAATAATTTATTGTATTATGTAAATTTTAAAGATAATTACTGTAAGCACTGCATTTTTTCACAGTAGAAATGATGAAAGTGTCATAAGGGAAATATTGAATACTGAGAAGGGAAAAACTTAATAACCTATTTCTAAATGCTAACAGCTTCAGAGAAAATCTATAAGAAAAAGTAAGAACTGTAAAATCAGATTATAACTCTGTGTTGTAATTGTACCAGTGATGTGGCAGTGGTGAGTTCAAATTGTGTCTTACAGACTCGATCCTCTTTGCTGTCTTTAATTTTCTTTACAAAATAGACAAATCAGGACTCTACATGCTATTGTCTCTCTCTAAATGCAGGACTGACATTTAATTTTAGACTCCCTACCTCTCCTCTCTTCATGACTTTTCCCACTTCATTAGTTCTAGTCTTTGCCAGTATTTAGAATATATTTGTACATTCTGAGTTTATGATTAAAAGAAAATCATATCTGCTATCTCCATAGGTTTAGGACAAACTCCTTAGGAACAAAGAACATATCTTGTGTGTATGGGTATTCTGCATGATGCCTATGTCACACAGCTAGTGTTCAACAGATTTCTTTTGATTCATTTCTAATAATTGCTTACATCTACTGCATAGCTACCAAAAGTTTAATGCATGCAAATCATTATTCTAAATACTTTCATTGTGTCACTCTACATAGCAACCCTATGAAGTCGGTGACTTCATAATTTTTATTTTATTCAGCTTAAAGAGGCTAAAGAATTATTGAATCTTACAGATATGATTTAAATCTGACTGTTCACTATGAAGTCCCAACCATTACCTACAAACATCTACTCCCAATACTCATTTTAACACTCTATTATTACTGAAATTATTATGTGAATTGTAGAATTTGCATTTATAATGCAGAGTGCAGGAGCATATAAACTGAAGAAATCAATCTCTAATAATAGACCTTCAGGTAGAAACCATAGGAGGAATTGGGGTAATATTTTTACAGCAACTTTCTGCCTGTCCACCAAGTTGCATCACTCAGGTGTTTTCCCACAAATGCTTAGTAAATGTAAAGAAGACTTAGGTCTCTAAGATTAGAGAAGAGAAGAAATCCTGGAAATGGCAGAAGTACACTACAAAATAACCATTTTAATAGAAAATTTATATATGCCCTGCCTTCCTTACCTTGAACTAATTTCTTAGTCTCACTCTTTCTTTTGTATCCTTGTGGAAAATTGTATGTCTATGAAAAATGGGATCAACACAGTAGGATCAAACTAACACTGTTTCCTGAACTTATTAATGTGGCAAATTATATAAACACTTTCTAACACTAAACATTATTGAATTCCTAAAAAGTATGCCAAATCATCTTTGTGTATTATTCTTTACATGCAGATTCTAATTACCAATATTTTCTGTAGAATCTTTTTGTGTGTGTGTGTAAATATATATATATATACATTATAAATTATAAATTATAATTATAAATTATATATAATTTATATATATATAAATCAGATAATTCATGGTTTCCTTTAGAGGCTATTTTTGTATGATTTCATTTCTATGTTACATTAACTTTGTAACAAGAGTTTAGAAGCTTCCTTTTTCTAACCTCAGGAACAACTGAAAGACATTCAGATGAATTAT
Source organism: Phyllostomus hastatus (assembly GCF_019186645.2). NCBI lineage: Eukaryota > Metazoa > Chordata > Mammalia > Chiroptera > Phyllostomidae > Phyllostomus > Phyllostomus hastatus. The sequence goes on from NW_025334022.1 coordinate 15,551,416, forward strand.
TACTTGAACGTTTGAGAGAAAATACTTTATAATGTTCTTTGAAGCTGTTTTGGGGGAAAGACAGCTCTTTAGTATGACTAGATTATTTTCAATGATAATTGACTTATTATTACTTAAAAAATTCCATTCTGGAGCCAATTTGTAAAAACTTATATTTTCACAGAAAATCATCTATTTCATCCAGATTTGAGGCGTATTTTTACAAGGTTGAGCAAAGTCTTCTTGTTACAGAGCAAACAAGGGGGGGGGGGCCTGGGACAATATACTATTATTGAAAGAAGGCCCCGGGTCCGTTATGTCCGCCGCCAGAGGAAAGACGTCTCTCAATGCCAGAGATTCGTGAAAAGGAAAGGAAATGTTTATTTGATGCTATACTAACTTAAAGTAGTGACCTAATGTCTTTATAAAAAACCCTAAAGTCCCTAAAAACACCCACAGACACAGTCCTTCCTTCCTTCCCCCTTTGCCCAGTCCAGAGTACCGTATCTCAGGAAAGGAAATAGAAGTCCATGGCTCAGGCAGTCCTCTGGTTCTTCCCAGTTAGTCCTCCATCTCGACTGGGAGACCTCCCTGGGTTCCCGGCACCCTCAGCTGAGTCGCCGGGATCTCTGCTAAAGCCAGGTGGTGGTTCCCCTTCTAAAGCGGCGGGAGTCTCCACTCTGTCAAGGCCGCATGGTTCTCTCTCCTAAAGCAGCACGATTCTCCTCTCAATGGCCGAGGTCCTCCCCATTCTGCTAAAGCCACATGGTTCTCTCTTCTCTCAGGGCTGCGCATGGCTCTCCTTCCTAAAGCAGCATGGTTCTCTCTCAATGGCTGAAGTCCTCCCTATTCTGCCAAAGCCACATGGTTCTCTCTCCTAAAGCAGCATGATTCTCCCTCGATGGCTGAGGTCCTCCCTATTCTGCTAAAGCCACATGGTTCTCTCCCTCAGGGCTGCGCATGGCTCTCTTTCCTAAAGCAGCGTGGTTCTCCTTCTCAGGGCTGTGCATGGTTCTCTCTCTCAGGGCTGCGCATGGTTCTCTCTCTCAGGGCCACGGGAGTCTGGGTTTTAAATCCCCGCGGCCAATCTTCCTCTGCAGCCTCATTTCCGACTCCTCCCACACTCGGCTTCACATGCCAGAATTCATATCCTTCTAGCTTTACTGGTCTGCCATCATGAGTCTGGGCAGGTGTGGCCCCATGTCCTGGAGCCAATCTTCTCTGAGCTCCCACAGCAGGCGCTGTAGCTTGGGGGATCTGCCCCCAGTCACGTCTTGGTGGGGAAGTTACTTCCCATTCCCCTGGCTCAGAGATGATCACAGCTATTTAACATATCCATGCAACCAGCCAAAGGCTATAGATATGTTAAATGACCACACCAGAGGGTAGCTGCAAGGCTGTTGCTATGCAAAACAGCTCTCAATGGCCCTGCTCTATTTGTCCCTTCCCCCAACCCACACCATGGGGGCGGGGGTTGGAGACATTTTAAAATCTCCTGGACACCTTAAGTTCTGGACCCCATTTCAAATGCCCATTTGGGGTCCCCCCTCTTGGCTGCACCCTGTAATATTCTCACATAATTATTTTCAAATTTTTCCATATCTGTGGCACTTTTCCCTTTCTCCATTTCTAATTGTTTGTGCTTTCTTTCTTCTTATTAAATTAGCCAGTGGTTTATGTACTTTATCAGGGTTTTGGTGAAAAAGCTTTTTAATTATTTCTATTGTTTTTTTGCATTTTTTAATTCATTATTATTGGCTTACACTTTTGTTAATGGCTTGATTTCTTGTTTCTGTTTTTCTGGCAGAATATGTTCTGAGAAATGACTCATTTAGCAATTTCATCATAGTTTGAAACATCACAGAGTGAACTGACACAACTCTAGATGGTATAGTATACTACAGACCAAAGCTATATGGTATAGTTCATTGTTCCTAGGCTAGAAGTCTGTACAGCACCTTACTGTATGAAGCAACATTAAATCAAGAAAAATAAAGAAGCATGCAATCAAAGCAAACAGGGTATAGGAGATGCATTAGGCTTTTGCCAGTGTAACACAGCATGTTTTATGGCAAATTATTCTTTATGAGTAGTAAGGGTACACTAAAAATAATGATAAAAGTACAGTACAAAAATACATAAACCAGTAACATAGTCACTTATTATCATTATCAAGTGTTATGTACTGTTTGTGGTTGTATATTCTATATATTGATAGAACTGACATGTTTGTTTATACCAACATCATCACAAATATGTAAGTAATGCCTTGTGCTATAACAGTAACATGTTACAGTGTCACTAGGCAATAGTAATTTTTTAGCTTTATTATAATGTTAAGGGACTGCCATCATATACATGGTTCCATGGTTGCATCATTGACAGAAATACCATCAGGCAGCACATGACACATTCTTTCCCTTTCTATCCACATATATTAATATTTATATAATATATTTTTATAATTGTATACATATTTTAAAGTAGTATGCTTATATTAATATGTACTATTACTTATGTTAATAAGTGCTGTCATGTCAAAAGTCAGTTCCATTCCATTGCTGGAATTATACCCTAAGAATCCTGAAACACTAATTCAAAAGAACCTATGCACCCCAATATTCATAGCACAATTTACAATAGCCTAGTGTTGGAAGCAACCTAAGTACTCATCAGTAAATGGGTGGATCCAAAACTGTGTTATTTTTACACAATGGAACACTGCACAACAGAAAGAAGGAAGGAACTCCTTCCCTTTGCAACAGCATGGATAGAACTGGAGATTGTTATGCTAAGTGAAATAAGCCAGAAGGTGAAAGACAAATACCATATAATGGCACCTATAAAAGGAACCTAATCAACAAAACAAACAATTGAGCAAAATGGAACCAGGGACATGGAAATAAAAAACAAACTGACAGTGACCTGAGGGGTGGGGTGGAGGGTGATAATAGGGTGGGGAGGGAAGAAGGGGAAGTTGCATGTCAAGGAACTTATATAAAAGACCCATGGACAAAGACAATGGGGCAAGGGAGGATTGAATGTGGGAAGTGGGTGGTGGGTAGGGTAGGGCAAGGGAGAGTAATGGGAGAAAAATGGGGATAACTGTATTTGAAAAACAATAAAAAATAAAATAATAAAATAAAATGTTACTACTGCTAACAATAGGTGAATTTGGGTAAAATGTTATTGGGTTTTTATGTATTATTCTTATTCTTTTTAATATCTGTAAGCTTGAACTTATTAATTTAAAATGTTTAAAAAATTAAAAAGTAATCCCTGGCTGGCATAGCTCAGTGGATTGAGCGCGGGCTGCAAAACAAAGTGTCGCAGGTTCGATTCCCAGTCAGGGTACATGCCTGGGTTGCAGGCCATGACTCCCAGCAACCGCACATTGATGTCTCTCTCTCTCTCTCTCTCTCTCTCTCTCTCTCTCTCTCTCTCTCTCTCTCTCCCTCTCTCCCTCTCTCCCTCTCTCCCTCCATTCCCTCTCTAAAAATAAATAAATAAAAATCTTTAAAAAATAAGTAAATAAACTTATAAAAAATTAAAAAGTAGTAAATATATTATTTGCACAAAAATCATAAAAGAATGTGAGAACAAATAGAAAACATATAAACTTAATATATCTTATAAAATGACTTTTGATATAAAATTGATATATTTTCAGATTAAAAATTGGTGAAATATTGGCAATTTTATGTTCAACTTAATGTTTTAAGAGGAAAACACAAATTCTCCTCTCTTTATATTTTTGTGTGGAACTTTGCTAGACAAACACCCCTGACACTGCTTACTTACTTCTCAGAAAAGGGAGTGAAAAAAGTTTGAAATAATAACCATTTTGGTTAGTCTCTCTCTCTCTCTCTCTCTCTCTCTCTCTCACTCTCTCTCTCTGCAACATCTTTTCAATACAGAAACTTAAATGCTATAATCTTCTGTCATAGAATAGGGGCTTGCCTTTTCAGGTATGGCAAACAGTTGTCAAGCTGTTCCAATAGTGGGGGGGGGGGGTAAAACTGTAAAAATCAGAAATAGCTCATGTCAAATAATCAGGAATAATCATAACTGACATATTTTGATATTCAAGTAATAACATGTGTCTGTCTCTCAATTGATTCTAAACTCAGGTAAGATGGAGTTTTATTTATTTAGGCCATGAAATTCCTAATACATAACCCCATATGTAAGAAAAAAATGCAAAGAAATGGATAAATATAAAGTTTGGAACTATTAACCATTTTGCAGACAGCAATGTCAAATAGACAAAGGAAAATTAAATATACTATATTTAGCTGTGTATAATGCACACCCATGTTTTGGCCCAAGCTTTCAGGAAAAAAAAAATCATTCATTTAATTTTTAAAAAAATATTTTATTTCTCTGTTTTTAGAGAGAGGAGAAAGAAAGTAGAAAGAGAGAGAGATAAACATCAATGTGTGGTTGCCTTTCACATGGCCCCCACTGGGGACCTGGCCTGCAATCCAGGCATATGCCCTGATGGGAATCAAACCAGCGACTCTTTGGTTCACAGCCTGTGCCCAATCCAGTAAGCTATACCAGCCAGGGCTATTTAAATTTTTTCAATCATTTTTTATTCATTTATATTTAGATATTTTTTATATTATAATGGGATATTAGCATTTATTTTTAAACATATTATGGTGTAAGAGATTTTATGCAACAAATAATTAAAAAACACAAGAACAGATATAAGGTATTTCAGGTACTATCCACATATAATGTACACTCATATTTTTCCCTCAAAAATTTTGCTAAAACATGTGGTATTGTACATGGTGAAATATGTTATAAAGTCTGAATTAAATAAACTACAAACTTTGTACTTAATTCAAAAATTCATTTTCTATTAAAAATAGAACATTAAAAAAGTTGATTATATATAAACTTTGCTCTTAATGATACAAAAGTTGAAGGTATATACGCACTCCATGTCCCTAACCCCTGGTAGCTAATATATGTTAGCAAAGGTCAACTAATTACATGCTTCTACCCAAAACATTGATAATATGGAGGAAGTAAAAAGAGGTGATGGAAAGTTTACATTCAGCCTCTTTAATGGAATTGAATCTAGAAGTGCTGATGAGGAATGCTCACTGGTGGCAGGTCCAGGGACATTAGGTGCAAGTGTTTTCAGCTACTTAGCTACACTTTGCATTGGCCTTTTTCTAAACAATGTCCCCATTCTATAGTCTTCCCATTGCATAATCCCCATGACATAATAACTGAAAAATTAAATTGGACACCATAACAGTTGTAGAGGGGAACATAGGCAGGAAAATTTTAGATATTCCATGTAGCAATATTTTTGCTGATATAGCTCCTAGGGTAAGGAAAATAAAAGAAGAAATAAATAAATGGTACTACATCAAACTAAAATGCTTCTGCATGGCTAAAGAAAACATCAGCAAAATGAAAAGGGAATCAACTCTATGGGAGAAAAATTTTTCCAATTATAACTCAGACAAGGGTTTGATCTCCAAATCATATAAGAAACTCCTATGACTCAACAACAGGAAGACAAACAACCCAATTCAAAATATGGGCAAAGGATCTGAATAGGCACTTCTCCAAAGAGGATATACAGAGGGCCCAGAGACACATGAACAGTTGCTCAGCATCACTAGCCATCAGAGAGATGCAAATTAAAACCACAATGAGATACCACTTCACATCAGTGAGAATGGCCATCATAAACAAATCAACAAACAACAAATGCTGGCGAGGTTGTGGAGAAAAGGGAATTCTATTGCACTCTTGGCGGGAATGCAGAGTGGTGCAGCCACTGTGGAAAACAGTGTAGAATTTCCTCAGAGAACTAAAAATGGAATTGCCTTTTGACCCAGTGATTCCACTGGTGGGAATATATCCTAAGAATCTTGAATCACTGATGTAAAAGAACTTATGCACTCCAATGTTTACAGTGGCACTATTTACAATAACCAAGTGCTGGAAACATGCTGAGTTCCCATCAGTAAATGAATGGATCAAAAAACTGTGGTACATTTACACAATGGAATTCTATGCAGCAGAAAGAAAGGAGCTCCTACCCTTCACAAAAGTCATGGATGAAACTGGAGAGCATTACTCTAACTGAAATAACCTAAACAGTGAAAGACAAATTCCATATGATCTCCCCAATACGTGGAACCTTATCAACAAAACAAACAAATGAGCAAGAGAAAAGCAGAGACTTGGAAATAAAAACCAAACTGACAGTGACCAGTGGGGAGGGGGTGTGGCTAATGGGGAAAAGAAGGGAAAGGGGCTAGCCAAGGAACACAAATAAAAGACTCATGGGCATGGACAATGGGGGATGGAGTTTGGCTGTGGAATGGGGGTGGTACGGGGCAGGGGAGAGCATAGAGGAAAAGGCATGGCACATGTAACTGAACAATTAAAAATGATAATACAAAAACTAATGGAAAATTCTTGGTCATTATTTTGTGCAAATATTTTTTCTGCTCCATTTTTTCCCCTTCTCCCCTGGGATTCCCATTACTGGAATGTTAGAATTTTTGATAGCATCACTCAGATTGTGGATGCTTGTTTATTTATTTTCTCACACTTCTTTTCCTTTCCATAGGCCTATCTTTAAGCTCACTGACTTTTTTCTGGGTCATTGTCAAGTTTGCAGATGAATCCATTGAAAATATTTTTCATCTCTGTAAGTGTTTTTTATATATAGCATTTTCTCTTATTATTTTTTAAATTTTATTTTAACCAAATAAATACAGTTTTCAAATAATTACAGTTGTTCAAATACAGTTTTCTCCTTTTTACTCCAAAACCAGCCCCCTTCCCACCCCTCCCCACTTCCCTCCCATTACCACCCTCCCCCTAGTTTTTGAACCATGTGTCCTTTCAGTTTGTTCCCGTGAACCCTTCCCAATGTCCCCTGAAATTCCCTCTACTCTCCCCTGTGGTCACTGTCAGCCTGTCAGCCTGTCCTCTATTTCAGTGTCTTTGGTTATATTTTGCTTGTTTCTTTGTTTTGTTATTGAGGTTCCTGTTAAAGGTGAGATCATATGGTATTTGTCTTTCACTGCCTGGCTTGTTTCGCTTAGCATAATGTTTTCCAGCTCCACCCAAGCTGTTGCAAAGGGTAGGAGCTCCTTCTTTCTTTCTGCTGCATAGAATTCCATTGTGTAAATGTACCATAGTTTTTTGATCCATTCATTTACTGATGGGCATCTTGGTTGCTTCCAGCATCTAGCTATTGTAAATTGTGCTGCTATGAACATTGGGATGCATAGGTTCTTTTGGATTGGTGTTTTAGTATTCTTAGGATAGAGTCCCAGCAGTGGAATCGCAGGGTCAAAGGGCAGATCCATTTTTAGTTTTCTGAGGAAGTTCCATACAGCTTTCCATAGTGGTTGTACCAGTCTGCAGTCCCACCAACAGTGCACTAGGCACCCCTTTACTCCACAACCTCTCCAACACTTGTTGTTTGTTGCTCTGTTTATGATAGCCATTCTGACTGGTGTGAAGTGGTATCTCATTGTGGTTTTAATTTGCATCTCTCTGATAGATAGCGATATTGAACATCGTTTCATGTGTCTTTGGATTTTCTGTATGTCCTCCTTGGAGAAGTGTCTGTTCAAGTCCTTTGCCCACTTTTTAATTGGATTCCTACATTTTCTTTTATTTTTTATAATTTCCATCTCTCTGCTAAAATTACCCATCTGGTCACATGTTTTTCACATTTTCTTCTATTTATTTTAGACTCTTTATCCATTCCAAAGTTTGTGTCTTACCTACTTCTTTTTTTTTTAGATTTTATTTATTTATTTTTAGAGAGAGGGGAGGGACAGTGAAAGAGAGGGAGCGAAACTGTCAGGAGGGGCGGGGTAGGACAATTGGGAACCTAGTTACAATTAGCATTTTGGACTACAAATATGGCCACCGTTTGGACTCCAAGTAATAAGGTGACTGAACTCTGACCCAGAAGAGGTGACTGATGTCAGACCAGAAACCACCAATGATATGTTGCTTCTTTGTTTACCAAGAACCAATCCTTGGCTCCTGCGTGAAGTCAAGCCATATAAAACTCCCACCCTTTCCCTTCTCCGTGCAGTCTTTTCTTAGCCCTTTCTCTGGGTGGAGAGAATGTAGCCCGGGAGAACAAACTTCCAAAATAAAGCTCATCTGCCTGTTTCCATGGCTAATTGGCTGTTTATTTCCTCTGCAGGGTCTAAGAAAACCTTACAGAAACATTGATGTGTGGTTGCCAATTGAATGCTCCCAACTGGGGACCTGGCCCACAACCCAGGCATGTGCCTTAAATGGGAATCAAACTGGCGACACTTTGGTTCACAGGCCAGCACTTAAACCACTGAGCCACACCAGCCAGGGTTTTACCTAGTTCATATTATAATTTTTTCTGGTCTTGTGAAAGTATGTTGTTTTTTTCTTGCCACTCTTATGCTTTATATTTTTTGAAAGTCAAACACCTTGTGTAGAAGGGTCAAAGCTGAGGTAAATAAATTTTATTCCTAGAAATGTGCATGCTTTTCTTCTTGTTAAGCCTCTATACCAAAGGTTTAAATTAATGTAATTAAGTGTTAAGCTTGGTTTGAGGTTTGTTGTTACTATGGTTACTCTCATTGTAGTGCAGCCTTTAACTTTTAGTAGTAGCTTGCATTTAGGGCTTTCTTTGCATTAATGGTTTTATTTATAAAAGCTCCACCTTCAGCTTTTTGTCTTTCCTTTGTGCTACCTTTCAAAAAGGGTCTCTCTTTTGCAAATAAAGTGTAACTTCACCTTTCTTAGCTTCACAGTGGGGGCTGAAAAATGTTCTCTAATGTTCTTATTAAGCTTCAATCTTACACTCGGACAAGTACCTGGGTCTTGGGGGTGTTACTCTGCAATATTCCTGCCCTTCCTAAGGCTATCCTTCTAAACTGAGTATGCATTTTCCACTCAGGTCAGTGGTAGAGGATTAGTGTTTTTCTGTTTCCTTTTCTCTGGTTATAATGGGTTTTCATTAGGTCCCAAAAGCAACAGAGTTTGTTGTCCTTCCTTATCACTAGAGCATGAAGATTAAGACTTTTGCTCCTTACATCTAACAGAGACCAAGGTGCCACAAAATTTTGTGCCTCCCCTCAGTGGTTGTCATGCCCTTTCCCCATTTCTGTGTAACAATCGGGACTGTCTCAGGACTTCTAATGTTCTCTGCACATGTCCAGAGGATGAGTGGAAGATTTGCCTCCAAGAAGGTGTGTGCTCCTCCTGTACTTGAGGCTGTAGGGTCTTTTATTCAATGCTCTACTTTTTTTTTTGCCAGTCACCTTAGTTGAACTCTCAGTGGTTTGAAGATATACTTCGTCCCAGTCAGTGCTCTTTCTCTTCCTACAGGTGCCTGTTTCTCTTTTGACTTTGGGCCAGTTTAATGCTGTGAGGACTTTGGATTCTGATAGGTTCAAGGAAAGTTATGAACATGTTGTTTTTCCTCTTATAAAGTTGGGAGTGTTGTTCTTTTTAGTTCTCTATATCTACCCTTCACTTCCAAAAGAAACTTAAAGTTAAAATTTGTCACTTTGAAGTAAAAAAATCTACAGTAGAATATACTGATAATTTTATGGCTGCTGGCAATAACATACTCTAGGGGTAATTTATTTTCTTAAATTGAATACGTAGATAAGTGCATCAGATTCACTTTGGGTGCTTGTAACTTGGAGATTAGTGCCACACCCCAAACTTAATGAATCCAAAGCTCTGAGAGTGGGTTCAAAACCATACATTTCAAATTATTTGCCTTGTGATTCACATGCCCTCAGAAGTTTGAGAATCTCTGGTACAGAGCATACATATACAAACATTTATTAACCTATCTTTTATTTTCCCCAAATGTCTAGAACTGTTAATCCGGCCTGATTTTAGTGAGTATTCTATATGCTCCTATTGAATTTCTTCTAGAACCAGCAGTGGTTAATAGTACAAGGCATATAGTAGGTAACTAACAAATGACTATTTAAATAGAAACGATCTAGTGCTTGATTTGTTAGTTGTTGATACATATCAAGAGTAGTGGAAAATATAAATACTACTTCCTTTATGTTGGCATATGATACACTTTTCATCATAGAGATTTTACTGGATTTCTTGAACAGTCAGTCTCTCCCAGTTGGTGACTTAACTGGATATTTTGCTGTAAAAAACAAAAAGAGTTCTTCAAGGAAGAACATTTCTGAAGAGAAACTGAATAAACTGATTTTAATTTGGAATTTCAGAAGATGCAGGTAGATAAGTTGTCACTGCTAATTAAACTTATATTTATTACAATAAACAAAAAATTTCCTGCATGCTTGCTTAAAGAAATAATTAGAAACTTCCCTGGGTGGTATAGCTCAGTGGATTGAGCATGGCTCTATGAACCAAAGAGTCACAGGTTCAATTCCCAGTCAGGGCATATGCCTGGGTTGTGGGCCAGGTCCACAGTAGGGGATGCATGAGAGGCAACCACACATTGATGTTTCTCTTCCTCCCACTTTTCCTTTCTCTCTAAAAATAAATAAATAAATAAATTTAAAAAGTTAGACTTACCTCACACAATAGCCTTGTGATCATGGCAATACACAGAAAGTTCTAATTTACTTCTGCCTTACTACATCATTCAATGAGAGGAATATCAGATGGGAAAGGATGGAATAGAGGCATAAACAGTGAAGCCAGTAGTCCTGGACATCCCTTGGGCCAAAATCTGCTATGAAAACTGACCCTCTTTCCCCATTTACAAATATGACTACAGTTTATGTACAATTTCAGATTTTAGATTCTTAAGATTATGTTGGAAGGTATTTGTATGTTTGTGAAGAGAGACCTTTTAGGTTACTTTGCTGTCATTTGAATGTTCTTAATACGCCTCTCAAAAAGAATTTGCATATAAAAACATACAAAAAATAAAGTTTGACAATTAAAAAAAGTGTGTCATCCTTTTCCCTTATGACCTGGGCAGAAGGGAACAAATTCTCAAATTTGTATTTTGGCAAGATTTAGTTTCACACCACAACACATTTTGTATCCTTGATTTAATCCAATGAAAGGGCAGCTATTTGTTCTTTATATTCTTGTAGGCCTGTATTGGCCACTTAGTATGAGGTATGCCTATGCAAATTAATGCTTTCCCTTCTATTAGGTTGTTGTTTAAATTTCATCACTAGGAGGTAGGACTTTTTTTCAAAATTTATTAGGAATAACTTTCAATCTTTGTATATGAATCACTAGGAAATGCACAGTGACATAGTAAAGAATTCTGCTGTGTGTGGAAAACAAGAATGACCCTAAGCTGAAGAGAATTATCTTTTGTTTCAGGAATAATCCTTTGGTTTAAATTTTACAAATATCTATCTATTAAGAGCTATTTGTGAGCCAGGCATTTGCATTTAATCTTAATAACTATGTGATGTAGGTAATATTTATTCCCATTTTTAAATGAGGAAACAGAAAGTCACAAAGTTGAAGCAATCTGCCCCAAATCACAAAGTTATTTAATTCCAAAACCATATATATTTTAAATTATATTTTGTTTCATTCTCTCACACAACAATAAATGGAATTAAATATTCAATATGATGCTTATGTCAGATTTTATCTAGAATTTTAAGATTTTTTACTTTAAAGTTTACTTTTGATTAATGACAACTCTCCAAAATTACCTAGTATAACAAACACATGGCCAAAAGCAAAAAATTGTTTCATGAGCATGAATCTCTTATAATAGTTTCCCTGCTGATTTTTGTCTCTAACTACTTAATTAGTAATATATATTTGCTTCTACTGAAGAAGTGTTTAGTCCTCAAAGGTATCTTTATCATTTGATACCATTGTTTCTATTGATATTGACAGAAACAAAAACAGCTTTAAGGTATGCTCTCACCCATTACCATTATTACTAATTATTTGTTCCCCATAGACTGGTATTACTTCTAGCATTTTCTGATTATTGAAAAGAGCTTAGAAAATTCACTGCATAATAATATCAAATTTGAGTATGAAACATATGTTTCCCAGGTTTGGACATTTTGTAACCTTTATATATTAATAATATAGGTTATAAAGCAAGAATTCTATTTTAACACATTTTTAAAAATTATTTATTTAGATAGAAGAGATGGCAGTGAGGTAGGTGGGAGTGGAGCTCATTTCTCTTTGTGCCCAGCTTGAACATGTAGCCAATCTCCTGAGAAGCAGAGTGAACAGCCATCAGAATCCCAGCTTATATGAAGTTTGAAGGCTAAAATTTGTAGAAGACACTGAAAAACAGGCAGTGAGGAGATTGTGCTGGGACAGTAAATTCCCTGGGATCTGCACAGGGACATAGGTCTCTGTGGACCCTGGCCTGGCACCTGCTACAGGATAGAATGAGTAGAGTTAGACCACTAGCTTCTTCCCCTACCACAGTAGGGAAGGCAGTACAGCACCAGGAGGGACCTGGATACTGAAAGTGGCTGGGAGGAATAGAGACAAAGTAAGAAAGACACAGATGTGGTGTAAAATTGCTGGGACTGTGGACCCTGACACCAGAGAAAGTGAGGTGCCTGGCAACACCTGGGAAAAGGAGAAGAGTGGGGCCATGTTAGACCCTGACCCTGATAATCTCCAGACTGGTTAGAAAGTCAGGCTGTGTGGAAAGCTGAGTGCTTGTTAAGAATGGAAGACAGATGCTTTGTAAGGAATTTGTGAGAAGCAGCTGGCTCACCCTAAAAATGATTTGTGCTGTGAATTCCCAGAGACTGAGTGGCTGATTGGAGCCATGCATCCGAGCTTGTCTCTTGCTGCACACCCAGAGGCTGAGTGGCCAATGGGAAACGCATGCCCAAACTTGACTAGTACTGCACCACCAGAGTTGGAGTGTCTGATTTGAACCATGAGCCTGAGTTTGACTCCTGCTCGGCGCCGAGAGGCAGAGGAGCTTATTTGAGCTTGGCATCTCATGGATGACCTGGGCCGGAGGCTGGGTAACTGTGAATATTGCAGTCCAGACCTGGTTCCCATCATACCAAAACAATAGGAAGGGAGAAAACAAAGACCAGTCCCCCTCTTCCTGTGGCATCCAGGAAGACCAGCAGAATTCTCTAAATGGGTTTAAATCAGCAGGAGGCTTATTTTGTTCTTTTCTCTCTTTTTTTCTTTTCCTTTTTTTCTTTCCCCAAGTCAGACAATAAGATGTGGAGGCACGAGAGACAAATCCAAAGGGAAAGAACAAGGCTAACCCCCCAAAATTGAGAAGCTGAGAAAAGTGTCACTTTGCTACCCTGTATAACTGGCATATTATTGTTTATGTGTATTACTATATTTTTCTTTATTATTTTTCCACTCTTATTTTATTAGCATTTTTATATTTCTCTTCCTTATTTTTAGTTTTCTTAATTTTATTTCTCACTCTACTTGTATTCCTTGATTGATTTCGTTATTCTCACTGTACTATATTTTAATTTTCCTTCTTTCACTTCATTCATGTTCCAATAACACACTACTTATTCTTGATCTAGTATGTTGTATTCTGGTTATCCAAATCATATATTTCACGTCATTGTATTGTTGTTTTAGTGCTATTGTAAATAATCATTGTTCCATACACTTGTACATACTACACAGCAACCCTCCATGATCTTAGTCCACTTCACTTTAATCTTGAGCATTATCATCATTGTGATTAACTCTATTCTCTCTTACATTATGCCTACATTTTATCCTTTACTCTCACTATATCTCATCATCCAAACTTGCACAAGTGCTCTGTTTTCTGGATTCAGCTCACAATTATCCTCCCCTCAAACAAGTGTCTTATCTCTCATTCACCTTTTATAAAAAGTATCTGGTTAGGTGAAATATCACAGTTAATGCTATACTTATTCAAAGGATCTCCTATCTCTTTTCTACTTGTTGGTATTTTGAATCCCCTAAAATACTCTCCCACTGGATAAATCAATTTTGCCTAACCCCTGCCACTGCTTACATACAAACATAGGTGGGAGCTGTGAACATCAGTATACCTGCTAGGGCAGAGAAACCACCAACAAAGGAAAAACCAAAAGGTAAAACCCAAAGTACAATGAGAGAGTCCAAACAAACAGAAGAAAGAGTATACCTAAAGCATCCAGACAAGGAGATCAAAGAGACCACACCACTAAATCCCATAGAATTCATACCATAGAAGTTCACCCTAAAAAGAGAGCTAGGAAAGTGAAACACCAGAGAGTGCAGAAAAATAAAAAAAGAATCACCTAAAATGGGGAGACAAAAAAGGAACATGCAATCAAAAGTAATAAAAGACTTTCCACTAAAAGAGCTAAATGAAATGTAGGTAACCAAACTATCAGATATAGAATTCAAATTAAAGGTTATAAGGATACTCAAGGAATTCACAGATAATGCAAGAAACTGAATAAGAACTAGCATGGGATGAAAAAGGAAATAGAAAATATAAACAAAAAGAAGGAAAAAATGAACCATAATATCTCAAAAATTAAAAAAAAATGCACCAGAAGGAATTACAAGTAGGCTGGATAAAACAGAGGATTGAATGAGAGTTCTGAGAAAAAGGTACAACAAAACACCCAGTAAAACAAGGAAGAAAAAGAGACTCAAAAACAATGAAGATGTGTTAAACAGTCTTCAGGACAACATGAAATGGAATAATATCTGTATAATAGGGAAAAGAGGAGGAGGAGGAGGAGAACAAGGGATAGAAAACCTGTTAGAAAAAGTAATGATGGAAAACTTCCCTAATTTGATGAGAAAAGTCACACAAATCCAGGAAACATAGGGAAACCCAATTAAGAGGAACCCAAAGAGACCCACTTCAAGACATATAATTAAAAAGGACAAAATTTCAAGACAAAGAGAGAAACTTAAAGGCAGCAAGGTAGAAACAGGAAATAACATTTAAGGGATCCCAGACAAAACTAGCCGCTGACTTCTCAATGGATAAGCTCCAAGACAGAAGAGATTGGCAAGGAATATTCCAAATAATGAAAAACAAAACCCTGCAACCAAGAGTACTTTATCCAGCACATTCTCAATAAAAATGGAAGTCCAAATAAGGAGTTTCCTAAACAAAAGCAGCCTCAAAGAATATACTTCCTTGAAACCAGCTCTAGAAGAGATGCTAAAGGATGTGCTTTAAGAAAAGGAAGAAAAAGACTGAGAGAGAGGAACAAAGGTACGAAAAAATGGCGAAGTCCCTATCAATGACAACCTTAAATGTAAATAGATTAAAGGCTCCAATCACAATACATGAAATAGCTGAATGGATAAGAAAGCATGACTCACATATGATGCTTACAAGAGAAACACCTCAGAACAAAAGACCTACACCAACTGAAAGTGAAGGGCTACAAACAAATATTCCAAGCAAATGAACAGGATAAAAGAAGATGGAGTACCGATACTCAAGTCAGACAAAAAAACTTCAAACCACGGGCCATAAAAAGACACCCAGAGGTCACTTTATAATACACAAGGGAAGAATCCACCAAGAAAACATAAACATTGTAAATATATATGCACCCAACATAAGAGGGCCCAAATACATAAAGAAAATCATGGAGCACTTCAAGAAAGATATTGACAGCAATACAATTATAAAGGGGTTTCAACACCCCACTGTAAAAATGGATAGGTCTTTGAAACAAAATATCAACAGAGATATTGTGGCAATGAACAACGTCCTAGATAAAATGTACTAAACTGGTATACATAGAGAGAGCTTTTCATCTCCAAGAAGCAAAATACACACTCTTTTCAAACACATATGGGACATTTTCAAAGATAGACCACATGATAGGACACAAAACAAGCCTCCACAATTTCAAGAAAATTGAAATCATATCAAGCATTTTCTCTGAACACAAGGAACTGAAACTAGAAACAACCTCAAGGAAAAAAAATCAAAAACACTCAAAATCATGGGGATGGAATAGCCTGACATTAAAAAATGAATGGGTCAAGAATGAGATCAAGGAAGAAATAAGAAAGTTTCTGAAAACAAATGAAAATGAATTCATAATAACCCAAAACTCAGGGCCAAAGTGAAGGCATTCCTGACAGGGAAGTTCATAGCAATACAGGCCTCTCTAAAAAAGATAGAAACATTTCAAACAAACAACCTAATCCTACATCTACAAGAACACAAGGAACAACAACAAAGACAGCTTAGAGCAAGTAGAAGGAAGGAAATAACCAAGACCAGAGCAGAATTAAATGACATAGAGACTAAAAGCACAATTCTAAGGATCAATAAATCCAGGAGCTGGTTCTTTGAAAAGATAAACAAAATGGGAAGGCCTCTAGGCAGATTCATCCAGAAAAAAAGAGACAGGACACAAGTAAACATACTCAGAAATGAAAGGGGAGAGATTACAACCAGATACCACAGAAATACAAAGGATTGTAAGAAATCACTACAAAGAACTATATACCAAGAAATTAGATAACTTAGCTGAAATGCACAAATTTCTAGCAAAGTATAATCTTCCAAAAGTGAATGAAGAAGAAGCAGAAAGCCTGAACAGAGTAATAACAGCTAACAAAATTGAAGCAGTAATGAAAAAACTCCCAACACACAAAATCCCTGGATCAAACAGTTTCACTGGAGATTTCTAGAAACCATTTCAGGAAAAGTTAACCCCTATACTTCACAGACTATTGGAAAATCAAAGAACACAGAAGACTTCCGAACTCTTTTTATGGAGCCAGTATCATCCTAATCTCAAAAGCAGAGAAAGACACAACAAAAAATGAAAACTTCACGCCAATATCGTTGATGAATATAGATGCTAAATTCCTCAACAATATATGTGCAAACTGCATCCAGTAATACATTAAAAATATCACACACCATTAACAAGAGGGATACATTCCAGGGATGCAAGGATGGTGCAATATTCACAAATCAATAAATGTAATACATCACATAAACAAAAGAAAGAAAAAAATCACATGATCATATCAATAGATGAAGAACAAATATTTGTAAGGTACAGCAACCATTTATGATCAAAACACTCAGCAAAGTGGGATAGAGGGAGCATTCCTCAACCTAATAAAGGCCATATATAAGAGACCTACAGCCAACATCATACTCAATGGGCAAAAACTAAAATCTTTTCCCCTAAGACCAGGAACAAGACAAGGTTGTTCACTTTTACAATTTTTATCCAACATAGTATTGGACATTTTAGCTACAGTGATCAGACAAGAAAAGGAAATAAAAGGCACCCAAGTTGAAAAGGAGGAAACAAAATTGTCATTATTTGCAGATGACATGATAGTGTACATAGAAAATCCTATAGACTCCGCCAAAAAAAAACTGCTCAACCTAATTAATGAATTTGGCAAAACAGTGGGATACAAAGTAAATGTCTAGAAATCAAAGGCACTTTTCTATACGAATAATGAAACAGTAGAAACAAAAATAAAGAAAAAATCCCATTTGATGCAACAAAAAGAAAAATAAAATACCTAGGGATATACCTAACCAAAGAGGTAAAAGAGCTTTACTCAGAAAAATACACAACACTGAAGAACTAAATCAAGGAAGACACAAACAACTGGAAACATATACTGTGTTCATGGATCAGAAGAATTAACATCATCAAAATGTCCACTCTACCCAAAGCAATTTTCAGATCGAATGAAATACCTATTAAAGTACCAATGGCATATTTCACAGACATAGAACAAACATTTCAAAAATTTATATGTAACCATAAACAACCACAAGTAGCTGTTGCAATTTTGAGAAAGAAGAGCAAAGTAGGAGGGATCACAATTCCTGATCCCAAATTGTATTACAAGGCCACTGTAATCAATACAGCCTGGTACTCTAATAAAAACAGGCACATGGAACAATGGAACAGAACATAGAGCCAAGAGAAAAAGCCAATTCTCTATGGTCAGTTAATATTCAACAAAGTGGGCAGCAACATAAAATGGAGTAGAAATAGCCTCTTCAACAAATGATGTTGGTAGAACTGGAAGCTATGTGCAAAAAAATTAAAAAATAAAACTTGAGCACTAACTTACACCATACACAAAAATAAATTCAAGGCCTATAAAAATATTTAAATATAAGTGATGACACCATTAAAATCCTAGAGGAGAACATAGGCAGGAAAATCTCAGATATTTCACACAGCAATATTTTCATTGATATGTCCCCTAGAGCAAGGGACATAAATGAAAGAATAAAAAAATGGAATCTCATCAAAATAAAAAGCTTTTACACAGCCAAGGAAAACAGTTTTAAAATAAAAAAAAAATGACCACATAGGAAAACATATTTGCCAATGATACCTCAGACAAGGGTTTCATCTCCAAAACCTATAAAGAGCTCACATGACTCCACTCTAAGACAAGCAATGCAACTAAAAAATGGGCAAAGGACTTGAACAGACACTTCTCCAAGGAGCACATACAGAGTATGCAGAGGCACATGAAAAGATGCTCGGTATCACTAGCTATCAGAGAGATGCAAATTAAAACCACAATGAGATATCACCTCACACCACTGAGAATGGCCATCATAAACAAAGCAACAAACAAGTGTTGGAGAGGTTGTGGAGAAAAGGGACCCTAGTGCACTGTTGGTGGGATTGCAGACTGGTACAACCACTATGGGAAACATTATTGAATTTTCTCAGAAAACTAAATATGGATCTAATTTTTGACCCAACAATTCCACTGCTAGGATTATATCCTAAGAACCCTGAAACACCAATCCAAAAGAACCTATGCACACCAATGTTCATAGCAGCACAATTTACAATAGCCAAGTGTTGGAAACAACCTAGGTGCCCATCAATAAATGAATGGATCAAAAAACTATGGTATATTTACACAATGGAATTTTATGCAGCAGAGAGAAAGAAGTAGCTCCTACCCTTTACCACAGCATGGATCGACCTGGAAAGCATTATGCTAATTGAAATAAGCCAAGGGGTGAAAGACAACACCATATGATCTCACCTTTAAGAGGAACCTAAACAACAAAGCAAACAAACAAGCAAAATATAACCAAAGATGCTGAAATAGACAACAGGCTGACAGTGACCAGAGGGGAAAGGAGAGGGAATTTCAGGGCAAAAGGAGAAGGGTTTACAAGAATAAGTATAAAGGACACATAGACAAAAACTAGGGGAGTGGAAATAGGAAGGTGGAGGGTAAGGCTGGGGGCGTTGGGCTGGGATGGGAGTAAAAGACAGAAAACTGTACTTGAACAACAATTAAAATAAAAAAAAAAAGAATTTGATGGAGAAAAATTGCACCAGGTCATTTAGGTTTGTTTTTTTACACTTATTTTTACATTTATTTTGTTATACATGTCTTTCAGGTTTTTGTTTACTTTTGTATCATTTTTGAAATCATTAGATGTACTTATAGACTCTCCATTTTAATTTTACTAATGTATGTGGTTATTCCTTTACGCAATTCACATAATATTGCATCTTAAAGTTAGGCAGTGTGAAATATAAAGGACATATGGACAAAACCTGAGGGGGGGTGGAAATGGGAGGGAGATGGGCAGAGATGGGTGAGTGGGCTGGGATGGGAGTAAAGGACAGAAAACAGTACTTGAACAATGATTAAAATAAATTTTAAAAAAGAATGGGCAGTGTGGTCCCTCTATCTTCAGTTTTCTTTTTTGGTTGTCTTATATCCTAGATTCACTATTTTTCATGTACATTTTAGAATTATCTTTTTTATTAATTATATTTTATTGACTATGCTATTACAGATGTCTGATTTTCCCCCCTTTGCCCATGTCCACCCAGCACCCCCCCCACTCCCCCTGGCAATCCCTGAACCATTGTTCATGTCCATGGGTAATGCATATAAGTTCTTTGTCTACCCCATTTCTATATTGTACTTTACAACTCCATAGCTATTCTGTAAGTAGTTATTTGTATTTCTAAATCCCCTCACTTTATCTATTCCCCCATGCCCCCTCCCATCTGGCAATCATCATAAGACTCTCTCTATCTATGATTCTATCTCTATTCTTTTTGTTTGCTTAGTTTGTTCTTTAGGTTCAATTGTTAATAGATATGAATTTTTGACATTTTATTGTTCATAGTTTTGATCTTCTTTTCCTTAAATAAGTCCCTTTAACATTTCATATAATAATGGTTTGGTGTTGACGAATTCCTTTAATTTTTTGTTTTTGTTTTTGTGTTTTTTTGTTTGTTTGGGTTTTTTTTGGTTTTTTTTTGGGGGGGGGGTCTGGGAAGCTCTTTATCTGGCCTTTGCTTCTAAATTATAGCTTTGCTGGATAGAGCAATCTTGGCTGTAGGTCTCTGCTTTTAATTACTTTTAATATTTCTTGCCAATCCCTTCTGGCATGAAAACTTTCTTTTGAGAAATCAGCTGAAAGTTTTAAGGGAACTCTCTTGCAAGTAACTGCTTTTCTCTTGCTGCTTTTAAGCTTCACTTTGCATCTCTAAATGTTGACATTTTAATTATGGTGTGTCTTGCAGTGGGTCTCTTTGCTCGCATCTTACATGTTTATTTCCTTCACCAAATTAGGGAAGTTTTCTCTTATTATTTTTTCAAATAGGTTTCCAATTTCTTGCTCTTTCTCTTCTCCTTCCAGCACTTCTGTGACACAAATATTGGACCTCTTAAAGTTGTCCCAGAGGCTGCTTATACTATCCTCATTTTCTGGATACTTTTTCTTCTTGTACTTTATGGATGTTCCTGAAAATCCTTCCCCCTCACCTGATTATCCCCTCCCACCTCCCCTCTGGTTACTGTCATTTTGTTCTTAATTTCAATGTCTCTGGTTATATTTTGCTTGTTTATTTTGTTGATTAGGATCTAGTTAAAGGTGAGATCATGTGGTATTTGTCTTTCACCACCTGGCTTATTTCACTTAGCATAATGCTCTCCACATCATCCATGCTGTCGCAAAGGGTAGAGGCTCCTTTCTTTCTGCTGTGTGGTATTCCATTGTGTAAATGTACCATAGTTTTTTTTTTTTTTTTTTATCTATTCATTTATCGATGGGCACTTAGGTTGCTTCCAGCACTTGGCTATTGCAGATTGCTTATCTCTATTTCATTTAGCTCATTTTTCTTGAGTTTTGATCTATTTCTTCATTTGGGCCATGCTTCTTTGTCTTCTGATTTTGGCAGCCTCCATGTGTTTGTTTCTATGTATTTGGTAGAGCTCCTTTGACTTTTTGTCTTGGTTGTATGGTTTAATGCAGTAGGTGTACTGTAGAGTCCAGTGGCACAGCCTCCCCTATCACCCAAGCTGGGTACTCAGGGTGCACCCTTCATGTGGGCTGACTACACCTCATCTTGGTTGCCACTGGCAGGTCAATTGGAAGGATTTACCTAGGCCAGTCAGCTGCAAGTATTGCCTGTGACCACTTACTACCAACCTCTGCCGTCCGTAAAGGATCAGCTGTGCAGGAGCAGGGTGATGGTGCTCCTGTGTTGTCTGTAGCTGTCCATTGGGTGTGCTGACACTGGGATTTACCAGGTGGTATAGGCCAAATTCATTCCTCATCTGTGTTTTGACTGGGACCACACTCCCTGAGCTATAAAGCAATCTGAGAAGGCTGCTTCTTGTGTTGGGCTTGGAGATTCCCAGGTGAAGCCAAACTGTCAGTCTAGTTTAACTGCTGCTAATGTTGGACCTTGGGCTCACTGAAGACAGTTGTTGCTTGCTTGATAGGATTTAGGAAGTTGTGAAGCATGAGCATAGACCAGCTCTTCATATGGAAAAGCAGCTTTGGTAGTTCCAAATTTTGGTTAGGAGGGTGTCTCTGAGGACCTTTAAAGTGAGTCACACAGTGTTAGTTAGCCAAGTTGATGGAGTCTCAGATATGGCACCAGCTTGCTGGCTCTGTGGGAGAGTGTTTAGAAAAGGGACTATGGGCTCTGCTCACCTTGATGCTAGGCACTTTAGTTCCTCCCTTTATGCCACTGGTGCCTTTCAAGCTGCTATTCCTCTGCTGGAGCTCAGAAGAAGTGAGTTTGAGTAGGTGAGTCCACGTGTGGGTTCTTTAAGAGAAACTGCTTGAGGCTTCAGTAGTTTCTTCCACTGACTCAATCCCCCTGATTTGTGCATTCAGAAGTTGTGGACACTTATATTCCTGGAACTGGAACCCTGGTGGGTGGAGCAATTGGTGTGGGGCTGGGACTCATCACTTTTGAGATATTGCTCCTGAATGTTTATCTACCATGGGTGGGTGAGGGACCAGACCATTCTGTGTTTGTGCCCTTGCTTCCAGTCTTTATGGATGAGGGCCTTTTAAATTTTGTAGTTGACAGACTTCCATTCAACTCAATTTCTGATGGTTCAAAATTTTAGTTCTAATTTTGATGTGGTTGTGCAAAAGTATGAACCATGTTTATAAACACTGTCACCTTGTCAAGAAGCCTCAGATTATCTTGTTTTATCTTTAAATAAATTTACTGGGATTTGGATTGGAATTTCATTAAGTTTATAAATCATTTTGAGGAGTATTGATATCTTTACCATGCGAATCTCCAAATCTGGGAGCATAGTGTGTTTTTTTTTCATTTATGACTTTGATTTCCTTCATCATTACTTATAGTGGGATCTTAAGCATGTACATTAATATCTTCATTTATTGTTTGAAAGAAATTTATCCTTGGAGCTATAATCTATTACACATGGTTATTTTTACATTTCACTTTACTAGTACCTTGCTAGTGTGTAGAAATGGATTGATTTTGAAGGGTCTACCATATATTCAAGAACCTTGATAAACAGATTAATTCTAGATTTTTTAGATTCATTAGGATTTTTATCTAGACAGTCATGCCATCTGCAAATAGTGACAGTTTTATTTCTTTCTTTCTAATGTATATTCCTTTTATTTGTTTTTCTTAATTTATCTCATTGACAAGTACTTCCATTACAACCGTAGTGGAGAGAACAGTCTTCTTCCCTTTTTTCCAACCTTAGGAGGGAAACATCCAGTCTTTCAACTTTAAATATGATGTTAGTTATAGATTTTAAGACACAGATTGTCAAGGAGGTCCCCTTCCTGTTGTAGCATGCTGAGCGCTACATTGTTTAATCATTAATGTATAGTTAACTGATTTTTCTGCATCAGTAGATATCACATTGTTTTCTTCTTTGGCCTACTAATATGATTGGTTGATAGATTCCTGCATATTAAACCAGGATTGCATTTTCAAAATAAAATATCAGCAAAAAAGTTGATGGACATATGGTCAGGAGAACTATTGGTCTATAGTTTCCTTTGTAGTGTGTTTGGTCTTGTTATTAAGAAATTGCTAGGCTTATAAAATGAGTTGGGGAATGTTTTGTCCTCTTCTACTTTATAGAAGAAATTATATAAAATTGTTGTTTCTTCTTTAAACGTTTTGTAGAGTTTATCTTTGAAACCACATAGGCCTTGTTTCTTTTTAAGGTTATTTACTATCAATTCAATACCTTTAAATAGTCATATTACTATTTATGTGACCTATTTAATGAGATGAAATTAAGTAGTTTACACTTTTTGATAAAATAATTTATTTGAGACAAGTTCAAATTATGCTGTTAGTTGCTTATACTATTCCTTTTTTTATTCTATCAAAATCTTTGGAGAACACATTAATATCTACTCCTTAATTTCTAATATTGCTCCCTTGTGTATTCTTTTTGTTTTGTCAATCTTGCTATGTTTAACCAATTTTATTGAACTTTTCAAAGAACTGACTTTGTTTTCATTAATTTTCTCTTGTTTTCCAGGTTACAATTTCAATTATTTTTATTCTTATATTTATCATTTTCTTCATTTTGCCCACTTCTGGTTTATGTCCTTCTTATTTTTCTAGCTTCATAAATAGTATAAATTTTAAAATTTAGATATGTTTCCTTTTTGTTTTCCTCTTTTATTTTTAATATATTTTATTGATGATGCTATTACAGTTGTCCTATTTTCTCTGTTTATTTCTCTTTTCCCTATACCCCACTCCCACCAGCATTCCTCCACCTTAGTTAATGTCCATGGGTCGTACATGTAAGTTCTTTGGCTTGTCCATTTCCCATACTATTCTTAAACGCCCCCTGTCTATTTTGTACCTACCATTTATGCTTCTTATTCCCAGTACCTTTCCCCCCATTCTCCTCCATCCACCATCCTGCTGATATCCCTCCATGTGATCTCTATTTCCATGAATCTGTTCCTGTGCTAGTTGTTTTCTTAGTTTGTTTTTGTTCTTTTTTATGTTTGGTTTTTGATGGTTATGTTTGTTGTCATTTGCTGTTCATAGTTTTGATATTCTTTTTCTTACATAAGTCCCTCTAACGTGTCATATAATAAGAGCTTGGTAATGATGAACTCCTTTCAATTGAACTTATCTGCCCTTCCATTCTAAATGATAGCTTTTCTGGATAGAGGAATCTTGGATGTAGGTCCTTACCTTTCATGACTTTGAATACTTTTTCTTTGACTCTTCTTGCCTGCAAGGTTTGTTATGACAACTCAGCTGATAGTGTTATGGGAACACCTTTGTAGGTCACTCCATTTCTGTTGCTGCTTTTCAGATTCTCTCCTTATTCTTCATCTTGGGTAATATAATTATGATGTGCCTTGGTGTGTGCTTCCTTGAGTCCAAATTTTTGGGGATTCTCTGAGCTACCTGAGCTTCCTGGAAGTCTATTTCCTTTGACAGATTGGGGAAGTTATCCTTCATTATGTTTTAAAATAAGTTTTCAATTTCTGGCTCTTCCTCTTCTCCTTATGATGCCCCTATGATTTGGATGTTGGAACATTTAAAGTTGTCCCAGAGGTTCCCAAGCCGCTCCTAATTTTCTTGAATTCTTGTTTCTTTATTCTGTTCTGGTTGAATATTTACTTTTTCCTACTGCTCCAAACCATTGATTGGAGTCCGGGTTTCCTTCCCTTCACTGTGGCTGCCCTTTATATTTTTCTTTATTTCACTTGCAAAGCCTTCACTCACTTTTCCTCTATTTTGTGAACATACTCAACCATTTCTATGAGCATCCTGATTACCAGTGTTTTGAACACTGCATGTGATGGGTAGACTATCTCTACATCACTTAGTTTTATTTTTGGAGATTTGATCTGTTCTTTCATTTGGGCCATATTTCTTTGTCTTGGCACGCCTGTTATGTAGTAAGGGGCAGAACCTTCGGTATTCACCAAGAAAGGGCATCCTATGATGCTGTGTTGTGGTTCAGTCTGAATAAATATTTCTTCTTTAACTCCTGGGTTGTTGGGCTTCCACACAGTTCAATTTTCTGGCGGTTCTGGTTATTTTTTGTTTTAAAATTTGTTTTTGTCCTTCATTTGGTTGTGAGAGGAGGCAAAATGTATGGACCTATGCCTCCATCTTCTAAGCTATCTTTTAAAACCAGAATAAATTCAATTCTCATAACCTCTAATTATAGGAAGACAATGGATATATACTAATTTAAACATAAGTATTGTTTCTGTGGAACAGTATAAGTAGAAATGAACAGAGCTGGCAGAATTTGAGTACTGAAAGAGAGAATCATCTTTGTTATTCTGCTACATATTTCCATTGTTACAAATATTTATGATATTTTAATATAGAAAGAATTATTATTTCTCAAAATGCTGCTGAATTGCTTAGATCATAATGAATTCTATAATTTAAATTTAATATACTTGCTTTAGCCCTGGCTGGTGTGGCTGAGTAGACTGAGTGCTGGCTTGTGAACCAAAGGGTCACCAGTTCAATTCCCAGTCAGGGCCCATATCTAGGTTGCATGCCAGGTGCCCAGTAGTGGGTTTGCAAGAGACAACCACACACTGATGATTTTCTCCCTGTATTTCTGCCTCCCTTTCCCTCTGTGAAAAAAATAATTTTATTAAATATTTTGAATTTTATTGTTCAAGTACAGTTTTCTGACTTCTTCCCTCACTTCTCCCCCTCACCCCAGCCATCCCAACCACCTTCCCCTATTTCCATCCTACCTTGGTTTTGCCCACGTGTCCTTTATTGTTGTTTCTGTAAATGCTTCACCATTTTCTCCACATTAATCCCTCCCATCTCCCCTCTGGTTACTGTCAATTTGTTCTTAATTTCAATGTCTCTGGTTATATTTTGCTTGTTTATTTTGTTGATTAGGATCTAGTTAAAGGTGAGATCATGTGGTATTTGTCTTTCACTGTCTGGCTTATTTCATTTAGCATAATGCTCTGCTGTTCCATTCAAGCTATTGCAAAAGGTAGGAGCTCCTTCTTTCTTTCTGCTGTGTAGAATCCCATTGTGTAAATATACCAGAGTTTTTTATTTAATTTTAATGGTTGTTCAAGAACAACTTTCTATCTGTACCAGAGTTTTTTGATCCACTCATTTACTGATGGGCATTTAGGTTGCCTGCAGCATTTGTCTATTGTAAATTGTGGTGCTATGAACATTGGGGTGCATAGGTTCTTATGAATTAGTGTTTCACGGTTCTTAGGATATAATCCTGGCAGTGAAATTGTCAGGTCAAAAGGAAATTCCACTTAGTTTTCTGAGGAAATTCCACACTGTTTTCTATAGTGCTTGCAAAGTCTGCAATCCCACCAACAGTTCACTAGGGTTCCCTTTTCACGATTACCTCTCCAACTCCTGTTGTTTATTGCTTTGTATATGATGGCCATTGTAACTGGTGTGAAATGGTAACTCACTGTGGTTTTAATTTGCATCTCTGATGGCTAGAAATACTGAACATCATTTCATGAGTCTCTGGACCCTGTGTATGTCCTCCTTGGAGAAGTGTCTGTTCAAATCATTTTCCCATTTTTTTAAATGGGTTATTTGTTATCCTGGAGTGGAGTCATGTGAGTTCTTTATATATTTTAGAGATCAAACCTTTTTCTGAGGTATCATTGGCAAATATATTTTTCCATATGGTTGGATCTCTTTTTATTTTAAAGCTATTCTCTTTATCTATGCAGAAGCTTTTTATTTTGATTAGATCCCATTTATTTATTCTTTCCTTTATTCTCTTGCTCTAAAGAACATATAAGTGAAAGTATCACTACATGTAATATCTGGGATTTTCTTGTCTATGTTCTCCTGAAAGACTTTTATGGATTCACGACTTATATTTAAGTATTTTATCCACCTTGAATTTATTTTTGTATATGGTGTAAGTTGGTGATCAAGTTTCATTCTTTTTCTTTTTTTCATGTAGCTGTCCAATTCTCCCAACACCATTTGTTGAAGAGGCTATTTTTGCTACATTTTAAGCTGTTGCCCTTCTGTCAAATATTAATTGACCATAGAGACTAGGGTAATATTTCTGGGATTTATATTCGTGTCTTTGGTCCATGTGTCTGTTCTTATGCTGGTATCAGGCTGTTTTCATTATAGTGGCCTTGTAATACAGTTTGATATCAGGTGTTGTGATTCCTCCTACTTTGTTCTTTTTTTTTTTTTAATTTCTGTGGCTATTCAGAGTTGTTTATGGTTCCATAGAAATCTTTGAAATGTTTGTTCTATATCTTTGAAATATGCCATTGGTTCTTTAATAGGTATTTCAGTGCCCCTATAAATTGTTTTGGGTATTATGAAAATTTTGATGATGTTATTTCATCCCATCCATGAAATTAGTATGCTTTGTAGCTTCCATTTGTTTGTGTCTTCCTCAGTTACTTTCTTCAATGCTGTGTAGTTTACTGAGTACAGGTCTTTTACCTCTTTGGTTAGGTTTATTCCTAGGTACTTCATTTATCTTGTTTTATATCGCATGGAATATTTTCCCTGATTTCTGTCTCTGGTATTTTATTGTTGGTTTACAAAATGCCTCTGATTTCTGAATATTGACTTTGTATCCCACTGTTTTGCCAAATTCACTTATTAGGTCAGGTAGTTTTTTGGTGGAGTCTATAAGGTTTTCAATGTACACTATCATGATATTTGTAAACAATGACAGTTTTGTTCCCTGCTTCCAATTTGGATGCCTTTTATTTCCTTTTCTTGTCTGATTCCTGTGGCTGTGACTTCCAATACTATGTTTAATAGAAGTATTAAAAGTGGACAAACTTGTCCTGTTCCTAATCTCAGTAGGAAAGTGTTTAGTTTTTGTCCATTGAGTATGATGTTGGCTGTAGGTTTCTTATATATGGTCTTTATTAGGTTGAGGAATGCGCCATCTATTCCCACTTTAATGAGTGTTTTTATCATAAATGGATGCTGTACCTTATCAAATGCTTTTTCTGCATCTATTGATATGATCATGTGAGTTGTGTCTTTGCTTTTTTTTATGTGATGTATTACATTTACTGATTTGTGAATATTGTACCATCCTCACATCCCTGGGATGAATCTCACTTGGTCATGGTGTATGATCATTTTAATGTATTGTTGGTTGTGGTTTGCAAATATTTTCTTTAGGAATTTATCATCTATGTTCATCAGCGATATTGGCCTGAAGTTTTCTTTCTTTGTTGTGTCTTTATCTGTTTTTGAGATTAGGATGATCCTGGCTTCATAAAGAGAGTTTGGGAGTCTTCCATCATTTTGGATTTTTTGGAATAATCTGTGAAGGATATGAAGGATAGGGGTTAGCTCTTCCTTAAATGCTTTGTAGAATGTTCCTGTGAAACCATCTGGTCTAGTGCTTTAGTATGTTGGGAGTTTTTTTATTACTGCTTCAATTCCATCTGCTGTTATTGGTCTGTTCAAGCTTTCTGCTTCTTCTTCATTGAGTTTTGGAAGATTATATTTTTCTATAAATTTGTCCATTTCACCAAGGTTTTCAAATTTCTTGGCATACAGTTCTTTGTAGTAATTTCTTACAGTCCTTTGTATTTCTGTGGTATCTGTTGTAATCTCTCCTCCATCATTTTTGATTGTGTTTACTTGGGTCTTCTCTCTTTTTTACTTGATGAACCTGCTTAAAAGATTGTTGATTTTGTTTATCTTTTCAAAGAACCAGCTCCTGGATTTATTGATCCTTAGAATTATGCTTTTAGTCTGCATGTCATTTAATTCTGGTCTGATCTTGGTTATTTCCTTCATTCTGCTTGCTGTGAGCTGTCTTTGTTGTTCCTTGAATTCTTGTTGACCTAGTGCTTGGTTGTTTGTTTGAATTGTTTCTATCTTTTTTAGGTAGTCCTGTATTGCTATTAACTTCCCTCTCAGGGTTGCCTTTGCTGTGTCCCATACATTTTGAGTTGGTGTGAGTTTATTTTGGTTTATTTCCAGAAACTTTTTTAATGGAGTTTTTTTCTTAATTTTTAGAGAGGGAAGGGAGGGAGAAAGAGAGAGAGAGAGAAACATTGATGTGCAGTTGTCGGGGGCCATGGCCTGCAACCCAGGCCTGTGCCTTGACTGGGAATCGAACCTGAGACACTTTGGTTCTCAGCCCGCCCTCAATCCACTAAGCTACACCAGCCATGATTTCCAGAAACTTTTTGATTTCTTCCCTAATGTCATTATTGACCCATTCATTGTTTAACAGCATGTCATTCAATCTCCATGATTTTGAGTGTTTTGGGTGTTTTCCCTTGGGGTTGGTTTCCTGTTTCAGACCTTGTGTTCAGAGAAAATGTTTGGCATGATTTCAATTTTCTTGAATTTGTTGAGGCTTGTTTTGTATCCTATCTTGTGGTCTATTTTTGAAAATGTTCAATGTGCATTTGAAAAGAATGTGTATTTAGCTTCTTTGGGATGAAGGTCTCTCTTTATATACATCAGTTAAGTCCTTTTCATCTAGAGCATTGTTCAATGCCACAATATCTTTGTTGATATTTTGTTTGGAAGAGCTGTACATTTTTGACAGTGGGGTGTTAAAATCCCCTACAATAATTATGTCCCTGTCAATTTATTTCTTGAACTCCTCTAAGTTATTTTTTTATGTGTTTGGGTGCTTGTATGTTGTGTGCATATATATTTACAATGTTTTTGTCTTCTTGATGGATTCTTCCCTTGAGTATTATGAAGTAATCGTCTGGGTCTCTTTTTATCCCCCCCCCTTTTTTTTGAAGTCTATCTTGTCTAATATGACTTTTGCTACCCCAGCTTTTTTTCCTGTCCATTTACTTGGAAAATTTGTCTCCAGCCATTCACTTTCAGTCTGTGTCGATCTTTTGTCCTGATATGGGTCTCTAGTAGGCAGCATATATGTGGATCATGCTTTTTTATCCATTCTGCTATGCTATGTCTTTTTGATTGGAGCATTTAATCCATTTACATTTAAGGTTATTATTGATAGGTACTTATTCATGGCCATTTATGTACCTGGGCTTCTCTCTCTCTCTCTCTCTCTCTCTCTCTCTCTCTCTCTCTCTCTCTTCCTTTCCTTAAAGCAGTCCTTTCTGCATCTCTTGCAGAGCTGCTTTGGTGGAATTGTATGTTTTAGAATCCTTTTGTCTAGGAAGCCCCTTATTTGTCCTTCTATTTTGATTGAGAGCCTTGCTTGGTTTAAGGTCTCTGGTTCTCATCACTTGGAATATTTCTTCCCAATCTCTTCTGGCTTGGAGCATTTCCATTGAGAAATCAGCTGCAAACTTTATTAGGACTTCCTTTTATGTTACTTCCTATTTCTCCTTTGCTGCATTTAAGATTCTCTCTTTTTCTTGGAATTTTGTCATTTTAATTATGATGTGTCTTGGAGTAGACATCTGTGAGTTCCTCTTGATTAGGACTTTCTGTATTTCCTGGATTTGTGTGACTTTTTCTCTCATCAAATTAGGGAAGTGTTCCATCCATAGTTTTTCAAACATGTTTTCTATGCCTTGCTCTTCTTCTTCTCTTTCTGGTATCCCTATTATGTGGATATTGTTACATTTCATATTGTCTTGCATTTCTCTTAATCCCTCTTCATTCTTTCTGTGCTCTTTTCCATTTCTTGCTCTTTTTCAGTATTTTTTTCTATGTTGTTGTCTAGCTCACTGATCTGATCTTCTATTTTATCAATCCTGCTTTTCATTCCTTCTACTGTGTACTTCAGTTCAGAAATATATTTTTCCTTTCCTCTTGACCCTTGTTGATACTTTCTATTTCTTTTTTTCATGTTGATATAGTTGGCAGTGAGTTCTTTGTAGTTTCCATGTATTTTCTGGTAATTGACTGTGAGCTCATTGAGCTTCCTGATAACCACTGCTTTGAATTCAATATCTGATAGTTGAGTTGCCTCTATTACATTTAGCATCCTTTCTGAAGCTTCTTCCTTTTTTAATTGGGGTTGTTTCTTTGTCTTCCAATTGTTTGTGAGACTCTTCTTGTTAGCCTTAGCTTCTTAAGTTGATCTGTTCTGGCTCCCTGCATTTATGGTTTGAGCTTCTGTGATACAATACCTGTGAGACTCAGTGGTGCAGTCTCGTTGATCTCCCGAGCTCACTAGTCTTAGGTTGTTGTTTAAGTTGGCTCTGTGTTTGTTTTTAGGTTTTGATTGTTGATGTGTTTTTCTTTGGTAGGCCCTTCCCACCAGCTGGTCAACTGAGGTTCACTCTGTCCAGCACCTCTTGTATTTTGTTGTGCTGGTGAGGGCAGGTTGTGTTGAAGCTTGTCCTTCTGTGTGTACAAGGTTTTGAGGATTTTCTCTTGCTCTTGTTCAGTTGTTTGTTCTGGGCAATTTCTCCACTATTTATTTGTATTTCTAGATAGGTCCTGGATTGAGGTTAGTGTGACTTCCACACCCACCTTCACCTTCTTCTGTTGTTATCTGTTGGTGGTTCCTTTGTTGTTGGGTTTCCTCTTCCTGGGAGTATCATGGTGTTCATAGGTTCCACCTACTCTTTTTTTTGTGATCAGTTGGAAGGGGAAGGCAAAATGGTTCAAGACAGCAAGAGACTATTCTATGATAATTACAGTACCAGATGGTAGACAAGAGATAGGAGATCCTTTGTCTATGTATAATGTTAACCATGATATTCCACCCAACTAGCCACTTTTTAGAAAGGATGGAAAGAAGATAAGACTCTTATTGGGGAGGCAAGGCTTGTGAGTTGGATCTAGAAGGTAGGGAGGTTGTGGGAGGTCAGATTCTGAGGTAAGGTAAGAGTAAAGGATAGTAAATAGGTGTAGTGTGTGAGAGAACAGAGTTAACCACAACAGTAATAGAGTTCAGGAAACCATAAAGTGGGCTAAGATCTGGGAGGGGTATTATGTAGTATTTACAATTGTATGAAATGCAATTTACAATTGTATGAATATTATTTACAATAATATTAGAGCAACAAATGTACCACAGAATCTATGAGCTCTGGATAACAAAAATAGGGAGTATAGGACCTTGAGTAGTTTGCTAATGGAACACAAGTGAAGTGAAGAACAGTAAATTAGCAATACACTATGAAGGAGAGAACAGGGGAAACCTGTCAAATGATACAATATAGCCAGCCAATCAAAGAAGACTAAACAGAAAGAAGAGGAATACAAAAATACTATTAAAATGAAAGATGTGAGAACAATGAAAAAATAATAATCAGATATGCAATAACTTTCAGGTTCTCTGTAACAGCAAAGTGAAATTTGTCTCACTCTCTCAGCTGTTGAGATGCCCCCTCTTTGGGTCCAATTCTGGTCTTTTTATAGTTCCAGGTTTTTTTTTTTTGTCTCACTTGTGGGTATTTAAAATAAAAAAAAAATAGAAGAAGGAGGGAAGGAGAGATGATATTGGAAAGAAAGGAAGAAGGAATAAAATGAGAATGAAGGGGAAAGAGGAAAAAGGAATTGAGTGATTAAAAAATAATAAAAATTAAAAAATAAAAAATTACAAGAAGAAGAAAGAAGAAGAAAGAAGAAGAGGAAGAAGAGGAAGAAGAGGAAGAGGAAGAAGAAGAAGAAGAAGAAGAAGAAGAAGAAGAAGAAGAAGAAGAAGAAGAAGAAGAAGAAGAAGGAGAAGGAGAAGGAGAAGGAGAAGGAGAAGGAGAAGGAGAAGGAGAAGGAGAAGGAGAAGGAGAAGGAGAAGACAAGAAGAACAAGAAGAAGAAAGAAGGAGAAGACTCTTGCTTGTTTCAAACTGGCCACACCAGGTTTTTTTGATCTTGTTGGCTGCAACTGGCTCATGGACCTTTTTCCCTTCCAGATCCACACTCAGTCAGCGTTGTGCACACTCTCCCCAAGGCTAGCCTAGCACCTCTCCATGGGGTCTTCGGTGTTGGATGCAGGCCTTCCATAGAGTGCGCTCTCCCTGGGGTTACTGCTCTGGGCTGGTGCCTTCAGCAGAGCACATTCTCCCTGGGTTGCGGGCGTGTGTGCTCTCCCAGGCAACCTCTGGCTCCATGGGTTCAAGTGAGTACCCTTTCTAGTGCTATGGGGGTGCCCAATGCTTCCAGCACCACCTTGGAAACGCTTCCTAGCTGGGTGGGGAGGAGGCTGGAGTGATTGCTGCAGGAGAATTCCCCAAACAGTGTCTCTTTTTCCATTTTTTTTTATTTTTATTTATTTATTTTTAGAGGAGGAAGGGAGGGAGAGAGAGAGAGAGAGAGAGAGAGAGAGAGAGAGAGAGAGAGAGAGAGAGAGAGAGAGAGAGAGAGAGACATCAATGTAAGGTTGCTGGGGGTTATGGCCTGCAACCCAGGCATGTACCCTGACTGGGAATCGAACCTGCAACACTTTGGTTCACAGCCCATGCTCAATCCACTGAGCTATGCCAGCCAGGGCTCCACTTTTTCTTTTTGAGAAATTCCTCCTACTCAAGCCTGCCATTTCATACAACAGCCTTCCCTCTTGCACAGCTCAATTCTTCACCCATACTGGAGACTATCAGGGTCAGGGTCCTTCACGGCATGACTCTCAACTCTCCCCAACTGGTATCCACAGACTCCACGGGTGCTTACAGCCCCTGTGTGTTTGCCACTTAGGCCTTATCCCCCTTTCCATTACTTCAAGCAATCAGGTTTCTCCCAGTGCTTCTCAAACCTTGTTTGGCTGAGGAGGCAGCAGTTGACTCAGCTCTCTCCCAAGAACCCTGTGGAAGACCTGGTGGGCACCGGGCATGGGGCTGCAGCTGTGCTGGTCCCTGGGACCTTATTGTCCTAAAGCGTCCTCCTTACCATCTAGTTTTCCAATGTCCACTACAATTTTTTGTCTCTTATTTTCATATATGTTGGGGTACTGTTGGCTGTTTGTTCTATTCCTCCATAGATTGGCTATGTTTTTCTCCTATATGTAGGGGTAAGTGGAATCTGCTCCCTCCTACCTCAGTGCCATCTTCATCTTTTTTTTTTTAATTAAATCATTTTTACTGTTATTCTATTACAGTTCTCCCAATCCCCCCCCCCTTTCCCTCCTCCACTCATCTCAGCTCACTTCCATAGTCAATCCCCACACTGTTGTCCATGTCCATGGATCATTCTTATGTGTTCTTTGTCTAGTCCCCTCCCCTTCTTTTCACTGCTATCCTCTGCATCCTTCCCCTCTGGCCACTTTCAGTCTGTTCCATGTTTCCATGCCTGTGGTTCTATTTTATTCATTAATCTATTTTGTTCATTAGATTCCTCTTACAGGTGAGATCATATGGTATATTTGTTATTTTTTTAATCTAATACTGTAACTAAAAATAATATACATAATTAAAGGTATCTAATTATAAGTGCAGTGTTTTTTAAAAAAGCATTAGTAAATCTACTGTTTTAGGTTTATAATTTAATTTTTTTAATTGAAGTTCTCTCTGGCCAAATCTTTTTTATTGTTGTTCAGTAACAATTGTCCCACTTTTTCTCCCATTTCTCATCCCTACCCCATCCACTCCCACAGTCAATCCCCCCCATTGTTCATTCCAATGAGTCCTCCTTTCATGTTCCTTGGCTTGCTCCTTCCCCTTCTTTCCCCTATTATCCCCCTCCTCCCTCGTCTATGGTCACTGATAGTTTATTCCTTATTTCCAAATCTCTGGTTCTATTTTGCCCATTTGTTTGTTGTGTTGATTAGGTCCCACTTATAAGTGAGATCATCTGGTATTTGACTTTCAGTCCCTGGCTTATTTCACTTAGAATAATACTTAAATAAAATTTAAATAGTAACTTCAATGCATTTGGGGAAATACTAGAGCTATGTTCTGGCAGTATAAAGATCTTGTTTCTTCTTATCCTAGAAGACAAATACATGAATGTCAAAAATGAAAATTCAAAGAAATATAAATTATAAACAAGAGAACAAACTTTTAGAAACCTTGCATATAATAGCTTTCTTCTCTTTCTTTTTCCCCTACAAACAAAACAAAATGTGAATGTTGTCAAAATATAGATATCTAAAATCAAATTGATCTGGGTGCTTAAATAATTTAAAAAATATTATCTCTAATTGTAATACATTTCTTTGTATTCTTTTGTCAACATTGACTTCAGACTTTCCTGAAGCCTTTTGTAGCAGGTGATTTTTAGAGGAAGATTCATTCCAAGTTCCATTTTTATCTTCCTTTGATACTGTGTATTAGAAATATTTCTATATGTACATTGGCTCCTAGAGCACTTACAAAATGTGACAAAGTTTATGGTCTTTTAAAGAAAATAGAGCAATTAAACACATTCATCTGTTCAAATTTATGACCTTATCAGCCAGATTTTCTTTATCCTTTCCCTGTCTTACAAATAAATATCACTCACTATCAGTTCTATCACACCTATTTTAAATGATTGAATTGACCTTTCCTTTTATAAACATCAGTAAATCAACCATTAATGTGCAATGAAAATTTGTAACTGCAATTCATCATGAAACTTATATAAACTGTCTAGAGAAGAACACATTATTAATCACAATCACAATCAGAGTAGTTCAGGCATCAATCTGCTGACAGCAGGGAGGCACCCCAGAGCTTTTGTAGCCCAAAGATTAAAGATTTCAGATTTCTCAGCTCTCCAGGAAAAAAATCCATGGTTTTTACAAGAAGGAAGTAGTAAAGGTAAGTAAACAGATTTTCTTTTTTTTTAAAGATTGTATTTATTTATTTTTAGAGAGGGAAGGGGAGGAGAAAGAGAGAGAGAGAGAAACATCAATGTGTGGTTGCTGGGGGCTGGGGCCTGCAACCCAGGCATGTGCCTTGACTGGGAATCGAACCTGCGATGCTTTGGTTCACAGCCCGAGCTCAATCCACTGAGCTATGCCAGCCAGGGCAATAGATTTTCTATTTAGGAAAAATATAAAATTTTATTTCAGCATATGTAAATGCCTTTTTTAAGGAACTGGATATTTGTGTTTGTTAACATTTATTGTTTATCATGTCTAGTTATTTGGAAGCTAGAAATTAATTTCAAATAATCAAGGACTCAGATAGGTATTCACTGCAAAAAGTAATATTTTGATCTAATTGGAAACAACTGGGTTTTCTCCGTATTTTATTGTGTATATCTTTCAGATCCATTTATTCAATGCTAGAAGTATTTTTTCCAATTTTTAATTTCTGTCATATTTGGCTTAGAATACATAAGAATAACATGTTCATTAACTTACACTATCACCATATTATAAATAATTTCTAGCCTGGGGAACAGTGTTAAGACAATATGTTTGATATGTCTAGCATCTAGAGAATGTGCCTGATTATAAATAGTATCCACAAACTTGGATAAAGTTTATTAATTTATAGACATTATTAAATTGACCACTACACATATTGCTAGTCTTTAGGAATAGTTCTTGGTGCTATCTTGACTTCTATTTTTAAATATGCTTCCAATTTTTATAAATGACATAAGAAGGACAATTGTCCTCTGGCCAATTGTTGCTCCTAAATATATTCTTTATTATGCTTTCTCTTTCACCCCACTGACATCTACTTGTAGAGACAACCTAAAAATTACAATTTATTTGTAATTTAATAGTAATTATTGTATGTATAATTAGATATATAAGACCCTTGAAGGAACTTAGAAATGATATAATTGGCTCTACTTATTTACCAGATACAGGAACTGAAAATGAAGGATCAGAAAATTACTTATATAAGGAAATTATTTTCTAATCTCTTTTAATCTTAATACATGACATTTAAGGATGTCATGTCATTTAAATATAAAATACAAATTATACATTCAAAGTCCTTTCCACTATAAAATCAAACTTACTTTCCCTGATTCATCTATTACTATTCCTCCAGATTACAACCCTTCACGAATATACAAGGATTTTTCTTACATATAATTTCTTTGTTTACAATTTTCTATTGTTTTATTATTCATTGATTATAAAACTATGATCCACTGTTACAAATTTCAGACTCAACACTACATGATCATCAAATTTGGAAGGCTATTTTATTTATTAATGCATATGACCAATTCAGGTTTCTGAATGCATAAACCCCATTCTATTTTCTGTTCACCTTCTATTCCTTTTACTTAATTGTAAGCTGCTTGAACACAGGTTCTGGTCTTCACACACACTTTTCTTGCTACACTTAGTACAGCCCATTACATATAACAGCTGCAAAATAAATATTTGTAGAATGAGTGAATGCATAAATGAATTAATTACCAGGAATTATCAGGAATTCTTTCTATTCATTTTATGTGGTGCCAAAGCATCCACATATTTAGAACATCTGGACAGTTGGTATCAAATAAGAAAGTGTATATATGATTAACAGAATTTGTTTAAACTTTGGGTGATCTGGCATGGGTAAAATAACTAAACTATCTCATATCATTTTGGTACGGGTTGCAGAATCTTGTCATAGATTGAATAAAGAACCCAATTTAAGAAAACTGAATAAAGATCATTTTAAGGCACATCTATTCAATAAAAATGTAACAGGAGTTAAGTTTCTGCAAACAGAATCAATCAAATCTAAGCAACAAACATAGCTGTGTGTGTGCATGTGTGAGTGTTCTCTTCCTGTCTATTGAATCTTTTGGCACTCATTGCTATGAAGCTTTATGCACATTTTGTGATATTTTCTTTTTATTGCAATGCTTAGATGGATTATGCATCATCAATCAACTAAATCTGTCTGTGAAAGTGGGAAGACTCTGGAAATTGTCAGTGATATTGTCTTCATATCAGCACATACTAATGAACTTCTGCTGTTTAACTGCTGGGGCCTGCAAAAGTTGATACTTGACAATATATCCACGTTTTATTTTTAAAAAGAATTTTTACTTACAGGAAATGATAGAGGGGATAAGATAATAATTTTTATACTACTATGAGTATATATTTGGAGAGAAAAATGCACATAAGAGAAAAAGAAAGAATGTACATCAAAAACATTGCCAAATAATGCATAAAATACTGTTATATTAAAAAAGTAAAATATTGACAACTTTTCATGTTAGAGAACATAAAATTCTTTAGTAACTCTATTTAAAACTCTATTTCATGACTACTTAAACTTACATGTTGCTACAATTTTTAAAAGTATATTTCTATTCTCACAATTCTATAAAAAAATACAAGTTGTGTTTACAATGCCAAAATAAGAAATATTTATTAGTATTTCTACTTTGGTTCATATTAATGGGCGAGACTTTAAACCAAAGCTACAGTGCTTGAAAAGCATACTAGGACAAAAAATAGATTTTAGTGTGTGTATGTGTGGGGAGGGTGGGTAAAACTTCCTTTTTTATTTCTCCCAAAACCATGACTGTGTTTGTAAGTGTTGAGTTTTATTATTTTGATCCAACTCAGAGTTAATACATAAAATGCTCTGTGGGGGCATTGTAATTTGTTTTTGTTTTGAATGGGAAGTTAAATACAGATTATGTATAATACTAAATGGAATGGTGACTAATCTGTGCAGCTATCCTCAATCTCTGGTCACTTTGGATATAGATGAATATATTGAGATACCTCACAGATTTTCTAACACAGTTATTATATAATATAAACCATACAAATAAATAATAACTTTACCAAACAACAAACTTCTTTCTAATCTGCTCTGTTAAAAGTCTTCCCCAATGATCAAACCACTATCAATAAATTTCTGTTTTGTCCCAAGTAGACTTTAGTGTGTGTAAATATACACACTAGATATAGATAGATATGATATATTGATCTATATCTATATCTATACCATCTATCTGTACCTGTATCTATCTATCTATCATCTATCTATCTATCTATCTATCTATCTATTAAAAGCTTTTTTCACTTTATTGCATGAAGGTGTTACACTAGTACGAGTTAAAAGCAGACTGCAAATGGTTACATTATACAAGATGTGGAGTATTTAAACTTGTGATAAGGGGCAGAAGGGAAATTCTGTTTATTGCAAGGACATCTTCACTTGAGCTTCAGTGAGCCAAAAGCCCTTAGAACTCATGAACCTTTAGCTGTTGTCCTTAGCCAGTGAAATCTCTATGAGGAACTGGTATATCAGGTTTGTCTAGAAGTATCTAGCCATGTGCTATGAAAAATAGGGACTTATTGAAGAAGATGCAAGATACAAGAAACCTTGTACATAGGACAATGATGTCCCAGTCCCCTTCAAAACAGGCACCTTGGGACCTCACAGTTCTCCCAATCAAAATCAGCTGTCCTGTTTTGTTTTCCTGAATCTCATCAATGGTCTATAATCTCTTCCCTTTAAAGGTGATTTTAGTTTTGGGAAAAGCCAGAAGTCTCAGGGTACCAAATCTAAACTGTAGAGAGGCTGAGTCACCTGGATGATTTTATGTTTCACTAAAAAACTGCACCATATGAAATATGATGCATGAGTGGGCATGTTGTAGTTATGAAGCTGCCAACCATCAGTTGCCTATAGCTGCAGCCTTCTGAATCATCCAAATAGTTTCTGAGGAGGAATGTTCAAGCTTAATGAAAAATTTAATACAAATTAGTTTCTCTACTCACTCAGTCATTTTGAAAGTAATGGCCACACAGGACACATGCTCACTGAACGGTGTCTACTGCCCCCACTGATTAGTATAGTGAAGTCATCATTGTTTGTGCATGTTCAGTGCTGCACACACTCCTTGGCTGCCAGGTTGCATTGATGTCACACAAACCATTCTTGTTATATTGACAATGGTTGGATTTTTTCGAGACAGACTCATATATACATATTTGTATTCGTATTGTGGCAAAAAAAACACATAACAAGATCTACTCTCTTAAATTTTATGTGTACACTACAGTTTTCCTTACTATCTGCACATTGCTGTACAGATCTCTAGAAATTTTTCATCTTGCATAACTGAAACTTTATACTCAAGAGCAATTTTTGATTTTCCCTCCACTCAGCCCTTGGCAACCACCACTCTATTTTCTATTTCTATGAAGTTGACTATATTACATACCTCATATGAGTGGAATCACGCATAATTTGTTTCCTATGGCTAGCTTGTTTCACTTAGCATGGTATTCTCAACATTCACCCATGCTGTAACATATGATAGGAAAACCTTTTTGATATAGAAAAGTAAATAATATTCACACACACATAATACAGATTACATTTTGATTATCCATTCATCCAGTGATAGGCATTTGTTTGTTTTTCCCCACCTGTAGCTATGGTGAATGTTCTCAGTGAGCATGGGACCTCAAATATTTCTTTAAGATCTTATTTACAAATTTATTGGATCAACACCCAGAAGAGAGATTGTTGGACCATATGATAGTTCTATTGTTAATTTTCTGAGGACCTCACATGATGCTTTCTATAACAGCTGTACCATTTCACACTCTTGCAGTTTATAAAAGCTCTAATTTTCTGCACATCTCTGCCAACATTTGTGATTATGTGTGTGTTTATAAATGAAACTATGACATGTGTGAAGTGATACTTCACCATGATTTTAATTTTCAACTACCTTATGATTAGTGATGTTGACCATCTTTTCATGTCCCTGTTAGCCATTCGTATAATTTTTTTTGAAGAAATGTCTACTCAAGTATTT
This sequence comes from Phyllostomus hastatus, assembly GCF_019186645.2. Taxonomy (NCBI): domain Eukaryota; kingdom Metazoa; phylum Chordata; class Mammalia; order Chiroptera; family Phyllostomidae; genus Phyllostomus; species Phyllostomus hastatus. Next base: position 15,592,181 of record NW_025334022.1, read on the forward strand.
TGTTAATTTTACAAATATTTTATTTATGTATTTTTAGGCAGGGGGAAGGGATGAAAAAAGGGAGGGAGAGAACCACCAATGTATGGTTGGATTTCACACACTCTCTACTGGGGACCTTGTCTGCAAACCCAGGCATGTGCCCTAACTGGGAATCAAACCAGCTACCTTTTGGTTTGTAGGCTAGCACTCAATCCACTGAGCCACACAAGCCAGGGCATATTTTGTTTATCTGTAATTGAGTTTTGTTTATTTATCGGGTTGTAGAAGTTCTTTGTCTATTTAGTGTATTAACCCCTTAGCAGATATATGGTTTGCAAATATTTACTCTCATCCATAGGTGCTTTCTACTGTTGACTATTTTATTTGCTGTATTTTAGTTTCCATACAGTGCCCTTTGCAAGGTGTTATTTATTTAGTTATTTATTTATTTAATGCTTTTGTTGATAGCACTTTTGTTGTCATAGACAATAAGTCACTGCCAAAATCTATGTTATTAATATTTCTTATTATAATATTTTTCTTCTAGAAGTATTATAGTTTTAGGGTTTATTTGTTGCCTTAAATCAATTTTAGGACAGTTTTTGTGCATAGTGTAAGATATGGATCCAATTTAATTTTTTCACTTGAATATCAGTTTTCCTTGCACCATGTGTTGAAAGACTATTTTTTCCTATTGTGTAGTCTTGATACTCTTGTTGAGAACATTTGGGCACATATGTGTGAGTTTATTTCTGGTTTCACTATTCTGTTCTCTCAGCCTGTATGTTTGTTTTCATGTCAGTTTTATACTATTTTAATTATTGCAGTTTTAACATATTTTAAGGTCAGAAAATATGAAGCCTCTATCTTTTTTTCCCGAAGATTATTTGGGTTATTCAGGCTCTTTTGTGGTTACAAATGAATTTTAGGATGACTTTTTTCTATTTATGCAACAAATATCATTGGAATTTTGATAGAGATATAGTAAATATATAGATTATTTTGGGTAGTATGGACATTTTAACAATATTAAGGCTTTGCATCCATGAACATTGGATGTTTTTCCATTTATTGCGTTAGCAAAAATGTTCATTTTATTTTTCTTATACCTCTTTTATTTTCAACAATAACTTTATTGATTTGGATATTTTGAGTGTGTTGGCTGTCTTCCACATGGCATAATGTTGATTGTTCTCAAACAATGTCTCAATTTGATCGCTATCAACTTCAACTGGTCTACCCATCCATGGAGCATTGTCCAGTGAGAAAGCTGCAGCAAGAAACTTCTCAAACCACTTTTGTCACATTTGATCACTCACAGCACCTTTTCCATACACTGCAGAAACCTTTTTTTGCATTTCAGTTGCATTTTACTTTTATTAAAATAACAAAGTATAATATGCTGAAAGTGTGTATATTCTTCCATCTTTAATATTAAAATGGTTACACAAAAATTCACCAATTTTGATTTTTTAATGCACACTTATATGACAGCTGTCACAACACAATCTAACAAAATTGCTTTGAATGAAGTTAAAGACAACTAACTGTTACCAGAGCCATCTTACAAAAAAAAATCACATGAACTTTTTGGCCAACAAAATAATTGTGTTTTTAATTTCTTTTGGCAATGTTTTGTAGTTTTCAGTGTATAATTCTTTTGGTTTCAGGGTTATTTCTAAGAATTTTTTTCATACTATTATAAATTAAATAGTTTTCTTAATTTCCTTTTTGAATTGTCTATTGTTAGTATACAGAAATGAAACTGATTTTTGTGTTGATTTTTCATTCTGCAACTTGCTGAATTTGTTTGTTAGCTCTTTTCTTTTGGTAATCATTAGGTTGCATATGTGTAACATCATGTCAACTGAGAGAGATACATTTACTTCTTCCTTCCCAATTTGGATACTTTTTATTTCCTATTTCTTGACTAGTTGCACTATCCATGACTTCAAGTTGGTGTTCTTTCCTTGTTCCTGATCTTTAAAAAAACTTTTAGTTTTTTCATCATTGAGTATATTATCTGTGAGGTTTTCATATATAACCTTTGTTTTGTTAAGCTAATATCCTTCCATTTACAGTTTGTTGAACATTTTAAAAATTAAAGGTATTATCTATATAATTTTAGAAAAAGAAGAAGGGAAGAAGAGAGGGGAAAAAACATTAATGTGTGGTTGTCTCTTGCATGCCCTTTACTGGGGACCTGGCCCACAACCCAGGCATGTGCCCTGACTGGGAATCAAACCAGTGACCCTTTGCTCTGCAGACCCATGCTCAATCCACTGAGCTATGCCAGCCAGGGCAGTTTGGTAAACATTTTTATCCAAACAATGCATTGAATTTTGTCAAATGTTTTTCCTGCACCTATTGAGATGATCACATGGTGTTTATTCTTTGTTCTGTTAGTGTGATATAGCATACTAATTGATTTTTGTATGCTGAATCATCCTTCTATCATAAGGACAAATTCAACTTAGTCACAGTATATGATACTTTTAATGTGTTGAATTCCATTTGCTTGTATTTTTTAGGAATTTTGCATCCACAGTCATTAGGTATATTGGCCAATAGTTTTCTTATGTCTTTTCCTGACTTTTGTATTATTGTCATGTAAGTCTCATTAAATAAATGTAGAGCTGTTCATTCCTCTTAATGTTTTTTGGAAGAGTTTGAGGATTGGCATTTTTAATTAAAAATTTGATAGAGGCCCTCCAGTGAAAACATATGGTCCTGGGATTTTTTATTTGTTGGAAAGTTTTTGATTACTGATTCTATTTCCTTATTTGTTATATACATTTTTAAGATTTTCTATTTCTCCATAATTCAGTCTTGGTAGGTTGCATGCTGCTAGGAATATATCCATTATTTCTAGGTTATTCATATAATTTTTAATTATAGTCTCCTATAAAATTTTATATATCAATATATCATCTGTTATAAAACTTCCTCTTTCATTTATGGTTTTAGTTATTTTAGTCTTTTTTATGTTTCTCAGTCTAGCTAAGGATTTGTCTATTTTCTTAAATCTGTCTCATAGGTTTTGGTGTTGGGGGTTTTAATTATTATTTTTATCAAGATATTTTCTATTTTCCTCTTTATTTATTCTTTGACATACTAGTTTTTCAGGAGTGTGTTGTTTAATTTCTGCATATTTTGGTATTTACTCATTTTATTATGCCATTAATTTCTAATTTGAACTATTGTCTTCAGAAAATATACTTGGTAACATTTCAGGCTTTTAAAATTTGTTACAACTCATCTGTGATCAAATATGTGATCTATCAATCAGAATATTCCTACTGCTGTTGAGTACAATGTGTATTCTATTGCAGTTGGCTGCAGTGTTTTATATATGTCTGTTAAATTATTTGGTATAGAGTATCAGTTAAGTCCTTATTTCTTTTTTATTTTTAATTAAAAAAAATTTAGACAGAGAGGAAGGGAAGGAAAAAGAGAGGGAGAGAAACATCTGTGTGTTTGCCTCTTGTGCATCAACCACTGGGGACCTAGCCCGAATCCCAAGCATGTGTCCTTGTTACAGAACAGAACAAGGGGGGGCCTGGGACGATATACTATTATTTAAAAGGCCCCCAGGTCCGTCATGTCCGCCGCCCAAGGAAAGACATCTCTCAATGCCAGAGATTCGTGAAAAGGAAAGGAAATGTTTATTTAATGCTATACAAACTTCAAGTAGTGACCTAATGTCTTTATCAAAAACCCCAAAGTCCCCCAAAACACCCACAAACAGACACAGTCCTTCTTTCCTTCCCTCTTTGCCCAGTCCAGAGTACCGTATTTCAGGGAAGGAAAATGAAGTCCATGGCTCAGACAGTCCTCTGGTTCTTAGTCCTCCTTCTCGACTGGGAGACCTCCCTGGGTTCCTGGCACCCTCAGCTGAGTCTTTGCTAAAACCAGGTGGTTCCCTGGGTTCCCGGCACCCTCGGCCAGGATCTTTGCTAAAACCAGGTGGTGGTTCCCCCTTCTAAAGCTGCGGGGGTCCCCACTCCGTCCAGGCCCCGTGGTTCTCTCTCTCTGGGATGCGGGAGTCTCCACTCTGCTAAAGACGCATGGTTCTCTCTCTCAGGGCTGTGGGAAGGGGAGAGCCCCCACTCTGCCAAAGCCACGTGGTTCTCTCTCCTAAAGCAGCACGGTTCTCTCTGGGATGCAGGAGTCTCCACTCCGTCAAATCCGCGTGGTTCTCTCTCTCTGGGCTGCGGGAAGGGGAGAGCCCCCACTCTGCCAAAGCCACGTGGTTCTCTCTCCTAAAGCAGCACGGTTCTCTCTGGGATGCAGGAGTCTCCACTCTGTCAAATCCGCGTGGTTCTCTCTCTCTGGGCTGCGGGAAGGGGAGAGCCCCCACTCTGCCAAAGCCACGTGGTTCTCTCTCCTAAAGCAGCACGGTTCTCTCTGGGATGCAGGAGTCTCCACTCCTTCAAAGCCGCGTGGTTCTCTCTCTCTGGGCTGCGGGAAGGGGAGAGCCCCCACTCTGCCAAAGCCACGTGGTTCTCTCTCCTAAAGCAGCACGGTTCTCTCTGGGATGCAGGAGTCCCCACTCTGCCAAAGCTGCGTGGTTCTCTTTTTCTAATGGCCGCCAAGTGTGGGTTTTAAATCCCCTCGGCCAATCTTCCTCTGCAGCCTCATTTCCGACTCCTCCCACACTCAGCTTCACATGCCAGAACTCATATCCTTCCAGCTTTACTGGGCTGCCATCTTGAGTCTGGGCAGGTGTGGCCCCATGTCCTGGAGCCAATCTTCTCCGAGCTCCCACGCAGGTGTTGTAGCCTGGGGGGGATCTGCCCCCAGTCACGTGTTGGTGGGGAAGTTACTTCCATTCCCCCCCCCTCAGAGATGATCACAGCTATTTAACATATCTAAGCGACCAGCCAAAGGCTATAGATATGTTAAATGACCATGCCAGAGGGTAGCTGCAAGGCTGTTGCTATGCAAAACAGCTCTCAATGGCCTTGCTCCATTTGTTCCTTCTCCCAACCCACACCCTGGGTGGGGGGGGGGGGAATCTCCTGGACACCTTAAGTTCTGGACCCCATTTCAAATGCCCATTTGGGGTCCCCCCTCTTGGCTGCACCCTGTAACAATCCCTCCTTTCAGATTCACACCCACTTTAAATTCTTTTAAAGGACAATGGACGAAGATCTCATCTTCTTGTAACTGCTTCAGGCTGGAAATGGACGTTGTTTTACCCACCCATGGGTCAGGGGTGCCCTGAAAGGGGGTGGGGAGTGCAGCATGGAGGGAGTCCTTCCTGTAAGGGGAAGGACCTTACAGAATCCTGGTCAGTTGGCTGTCACCAGGAAGTCACAGGTTTGGTGTCCAAAGGCTGGCATTACTGGACCGTTGGCATCCTGGTCATATTCTGGAGGTGACAGATTTGGAAAGAATTGGAAGGCACAATTAAATTATAACCACTAAATGACAAAGGCAGGGACTTAAGTAAGGAATGGCTTATCAGGAGGAAGGTGTACAAGGCATGATACACCTATCCGAAACTCGTGGCCCGCTATACTTCACTCGGGCTGAGGGGAATATGTTAGGATTTCCCTCCTTTCAGATATTTGGTCCTTTTCTGTCCAAGCCATCAAGACAGAAAAAGGCAAAATTAGTTCTTAAGTGAAGCCCACAGACCGCCCAAACCATTCACCAACCCAACCACTCAGTTCAGCCAAACCGTTGAGTCTCAGGGGGTGATGATGAAAATGGGCTCCTTAAAGTGAGGTTTATATTCACTCACTCATTCAACCAATTACTCAGGTAATGAAGTCATAGGTATATGCCCTATGAAAACAGAAGAACACACAGGTTAATTCACACAACAATCCTCAAACCAGTCTCTGTGCCTGTGAGACTGTCTTTTGGGAAGACACTCAATTGCAAGGTTTTTCCTGTAATAACATTTAGCAATGGCAACTTCACAGGTCCTCCGTACCTGTAAATTGTACATCTTTGGTGATATTATAAACTCAGTGTCAACCTTCAAATGAAAACAAACTTTTAAGAGAGTTAGCTGCACCATTCTGATGTCCAATACTAAGCATTGTGATTTTCCTTGAACCACAATTTTTCTCTCTAAGATCACCCTCACTGTTATTACAGGACTACTTTGAGTCTCATTTTTAATTTTGACTGTTCGTTTGCATAAACACACCAAGAGCAGCCTGGATCACTTATGATCCTTGAGTCTATCTTGCTGGAACTCACACAGGGAGCCTTTAGATTGACTTCTCAGTCCACCCCTCTTGGGGCACAGAAACAGGGCCACACATCTGCCATCTGGCTTCGCCTGTACCAGTTGTTTCACTCAAATCCTTGAGGCCTCCATTGTGCTTACAGGTTCCTTTTTTTTGGCCATCTTTCAGGAAAGCAACCTTCATTCCTTCCCTGGAAAGACTGCCATGAACCACACAACCAACCAAAGTACCAGGCTTTTTCGTGGGCTTACGCTAGCTTCGCTAGTCAATCCCAGGTCCTCAGGGCTTTCTGGTGACGACCAGAACCCATACATGCCTCCTTCAGGCGTGACATTCCAGTCAAAGTCTTGGTTAACAAAACCACTATTAACGACCAGTCTTATTGGTTTTATGCAAAGAAACCTTATATTATCACTCACTCCTTCAGAATGCCAAATTCTGGAGGGATCAGGTAGGGAGAAAAATACAAAGCGTGAAGGAAAATCCTTTTCCTTCTGATATCCACCAGGCTTCTCGAAACTTTCACTTCCACAGACATTTTGAAACATTCACAAACTCTCTATTCTTTCTCATACACTTTCTGATATCCACCAAAATTGCATCTCCATGCCTTATACCTTCTATTACTAACATACACCACATAATTCTTTCTTAAAACGTTTACTTCCACAGACTTTCCGCAACATTCACAAACCCTCTAATCTTTCTTTCATACTCCTTCTTCATTTACACATCTTACACTTTCCCCTGTGCACTTTCTTGCAGAGTGTGAAGTTTCAACCTTCCCTGGAATCCTCAATTTCCTTTTCAGAGCAGATACAGAGCAAAATCCAAAACATAGAGTTCCAGAATAATACACAGGTAGAAGCATTCTCTTGCACCAATGCGTCCATTGGTGCCTCGCAGAGACATGCTCCTTCAGGTCCGGTCTCTTGGCAGAGACATGCCCCCTTTGCCTCTGGCTGAAGCACTCGTCAGCCCCAAATGACCCTTCCTGGGTCCCGACTGGCAAAAGCATGCTCCCCAACCAGTTACAGGCGACCTTTCCTAGGTCTCAGAGTACAGAAGGTTTCTGATCAGAAACAAAACCAATGGCAGAGACTTGCTCTGTTCCGATCTGGTCTCATGGCAGAGACATGCCCCCTTTGCCTCTGGCTGAAACACTCATCAGCCCCAAATGACCCTTCCTGGGTCCCGCGTGGCAAAGGCATGCTCCCCAACCGGTTACAGACGACCTTTCCCTAGGTCTTCAAATACAGGTTTCTGATCAGAAACACCACCAACGTGAGAATTTTGCTCTTTTTCCCATGAAACTATAAAACAAGTAGTTCAGGTTTCCTCTACTCCAGGTTTAAAACTTTCACAACCTTTACACATAAATTTTACTTACTCAGATTTAACCATCATTTTCTTTTAATCCTGGTTCCTTTCCCACACTGGGGAGGACTATACTTAAACTCAGTACACGGCAGCTAAAAGTCTCTAGCTTTACACACTTTTATGACATGACAAACACTGTCACCCTGTACCGGGATTTGTTGTCTCTTTCCGGAAGAGGAATTTCAAACCTTCCTTCGGAGTGCAGGTCCAACTTTCTCTTTCTGCCTCAGCTGCAGCAGTAGGGCCTTCGTCTCCCTTTGGCAGTGCACGTTTTACCCGTGTGTGGTGAATCCAGGGCTTAATTCCCATCAGCTTCAGGGAAGAATGCGTTGTCAACAGGACATCGTAGGGACCAGTCCATTGTTCAGACAGCTGCTGTTCAGGGCCTTGGCTCTTCCAGGTCTTTAGTAGGACCTGGTCCCCTGGCTGGAACAGGTGCAAGGGCTCATCAGAGGGGTAGACAGACCTGCAATGAGCAAACTTGTGCAAAATGGTGTCTGCCCTAAATGCTGTACATATTGCTTAATTCGTGCCTCGTGCTCCAAGTCCAGAGGGGGTGTACCTAAAACAAAAACACAGAGAGGTTTCCCATAAACTATTTCAAACGGGCTCAGTTTAAGCCCACTTCTAGGTGCCACTCTGATTCGGAGCAAAGCAATGGGGAGTGCCTGGTCCCATTTTAAATGTGTTTCTTGGCATATTTTTGCCAAAGTCTTCTTTATGGTGTGATTCATTTTCTCAGTCTTTCCTGTGCACTGAGGACTCCAAGATGCATGCAACTTCCATTGTATCTGCAATGCCTGTCCGACCTTCTGGGAGATTTCTGAAGTGAACGATGGTCCATTGTCGCTTTGAATGCTCTGGGGAAGTCCAAACCTGGGAATTATTTCTTTAAGCAACAATTTTGCCACCTCACTTGCCTTTTCAGTCCTGGTGGGGTATGCTTCTACCCACCCAGAAAAAGTATCTACGAAGACCAAGAATCTGAAATTTCCCTTCGTTTTAGGCATTTGTGTGAAGTCCACTTGCCAGTCCTCGAAGGGGCACATTCCTTTGTATTGTATTCCCTTTTCTGTGGGAGCGCGCTCTGTCTTAGGATTGTTTTTGGCACATATCTGACAGGCTTGGCTAATCCTGTGGACAGTCCTTTGCAAATAAGGGCCCTTCAGATATGGCCTAATGAAATCCATTAGAGCATCCCTTCCATAGTGGGTCCCTCCATGTAGGTGCTTGAGGATGGGATACACTAGAGCCTCAGGGAGTAAAATCATACCATGGGAATTGACCTTCCATATAGAATTGGGATCAGTGTTAGTGAATCCCCATTCACGGGCCCGCTCTTCATCCTGTTCTGTGTAATGAGGCTTAAAATCTGACAAGTCCAGATGGGGAACCAGGGCCGCTAGGCGTGGCAACTCCTTGGCTGCCTGTCTTGCTGCTTTGTCAGCAATGTGGTTTCCCTGACTGGTTTGGGAACCATCTCTCTGGTGTCCTGGGCAGTGCATTATAGCAACCTGGTCCGGTATGTTCACTGCCTCCAGCAACTGTAAAATCACCTCTGAGTGTTTAACATCCTTGTTCCCTGAGGTTAAAAGTCCTCTTTCTTTCCATATTGCTCCATGGGCATGGACTACCATGAAGGCATACTTAGAATCTGTGTATATATTAACTTTCTTTCCTTGGGACAGCAGTAAGGCTCTTGTGAGGGCGATGAGTTCAGCCTTTTGTGCTGAGGTTCCTGGAGTAAGGGCCTGGGCTTCTATTACCTTGTCTGCCATGGCCACTGCATACCCCGCTCGTCGCTGGCCATTGTCCATGAAGCTGCTTCCGTCTGTATACAGCTCCCAGTCTGGTGATGCCAGCAGCTGGTCCATCAGATCTGGCCTGCTAGAATAAACTTCGTCAATTATTTCCAAGCATTCATGCTCAAGGGCGGAGTCCCTCTCCATATCTGGGAGTAGGGTGGCTGGGTTCAGGGTTGTAGTGGTCTGCAAAGTAACATTTGGATTGTCCAGTAAAATGGCCTGGTATTTCCCCATACGCCCTGCTGTCAGCCAATATCCTCCTCTCTGTTCTAGCAGAGTCAGAACCTGATGTGGCACCAACACTGTAGTAGGTTGTCCCAAGGTAAACTTCTCAGCTTCCTGTAAGATATCACAGGTGGCCGCTACTGCTCGGAGGCACGGTGGCCATCCTTTCGTTGTGTGGTCCAGCTTCTTTGAGAGATAGGCTATGAGTCTGGGGATATTTCCCAGGGTCTGGGTTAGCACCCCCAGTCCTATCCCTTGCCTTTCATGAATATACAATTTGAAAGGCTTCTGTAAGTCTGGCAGTCCCAATGCAGGGGCTGAAGCCAGCTTCTTCTTCAAAGTATCAAATGCTACCTGACAATCCCCTGTCCATTCTAGGGGTTCAGAGTCCAGTCCTTTTAGGGCATTATACAGTGGTTTTGCTATGAGTCCAAAGTTTGGAATCCAAATCCGACAAAACCCTGTAATTCCCAAGAACCCACGAAGCTGCCTTCGATTTTCTGGGATTTTTAGCGTAGCAATGGCTTGCTTTCTATCTGCCATCAGACTCCTGGTACCTTGTTTCAGTTGAAATCCCAGATATGCCACTTCCTGTTTGCAAATTTGGGCCTTATGGCATGACACTTTATATCCTTTCTTTGCCAAATGATTTAGAACTATGATGGTGTTGTGCAAACAGTCCTCATAGTTACTGCTGGCTATTAACAGGTCATCCACATATTGCAAAAGAACTCCTGATTTCAACTGAACATCCCTTAAGTCTTTTGCCAGCACTTCCCCGAATATTGTCGGGGAGTTTTTAAATCCCTGTGGCAGCACAGTCCAGCAGTATTGGAGCGTGGCTTTCGTCTCTGGGTTCTGCCACTCAAAGGCAAACAGTTGCTGAGCCTGCTTATCTATCGGGATGCAAAAAAAGGCATCCTTTAAGTCCAGAACTGAAAACCATTTACTATCCCCAGGCACCATAGTCAACAGGGTGTAAGGGTTAGGCACAGTAGGGTGAATGTCCTGGACAATGTCATTGATGGCCCGGAGATCCTGTTACAAACCGGTACTCATCTGAGTGTGGCTTTTTGACTGGCAAAATGGGAGTATTGTATGGTGACCGGCAAGGCCGAATTAATCCTGATTTCAAAAACTTCTGCAACACTGGCTGGATCCCCTCTAAAGCCTCCTTTTTGAGGGGATACTGTTTCTTTCGTGGGACCCGCACCCTTTCTTTTAGATTTATCTTTATGGGTTGCACATTAACTGCTTTACCTGGAGTTCCACCAGCCCAGACAATTTGATCAACCTGCTCGCAGATCTCAGGTGGGAAAGGTTCACCTCCAGAGCCTCCAAGACAGGTCAGGGAAGCTTGCAACCGGAGGGCATTTTCCAGCGGGACTTCCACACACAGCTGCTGTCTCTTGGAGGAAAAGGTTATTTGTGCATGCAGTTTACACAGCAAATCTCGGCCCAACAATGGAATGGGACAATCAGGCATATACAGAAAACTGTGTGTAAGCTTTTGCCCCGCAAGCTGACATTCCAGAGGTTGCAGGAATGTCTGTTTTTGTGCCTGGCCAGACACACCAGTAACCGCTACTTCATTTGTACTTTTTTCAGTCAACTTGGTGTTTAACACTGAGTATGTGGCTCCTGTATCTACAAGAAAGTCAATTGGCTTATTCCCCACAGTCACTTGTCCCCGGGGCTCCTGTGGGGAAATAGTGATGGGTTGGGAGATATCCAATGGAGCCCCTGGGCCTCCTCATTCCTTGTCATCCTCCATTTCTTGCTTCACCATTATTCGACTTGGATTCTTATTTTCCCTTTTGAGATGTGGGCACTCATTCCTCCAGTGCCCCTCTTCCTTGCAACAGGCACATTGATTACGGCCTAGTGTACCTTTCTTCTCCATAGGGCCCCTGTTGCCTCTGGCCCGGTGGCGGGCACCAGATGAGTTTCCCTTTTCTGCCCCAGGGCCCCACTTCTTTTGGTTTCCCTGGGCTAACTCCAAAAACACTGTGGCCCGTTTTGCCTTCCCTGCTTCCCGGGCATTGTAGACTTTAAAGGCTATGTCCACTAGCTGGGAGGAGCTCATTCCCAGTACTACGTCTACACGCTGAAGTTTGTTCCTGATATCCGGAGCGCTCTGCCCAATAAAAGTCATGTTTATCATTCTCACATTCTCTGGTGCCTCTGGATCAACATCAGTGTACTTCCTATATGCCTGATAGATCCTTTCTAAAAATTCAGAAGGATCCTCATCTGGCTTCTGTTGGAGAGCCTGTATTATATTCAGACTCCTCTGCTTGGGCACTCCTTTCCTAAGTCTTTCCAATATGCACCTTCTATAGTGTCTTAAAGAGGTTAAGCCATCTCTGCTATTCGGGTCCCACTTAGGGTCCACCCGAGGAATTGCCTCCACTGGGTTAAGAATTCCCTCGGTGTACTCATCACGGAGACTCTGGGCCTCCTGATCAGCCCTACTTAGAACCAACCGTCTTTCATCTGCTGTTAGCAAAATGTTCAGGAGGGCCTGTATGTCTGCCCAGTTTGGGTGGTGAGTGGCAAAAATAGAAGCAATAAGATCTGCCATCTTCTGAGGATCACTCCTATATGAGGGATTGGCATTCCTCCAGCTCAGCAAGTCAGAAGTGGAGAACGGAGTATGAGCCCAATAGTAACCAGCGGGCTGGCCTTCTTCATTTATTCCGCCTATCGGGTATTGCCTCAAAGGGTACTGGCTGGCTACACCTTTGGAGGCTCCCCAGTTATAGGAGGTGCCCTGGCGAGTTCTAGGGGGTGAGACACATTCCTCAGCAGGTGGAGGTGAAGCAGTTGGCTCTGCAATCTCCACTTCAGGGCCAGTTGTGGGAGGAGACAGTACTGAGGTGGCTCCCACTGCCTGTGCAGGAGGGGGTACCCCAGCAGTGGTAGTTCTCATCCCGTGTGAGGCTGGAGGTGTACCAACCTCCACCAGCTGTGAAGGTGGTGCCCTCTCTGAGGCCCCTCCCACCTGCTGAGGGCAGTGCCCCTCAGGCACGCCCCCGACCCACTGGGGGCTGGGCAGAGCACAGGCGCCTCCCACCTGCTGGGGCACCTGGACTCCAGAGCCGACCCGCACCCCCTGCGGCTGGGCTGCCGGCAGAGAAAGCGAAGTGCAGGCCCCGCCCACCTGTGAGGGTGGCAGCAGGGCTCCCGGGCTGACCCCCACCCCCCGCGGGTGGGCAGCAGCCGGATCAGGCCAAGCGCAGGCCACACGCGCCTGCTGGGGCATCGTGGCTCCGGCTTGGGGACTCAAAGAGGACTGGAAGGCACTGCCCACCTGCTGGGGTGCCGGGACTCCAGAGCCCGCCCCTGCCCACTGGGGCTGCAGTGCCACAAACGGGGGCAGTGCGCAGGCCCCTCCCACCTGCTGGTGGGGATGGCTAGAGGAGCCAACTCGCAGATCTGTGGTGGAGACTTCTCCCACCTGCAAGGGCTGGGGAGTTGTGGCAGCCCCCACCTCTTGGGGAGGTCGCAGCACCACTGGAGTTCGCCCTGTCTGAGAGCCCCCATTCCCTGGGTTCAGAGCATTAATGAGGTTTATCTCCTCATTCTCTCTCTCTTCCAATGTTCGACTACCAGCGAGGGGTCCTGAGACCACTTTTCCCTTCTGGACCATCACACGCTCCTCTGTCTCTGGCACAAAGCTGTTGTGCAATATTATAAATGCATTAAGATAGTGTAACTTTTCTGATAGTTCATATCGCCTGCAATACTGTTTTAATCCAGCAATGATGCAGTAACTCAAAGAACCATTCACGGGCCATCTCAGCTCATCACCCAAAACATAAGTAGGCCACACCGTGTTACAATAATAAACCATTAAATGCTTAGTCAAGGGATTCTTGTATGTCGACTTAGCAGAGTAGTTCTCCCAATCCCTTAGGATCCTACCCAATGGGCTCCACTTAGGGACCCGCTCAGAACTACTCACACAGTTCCAACAAAGCAAACAAAAATTCAGAGCTAGAAGAATACAGACGGCGTAAAGACCGGGTATTTTCCCAGCTATTGCCCACAATTCCAGCTCCATTATTCCAAAAAAAAAGCACTTAGAAACCAAGTTTTCAACCAAAACACTTTCACGTCTCTGCTCCCTCCCCATTTCGTTTCCTTTTCACCTTTCCAGGCGTGATAGGCAGCCGATGCCCTCAGGAGGAGTGCAGAGAAGTTCTCAAGACTGGGAAAACTCCGAAGTCTCACTCTCTCGCACCTGAGGGGGTCGGTCTGCCATGGACAATTATAATCCCTTCGTGGTTGCCAAAAACTGTTACAGAACAGAACAAGGGGGGGCCTGGGACGATATACTATTATTTAAAAGGCCCCCAGGTCCGTCATGTCCGCCGCCCAAGGAAAGACATCTCTCAATGCCAGAGATTCGTGAAAAGGAAAGGAAATGTTTATTTAATGCTATACAAACTTCAAGTAGTGACCTAATGTCTTTATCAAAAACCCCAAAGTCCCCCCAAAACACCCACAAACAGACACAGTCCTTCCTTCCTTCCCCCTTTGCCCAGTCCAGAGTACCGTATTTCAGGGAAGGAAAATGAAGTCCATGGCTCAGACAGTCCTCTGGTTCTTAGTCCTCCTTCTCGACTGGGAGACCTCCCTGGGTTCCTGGCACCCTCGGCTGAGTCGCCAGGATCTTTGCTAAAACCAGGTGGTGGTTCCCCCTTCTAAAGCTGCGGGGGTCCCCACTCCGTCCAGGCCCCGTGGTTCTCTCTCTCTGGGATGCGGGAGTCTCCACTCTGCTAAAGACGCATGGTTCTCTCTCTCAGGGCTGTGGGAAGGGGAGAGCCCCCACTCTGCCAAAGCCACGTGGTTCTCTCTCCTAAAGCAGCACGGTTCTCTCTGGGATGCAGGAGTCTCCACTCCTTCAAAGCCGCGTGGTTCTCCTCCTCAGGGCTGCGGGAAGGGGAGAGTCCCCACTCTGCCAAAGCCGCGTGGTTCTCTTTTCTAATGGCCGCCAAGTGTGGGTTTTAAATCCCCTCGGCCAATCTTCCTCTGCAGCCTCATTTCCGACTCCTCCCACACTCGGCTTCACATGCCAGAACTCATATCCTTCCAGCTTTACTGGGCTGCCATCTTGAGTCTGGGCAGGTGTGGCCCCATGTCCTGGAGCCAATCTTCTCCGAGCTCCCACGCAGGCGCTGTAGCCTGGGGGGGATCTGCCCTCAGTCATGTGTTGCTGGGGAAGTTACTTCCATTCCCCCCCCTCAGAGATGATCACAGCTATTTAACATATCTAAGCGACCAGCCAAAGGCTATAGATATGTTAAATGACCATGCCAGAGGGTAGCTGCAAGGCTGTTGCTATGCAAAACAGCTCTCAATGGCCTTGCTCCATTTGTTCCTTCTCCCAACCCACACCCTGGGGGGGGGGGCGGAAATCTCCTGGACACCTTAAGTTCTGGACCCCATTTCAAATGCCCATCTGGGGTCCCCGCTCTTGGCTGCACCCTGTAACATCCTGAGTGGGAATTGAACTTGCAACCCTTTGGTTAGCAGGGCAATGATCCATCCACTGAGCCACACCAGCCAATGTAAGTCCTTATTTCTTAATGGTCTTTTGCATAAATACTGATATTTTGCATCAATCCTCTGCATCATCTATTTTACTGTTAATTCCTTCTGATCTATTTTTCATTTCAGATATTGTGTTCTTCACTTCCTCCTGCCTCTTAGTGATAGGTTTTATGTCCTTTTTTCATGCTAATGAAGTTCCCAGTAACTTCCTTGTAGTTCCTATAGAATTTCTTTTTGCTCTCATTGAGCTCCTTGAGCATCCTTATAACCATTATTTTGAACTCAATGTCTGATAATTTGATTTTATCAATTTCATTTAGCACTCTTTCTGTGTACCCCTCCTTTCCTTTCAACTGATGGTTGTTTCTTTGTCTCTCCATTTTAGGTGACTCTTCTTGTTTGTTTCTGCATATTGGATTGATTTGCTTTGACTTCTTGTCTTCTATGGTAGCAGCTCTGTGAGTATCAGTGATGCAGTCTTCTTGATCTCTTGAGCTGGATGCCCTTGGTATGCCCATTATGCCATTTATGTTGGCTCTCTGGTTGTAATTCTGTTTTGGTTGTTGTTGGGTTGTGCTTTGTTGGATTCTTCCCACTGGCTGGCTGACTCAGAGTCACACTGCCACCATGTCTTTTATGCTGTTGTACAGATGCTGCCAGAAGAAAACTAAAACACCCAGGAAACAAACTCACACCTAAAAAAATTAACCCAACCAACAACCACACTATCAACAGAAAATAAGAAAATATTTTAAAGGTGTAAAATGATTGAGACTACTCTAAGAAAGGGAAAGTGAATATGAGATAAGTAAATGAAAAGAAAATTATTTTGAGAATGTAGAGGGAGGAGAAATAATAGACTAGGGTATAGAAACAAGGTGAAGAAAGAAAGAAAAGGAAATTTACATCATAAATAAAAAGGGGTGGAAGAAGGCAAAATGGAGTAAAACAAAGGAAGAGCATAATATGAGGTTTAAACAAAAAGTTTTAAATATATAGTGAAAGACACATATCAAAAATATTGCCAGGAGTGATGTCAAAGAATACTATGTTTTGTTTTACAAGCTTGGTGCTTTTGAGTCTCACATTTAAGTAGTTAATCTATTTTGTATATGGTATAAGTAAGTATTCCAGTTACTTTCCTTCCTTCCTTTCTTCCTTCCTTCCTCCCCCCCACTCTCTCTCTCTCTCTCTCTCTTTCTTTGCATTATCTGTCCAATGTTTCCAACACCATTTATTGAAGACATTGGTTTTACCACATTGTATATGCCTGTTCCCTTTGTCATAGATTACTTGACCATATAGGCATGGGCTTATTTCTGGGGTCTCTGTTTACTTTCCCATTGATCTATGTGTCTGTTACTGCCAGTGCCGTGCTGAAAACTATAATTGAAAAAGTAAATTAAAGACAATAAATTGAAAAAAATACTTCGCCAAAAAATATAGTGATAAAAATAGGAACCAAAATGGAGAAAATGATCAACCACAGCAGTATCCATGACAACTGAACAAAAATTAATAGAAGTGGAATTAGAATAAGAAGGAAAAACAATAATGAAAAGATTAAAAAGTGTCTGGAGTAAAGAAGACAGATTTTGATAGCATAGCAGAAAATATATTAATAGTGAGGAATGAAACAGGGAGAAATTAAAAGTTCAAATTAAAAAAAAGAAAGGGCAAGAAGAAAGCAGAATGGTGAGGAGAAGGGAATGGTAAAATGTGAGATTTGAAATAAACAAATAGTGGAGATCTAGAAATAAATTTGAAGAAATGAACCAACCACAACCATATCAACAATCAATGCACAAAGAGCTGATAAAGGTGGTGAGAGAATAAGGGTATTTTAAGACCACAAAAAGAGATTGTGAGATGATAATGACAAGAAAATTGGTTTTGAGAGTCTGGAGCATGGAGAAATAGTAAGAGTGTAGAATAGAAACAATTCACAGAAAGAGAAAAAAATAAAATCTAAAACAAAAATAATTAGAGGGAGGAAGAAGGTAATATGGAGTAAGAGAAGGGAGTAACAAAAACTGAGATTTGAAGCAAACTAAAATATTAAAAAAATAATGAAATTATAGGCACAGACTTGAAGGAAAAAAGTAATGTTAAAAAGCTATGCAGGAGATAAAATAATGCAAATAATGAAGAACACCTTTCTGGAGTTAGTCCCAGTAGAATCTGGTGTTTACCACTGTATTCTCTTTCTGGATCTGCTCCTGGTAGTGTCAGATGGTATCCTAGTTTGGCCCTAGGCAGCCCATTTGAAATTACAAGTGATTCACAGTCTGTGGCTGTATCTTTCAGATTTGGCTGGTTGTCACTGTTCTGCCCTTCTGCCACTCCATCAGCCCATGGCCCAGGAGTGGTTCAGGTAATAACCTGAAAAGATTGCCAGTACCTTCTCCATTTCCTCCAGGTGGAGCTTCTGGTGTGATTGGGAGAGTGGAACCCTGGGTCATCCCCAATGGGTGCTGTTCAGTCTTCAGGGAAGATGGTGAAAGTGTTTCCCCACCCTCTCGCCACTCATCTTGGTCTGTCCCAGATTCTTTCCAATAATGTATTTCAGGTGCATTAGCTGTGAATTTCCTGTGAGGGGCCAATGTGTGTAAAAGGGGCCACTCTTTCTTACCTGGCACAGACAACAGCTTTGTCTAGACACAGAGGCTGAGTGGGGCCCTGAACACCCCTGTTGAACCTGTATCTAATCTCTATGCTCTGCTCATTTCAGTGGACCAGGGCCCCAGGAACAGTACATCTCATAGTATCTGGGGAAAAGGGCTCTTTCAGAGCATTTTCTTCTTTCCCCTGTGGGTATGTACCCAGTAGAGTGTTCCTGAGACTGGCCTCACTGATCTGTACAGCCTGCAATCCTACAGGTGGGGGTTGAGCTCATCTGTTAAGGGACATGCCTGGCTGCAGCAACCTCAGGTGTTTATCTCCTGGCCATCCATTTCCCCACCTGTTGCACTCTCACAGGAGAATCGGGCCTGAACTCTCTCCTCTCTATAGTCCTCCATACCAGCCATATTGTTGTCAGTCTCACAATCCCTTCAGCATGATTCTATTCTCTGAGTGTGTTGTCAGAGCCAATACACATGTGCACACAGGCATGCAAATACTGGGTCTCTATTGTGTCTCAAGCCTCAGTACAGCTCCTCTTTTAAAAAGACCCTGAAACACCAATTTAAAAGAACCTATCACCCCAATGTTTATAGCAGCACAATTTATAATAGCCAAGTGCTAGAAGCAACCTACGTGCCCATCAGTAAATTAGTGGATTAAAAAACTACAGTACATTTACATGATGGAATACCACATAGCAGAAAGAAAGGAGCTCCTGCCCTTTGTGACAGCATGGATGGATGCAGAGAACATTATGCTAAGTGAAATAAGCCAGGTGGTAAAAGACAAATGCCATATGATCTCACTATAAGTAGAACTCAATCAACAAAACAAGCAAGCGAGCAAGCAAAATATAACCAGAGACATTGAAATTAAGAACAATCTGACAGTAACCAAAAGGAAAGTGGGAGAGGGTAATGGGGGAGAAAGGGGGAAGGCTTTTCAGGAACATATATAAAGGACAAATGGCCAAAACCAAAGTGGGGGAGAGGGGAGATGGTAGTGAGATAGGTGGGAGATGGAGTCCACTTCCCCTGCACACAGGTCAAACACCTAACATGAGGAACAAGGAAAACCACCAACAGTATTCCAGCATATATGAGGACTGGAGAAAAATAACTAGAGGACATTGAAAAATCAGATGGTAAGGAGAGTGCTTCTGGACAATAAGGTCCCTGAGTCCAGTATGGGGACCTAGGTGGCTGCACTCCCAGCTCTAATGCATGCCGGGTCTGCCACAGGGTTTTTAGGAGAGAGCCAGGTCAACAACTCCTTCCCTTGCCAAACAAGGTTTAAGCAACATTGGGAGAGACATGGTTGCTTGAAGTCACAGGGAGGGGAATAAGGACCAAGTGGCAAACACAGGGGGGCTGTGTACACCCAGAGAGACTGTGGACACCAGCTAGAGAGAATTGGACAGTGATGGGTCCTGACTCAATCAGTCCTGGGTCTGGTTGGAGAGGTGGGTTGTGTGAGAGGTCGGGCCCTTGTATGGAGTGGCAGACTTGAATAAGAGGAACTTTTCAAAAAGAAAAATTGAAAAAAGAGACTCTTGGAGGCTGTTTCGTGAATTCTCCTGCAGCAGCCACCCAGCCTCTGCACTCCTAACCCTCCTCAGCCATGTAGTGCTCCCCTGGTGCAGAAGACACTGTGCTCAGACTTAAAGTCCGGGGGAGAGTGCACAGCCAAACCCGCAGGACCAGTGGGTGCCCAGCCAAGCAAGCATGCCTAAGCTCCAGGGACAGTGTGCAACACAGGGAGGGGTGGCTGCCTGTAACGCCACTCCCCCAGGCACAGAGCATGCCTGACCAGCTGCCCAGAGGCACTGTGCACCCAACTTCTTTGCCCCTGGGGAAGCAACAGAGGAGGTACACACATCGGCAGGGGCAGTCACAGTAGCACCCTTGCCCTGCACAGCCGACTGGCTCTCTAAGAAGAAGGTGGAGACACCTACCATAGAGGAAGACTGCAGGGCTCAGGAAGTCATCAATCTCAAGAAAGACTTAAGTCAGGAAGGAAGCTGAACTAGCCTGAAGGGGCGCCAAGAGTCCTTAGTATCTAGGACAGCAAAGAGCAAGAAGGTGGTGTGTGAATTGCCCCTAGTTGGTGCACCTCAAGGACAGTGCAAATGGTGGACCGAAGGACTGGGCTGGGTACAGAAGGGCATTGGGGGCCTAGAAGGGAACTGAGGAACTGGCCTGAAGGCTGGGTGAATGTTGCTCAGGAAGTGAGAAAAACAAAACCAATTTCCCCTCAACCTGCTGCAGCCAGGAACACCAGCAGAACTCCTTTGGCCAGTTTGAAGCCCGCAGGAGGTTGCTTAAGTAATTTTTCTTTTCTTTTAACTCTTTCTCCCTCTCTTTGCTTCTTTCTTTTTTTATTCCTTCTCCCTTTCTTCCCCTTTTTATCTCTTCTTCCTTCCTTCTTCTTTATTTTTCCCCACCAGTGAGACAATAAAACCTGGAACTGTGAAAAGACCAGAGTTGGACACAAAGAGGGGGCATCCCAATAGCTAACACAGTGAGAGAAATTTCACTTTGCTACTCCAGAGAACTTGCATGTTATTCTATATTTGTATTATTATTTTTCATTATTCTTACATCTTTCATTTTATTAGTAATTTTGCATTTCTATTATTTCTGTTTAGTCTTCTTCGCTTGGGTGGTTAAATTGAATTGTTTGACTGGATTCCCTTGCTCTCTCTTTCATAGTGTATTTTTAATTTACCGTCTTTCACTTCACTTGTGTTCCACTAGCACACTACTCTAGGTTCTGTACTTAAGACTCTTGTTATCCAGATCACATAGATACTGTCATATGATTGTTGCTCCATTATTATTGCAAAACAATTGCTTTCCAAAAAATTGTATATACTACACAGCGCCCCTCCCATATCTTAGCCCACTTCACTGTTACCTGAATTTTATTACTGTTGTGTTTAATTCTATTCTCTCACACACTACACCTATTTTCTATCCTTCACTCTCACTTTACCTCATAATTTGACCTCCCACAAGCTCACTGCTTTCTAGACCCAACTCACAATCTTCCCCCCCTGCCCCCCGCAACAACAGTCTTACCTTCTTTCTACCTTTTCTCAAAAGTGGTTAGTTGGGTGAAACATCATGGTTAACATTATATATATACAAAGAATCTCCTATCTCTTCTTTACAGGTTGGTACTTTAAATATCATAGAATAGACTCCTGCTGTCTTGAGTCATTTTGCATTCTCCTTCCAACTTATCATAAAAAAGAGTAGGTGGAAGCTGTGAACACCAGGATACCAGCTATAAAAGGAAACCCACCAACAAAGGAATCACCAACAGATAACAACAGAAGAAGATGAAGGAGGATTGGAAGCTACACTAACTCAACCAAGGACCTATCTGGAAATACAACAAAATGGTGTAGAAATTATGAAGAACAAACAAGTGAACAAGAGTAAGAGAGAATCCTGAAAATCTTGTACACAATCAAGAACCAGCTTCAACACAATTTGCCCACACCTGAAAAACAGAATACAAGAGGTGCTGGACAGAGTGACACTCAGTAATCCAGCTGGAGGAAGGACCCACCAAAGAAAGACCCAAAACAATAAAAATACAAAGACATACACAGAGCCAACATAAACATCAGCACAAGACCAGCAATCTCAGGAGATCAAAGAGACTGCACCACTGAGTATCACAAATCTTTTACCATAAAAGTTCACACCAGAAAGCCAGGGATTTGGAAGACATCAATTTAAGAAGCAGAGGCTAACAGGAAGAATCCCACAAACAATGGGAAGACAAAGAAGCAATCCCCAAGTGAAAGTAAAGGAGGAAGCCTCAGAAAGAACACTAAATGAAATAGAGGCTAGTCAACTATCAGATATGGAATTCAAAGCAATGGTTGTCAAGAAGCTCAATGAGCTCACAAGGAATTACCAAAAACTACAGGGAAACTACAATGAACTCTTTACAAACTATATCAACATGAAAAAGGAAATAGAAACTATCAGCAAGGGCCAAGTGAAAATGAAGAATACAATTTCTGAACTGAAGAACACAGTGGAAGGAATCAAAAGCAGGCTCAATTAAGCAGAGGATCTTATCAGTGAGTTGGAGGACAAGGTAGAAAAAAAACAGAAAGAGGAAGAATAGGAAAAGAGGCTCAGAAAGAATAAAGAGGGGTTAAAGGAAATTCAGGACAAAATGTAACATAATAATATCCATATTACAGGGATACCAGAAGGAGAAGAAGAACAAGTGATAGAAAAACTATTTTAAAAAGCAATGATGGAAAACTTCCCTAATTTTATGAGATAAAAAGTCACACAAATCCAGGAAACACAGAGATTTCCAATCAAGAGGTACCCAAAGAGGCCCACTTCTAGACAAATCATAAATAAAAGGGCAAAAATCCAAGATAAAGAGAGAATCTTAAAGGCAGCAAGGAAAAACAGGAAGTAACATACAAGGGAGCCCTGACAAGACTAGTAGATGAATTCTCAGTGGAAACACTCCAAGCCCAGAAGAGGATGGCACGAAGCATTCCAAGTAATGAGAACCAGAGGCCTAAAACCAAGACTACTTTATCTAGCAAAGCTCTCAACTGAAATGGAAGGCCAAACAAGGAGCTTCCTGGACAAAAGAAGCCTCAAAGAATATACCTCCTGCAAATCAGCTCAGCAAGAAATGCTAAAAGGTTTGCTTTAAGAACAAGAAGAAAAAAGTGAAAGAAAAAGGAACATAGGTACGAAAAAATGGTAATGAGTAAGTACCTAACAATAATAACCTTAAACATGAATGGATTAAATGCCCCAATCAAAAGACAGAGAGTAGTGGAATGGATAAGAAAATATGACCCACACATATGCTGCCTACAAGAGCCCTACCTCAGACCAAAAGACCTATACAGACTGAAAGTGAAAGGCTGGAAACAAATATTCCAAGCAAGTGGACAGGATAGAAAAGATGGGGTACCAATACTCATATTGAACAAAATAGACTTAAAAAAATGAGCCATAAAAAGAGACCCAGAAAGTTACTTCATAATACTCATGGGAAGAATCGATCAAGAAGATATAAACATTGTAAATATTTATGCACCCAACCTAGCAGCACCCAAATACATAAATGAAATATTGGAGTACTTCAAGAAAGATATTAATATCAACACAATTATAGTAGGGAATTTTAACACCCCAATGTCAAAAATGGACAGATCTTCCCCCAAAATATCAACAAAGATATCGTGGCATTGAAAAATGCCCTAGATGAAATGGACTTAACTGATATATATAGACAGAGACCTTCATCCCAAAGAAGCTAAATACACATTCTTTTCAAATGCAAATTGAACATTTTCAAAGATAGACCACATGATAGGACACAAAACAAACCTTGACAAATTCAAGAAAATTGAAATCATATCAAGAATTTTATCTGATCACAGGGGACTGAAACTACAAACCAACCTCAAGGGAAAAAAAAAAACACTCAAACTCATGGAGATTGAATAGCATGCTATTAAACAATGAATGGGTCAAGAATAAGATTAGGGAAAAAATAAAATGTTTCTGGAAATAAATGAAAATGAACTCACAACGATCCAAAACTTATGGGACACAGAGGAGGCAGTGCTCAGAGGGAAGTTATAGCGATACAGGACTACCTAAGAAAGATAGAAACATTTCAAATAAACAACCTAACTCTGGGCCTACAAGAACTTGAGGAACAACAACAAAGACAGCCCAGAGCAAGCAGAAGGAAGGAAATAATCAACATCATAGCAGAATTAAATGACACAGAAACTAAAAGCACAATTCTAAGGATCAATGAATCTAGGAGCTGGTTCTTTGAAAAGATAAACAATATGCACAAGCCTTTAAGCTCATAAAAAAAGAGAGAGAGAGCATCCAAATAAACACAATCAGAAATGAAAGAGGGGAGAATACACCTGGTGATGCAGACCCTGGCCCGCAGTGTCCACATCAGTATGAATGAAATGAGACATTCACAGGGACTACTGAGTCTGGTGGAGGAAAAGGGACAGCATGGCTTTTCTCTCAAGAGGAGCCAAAGCCTTGGTCCTTGCCATGACCGGCCTTTATTGGGTTTCTCGACACATTACATGATTGTCCTCATTTACTATGCACAGGTTCACTTTAGGTGGTTACCTTTTACAGAAAAAAAAAAAAGGAGCCAATCCTTCTAATCACATCACAGAAGAGGGGTGTTTGCAAATGAAAAGGCAAAAGTAGTTCAACCACTTACACTCATCCTTGAAAGGTTTAGCATGGATTTTAGGAAGTTATTTTAGAGTAAATGTCCTCAATTCAAGGTGAGGGAGTATTTTAGCAAGAGCAAGACTCAAAGCAGCCTACAGACATTGCAGGCCTGATTCTCCACAGGAGAACTTATCCGTGGGCATGGGTCCTGTGCATCTTGGAGTGGGAACTTGGCCCATTCCATGCAGAATGGTCTCCTACAACCTGATACTACATAAATACAAAGGATTGTAAAAAAATTACTATGAAGAACTATATGCCAAAATATCTGAAAACTCAGGTGAAATGGACAAATTTCTAGAAAAATATCATCTTCCAAAACTCAATAAACAAAAAGCACAAAGCCTGAACAGACAAATAACAGCTGATAAAATGGAAACAGGAATTGAAATGCTTCTGACACATAAAAGCCCTGGACCAGACAGTTTCACAGGAAAGTTTTGTAAAGAATTTAAGGGAGAGCTAACCCCCATCCTCCACAGATTATTCCAAAAATTGCAAGAAGGTGGAAGTTTCCCAAAGTCTTTTTATCAAGCCAGCATCATCCTAATCCCCAAAACCGATAAAGACATGACAAAGAAAGAAAACTTCAGTCCAATATCGCTGATGAACATAGATGCTAAATTCCTAAACAAAATATTGGCAATCTGGATCCAGAAATATGTTAAAAAGATCATACACCATGACCAAGGAGGATTCATCCCAGGGATAGAAGGATGCCACAATATTCACAAATCAATAAACATAATACCCTACATAAACAAAACAAAAGATGAAAATCACATGATCATAACAATAGATTTGGAAAACACATTCAATAAGGTACAGCACCCATTTATGATAAAAACACTCAGCAAACTGGGAATAGATGGAGCATTCCCCAACCTGATAAAGACCATATATGAGAGACCCACAGACAACATCATACTCAATGGACAAAAACTAAAACCTTTCCCACTAAGATCAAGAACAAGACAAGGATGCCTGCTTTCAACACTCCTATTCAACATAGTACTGGATGTACTCACCACAGCAATCATACAAAAAATAAAAGGCATACAAATTGGAAAGGAAGAAGTAAAACTGTCATTGTTTGCAGATGACATGATAGTTTACATAGAAAATTCTATATACTCCACAAAAAATATACTCAATCCAATAAATGAATTTAGCAAAACAGCCAGATACAAAGTCAGTACTCAGAAATCAAAAGCATTTTTGTATACCAAAAATGAAAAAATTAGAAACAGAAATCAGGAAAAAATTCCATTTGATATAGCAACAAGAAAAATAAAGGACTTAGAAATAAATTGAACCAAGGAGGTAAAAGACCTGTACTCAGAAAACTATACAACACTGAAGAAAGAAATTGAGGAAGACACAAAGAAATGGAAGCATGTACCATGCTCATGGATTTGAAGAATTAACATAATCAAAATGACTATACTACCCAAAGTGATGTATAGATTCAATGCAATCCCTATTAAAGTACCAATAACATATTTCACATATATATAAGAAACATTTCAGAAATTTATATGGTACCATAAATAACCCAGGATAGCTGCAGCAATTTTGAGAATGAATAACAAAGTAAGAGGGATCACAATACCTGATATCAAACTGTATTACAAGGCCAGTATAATCAGAGCAGCTTGGTACTGGTATAAAGACATGCACATAGGCCAATGGAACAGAACAGAGAGTACAGGAATAAACCCAAGTCGCTATGATCAATTAACATTTGCCACAGGGGAAGAATCATAAACTGGAGTAAAAATGGCCTCTTTAACAAATGGTTTTGGGATATCTGGACAGCTACTTGTAAAAAAAGTGAATCTCGATCACCAACTTACACTATACACAAAAATAAATTCAAGGTGGATAAAAGACTTAACTATATGTTGTGAGACCATAGAAGTCCTAGAGGAAAACATTAGCATGAAAAAATCTCAGACATTCCACACAGTAACATCTTTACTGATATGCCCCCTAAAGCAAGAGACATAAATGAAAGAATAAACAAATGGGACCTCCTCAAATTATAAAGCTTCTACATGCCTAAAGAAAACAGCATTTAAATTAAAAGAGAACCAACTATTTGGGGAAATGTTTGCCAATGATACCTCAGACATGGTTTTGACTTCTAAAATATATATAGAACTCACAGGACTCCACTCCAGAAAGGCAAAAAAAAAATCAATTCAAAAAAATGGGAGAAAGACTTGAATAGACACTTCACCAAGGAGGATGTACAGAGGGTCCAAAGAAATAGGAAAAGATGGTCAGCATCCCTAGCCATCAGAAAGATACAAATTGCCCTGGCTGGCGTAGCTCAGTGGATTGAGCGCGGGCTGGGAACCAAAGTGTCCCAGGTTCGATTCCCAGCCAGGGTACATTCCTGGGTTGCAGGCCATAACCCCCAGCAACCGCACATTGATCTCTCTCTCTCTCTCTCTTTCTCTCTCCCACTCCCTCCCTTCCCTCCCTAAAAATAAATAAATAAAATATTAAAAAAAAGAAAGATACAAATTAAAACCACAATGTGATACCACCTCACACCCATCCGAATGGTCATCATAAACAAATCAACAAACAAGTGTTGGAGAGGGTGTTCAGAAAAGGGTAATGCAGACTGGTGCAGCCACTGTGTAAAACAATACGGAATTGTTGGTAGTAATGCAGGTGCACTGTTGGTGGTAATGCAGACTGGTGCAGACACTGTGTAAAACAATATGGAATTTCCTCAGAAAACTAAAAATGGAACTGCTTTATGACCCAGCAATTCCACTGCTAGGATTATACCCTAAGAGCCCTGAAACACCAATCCAAAAGAACCTATGCACTCCAATGTTCATAGTAGCACAATTTATAATAATGAAGTGCTGGAAACAACCTAAGTGCCCATCAGTAAGTGAGTAGATCAAAAAACTGGCACATTTACACAGTGGAATTCTATGCAGCAGAGAGAGAAAGGGAGCATATACCTTTTGCAACAGCATGGATGGAACTAGAGAGTATTATGCTAAGTGAAATAAACCAGGTGGTGAGGGACAAATACCATATGATCTCACTTTTAACTGGAACATAATCAACAAAAGAAAAATGAAAACAAAATATAAGCAGAGACATTGAAATTATAAACAATCTAACAATAGCCAGAGGGGAGGGGGAAGTGGGCAGAGGGGAGAAGGGTTTTCAGGAACTACTATAAAAGACACATGGAGGAAACCAAGGGGGAGGGTATAAACAAGGGAAGGAGGTGGGTTTGTTTGAGGTGTGGAGGAGTGGTGGGGAGAAAATGCAGACAACTATAAATGAACAACAATAAAATAATTTTTAAAAACATGATCAAAATACAGAATATGATAAAAAGCTGCAAAGAAAAAACAAAGGTGGATAGTATCATTGATGCAAAGTGGGGATGGTCGGGGTGGTGGGGAAAGTAGGTAGGGGAAAATGGTGACACTACTTGAACAACAATAAAACATGTGGGAAAAAAAAGAGTTTCTGTGTGACCCTTAATGCTGCATCATCAAGCCCTAGGGTTCTGTTCTTTATGTACTCTCCCTCCCCAAAGATCACAAAGTCTCTCTCAGGGCTGGCCACTGCCTGCTAGAGCCTCTGACAGTTTTAAATAAACTTTCTTTCTGGATCTCTCCCAGATGGCACTGGGAAGAGTCCCACCATGATACTATAATGCAGGGCTGTGGTGAGATGCTCTCCCTGCTCCTGCCAGTGATTCTCAGCCTCAGGCAGTACTGTTCCTGCCATGTAGTTGATGCTGTCAGCATCTCCCTGGATGTCTCTCACCAACTCCAGAGCGCACTGCTCCTGAGCTGATCCACAGCCACCCTGAATCTGTGCAGCCAAAAATGTTGAATTGGCCAGTGGTATTGGCAGTTGCTCCACTAGGAGAGTCCAGGCCACCTGCTCACAAGTGCCCTGCAGGTGGGCTGGCTCTTGCCCACTCATGCATACTCCCTGAACCCTTGTCCATGTAAGTACTCACCCACACATGCTCTCATTCATTCTTTGCTGGGCTTTTGAGTTGATTGCTCTGTGATTTAACTGCAAGGCTGGTCTGTGTCTGGGACCAAGTGGATCAAGCTTCCAGCTACTCTGCAGCCATCTTGGATTCTGCTCTATTTTAATTTTGAAGGACTTTTGAACTAGTTGATTTTCCATAATGGATGTTTGTGAAACTGTTGAAGGTTTTCGCTTTTTGGCCAAAAGTACACAGAATGTTTTTAAGCATGTAAGAAAATGTAATTTATTGAATTTCTAAACCATGGCATTCCATTTAGTTGGCTGGATTATTTTAAAATGTAGCTATAGCAGGAACAAAAATATCTATGTAGGTAGAGCCCAATGTTGTGAATATCTGTACTAGTCTACCCCAAGTAAGTTAATAATCTTCATCAAACTGTTTTTCAAAAAAAAAATTACAAAGTATATTTTCAGAAGCAAAACACTTTAAAGTTTTCAATTTTCATTAAAAAATAAATATAGTGTTAATTTAGCAAAATATTAACAAATACCTACCAAAAGACATACATTTTAAGTTACTTTTACTTCAGGCTTGCAAGAAGTGACAAGAAAAAGCCTTTCTCACTAAAAATGTATTATTTGATAGGAAGAAAAGGGTCAATGTTTCAATTCCCAGTCATGGCACATGTCTGGGTTGAGGGCCAGGTCCCCAGTAGTAGGTGGACGAGAGGCAACCACAAATGGATATTTCCCTCTCTTTCTCCTTCCCTTCTCTCTAAAAATAAATGAGTAAAATCTTTAAATAATAAAAACAATGTATTATTTAATAGGAATAAATAAAGAGAGCATTAGTAGTTTAAAGAGTAGTACAGGATAGAATGTAACAAGTGCTTTAAAGTAAATGCATTACACCTTAGCTGGTGTAGCTCTGTAGACTGAGTGCCAGCCTGTGGATCAAAGGGCCCAAAGAGTCACCAATTCAATTCCCAGTCTAGGGCACATGCTTGGGTTGCAGGCTCGGTGCCGAGTACGGGGCATGTGAGTGGTAACCATACATTGATGTTTCTCTACCTCTCTTTCTCCCTCCCTTCCCCTCTCTAAAAATAAGTAAATAAAATTCCAAAAAATATAGTAAATATATTGTATCTAGGGTGGAAAGAGTACATCTCAAAGGAAAAGGAGGGTCAGGGAAACACTATGGTGGAAAAATTTCATTTTAGGTGAGCCTTAAACTGTAGAGAGAGTTTAAAGAAAAGAGAATTATTTCTAAGTATTAGTCCTTATTAGTCAGGGTTACATTTTTAAATGACAGAAACTGAATAAAAGCTTAAAAACCAAAACAACATTTTTTTTGCTCCTATTATTATAAGGTCTATGACTATAACACTAGTTTTACTCATTACTAAATCTCTGGGAAACAGAGTATGATGTCATATAATCTCAATGCATTATCCTTGCTTTTGTTTATGTTAGCATTATTTTCAGTTAGGTGTCCCTGGCAGCTTTAAATTTACATCATTACAGTTTTCAACTTCCAGAAGAAAGAAAGGATGAAACTCTTAACCATTCCAGTGTAAGTATCAGAATGAAATTTTATTTATTTAAATTAGACCTTGTACTTATATTGGAACAGATCACTGTGATCAGAATTATATAATACTCTGATTGCCACACATATGTTATATCTTAAACTCTGAGGTCGAAAATAAAGGTAGTAGCCCTGGCTGGCATAGCTCAGTGGATTGAGTGTGGGCTGCGAACCAAAGTGTCACAGGTTCGATTCCCAGTCAGGGTACATGCCTGGGTTGCAGGCCATGACCCCCAGCAACTGCACATTGATGTTTCTCTCTCTCTCTCTCTATCTCCCTCCCTTCTCTCTCTAAAAATAAATAAATACAATCTTTAAAAAAAAGAAAATAAAGGTAGTAATATTATCACTCTAAAAAGATAGAATATTAATTACCTAAAAGAGAAACTGGGTACTTAGTAAAATAACAGTCTGTACATAGTGCACTATTGGGCGAGTTGCTTAACATATCTGAAATTCAATATCCTCATCTAAACAAAGAAAATAATGTAACTAACAAAGTTATTGTATGGATAAAATTTCATGTTGTGTATAAAGCATAAGGTGCTTAATATGTTTTTTTTTTCTTAATGCCAGTCTCTTTTCCCTAGGCAGTCTAAGATTCTGATGTGGTTTAATGTCGCTGTTGACAAAGACACACAGAAACTCACACCCATGCAAATGTAATCACACACACAGATTCCCCTAGATGATATGATGATAAGTGAAGATAGTTTTATAAATCTCAGAAGTTTAACCTAAAGCAATTTTTTTAGTTATCATCATCATACTCAACCAAATAGAGGCAAAATTGATGATCTGAGTCTCAAAAATCTCAGCTTTAGAAAGTGATATTCATTTAATAGCGAAAGACAAAAAATACCAATTCTCAAATTACTCTTAAAATTTAAACTGATTCTACAAAAATAGTTTAATTTGTTATGATTGGAGACCATTCTATTTTAACCTATAATATGGAAGCTATGGAAGGGCATATTAAGCAAGAGAATCTCTGTGTATTAGTTGCTAAAGGGAGAAAAATAGGGTACTGAATTTTCATTTAGAAAGAGATAAATAAAACTGTTCTATTACTTGCCCTACCACCTTTTTAGGCACACTTCCACACCCCTATCCCAATCCCTAACTCCTGGAAACCACTATTCTTTCTTCCATCTCTATAATATTGTTTATTCAAAAACGTTATAAAATGGAATCATTGAGGTCTATCCGAGTTGTTACAGGTGTCAATAAATTGTTTCTTTTCATTGTGAGGTAGTAATCCATGGTATGGTTGTGCCACATTTTAACTATTTGTTTATTGTAGGTCATATTGGTCATTTCTGTGGTTTTTTTTAGGGGGAAGGTTCTTATGAATAAAACTGCTATGAGCATTCTCATATAAGTTTATGTGAGAACATGTTTTGATTTCTCTAGGGTAACTGCCCAGGAATACATGTGTTGAGTGTACAACAGTTGCATATTTAATGTTTTAAGAAACTCAAACTATTTTTCAGAGTGAGTGTATCATTTTACATTTTCACCACCTATGTTTAACCCAATTTCTCTGCATCTTCTCCAGTATTTGGTAACATCACTAATTTTTATTATGGATATTCTGAGAGGTGTAGAGTGATACCACTGTGGTTTTAATATGTATTTCCCTAATGGCTAAAGATGTTGAATATCATGTGTCTATGTGGCATCTTTATATCTTTTTCGGTAAAGTATCTTTCAGACATTTTGCCTATTTTCTAATTGAAGAATTATTATTATTATTATTATTATTATTATTATTATTATTATTATACTTTACTGTGGACTACAGACAGAACATCATGCATTCCAGATAAGTCATTTATCTTTTGTCATACATATGGTTTGCAAATATATTCTTCTAGTCTATAACTTGTCATTTCATACTATTAACAAGGTTTTTCAAAAAATTGTATAAAAAATCCAATTTATCTAAGATGTCTTCACCTTCAATTAGATACCAAATATTTTCTCTTTCTTTTAAAATTTTTATAATTTTGCCTATTACATTTAAGTTAATGATCTATTTAAGTTAATGATCTAAAATTAATGATTAATTTTTCTGTAAGGTATGAAGCTTAGGTCAATGTTTATTTTTGTGCCCATGAATGTCAAATTCTTCCAGGACCATTGTTGAGAAAGATTTCTTTCTCCATTAAATTGTTTTTGCACCATTGTAAAAAAGATAGCTGGAAGTATTTTTGTGTGATTGTATTTCATTTTTTTAAGATTTTATTTATTTACTTTTAGAGAATGGAAGGGAGGGAGAAAGAGAGGGAAAGAAACATCAATGTGTGGTTGCTTCTTGCACATCCCCTGCTGGGGACCTGGCTGGCAACCCAGGCAGATGCTCTGACTGGTGACTGAATGGGCAACCCTTTGGTTCACAAGCTGGTGCTCAATCCACTGAACCTCACAAGCTAGGGCCATATGCTGTCACTCTTTATCCTTAGAAATTTCCTTTCTTTTGAAGTCTATTTTATAAATATTCAGTTACTCTTGCTTTTAAATCAATGTTATCAAAACATTGATTTAAGTCTCAGAAGTTTTATAAGTTTTTATATTTTACTTTCAAACTACTTATATTGTTATGTTTCAAATGAGTTTCATGTACACAATAAAGAGTTTTCATGTTGTTGGGTTGATTTTTTGTTTTTTGTTTTGGTATTTTCCCATTACCGTTTATCCTGCTTACACACTCTTCCACTTCAAATTCTCCCTCCCCTTGAACCCCACAATCACCACATTTTTGCATGTGTCCACGAGTCCTTTTTCTTTTTTGCTTGCTACTCTGCCAATCTTTTTACATTCTACATTTAAGCTGTTTGCTTTTAAAGTAGTTATCTATATATTTGGGGTGAATTCTGACATTTTGTTATGCACTCTTTGATTTCTTTCTTTCACATTCCGGTTTCCTTTTTCTTACTTTTGTGAATTACTTGAATAATTTTTAAAATTCCACCTTAATTTATTTATACTATTTTTCAGCATATTATTTTATTTAACTTGGTTAGTGGTGGCTCTAAGTAATTATGTATAACATAGCTTATACTATTAATACTGGCACTTCGCAACCTAAAATAAAAACATTAAAATATTACTTCTTTTTTAAAGGTATATTTTATTGCCCTGGCTGTTGTGGCTCAGTGAAATGAGTGCTAGTCTATAAATCAAAGAGTCACTGGTTCGTTTCCCAGTCAGGACACATACCTGGGTTGCGGACCAGGTCTCCAGTAGGGGGACCATGAGAGACAACCATATGCTGATGATTCTCTTCCTCTTTTCCTCCTTCTGTTACCCTCTCTAAAAAATAAATAAATAAAATCTAAAAAAAGTATACTTTACTGATTTTGCTATTACAGTTGTCCCATTTTATCTCTGCTTTATCCCCCTCTGCCCTGCACCACCCCACCAGCATCCACACCCCATTAGTTCATGTGTATGGGTTGTACATATAAGTTCTTTGGCTTCTCCATTTCCTGTACCATTCTCTCCATTTCCTGTACCTCCCCCTATCTATTTTGTGCCTACCTATTATGATTCTTATTCCCTGTACCTTTTCCACATACTCTTCTCCTCCTCCTTGCTAATAACTCTCCATGTGATCTTTATTTCTATGATTCTGTTCCTGTTCTCATTGTTTGCTTAGTTTGCTTTGATTTTGTTTTTAGATTCAGTTGTTGCTAGTTCTGAGTTTGTCATTTTACTGTTCATAGCTTTGATCATCAACTTTTTCTGAGATAAGTCCATTTAACATTTCATATAATAAGGGTTTGGTGATGAACTACTTTAAATTTGCCTTGTCTTTGAAGTACTTTATCTGGATAGCTTTGCTGGACAGAGTAATCTTGGAAGTAGGTCCTCGCCCTTCATGATTTTGAATACTTCTTTCCAGCCCCTTCTTGTCTACTAGGTTTCTCTTGGGGAATCAGCTGATAGTCTTATGGGCACTCCTTTGTAGGTAACTCTTTCTTTTTCTCTTGCTGCTTTTAAGTTTCTCTCCTTTTCTTTAATCTTGGGTAATGTAATTATGATGTCCCTCAGTGTGTGCTTCCTTGGGTCTAACTTCTTTGGGACTCTCTGAGCCTCCTGGACTTTCTGGAAGTCTATATCCTTTGTGAGATTGGGGAAGTTCTCCATTATTTTTTCAAATAAATTTTCAATTCTTTGCTCTTCCTCTTCTCCTTCTGGCAGCCCTTTGATGTGGATGCCAGAACATTTATAGTTGTCCTGCATGTTCTTATACCTTTCCTCAATTTTTTAAATTCTTATTTCTTCATTCAGTTCTGGTTGAATGTTTATTTCTTCCTTCTGCTCCAAATCACTGATTTGAGGCCTGGTTTCCTTCCCTTCACTCTTGATTGCCTGTATAATTTTCTT
Source organism: Phyllostomus hastatus (assembly GCF_019186645.2). Lineage (NCBI taxonomy): Eukaryota > Metazoa > Chordata > Mammalia > Chiroptera > Phyllostomidae > Phyllostomus > Phyllostomus hastatus. Next base: position 15,626,205 of record NW_025334022.1, read on the forward strand.
CATTTCACTTTGCAGAGCTTTCATTCTTTCCTCTATTTTTTGACCATACTCAACCATTTTTTGTGAGCATCCTGATTACCAGTGTTTTGAACTCTGCATCTGATAGGTTGACTATCTCTTTATTGCTTAGTTTTATTTTTGGAGTTTTGATCTGGTCTTTAATTTGGACCATATTTCTTTGCCTTGGCACTCCTGTTATGTTGTAAGGGGCAGAACCTTAGGTATTCACCAGAGCAGGACAACCCATGTCGCTGAGTTGTCACATTGTATGTAAGGGGGGGGGGCAGAGAAGGAACAATGTTGCTTGCTTAGCTTTCTCGGGATTTCAGTCACTTTTCCCCACTACCCACAAGCAAATTGGGTCCTTCTGGTGTTGATTCCCAGATGGGTGGGTTTATGTATGTTCTAGGATCTTGTGAGTCTCTTCAATGAACTTTTCTGTGAGGCTGGGAGTTTCTTTCACTGCTACAATACCCATAGGTTTTTAGAACCAGAGGTTTTAAGGCTTTCTCTTCCCATGCTGAATCCCTGGGTTGTACAGTCTGTCTCACTCCCAAATTATTTCTCCCAGTTTAACTTCAGACAAATGTGGGACCACCAGGTCTGCTAGCTGCTACCTTGCCTGGCTAGTCCTCCAGCCACGGCCTTGCCACATTGTCTCTGCCAGTGCTTCCCATCTTTATTCCTCCTACCAGTCTGGATGATTGTTCCTTTTTTAATTCCTTGGTGATTGGACTTCCATACAGTTTGATTTTCTAGCAGTTCTGGCTATTTTTTGCTTTTAAATTTGTTGTTGTCCATCTTTTGGCTGTGTGAGGAGGCAAATTGTATCTACCTACACCTCCGTCTTGGCAAAAAACATGACTTCTTGCAGTCTCTTTGTCCTTCCCCACCTTTCCTGGCATCATTGCTATGCAGATTGGGCCCTCCACTGCCACCAAGTTTGAGTGTCCTAATTAGGGCTCTACAAGTTTTTCTTTTTCCCAGACCTTGGTCAGAGGAAGCAGTTTTTTTTTGGGGGGGTTGTTTTGTCTATGTCTGTTGGCCATTCTGATTTGTAGTTCCTGTGATGTCCAGTTTGAAATAATGGGAGAGAAAAATAAAAGCCAGGGAACTCACTGCCATGCCATTTCTCAAATTCTGAGGTAGGTAGGTAGTTCACCTCATCCTCTCATCTTTCAGTGTCCTTTCAGTATAAGAGCTAAAACAAAAAGATTGTGTTGTCTTGTTCAACCTCAGCTTGGAAAGTACACTTTGGATAACTCAAACGTTTTACTGCCTTGCACATGAGTATAACTGTTACACGGTGCAGCCAAGAGGGGGGACCCCAAATAGGCATTTGAAATGGGGTCCAGAACTTAAGGTGTCCAGGAGATTTTAAGATGTCTCCCCCCACCCAGGGTGTGGGTTGGGGGAAGGGACAAATGGAGCAGGGCCATTGAGAGCTGTTTTGCATAGCAACAGCCTTGCAGCTACCCTCTGACGTGGTCATTTAACATATCTATAGCCTTTGGCTGGTCGCTTAGATATGTTAAATAGCTGTGATCATCTCTGAGCCAGGGGAATGGAAGTAACTTCCCCACCAAGATGTGACTGGGGGCAGATCCCCCAAGCTACAGTGCCTGCGTGGGAGCTCAGAGAAGATTGGCTCCAGGACATGGGGCCACACCTGCCCAGACTCATGATGGCAGACCAGTAAAGCTGGAAGGATACAGTTCTGGCATGTGAAGCTGAGTGTGGGAGGAGTCGGAAATGAGGCTGCAGAGGAAGATTGGCCGCAGGGATTTAAAACCCAGACTTGGCGGCCATTAGGGAGGGAGAACCATGCTGCCCTGAGAAGGAGAGCCATGCGCAGCCCTGAGAAGGAGAACCGTGCTGCTTTAGGAGAGAGAGCCACACAGCTTTAGCAGAGTGGAGACTCCCGCATCCCAGAGAGAGAGAACCACACAGCTTTGGCAGAGTGGGGACTCTCCCCTTCCCGCAGCCCTGAGGAGGAGAACCACGCGGCCTTGACAGAGTGGAGACTCCCGCAGCCCTGAGAGGGAGAACCACGAGGCCTGGACAGAGTGGGGACCCCCACAGCTTTAGAAGGGGAACCACCACCTGGTTTTAGCAGAGATCCCGGTGACTCAGCCGAGGGTGCCGGGAGCCCAGGGAGTTCTCCCAGTCGAGATAGAGGACTAACTAAGAACCAGAGGACTGCCTGAGCCATGGAGTTCTATTTCCTTTCCTGAGATACGGTACTCTGGACTGGGCAAAGGGGGAAGGAAGGAAGGACTGTGTCTGTTTGTGGGTGTTTTGAGGGACTTTGGGATTTTTGATAAAGACATCAGGTCACTACTTTAAGTTTGAATAACATTAAATAAACATTTCCTTCCCTTTTCACGAATCTCTGGCATTCAGAGATGTCTTTCCTCTGGCGGCGGACATAATGGACCCGGGGCCTTCTTTCAATAATAGTATATTGTCTCAGGCCCCCCTTGTTGTGTTCTGTAACATAACCACAAATGATTGTGAAAGTGTCATGTGTATTGTTTTTGGAAATACAAATAAATTTAGTGTAGGTAAATTTTGCAAATGCAGAATCAGTGAATAATGAGAGCAAACAACATATAACTAGTATTAGGTTTAGAGTTAGAATTAAGTATATGATATATTCATGAATATTGTATATGTATATATATATTAAACTTTGCAATGTATTGTCTTTAATAATATCTAGTCTGTAGTCACCTCTATTGACCCACATATTACCCTTTATGTCATCCCATCTTTCTTTCTGTTTCTATCTTTTTATTTTTAATTATATTTTATTGATTATGCTATTATAGTTGTCTCAGTTTTGCTCCACCCCACCCACCCCCACTTCCCCTCTTCATGGGATCATTTTCCTTCTTTAAAAACTATCTTATTTTGTTAGTAAAATTTTAGTTATTTTTGTCTGAAAATGTCTTTATCCTATCTTGATTTTTTTTTGGTATAAATTTATAAGTTATCAGTATTTTTCAGGACTTTCTACATGCAATTCTATTATTTTACAAGTTCCTTTGTGTCTGTTGAGAAGTCGTAATTCTCCTTGAAGAAATGTGTTTTTTATTTTGATTGCTTTTAATATTTTTCTTTTTATCATTGACTTTCAACAGGCTTACTATGATAAATCTATCATAGTACAGTTTTATGTTAAATTATCTTGTTTTGTGTTTGAAGGCTTTTTTAAATCTGTGGCCTGCAATATTTAATCCATTGTTTGTTCTAACTTTATTAAGATGTAATTGACAAGTAAGATATCTAAGTTTAAGATGTACAATGTATGGATTGAGCACAAGCTGTGAACCAAAGCACTACAGGTTCTATTCCCAGTCAGGGCACATGCCTGGGTTGCGGGCCACGTCCGCAGTGGGGGCCACATGAGAGGCAACCACACATTGATGTTTCTCTCTCTCTCTTTCTCCTTCCCTTCCCCTCTCTAAAAATAAATAAATAAAATCTTAAAAAAAAAGATGTACAATATGATTGTACACACACAACAAGAGGAACACCTCCATTACTTCACATATTTACCATTTTGGTGTGTGATAACATTTAGAATCTATTCTCTTAGAAACTCTCACATATATAACACAGTACCCTTAATTATTGTCAGTATGCTATACAGAAGACCCCTAGAATGTATTCATTCTAACATTAGAAGTGGAAAAAAGTGAGCTTTCTTCTTTTTGTTCAATTTATTTTGAAAAAATTATTGGTCCTTATTCCTTTCTCTCTCTCTTGCTTTCTTCTTCTATTTCTTGGACAGTAATTACACATACATGAAATATTTTCAGTTGTTTTATATTTCTCTTGTGGTCTCTTCTGTATTCTTTATTTTTAAAGATTTTATTTATTTATTTTTAGAAATGGGGGAAGGAAAGGAGAAAAAGAGAGAGAGAAACATCAATGTGTGGTTGCCTCTCACACACCCCCTACTGGGGACCTGGCAACCTAGGCATGTGTCCTGACTGGGAATTGAACTGGTGACTCTTTGATTCACAGGCCTGCATTCAATCCATTGAGCAACACCAGCCAGGTCTTCTGTATTTCTTATGCTTTTTTTCTCTTTCTCTGTGTTTTAGTCCATACATTCTTAAAAATTATTTTCTAGTTCACTAATGGTCTTTGCTACTGTACCCAATCTGTTGTTATACTTTGTTTTTCATTATTTCATTTTTCTACTTTACAATTTCTACTTTATTTTTTCATTTTAGTTTTCTGGTGAAATTCTTCCTTTTGTCATCTATTGCCTTGAAAATGCAATTCAATTATTTCATATTCTACCTGATAACTCTAATAGCTTACTCATTTGTGAATCTATTTGTATTATCCATTTTTTTCTTTTGATCCTATTTTTATCATCTCTCTTTGTTTTAGTTTTGAATACTAGACAATATATATAGTCTAGTATATATATCATATCTGAAGCTTTGTATAATGTTCTTTCCCTTCAGAGATGGTTTCCCTTATCCTATGACAAGAAGATTAAATAATAATAGACCATCTTGGTCAAATCAGAAACTAAGATTGCTGGAGTTTTGGTGGTTCAGTTTTTTAAGTCTTCCTCTAACTCTGGTTCATTTCAACTTCTACTTCTACTCAGTGGGATCTCTGAGTAGAAAAATTTCCCCCATTGAGATGCTGATGTTTCATTGGGTCATTTCCCCTTTGGTGGGTGGTAAACTGAAATTTTTGTCTCCTCAAAATCCTTTGGAAGTTTTCATTCTGTCTTTTACATCTTTCTTTTTGTTTCTCACCCTCATGTTTTGCACAGTTAAAGAATGTGGCAATTGGTGATAAGAGTAAACTTGCAATATGTCAGGGTCACTGTGAAGCACCTCCCTTCTCACTTAGTTCTTACTATCTGTTCATAAGAAACTCAAACTCCATTCTTTTTTTTTTTTAAATCTCTTGACCTATAACTGCCAAAAGTTGTAGTTGCTTCTCTGCATCTTTGCAGTAGTTTTATGTTCTGGCTCTGTGCCGGAACAGCAGACAAAAAATAAGTAAATGCTATATCTTTCTTGGTTACTACTCTATTTTCTCTCTGTTACTTTTCAATACTGTTTGTTTATCAGTTGACTGATAATTTGAAATAGTTTCTTTTTTTTTTTTACTTTATCCAGTTTTCTGATTGTTTTGAGCAGGAGGATTTGTGCACCTCAAGTTATCCTATTATAGCCTGAAGAAATCTCATAATAGTCAATTTTATATACTTTTAAAGTAGTCCTGTTATCATCCTTTCCTTTTTTTATTTTTCCCATTATCTTTTTATTGCTGTTCAAGTACATTTATCTCAATTTTCACCCCACATGCCTCCCTTCCCCACCCATCCCTGCCTCCCACCCCCTTTGGCTTTGTCTGTGTGTTCTCACTTCTTAAAATAAAAGCTTATTCTTTGTAAAAAAATTCATATGAAACAAACCATTTATTCATACATAACAGTAATATGCATTTGCCATGTATTTCAAATATTTTTGTAAGGACTAACATTTTATGTGTTTGCCTTTTCCACTCTTAGTTGTTTCATTCACATTAAAACAAAAAACTGTATTTGAACAATGGTTAAAATAAAATTTTAAAAATTATATTGAAAAAATTTCAAGTATAGCTTTTAGAGTGAAAGTTAACAGTTTTCTTCATTTGTTTTCATCAATTATATATCTATATTAAGTGTCATATGGTGGCTAACTATAATACAAGCTCTTCTTAGAACTGGATCATTAAACAAATTCTAAAGTAATGAACTTAATTGTAGAACTATAGCTACATAAGATTCTTAGAAGTTCATATATTATGAATTTTTGTTTGGTGACAATTTTGAAATTATTCTTCTCAGCAGGAAGATATTCTGGTAATGCTAGTTAGTGTTCCTGTCCAAGCCCCCATTATCTTTAATTTTGATAAAATAATAGAAAATGATAAAGTTAATATAAATAATTTATATTTGAGAGCATGCAAGTGAAAGAAAATGCAGAATGCTTTTTAATGCTTGCATTTTTATTGTTTTCCCTTTTGCTTCCTTCTTTATTTTTATTGATGTTTGAATACAGTTGTCTCCATTTTCCCACCACCATTTTCACCTCCTCTACCCACCCCCACCTCCTACCTGCAAACCTACCCACTTTTGGCTTTGTCCATGGGTCCTTTATACATGTTCATTTATGACCCTTTTGTTCTTTCCCCCATCATCCCCTTCCACCTGCACTGTGCTTACTGTCAATTTGTTCTTGAATTCATTGTCTCTTTTTATATTTTGTTCGTTTTTTTGTTTTGCTAATTAGGTTCTACTTGTAGGTGCTACTTGTGGTATTTGTATTTCACCACCTAGTTTACATAGCATAATGCTCTCCAGTTCCATCCATGTTGCCACAAAGGGTAAGAGCTCCTTCTTTAAATGTACCACAGATTATTACCACTCATTTACTGATGAATGTATATGCTGCTTCTAGCACTTAGCTATTGTAAATTGTGCTGCTATAAACATTGGGGT